>NC_056631.2:39667644-40332644 GCF_002870075.4 Lactuca sativa | reverse complement strand
GAGGGTCTGGGATTACGCGGGGCGTAATCTCAAATTACGCAGGGCGTACTCGGTTACGCGGGGCGTACTTTGACGTCACTGCATGCGTCGATCTGTGGCACTTGAGTATCGGTCAGGCAACTTGCATTCGCCTGAGTACGCGGGGCTTACTCAAATTACGCGGGGCGTAATTGACTCGTCGAACTTCTAAATTGCGTAACTTTCGAATACGAGCTCCGTTTTCGACGTTCTTTATATCCACGCGAAGGTGAGACTACGTTCTACAACTTTCGTTTAGACTCCGTCGGCTCATTTTGACTTTTATTTTTTTATTAATTATTTTTAGAAGGCCCGGACAGGAAAACTTCGTTATAAAATCATAACTTCTTCGTCCGATGTCCGTTCTCGCCTATCTTTTCATCGTTTCGCTACTAACAACGAGATCTTCGATTCTCATTTAGATTGTTTCGGCTAAAAACCGCTCGATCTCAAATCGAGTATTCGGGCTGCATACCGCTAAGTCGAAACTTAGAAAAATCATAACTTCCTCATACGAAGTCAGATTTGGGCGTTCCTTTTAAGCACGCTCTCGGTTTAACAAAATCTGTGACTTTTGTTTAGATTGCTAAGGCTAAATATCGCTCTAACATAAATTCACTTTTTACGTCATTCAGCGTCGTGCCGGTTCTGTCGCGAAACTTCGACAGGTCATAACTTCTTCGTTATAATTCGGATTTCGACGTTCTTTATATGTACGGAATCCTTGTAACATATACTATAACCTAGTTAAGATTATTCATTCTAAATAATCTTCTATCAGAAACTCATTTTTGACGCTTATCGTCTTTAAATTGACTAGCCCCGATCTACGGGCGTTACAGTGTATGGCCTTCCGTAGTAATATGGAAACCATAGTAATGCTCAGGTGCATTCCTAACTCTCGTGGAACGCCTCAGAGGTACAGAGTCTTATGTTGGATCAACAAGAGTTTCCTCCTCAGGTTGATTGCTAGGGTTTGAGGTTCCTTCACCACTTGACTCTTGAATTTCTTCATGGTTAATTTGCCTCCCACCGTCTCCTTGGCTCATGAACTCTCTCTCGCGAAAGACTCCTTTCCTTGCTACAAAGCCCACATTATCACTAGGTCTGTAGAAGAGGTAACCAAAGGATCTCTATGGGTAGCCGATGAAAATACACCTTAAACTTTGAGGTTCGAGCTTATCATGAGACTCGCGCCTCACGAAAGCCTTACAACCCCAAATCTTGATGTGGTCCAGATTGGGAACTTTTCCGGTCCACATCTCATGAGGTATTTTGGCAACCTTCTTTGTAGGGACTAGATTAAGGATATGGGCTACAGTCTCTAAGGCATACCCCCAAAATGAGATTGGTAGAGAAGCTCGACTCATCATGGAACGAACCATATCTAACAAGGTTCGATTGCGCCTCTCAGCCACACCATTAAGTTATGGTGTCCTGGTAGGTGTCAATTCTGAGATAATCCCACATTCCTTAGGATAGTCAAGGAACTCTGCACTAAGATACTCATCACCTCGATCGGATCGAAACATCTTAATGTTCATGCCCAACTGACTCTCCACTTCCTGTTTGAACTCTTTGAATCTTTCAAAGGTCTCTGACTTATGCTTGATTAACTAGACGTATCCATATCTACTAAAATCATTAGTAAAAGTCACATAGAAGCAGTTAGCATTTCTTGTGGCAGTTCTGAAGGGTCCGCACACATCCTTATGTATGAGGTCCAACAAACCCTCACCCCTAGCACAAGTACCAGTGAAGGGTGATTTTGTCATTTTCCCAAGCAAACAAGATTCACAACTATCATCTGACTTTAGGTCAAATGACTCCAAGACTCCATCCTTTTGGAGTTGGCCTATGTGTTTCTTGCTTACATGTCCAAGACGATAATGCCATAATGATGATTTATCCAAACTAGTGGAAGAATCGATACACAATACATTATTTCCTAGGTTATCTACAACCAACACAGTTTTATACACACCATCACAAGGTAATGCTTTACAATTAAGAACATTATTAAAGAAAACGTTAATACCACCACTTTCATTATCAAATGAAAAGGTAAAACCTTGTTTGTACAAACCATGAAAGGAAATTATATTTCTTGCCATTTCGGACGAGTAACAACACTTATTTAAATCTAAAACTAACCCACTACTTAGCAACAAAGAATAAACTCCAATCTTGGTGACAGGTGATGCTTTCCTATTCTCCATGATCAAGTTTATCTTCCCATGCTCCACATTCTCACTTCTTCTTAGTCCCTGCAAATGAGTACATATGTGAATACCACAACCTATATCAAGGACCCAAGAATTAGAATGGGGTGAGTTATTAGAAAATATAGTGTATATACCTACATGGTTGGGTTTTACTTTCCCATCCTTTACATATTGCAGGTACTTTGGGCAGTTTCTCTTCCAGTGTGACTTTTCATGGCAATAGAAGCATTCGGCCTCTTTAGGGTTAGCAGAAGGAGTGATGAAACCTTTCTTGGTTCCACTTGAAGAGGATCCATCAAGGGTCTTACCCTTGGTACCCTTCGAAGGGATCTTCCTCTTCTTTCCTTTGCCTTGCCCGATTACCAAGACAGGGGCCGCTGTAGGAGTAGGAGTAGTAACAACCGACTTACTTTTAAGACCACTTTCCGCGGTCTTCAAGAGTCCTTGAAGTTTGCTGAGTGTAACTTCCTCCTTGTTCATGTGGTATGCCATTCAGAATTGATCATAACACGAAGGTAAGGAGTGCAAAATGATGTCAATTGCGAACTCCTCGAGAAAGTTCACATTCAGTTTCAGCAAACGGTCCACATACCTTTGCATTTTCTGCATGTGGCCCGTGATGGGTTCACCATCCTTCATCCGGGTTGTTAGCATAGAGGAAATGATTTCATTTCGCTCTTGACGAGCACTCTGATGGTAGCGGTCCATCAAATCCTGGTGCATCTCAAAAGGATAGTAGTCCTCATAGGACTTTTGGAGCTCGGCTGTCATTGTGGCCAACATGATACATGCCACTTTGGTAGCATCTCTCTCATGTGCCTGGTATTCAGTGGTTTCCTCAGGAGTAGCAGACGACTCAAGCTCCTTAAGCTCCTTGTCGAGGACATATTCCTTGTCCTCATATCGAGTGACCATCCTGATGTTCCTGATCCAATCGATAAAGTTGGATCCATTAAAGATGACTCTCCCACAAAGATTCATGAGAGAGAAGGAGCTGGTAGGGTTTGAGCCAGAAGCAACATATTGGAAGACATCTAAAAAGGAAGAAAGACAAGTTTAGATTAGATATAAAGATAGTCCTTAATAAAACAACCAAATTTAATATTAAGGCTAGGACCCAACACAATATTTTATAACTTAGAAGAGGGATGTCGTAATCCAAGCTATAAAATATTTGAAGGTAGACGATTCACCAATTTCCACCATAAAAAACGAAATAAATAATTAGGTTTTTAATTGGTTTTGAAACTCTTAGATTCTTTGAGATTCATTGAACTTTTCAATGGCATGTTTCAATCTCGAGTGTGACCTTCATGGTTTGTGACTGGGATGCGAGGATCACAAAACAAGGTGTGAAGTAACCATGCAAATTACTTGGTACCCTTAATGTTTCTCACTCAATCGATGTGCCGGTTAACCACACGTGCTCCACGGACCTATGATAAACCTTAAGCCACCCTTTTCCTACCTTGTTAAGTCCAAGTTAGCGTGCCGATTAACCACACACACTCCACTAACTACTTAATCAAAGTGCAAAGTGTAATTTTATGGGTTAGCACTTTATTCACATTTTCCTAAAGTAACTAAAATTAGGAATTTATAAAAACATTTAGTTAATTTATATTCATCATACTTTTAATGAGGATTTAAAGTCCGTGTCTTACCCGTTTGGCTAACGACCCTCCACCGATCAAGGAAGCAGTGGGTGAGAGTGGACACCCATTAAGTTGCCATTTTATAGGCAGCAACCTTATACCCCCCTTATAGACTGACTTTGTGAATGAGGCCTACTGTAACGCCCGTAGATCAGGGCTAGTCAATTTAGAGACAATAAGAGTCAAAAATGACTTTTTGATAGAAGATTATTTAGGATGAATAATCCTAACTAAGTTGTAGTATATGTTACAAGGTTTCCGTACATATAAAGAACGCCAAAATCCGAGTTATAACGAAGAAGTTATGACCTGTCAAAGTTTCGCGACAGAACCGGCACGACACAGCGCGACGTAAAAAGTGAATTTACGTTAGAGCGATATTTAGCCTTAGCAATCTAAACGAGAATCGGAGATCTCGTTGTTGGTATCGAAGCGATAAAAAGTTAGGCGAGAACGGACGTCAAACGAAGAAGTTATGAATTTATAACGAAGTTTTCTGTCGCGGCCTATTAAAAATAAATAATAAAAATAAAAGTCAAAATTAGCCGACGGAGTCTAAAAGAAAGTTGTAGAGCGTAGTCTCACCTTCGCGTGGATATAAAGAACGTCGAAAACGGAGTTCGTATGAAGAAGATATGAATTTCCGAAGTTTATTAATCAATTTGTATTTAAATTTAAAAGGAAATTCGGAAGCATTATCCGAAGGAGTCACCGGTCTGATCCGAGGTACGCGCTGCGTACTCGAGTACGCCCCGCGTACTCCGAAGTGTCGACATTCGCAGCAAGTGGCTTCGGATGACGCACGCAGTGACGTTTTTCGGACCAGTACGCCCCGCGTACTGGCGTACGCCCCGCGTACTCCGAGGCTCCAGCCTCCTATAAATAGGATGCGAGGGCAGCCGACCCAAATTGCCAATTTCTTCTCTTCTCTCTCCCGTTTTGCATCGTTTTGCATGCCAGAAGTACCCCGAAGCCCCGGTATTATACCCTAGCCCCGAGGCAAGTCCCGAGATCCCGAAGATCCCGAAAAGTGCGGTTCCCGAGTCGAAGCTCTGCCCGCGAGAAGTTTGATTTTCGAGGAGATCTTCCAGATCTGCTGAGGAATACTACTTCTATAAGCTGTAGTGCTGTCGGATCGTCTTCTGATCAAGTGAGTGTGTAGTTATTTCTTCTAATACAATAATACGAAGTATTTTATATAAAAAATACGTGCTATGTGTATATATTTGGTTGTGTTATGTGTGAATGAGTATTCACTCTCTTCTATCTTACAGATCTGCTTATTTCTTTATGAGATATGTGTCACGTGTGTGTGCCTCATCTGTTATGTGATATATGTGTTGATTAAAGCATGCTATACAGGTTTTCTTTAAACTATGTATACAAATGTATATTTTTGTCTACTAATATTGTTGGGTAGAACATGGGTAGATGGGTTAGTTGGTGACTATGGAGTTAGCGCCTGCTGTTAGATAAACCTTGGTGACTATGGAGTTAGCGCCTATTATTTGATGAACCTTGGTGACTATGGAGTTAGCACCTATTGTATAGACCTTGGCGACGATGTGACTTCGTGCCTATTTGATGAACCTTGGCGACTATGGAGTTAGCGCTTGTTAAGTAAACCTTGGCGACTATGGAGTTAGCGCTTGTTAAGTAAACCTTGGCGACTATGGAGTTAGCGCTTGTTAAGTGTACCTTGGTGACTATGGAGTTAGCATCGCTTGAGTAAACCCCGACGACTATGGAGTTAGCGTCTTATAACTATGGATTTAGTACTCGATAGATAAACTTTGGCAGCAATGGATTTCGTGCCGATTCCTTAGGAATAAGTGAATGAAGGATAGTTGGTTCTTAGGGGGAAACCTTAAGAAGATGATGGAGATGGGTATTTGATTTGATTGTTTGATAATTGAATATAATAAATGTATTATTGTGGGTTGAAAACCCTATATGCTCACCAGGCTCCCAAGCCTGACCCACTCAGTTTTCTTTTCATTACAGGTAATGACACAAGAGTATAAGTCGGCGGACTTGACGAGAGATTTTGGATTATAGATCAGTAGTTGAATAGCTATTGTAAGGTCTATTTTATGTTGTTTATGCTTTTGGTCTGTAACGAACATGACATCCCGAGGTTTTATTATTTAATAAAAATACATTCTTTTCGAGAAATGTTTTGAATAAAATGGTTATCATATTTTATTTTGGGAACAAATTCCGCAACCGTTTCCTTTAAACGATCACTCTGATTTTGAAAACAAAGCATAAACAGATCGGTCTTTTCTGGCCGTGAAATTGGGGATGTCACAGTTGGTATCAGAGCATTAGTTTAAGCGAACTAGGAATTTGTAGGATTTCTAGACTTAAACTTAGAATGCTAAGCAATGATTGCGAGTTGAGTGTGTCCATTATATTTTAGGTAGTACACCTAAATTGACACAGGCACTATTTTATTTTAGGAAAATTGCCTAAAATGCTTTTGCGTGCTAAATGTTTTGTGTGGTAGCTATATTGATGCTATTATTTGTTCGGATCTATGGTCTGTTGCCGACCGGATCTGGAAACCTTATGTGTATAGGATTCTAAGCGTACGTCTACGATATTAGAACTAGCATATAAACGTTTCGGAGTGAAAAGGATGATTTGAATATCTATCGTGATTAAGGATCTAATTTCACCATATTCGGTGTATAGATCAAAAATGGTGAGAACGAGGAGTGGAGTTGGAAATGCTGATGAGAACAGGAATCAAGTACCAGTAATTGAACAAATACCTGTTGTGGCAGCAGCGCCTGAACCAATGACAATGGCCGGAGTTCAAATGATGATCCAGGCAATGTTGAATAATCAGATGGAAGAAACTAGACGTTTGATCAGACAAAATCGCGAGGAATTGTCAATTCGAGTAGAAGAGCCCGAAGTAAATGGAGGGCATTCTGAAGGAGGAAACTATAGTGGGACCGTTGGTCAAGCCAACCCACCAATAGTTCGCCAAAACAACCAGGATAGAGGAAATAATGGACGTGGATGCAAGTATAAAGATTTCATGGCATCCAAACCACCGTGTCTTTCTGGGAGCCCGACACCGGTGCAAATCATGGACTGGATCTCCGAGATGGAGACAATGTTTGAAAGTTACGAGTGTAGCAACAGACAGAAGACCGCTCTTGCAATCCCTCTGTTAAAATCTGGAGTATTGAGCTGGTGGAAGTTACTAGCTGGTTCAATGCCTAAGGGGGAAGCTAGCAAGATGTCTTGGGAAGAGTTCGTGGGGCAAATGAAAATGCAATACTGCTCTGAGCAGGATCTTCTGGAAATCAACAATGAGTTTCAGAATCTGAAGAAAGGAAAATTGAGCGTTACTGAATACGCTACGAGCTTTACGGAGAAGATGAAGCTTATTCCATACCTAATTCCGACTGAACTTTCCAAGGTCAACAAGTTTGCCAATGGATTACCAGCGGACTTTGGTCCGATAGTCAAACAAGCAACCACTCTGAAAGCCGCCATCTGGGCAGCCAAAAATGTTGAGACCCAAATAAAAGAAAAGGGTCTGGAAAGGGCTGAAGTTGGAGAGAAAAGGAAGCGTGAAGGATCTTCAATAATCGACAAAGAAAGTAAATTCTCGAAAACTGGAGGAAGAGATGAGGCTAAGTGGTGTGAGAAGTGTAAGAAGAGACACTTCGGGAAATGTAGCGAGGAAATGACTTGCTACAAATGTGGGAAGACAGGGCACTATGCCAACAAGTGCGCACCTATCAAGAAGATGTGCTATAGGTGTAATGGAGAAGGTCATATTTCTAAAGACTGCCCACAGAAAAACACACCTCCACAACCAAGGGCATTCAACATGTTCCTCAACGAAGCAGAAAGAGATGGGAGGGTTAAAGGATGAAGACTTCATATTAATATATAAAGTCGGTAAAGTCTGTATCAGGAGGCATAGCCTGTTAGAGGCATAGTATAGGGTGAACTTGAACTTTTGTGTAATAGTTTCAAGAATTAATATAAATCCTAGTTTTGTTATCTGATGTGTTGAATGATTATATGATTTATGTATGGTGACTTGGTTAACTGCGAGACAATACTTGGGACGAGTATGAGTAGGTGTGAATGGTAGTAGAGATCTATACTACCGGAAGCACAGGACTCACGCTTGGATCAGGGGAAGTCACAAGGTTATCAAGAAGCTAGTAATTGATTCTGTTTTATTCAAGTATGTCATTACCATTGTTTCGGTAATGTCTAGAAAGATAGTTGTTATCCCGACCCTAGGGGTCATATCAATTAAGTCCGACTATGATGAGAGGTCATCGGGACATGACCCATCAGGGTTATTACTTAGAATGGAGAGATAACTTATGGAGTCAGTATGCGAATCCTATTTCGTTGATGATTCCGGGACGTAATCATCCTAAGGGGGAGATAATTGTAACGCCCGTAGATCAGGGCTAGTCAATTTAGAGACAATAAGAGTCAAAAATGACTTTTTGATAGAAGATTATTTAGGATGAATAATCCTAACTAAGTTGTAGTATATGTTACAAGGTTTCCGTACATATAAAGAACGCCAAAATCCGAGTTATAACGAAGAAGTTATGACCTGTCAAAGTTTCGCGACAGAACCGGCACGACACAGCGCGACGTAAAAAGTGAATTTACGTTAGAGCGATATTTAGCCTTAGCAATCTAAACGAGAATCAGAGATCTCGTTGTTGGTATCGAAGCGATAAAAAGTTAGGCGAGAACGGACGTCAAACGAAGAAGTTATGAATTTATAACGAAGTTTTCTGTCGCGGCCTATTAAAAATAAATAATAAAAATAAAAGTCAAAATTAGCCGACGGAGTCTAAAAGAAAGTTGTAGAGCGTAGTCTCACCTTCGCGTGGATATAAAGAACGTCGAAAACGGAGTTCGTATGAAGAAGATATGAATTTCCGAAGTTTATTAATCAATTTGTATTTAAATTTAAAAGGAAATTCGGAAGCATTATCCGAAGGAGTCACCGGTCTGATCCGAGGTACGCGCTGCGTACTCGAGTACGCCCCGCGTACTCCGAAGGGTCGACATTCGCAGCAAGTGGCTTCGGATGACGCACGCAGTGACGTTTTTCGGACCAGTACGCCCCGCGTACTGGCGTACGCCCCGCGTACTCCGAGGCTCCAGCCTCCTATAAATAGGATGCGAGGGCAGCCGACCCAAATTGCCAATTTCTTCTCTTCTCTCTCCCGTTTTGCATCGTTTTGCGTGCCAGAAGTACCCCGAAGCCCCGGTATTATACCCTAGCCCCGAGGCAAGTCCCGAGATCCCGAAGATCCCGAAAAGTGCGGTTCCCGAGTCGAAGCTCTGCCCGCGAGAAGTTTGATTTTCGAGGAGATCTTCCAGATCTGCTGAGGAATACTACTTCTATAAGTTGTAGTGCTGTCGGATCGTCTTCTGATCAAGTGAGTGTGTAGTTATTTCTTCTAATACAATAATACGAAGTATTTTATATAAAAAATACGTGTTATGTGTATATATTTGGTTGTGTTATGTGTGAATGAGTATTCACTCTCTTCTATCTTACAGATCTGCTTATTTCTTTATGAGATATGTGTCACGTGTGTGTGCCTCATCTGTTATGTGATATATGTGTTGATTAAAGCATGCTATACAGGTTTTCTTTAAACTATGTATACAAATGTATATTTTTGTCTACTAATATTGTTGGGTAGAACATGGGTAGATGGGTTAGTTGGTGACTATGGAGTTAGCGCCTGCTGTTAGATAAACCTTGGTGACTATGGAGTTAGCGCCTATTATTTGATGAACCTTGGTGACTATGGAGTTAGCACCTATTGTATAGACCTTGGCGACGATGTGACTTCGTGCCTATTTGATGAACCTTGGCGACTATGGAGTTAGCGCTTGTTAAGTAAACCTTGGCGACTATGGAGTTAGCGCTTGTTAAGTAAACCTTGGCGACTATGGAGTTAGCGCTTGTTAAGTGTACCTTGGTGACTATGGAGTTAGCATCGCTTGAGTAAACCCCGATGACTATGGAGTTAGCGTCTTATAACTATGGATTTAGTACTCGATAGATAAACTTTGGCAGCAATGGATTTCGTGCCGATTCCTTAGGAATAAGTGAATGAAGGATAGTTGGTTCTTAGGGGGAAACCTTAAGAAGATGATGGAGATGGGTATTTGAGTTGATTGTTTGATAATTGAATATAATAAATGTATTATTGTAGGTTGAAAACCCTATATGCTCACCAGGCTCCCAAGCCTGACCCACTCAGTTTTCTTTTCATTACAGGTAATGACACAAGAGTATAAGTCGGCGGACTTGACGAGAGATTTTGGATTATAGATCAGTAGTTGAATAGCTATTGTAAGGTCTATTTTATGTTGTTTATGCTTTTGGTCTGTAACGAACATGACATCCCGAGGTTTTATTATTTAATAAAAATACATTCTTTTCGAGAAATGTTTTGAATAAAATGGTTATCATATTTTATTTTGGGAACAAATTCCGCAACCGTTTCCTTTAAACGATCACTCTGATTTTGAAAACAAAGCATAAACAGATCGGTCTTTTCTGGCCGTGAAATTGGGGATGTCACACCTACTAACGGTAAAACGACTTGTTCTTATACATATATAATTATTATTAAACTTATAATATTATAAAGCATAAGGGTTGAATTTTAACTTTTAAAATTCTAGGGGTTGGAACTAAAGTTTTTAAGGTGACTTTACATGTTCCAAAACTTGAGGGCACGTTTTGTAACTTTTAAAACTTTTCATCTTTCATAACTTATGAGTTAATGGTTTATTAAAATGAGACTTTTCATTTTATGTAACCTATGTGTTTCATAATGGACTTTAAAAGAGTGACTTTTGGTAATCCATAACTTGAGGACAAATTATGGATTTCATTAAAACACATAATGATCAAGAATTAAACTAACAAGCAAGTTACAAAATATTCCTATGATCTTCTAAACTCAAAAGTTCATGAACATGCATATCAACAATTTCAAGAATCATAAATAAACCATATAAAACTTGAAATTTTGATAATATCCATTGAAGATGGATTAGCATAACCATTACACCAACTAAAACAAGTTTTATAAGACCTAAACAGTTTAGGGTAATGTTTCTATCCCATTTCCAGTAGCAAAACTCGAAAATTTGCATTCTGGGGCTCCTACTTGTCTAGTGCATGAACCTACTCGACGAGTAGGATGAATTAACTCATGGACTCGGCGAGTTCATGCTGCAGAATGCAGAAAACTAAGTTTTTTCAACAAGTTTGCATTAAGTATCAAATAAACAAGCCTAGGCTCTGAAACCGCTAAAGGGTTTTGAGCATTCTAACACTCATAAGGTGTACATACAACCCTAAAAACCTTGGATCTATGTTTTACTATGATACATGCAAAATTGTTTTTCCAAGGTTCTTAAACTATCTACCATAGCATGGGGAACTTTTAAACATAAATGTTAGAAGAAGAACATACCTTTTATTGTTTGGATTCCTTGAGAACCTTGTGAGTCTAGCACCTCAAGTGTGATGCCTCAAATGTCTCACACAACACCAGAACACTTTGAATAGCCTTGAGAGAAGTTCACTAACACCTAAAAATCTGCTAGCCCTCTTTCTTTCTTGTACAAGTGCCGATTTTTCTAGTCTAAGGGTCTTTATATAGTTATGGCACAAGTAGGGTTACACCATGTAAACCCTAATTGTCATGGTTTTCCATATTCCATGATCCATGGGTTTATAGCCTCCATGAACTATCCATGGAGCACCTTATAGGTTTTAACCCAATCCATACAAACCATGGATCAATAGCCCACTATACAAGAATAGATAATTTACACAATCAACTACATATATTTAATTAGTCTCTTTTGATCACTTAATTAATTCCAAATTAATTCTTTGATCAATACTAATTAAATAATATTATTAATATATTAGAACTTATAATATATTAATAACCTTAAGTGTCCTTTCTCTCATTTAGTCTATCCAAATGTTGCAATGTCATGAAACCTAAATGGACCATGCTAACCGGGTCAAGTACATTGCAGGAATAGTTATGAACTTAGACACCTAATCCAATAAGTCAACCCCCAGGGTTTGAGTAAAACCTTTCGCAACCAGTCGAGCCTTGAAAGTGTGTACCTTTCCATTTATTTTGGTCTTCTTCTTGAAGATCCATTTGCACCCGACTATCTTTCGATCTGGTACACTATCAACCAAATTCCAAACTTGGTTGTCATACATGGACTTGATCTCACTGTCCGTTGCCTTTTTTCCATTTAGTAGCCTCAGTGTCTGCCATTGCTTCCTTGTAGCTAGTCGACTCATCTATATTTATCAGTGTCCTATCACTGACGAGCGTGTCACCATCTGTAGTAATATGGAAGCCATAGAACTCAGGCGGCATGCTAACTCTACTGGAACGCCAAAGAGGTAATGACTTGTCTATCGGTTCAATAGGAACTTCTTCCTCTATCGGTTCAATAGGAACTTCTTCCTATGGTTGAGTGCTAGTTTCATCTAAGGCTCTTTCACTGGTTGACTCTTGAATTTCTTCAAGGTTAATGGTACTCCCACTGTCCTCTTTAAATATAAGCTATCTCTCTCTCTCTCTCTCTCTCTCTCTCTCTTTCTCTCTCTCTCTCTCTCTACAGACTCCCCTTTGTGCTATAAAAATACCATGTTCTCACTAGGTCTGTAGAATAATTATCCAAAAGATTGCTTTGGGTAACCAACGAAAATACACTTCTTGTTTCTAGTTGCTAGCTTGTCATGAGTCTCTCGTCTCATGAAAGTTTCACAACCCCAGACTTTGATATGCTAACGAGGGAAAGTTCCCTATCCACATCTTGTGAGGTGTTTTGGCAACCTTCTTTGTAGGGACAAGATTGAGGATGTGGACGGATGTCTCTAAGGTATGCCCCATAAGTGAATAGGAAGAGAAGCATGACTTATCATGGAATGATCCATTTCTAACAAGGTCTGATTACACCTCTCAGCCACACCATTCAATTGTGGTGTCTTAGGAGGAGTCAATTGTGAAGATATTCCACATTCCTTTAGATAGTCGTTGAAATTGATACTAAGATACTCTCCGCCTCTATCAGATCTAAGCATCTTTATCTTCCTACCCAATTGATTCTCGACTTCATGTATAAACTCTTTGAACTTTTCAAAGGTTTCTGACTCATGATTGATTAAGTAGATATAACCATATCTGTTATAATCATCAGTGAAAGTCACATAGAATCGATTAGCATCCCTGTAGATGATCTGAAGGGACGACACACATGTATGTGTATGAGATCCAACAATCCTTCACCTCTTTCACAAGATCCAATGAAAGGTGATTTTGTCATCATTCCCAAAAGACAAGATTATCATATATCATCTGACCTTAGGTCAAATGATTCCAACACTCCATCCTTTTGGAGTTGGACGATGCGCTTCTTGATAATGTGTCTAAGAAGACACAAGCACGCTTTGTCTACATGATTAGACGAATCAATATGAAACACATTATTGCCTAAAATTATCAACACATGTCACAGTTTCATACACACCATCAAAAGTTAAAGCTTCAAATATAATAACACCATTTTTATAAGCAAAAATAGAACAATTCAAATCATTAAATGGATATATAAACCCTTGTCCGAACAATTCATGAAAAGAAATAATGTTTCTTGTCATTTATGACGAGTAGCAACAATTTATTATATCTAAACAAACATCATTACTAAGAACTAGACTATAAACTCCAATATTGGTAACAAGAGAAGATCGGCTATTCCCCATGATCAAGTTCATTCTACCATGCTCCACTTCCTTATTTCTTCTTAGCCCCTGAAAATCAGAACAAAGGTAAAAATCCACACCCTATATCAAGAAACCAAGAACAAGAAGATTATGAGTTATTAGATGAAATAGTGTATATACCTGCAAAAGTTGGCTTCACTTTGCCATCTTTGATATCTTGCAGATACTTCAGGAAACTTATTTTCCAATGCCCCTTGTCATTGCTGTAAAAGCAGATAGCCTCTTTAGGATGAGAAGAGAGTAGGTTATCAGAATTGGACTTTCCTTTAGGGCCACTACTGGACGACCCTGCATGAGACTTTCCCTTCCATTTTTTATTGGTATGACCTTTCCTCTTTTTACCCTTTCCCTATCTAATGGCTAGGATGGGAGCACTAGAAGGGGTGAAGGCTAAACTTTTCCCCTTCATTCCTGCTTCAGCTGTCTGCAGAAGGTTGTTCAATTGAGCCAAGGTGGTCTCACTATTGTTTAGATGATAGGTCAGAATAAGTTGATCGTAACAAATAGGTAAGCAGTTTAGGACTATGTCAATATCCAACTCTTCATCAAAATGCACATTTAGCCTAACAAGGTGCTCCACGCAACGTTTCATTCTTTGCATGTGGCCACATACACATTCTCCCTCCCTTATCTTACATGCCATGAGGGACTTGACCATCTCGTACTTTTCTTGACGAGCTTGCTTATGGTACTTTTCCATAAGGTCATTTTTCAACTCATTGGGCCAGTAGTCCTCATAAAACTTCTACAACTCAGGGGTCATGGTGACTACCATGATGCAAGCAACTTTTGTTGCATCATCGTAGTGCTTTTGGTAGGAGGTGTATTCTTCAGGAGTAGCTTTGCCTTCTTTGAATCCAATGAGTTCCTTTTCAAGAACATACTCTTTGTTCTCAGATCGAAGGGCTATCTTTATATTTGGCATCCAATCATTATAATTGGACACATCCAATATGACTTTGGAGCAGATAGAGAGCAAGGAGAAGTTATGGTTTTTGGAGGAGGAGGAAACAAAAGCATCAGTTAGAGTAGACATCTAAAAAAGGAAGGTCGTTTTATAGTTTTAGTTAGATAAGAATAATCTTTAATATAGAACCCCAAAATAAAATATTAAGGCTATAATCCAACTATGTAATTTACAACTTAGAAAATGGATGATGTAATTGTAAATTTTATAAAGGTATGTAAATTACAACTTACCAATTCCACCAATAGGAAACAAAATTAAGTTAAGAGAAATTCCTAGGTCTTTTGAGATTCATTGAAACTATTCAATGGCATGTTTAATCTCAAATTATTCTCTTATATTTGTGACAGGGATACTGAGGATCACAAACAAGATGTGAATAACCATGCGAATGTTCTTAGTAACCTCATTATCATTTATCATCCCAATTGATGTGATGGTAAACCACACATGCTCCATCAACAATGATAATTTATGAGATGCCCATTACAACTCTTTATTAGTCCCTATTAGTGTCCTCGTTAACCACACACGCTCTATTAACGACTTATAAAGTGTAATGTGTAATTTCAGGGGTTAGCATACTAATTCACATTTTTCCTAAAGTAACTAGATTTTGGATATTAATAAAAGAAGGTTCTAGTTCTATTAATATCATTACACTTTTACTAAGAGTTAATGTCCTATCAAGTTCGTTCTGCTAACGACCCTCTAACAATCAAGTAAGCAGTGGGTGAGAGTGGACACCCATTCAACTACCATTTTAAGGCAGTTTCCTTCTACCCCCCCTCCCTTATAGATCGGCTTCGTGAATGAGACATACTAGCGACTTAACTAACTTAGTCTTATACATATAATATATTAACAATTAATAATAATATATATATAAGCTGTATTTTAAACTTTTCAAAATACTAGGCTTATTTTATTTAAATTTCAAAATTAACAAATAATTAATTTAAATTCAAAAAACAAACCAAATGATTAAATATTTGTCTATTAATTAACATTTAATTAAATATATTAAATCAATTGAGGATTATCCAATTAAATTAATCGAATAATTTAATCCTAATCCATACTTTCTAAATTTTCGAAAAATATGGGTATAGGATTTATCCAATTTTATAATTATCCCTTTTAATCAAATTAAACTAACAAAATCCTAACCATACAACAATTTTCGAAAACTTGGGGAGGAAGGTTAGGGTTTCAAACCCTAACCCTAATTTCGAAATCCAAGGTGATGGGCTAGGGTTTCGAAAAAACCATAACCCTAGTGGAAATTCTAAGCCTTTTAGGGTTTAATTTCTATAAAGCCTAATTTGATGAAATTCTACAATTATAGCAATTCAATTGAAAACAAACCAAACGCTCTGATATCACTGATGGGATTTAGGTATAACAAATAAAAATAAAACCCTTAAGTTCACATGCAACCTTAAGGATCTATGTTTTCACTATTGAACCTATAACAATGAACATCAAATAAGAAACCCCAAGAAACCTAGGTAATTTTCGAAAATCATAAATTAGGGTTTATGATTACATACCTAAATTGCTATAGTAGTAAATAACAATGATTCTTTAAAAGTATACCTCTTGAAATCATAAATTAGGGTTTATGATTACATACCTTAATAGTTGTATGAGGTTGAATGTATTCACATTAACAAACTACATATTCTCTTAGTCATTCTCATAGAATTACACTATCCACGCACATCCGCATAATAGATGTCCATCCACACTATAACCTAGCTATATATATATATATATATATATATATATATATATATATATATATATATATATATATATATATATATATACACACATAAAACTTGGTATAAATCATAATATATTACTAGATCCATTTTCTTTAATATCATTACAAAATGCATTTCTTAATTTATATTGTTATAAATTATGTTTTTATATTACTTAATTATTACACTGCTAAAGTATGATTTTCGTTCATGTTATTTTTTTATTGAATCTAAAACTTTAAATATTGGCCGATTAAAAAATTAATTATACCGTTTTAAAGTTTTTCAAAAATTTGGTTGGCTTAGTTGTACACATTATTTGAATTAGGCCTGTTTTTAAGGAAGAAAATATCCATTTATATGGCCAACTTTAGAAATGTTATTTGATATATATATATATATATATATATATATATATATATATATATATATATATATATATATATATATAGAGAGAGAGAGAGAGAGAGAGAAAGAGAGAGAGAGAGAGAGAGAGAGAGAGAGAGAGTGTGTGTGTGTGTGAGAGTGAGAGTGATGTGATTTAGGAAAAACAAATAAACTTAAAACCCTTAAGTTCACATGCAACTTAAAGGATTTATGTTTTCACTATTGAACCTATATCTATGAACATCAAATAAGAAACCTAAGAACCCTAGGTAATTTACGAAAATCATAAATTAGGGTTTAGGATTACATACCTTAATTTGCATTGTAGTAAATAAAAATGATTCTTCAAAAGTAGATCTCTTAAAAGCAAGCATCACAAGTGTCGTGCTTCAAACGGAATCACAATGAAGCTAGCAAGAAGATGACTTAAGAGAGAGAAGAGGTGAGACTTGAAATTTCGGCTATCTCTCTATGGAATGGAGTGGTCGAAAAATGAAGGCCTTAGGGTCCTTTATTTAGTGGTATAAGGATGTCATGGATACCCCTAATTGGAATATAATAATAATATTTCATATTGTTATTTATATAACTCATTATTTATCCACATGGGATATTCTAGAAACCCTAGAATATCCTCCTAAACCTGCCCACCATTTTTGTGGAAGGTTCTGGAGTCTTTTGTTCAACTATTGAACAATTGTACTTTAGACCATTCATTTTTAATTAATTCTTTTAATCTCAAAATTAATTCAAATTAATTTCTGATTAATTATTAATTAAATAATATATTTTCTAATTAATATAGAATTATTATAATATATTAATAAATTATTTATATTCATTTATTAATCGCATAATAAACTAATCTCTCTCTCTCTCTCTCTCTCTCTCTCTCTCTCTCTCTCTCTCTCTCTCTCTCTCTCTCTCTCTCTCTCTCTCTCTCTCTCTCTCTCTCTCTCTCTCTCTCTCTCTCTCTCTCTCTCTCTCTCTCTCTCTCTCTCTCTCTCTCTCCGAATTGAATCCACTTCTATTCAACTTCTAAGTTTCGTACAATTAATTTATTTTTCTTCTCGGTATAGTATTTGTGTCACTGCGACTGTAGATGTACCTGTGGCTTGTTGCTTGTTCGTCTGCTTGCTACAGGAAGAAGTTCACCTCTTTGGCTGTCTTTGATTCCTTGTATTTTCTTAATCATTCATATTAGTTTTTTCTATATTTTGTGGCATTTACCCTGTATCTGTTGTATTTTACCTTGTATTCTTTAAACTTTCATGTTCAAGTTGAAAATCAGAATAATTGTCGTCGAGATTAATATTGGTGTAACAACAGGAACTTATATAGTAAAAAGTTATAAGCTGAATGGAATATAATTGGGTAAATATTAATGGTTAATTTACCTTAGAAAAACTTGAATTGGAGTTATTGGAAAAGTTTAGTCATCGTGGTTGATTTGAGATCAAGGTTTGTCTATATATGTTGACAATTAGGAACATAAATTTAGCAAACCAAAGGAAAAAAATATATATTAAAATGTTTGATTACTCAAATATATTAGAAAATAATTTACACCAGAAAAGAGAGAAAGAAAAGAAATTTAACCCATAGTGATCATAAGGCATCGACAAAGGTAAAAGTGAAGGAAGGTGGCGGTGGTTGGGCGATTAAAAGTGGCATCCTTGAACTGCAAAAGCATTTGTTGTTCATCTTCTCCACCATTGCCATGGTTTCCATTACTCCCATTTGTTGTATGTATGTATGTACGTATGGACTTACAATTCAAGAAGAAACCTACAATTGCTCCAAGAATTAAGGATTTCAGATTTCATCGTTGAGATGTAACTGAGATCAAGAATATGTAGAAGTTAAACATAACGATTCAAGTTGTTTGGTCTTTCTTACTCTTAAATAATTATTATTTAAAAGGAAGGGTATAAATGTCTATACACAATTTTTTAGTGTATTATTAAAAACTCTCAGTGGAAATATCATGATCCTAAGTTGATTTGTTTTTTAATGTATTGTAATTTAATGTTTGGTGAGATTTCTAAAAAAACATATAAACTTATTTTTAAACAAATTATTTGAGATAGTTGATTAGATAATCTAAGATTAAAACTAGATAATCTAAGATTAAAACTAGTTCAAATAGGAATTCCTTTTAAGGTGTTAAAATTTTGGATTATACTACTAGGCTATTTTGGTGGTGTAACCGTTTTCTTTTTCATTTCTTCTTATTAGTCTATTGTCTTTTGTATTGCTAATAACTAATTTTGAGTTTGGAAGAAACAAAATAAAAGCTTTTATTTGCTTAAATATAAAGTTTTTTTATAAGCTTCTCAACTATCTAGAAGTGCTTTTAGTTTACTTTTTATTTTTATTTTTTTATTGTTTTAAGGGGTGTTTGTAAATTCTGATTGTTTATTTGAAATGTTTATTGACTTTTTTTTTTCTTTTTTTTTTTTGGAACGGCGGAATTAAATAAAACTAGCAAGAAGCTAGAAAAAGAATTACATCAAAATAGTAGCTTAAAGAGGATTATGAAGCCAAGAGGACCAACTAAACTTGCCTTTATTACATCTACTAGAAATCCAAACAAAAGAATTATGAACAACATTATCAAAAATCATAGATTTCTTAGATGTAGCCGCTCTAAAAATCAAACCGTTCCTGAAATTCCATATGCACCAAAAGGCGGTTAAGATCACCGCATCAAAAGCTTTGCGCTGCCCACTACACCGGATGGTAGAATCAGCCCAATTGATAAGAGAATCCACAGTCAACTGAGAAGGACAGTTGACACCCCAACGGATCGCGATACGGGACCATAAAGCACTCAAATAAGAACAGTCAGCAAAAATATGGTCAACAGTCTCCACTCTAGAAGAACAGACAGGGTAAAGAATAAAATCCACCATGATACCTCTATGGGATAAACGTTCTCTAGTAGGGATACTAGACAATCTAATTCACCAAATAAGAATATTTATCTTAATTGGAACCCAATTATTCCAATGAGTAGAGTGACCTCCGTTGTTAAGCGTAAGATTATCCAAGAATTTTCGAGCCGAAGAAACTGAAAAGTTATCTGAAACATCAATAGCCCAATCCAATCTATCTGGGACCGGACTGAATTGGAAGTCCTGCAAAAGACAAGTAAAAGTATTCCATTGCTCCTGTTCCGCACCATCTCTAGGGTCACGTCTGAGAGTGTTAACTCCCAAACCCTTGGACAACCTGTCTGTAACAGAAGCATGTCTATGCAAATCCAGCGCATAGATTATTCTAGGAAACGTGGCAGACAGGGGCGTATCAGCCCTCCAAACATCATGCCAAAAAAGAGGTACGGGTACCATCGCCAACTCTAATAGGGCACAAAGATTGAAGATCAATATCTTTCTTGCGTAACTGGGAGAACATACGAACAACCCCACCCCAAGAACCTTGGGCAGAAATAGGAATTCTCAGATTCCTACAAGAGCCATCCAAACCGTAGATAGATTTTATCACTCTAACCCATAGAAGATCAGGGCAGTGATAAAATCTCCACCACCAGCGAAAAATCATAGCTCTATTGAAAGAGAAAAGACTGCCAATCCCCAAACCACCTTCTTCCTTGGAGGATAAGACTCTATCCCATCTAACCCAATGCATACAACGATCATCTCAGTTTGCACCCCAAAACAATCTCGCCCTTATACCTTCAAGGTCCTTCAAAACCGAAATAGGAGCAAGGAAAGCATATATCAAGTAACTCCCAAACGAGCCCAAGACAGACTTTATCAAAGTAAGAAAACCTCCAAATGAGAGGCACTTAGCCTTCCATATTGAGAGCTTGGAGCGAAATCTATCAATCATAAGAACCCAAGAGGACTTTCGAGTCATAGGGTGATCTACCAGGATACCAAGATGAGAAAAAGGAAGCATAGAGGCTGCACAACCAATCCTGTTTGCCACCACAAGAACTTGAGAAAAAGAAATTCCCACACCAATCAATTTACTTCTAAGTAAATTGATTTTAAGCCCAGAAGCCAAGTAGAAGCATCTAAGGATACGAAGGAGACATTTAGCGTTCTCAGGATTCCAAGGAGTGACTAACATAACATCATCCGCATACAGGAGATGAGAGATTTCAATGTCTGAAATAGAGACCCCTCTAAGAGCATTCACAGCTCGAGCCCGCATCAAAGCAATATGAAGACCCTCCATATCCAAAATAAACAAAAAAAAGGGAAAGAGGATCACCCTGTCTCAACCCACGATGAATTTGAAATTCATCAGTCGGGGAACCATTAATCAACACAGAAGCCCTCGCAGTCGACAAAAGTTCCTTAATCCACCGACACCACGTAGATCCGAATCCCATGTAGACATGATTTCCAGTAAGTAATCCTAAGATAAGGAATCAAAAGCGTTCTCGAAATCAACCTTAAAGAGCAACAAATGATTTTTAGAAGACTTGCTCCATGCAACCAATTCGTTAAGAAGAAAAGGACCATCCAGAATCTGTCTGCCTTTGATAAAAGCAGATTGCTCAAGGCTAACAACACTATGAATAACCTCCACTAGACGATTAGTCAGAAGTTTGCCAATAATTTTGTATTGGCAACCAATGAGACTAATGGGTCTAAAATCTTTAGGAGTCTTCGGATCTTTGACTTTTGGGATAATAGAGAAGAACGAGGCATTACATCCTTTGGGAATAATAGAATGATGGTAAAAGTGATGAACAAAGGCCTCAACATCGGTAGAAAAAAGGTCCCAATATCTCTTTAAAAAACCGAAAGTGAACCCATCGGGGCCAGGGGCTTTGTTAGAGCCACAGTCCCAAACTGCCTTTTTTATCGCCTCACAAGAGAAAGGAGATTGCAAATAGTCAGCCTACAATTCAGATAAGGTACTAAAAAAGCACCATTTGTAACCAGTCTCCACGAAGAATGCTGCTAAAACAGAGATTGGAAATAATCGTGAAACCCTTTTTTAACCTTAACCGGATTATCCTCCCACACACCGTCAATCATCAAACCACGAATAGCAGTTTGTCTCCTTTTACGATTAAGCATACCATGGAAAAATTTAGAATTCTCATCCCCTTCAATGCCCCACTGGATTTTAGCTTTTTGAGCAAGGCTAGCTTGAACCAAATGATTGAGATCCGACAGCTCCTTCATTAAAGAGACTCTTTGCTCTCTTAAATTGGCAGAGCCTTAATCGTCCATGATCGTAGTATCAATAGACTCTAATAAATCTTGCAGATTCTTCCTTTTACTAACCACCATATCCCGGTATTTGGAGTTCCACACCCTGAGGCTAGATTTAAGAAGCTGGAGCTTTTTCTTAAAAATAACCCAAGGGTTAGTCAACTCCATCCCACCAACGAGGTTGCCCAAGTCTCCCGAACAATGTTATCAAAACCCTCCATATCAAACCAAGAGTGAAATAAACGAAAAGGAGTTTGGCCATAGTTAACCGGATGCTCCAGGAGAAGAATAGGGCGATGGTCAGGAATATTCTTTTCTAAGACAATAACTGAAAGATGAGGAAACATATCAATAAAACCCTCCATTACAAAAAATCTATCAAGCTTGCTAAATTTGGAACCCTATTTATCGCTCCAAATAAATCGAGAGCCACCCAATGGAATATCCACAAGGTCAAGAGAATTAATAAAATCATTAAAGAATCTCGCAGAGGACGAGTTGAAATTCTAGCCCAATCTCGAGTCATCTCTAACTTCATTGAAATCCCCCATAACAATACATTCCCCCGAAGATTTGGAGATAAAATTATAAATATCATTCCAAAGAAGTCTTTTGTTACTTATCCCTTGAGGAGCGTAGACAACAATAAAATTAACATGGAGACCCGAACGAACCCAAATCGCTTCAATAACAACAAAATCGTCATGAATGCATACTCAATTATGAGAGATCAAGTCCACATCCCAAATAACAAGAATACCCCTAGAAGCACCACGAGAAGGAGAAAAAGCATGCATAAAGGAAGAATTACCCCAAAAAGATCTAGCCATGACTAAGTCAATGCTCTTTGACTTAGTTTCTTGAATAGCTAAAAAACTGATTTTGTGACGATTACACAGTTTTTTTTATCCAACTCCTTTTATCACAGGATCCCGCCCCCTTGGATATTTATAGATAAGCAATTCATTTTGGAACATGATTCTCAATGTGACCTATTAAAATCTCGGTGACACGATCCATACAACCGGCCATATTATATCCTATCGATTCTCCCATAGCAATAGTTTTTTGTAGTTCATTTAGGAATGAATTGTTTTTTTCAATGCCAACTGAAGTACTTTGGTTATTCCCTGAAAATGAAACCCGCTGATTCGAGAAACCCGGGGGATGCGATAGATTATCTTCAGAACAATTAAAACCAGAGACCCGTCCATAACCGCCAGAAAAACCCCAGTTTACTTTGGAATTGGTCCATAGAGGAACAATTTTCTTTGAAATAATCATTCCCCCCCTTGTAATCTGATTGGCTTCAGGCTTTTTCCAAGGATAAGATGAGAAGAATGGAGTTGAGGCTGTGGAGGTAGCATCCGGCGCTTCTGCAGGGGCATCTGTCGCGATTTTGACAGCATCAGAGGCTGCTGTCTCAGAGTTGACAGCTTAGGAACATCCTGAGTTGTTGTCGGCTTGGTTGCATTCTGTTGGCAGGTTTGAGCTGGATTAGAATTTACATCAGCGCCAGGAGGAGGTCCTTGTGAATTTGATTCTTCATTTTTTGATACAGAATACCGATTTTGCCCCTGGTGTATTTTGGGTGATTTTTTTTGTTCCTCTTCGGTATCCATTTTTTTCATGACATCATAGATACCAAAAGGATCGAGAGAAATGTCTTCCTTATCAGATAGAGAGTAAATGCTACTATCATGATCTTGCTTGAATCTGTGAATGGCATCAGCACTATCTTTTTCAATGTTATTAGACTCACACACGAATGTTGGATTCCAACCGGGAGCTTCTTTGATACGAATGGGGAATATTTCGCCGTCAATACCAACTTTAATCACTTCATAAATTATACCAAGAAACGAGCTGATAATACAAACACGTGACTTGTAGATATCTTCTCCAATGTTGTCGTCAAGACGGGCAATTGAACCCCATTTAGCCAAAATATGTCTAAAGGAGTTCTTGCTCCAAGCACGAAGGGGGAGGCCTTCAACATCAACCTACACAATACGATCAGAAGGCACAAGATTATTGTCCCATTTTCTTTTTTCTGTGATCCAGTGATTGACCGCATCGCTGATCAAAAATTTTATACATGCTTCATTGGATTTAAATTCAAACATCACCCACATATCGTATGATAAAGGTGTCAAAACCTTCATCGTGACATAACATTCCCAGATTGGGGAGAGTATTGAAGTCACGGGCTTTGGCTAAACATGCAGTTTTTTATTATCAATGACAAAGTTCCCAGATTCCAGGATAATGGCTGTTTCTTCTTTAACAAATGAAGATTTCTATGAATTATCACCTCTGACCACGTTAGCATATGAAACACGTAAGGTCTCACGTTTCTTCATCACAGTAGGTGGTTCCCTATGAGGCTTGATTACTTTCTTATGATTTCGGGGTATAGAGGCAAACAGTTTGTAATATCCGAACTACACATCACAAAGCTTCTAAATCATAAGATCATCGTTAATGTTTCCTGAAAATCGGACGAAACCAAACCGTTTTCCCATACGAGCCAACTTTTTAGAGATAAATACGTCACAAACTTTTCCTAGCCGGGAACATGCGCGCCAAATATCGGATTGAATAATGTAGTCTGGGAAGTTTGTGATATAGAACGAGTGATCAAACATGGGTTGTGCATGGGATCGTTCAACAGGGGCCTTTTGGTCATGAAACTTATTCGTGTTCCAGCCCTCACCAAAAGAGCGGGACTGAGAAGAAGCCATTGGATCAGACAACAATAGAGGAATCTGCACCAGAGCACAATCACCCCACGAAAGAGAAATAGAGATGAGATCACCGCATCAGATAAACACGAGCAGAGTAAAGAAGAAGGAAGGAAGAAGCCCAAAGTGAAGAAGAGGGAAGGAAGTATTAGACCAAAGTGTTGTATGATACATTTAATTGTTTATATTTATTATTTGTGGTGTACCCTTGTAATTATTTATCTATAAATACAACATAACCCCATGATCGTGGTCATGGAGAGTCATCTTTAATCTCATTATTTTCATGGTATCAAGAGCCTCTCTCCCTTCACCTCCCACCCCCTAAAATTCCGATTCTCCTTCTTCTTCCTCCTGTTTCGGTTTCCTGCCACCCTTCTCCTCCTTCCATTGGAAATCTGCCACCACCCCACTGCCCCTCCCATGGAGTCTTCTTCCACTGAAACCACCCTACCCATGAACACAATTCTTCACCTCATTACCATTCGCCTCTCTCCCTCAAACTATCTGCTGTGGGTCAACCAAATGACCCCTCTCCTTACCTATCAGAATCTTTTTGCTCATATAGACAGCTCCTCTCAAGCCCCGCCATCCCACCTTGTGGTTGATGGCAAGCCTACTCTCAATCTGGCTCATGCGGAATGGCTAGCTGCGGATCAACGAGCTGTTATTTTGCTTCAAGCCTCTCTCACCGAGGAGGCCTTCTCAGAAATTGTTGGCCTCACCACCGCTCGTTCCATTTGGTTGGCACTTGAGGCTTCCTTTGGGAATTCCTCCATGGAACGTGTGCATAACCTTCGTGACACTCTTCGCCTCCTTACCAAGGGTTCCGCCTCGGTTTCAGATTTTGGTAGGCGTTTCAAGACCATTTGTGATCAACTAGCCGCTATAGGCCACCCCGTTGACGACGAGGACAAAAATCATCATTTTTTGCGAGGACTTGGGGGATCATTTGAGGCCTTCTCCACTGCCATACGTGCCTCCGGGATGCCTCACTCCTTTCGTGACCTCCTTGCAAAGGCCGAGGGCCATGACATGTTCATTTCTTTGCTCCACGGTGGCTCCACCCCACCCGTCGCATTTTCTGCTGCTGCTGCCCCCAGCGCCTCCGCGGCTGCCACTGCCTCTCGTGGTCGTGGTCGTGGTGGTCGGGGTGGTGGTCGTGGCGGGCGTGGTCGTGGCCGTCGTCCCCCTCATTGCCAACTTTGTCGGAATAATGGTCACTATGCCAGTCAATGTCCTCAACTCTCGTCTTTTGCATCTTCTCCTCCCGCAAATGATTCGGATTTGGTGAAGGCATTTTTAGCCAAATGTAATGTTTCCACTTCTGGCCCGGATTGGTATGTGGACTCTGGTGCTTCCGATCACATGGTTTCGTCCTCCGCCTCGGTTAATCAACCCGTGCCTTTTGGTGGTGATGGCTCGGTCCATTTTGGGAATGGTAATACCCTTCCTATCTCTTCTATTGGATCCTCTTCTCTTAATAATGGGATTCGTTTGCAGGATGTTTTGGTGGTTCCGCAACTCACCAAAAATTTATTATCGATTAGCAAATTGACATATGATAATAATGTGGATGTTCTTTTTTCAAAATTTTACGGTGATATTCAGGACCGGGAAACGAAACGGGTGCTAGCCCGAGGAAGGCGTGACCATGGATTATACGTTCTCTCCACCAAACCTCCTGCACGTGCTTATTTTGCTAGTCGGGGGTCCAAGGCGTCGTTTGAGTTATGGCACTCTCGTTTGGGCCATGTGTCGTTTGACACCATTTTGTTATTAAATAAACTCGGACGTATTTTTGTTACATCTATTTTACCTAAGCCGGTTTTATGCTCTCCGTGCCAATTAGCGAAATCGCATCGTTTGCCATTTAATAATAATAACACACGTGCTATTGGAGTTTTGAATTTGGTCCATTGCGATCTTTGGGGCCCATCTCCAGTTACCTCGGTTGATGGTTATCGCTATTATGTTACCTTTGTGGACGATTTTTCTCGTTTTACGTGGTTTTACCCACTTAAAACAAAGGCCGAATTTTGCATGGTGCTTGAGACTTTTATTGTATTTGTGGAGACACAATTTTCGTCCAAAATAAAAATATTTCAAAGTGATGGTGGTATGGAATTTTTAAATAATCAAGTTAAGGACATTTTTCGTGCCCGTGGTATTTTTCACCAAGTCTCATGTCCCTACACCCCTCAACAAAACGGACGGGCTGAGCGCAAACATCGTCACATAGTCGAAACCGGCCTTGCCATGATGTTCCATGGTCACATTCCGGCCTCTTATTGGGTGCATTCTTTTAGCTCGGCGGTATATATTATTAATCGTTTGCCCACCAAAGTGTTGGCCACCAAATCACCATTTGAAGTCTTGTTCAATCGAGTTCCGACTTATGACACTTTTCACCCGTTGGGGTGTCGGGTTTATCCATATTTGCGCGACTATTCGCCCCACAAACTTTCACCCCGGAGCATCCCGTGCATATTTCTTGGTTATCACTCACAATATAAAGGGTTTCAATGCCTTGATCCGGTGTCCTCTCGCATATTTATCACGCGCCATGCTCGGTTTGATGAGGTTAATTTCCCGCTTGGTGGCCCCACCGTTGCGACACCGCTTGCTTCTCTTCGCTTGCAAGAGTTTTTGTCAGATGTTCCGGTTGTTTCCGCACCTGCTCCGGCTCCGATCACTCCCCCCGCATCTGTTGGGGTTGCTCCCTCCGGCCCGTGTCCGGCGTGCCCTGAGCCTGGTCCGCCTAGCATCGACCCAGCTGACCCGGTTGGCCCGGCCGCTGATCCGGCAGCTCCATCTCCTACTCCCGCGCCCCATTCTTCTGATTCGGACTCCTCGAGTAGCTCTTCGTCTTCGTCTTCTGATGACGAAGGGGCTGCTGACCCGAACACTCCGCCCCCTCCACCTACGTCACCCACGGCTCCATCGCACCCTATGATAACACGGGCCAAAGCGGGTATCTTTAAGCCTCGATACCGGGTTGATCTTGCGCATTTTGAGTCCCATGGCTTACTCTTAGTGGTTCTCTCTACACCCGAGCCGGCAAATTATTCTATTGCTATTAAGGATCCCAAATGGCATTCGGCTATGAAGTCCGAAATGCTTGCTTTACAACAAAATCATACATGGTCCTTGGTTCCCCGTCCTAAGTCTTCCAATATCGTTGGTTGTCGTTGGCTATTTCGCACCAAATATCGGGCGGATGGATCCATTGAGCGCTACAAAGCACGCCTTATGGCACAGGGGTTTAGTCAAGTTCCGGGTCTTGACTACTCTCATACCTTTAGTCCGGTGGTTAAAGCTGCAACTGTTCGAATTGTACTCACTCTTGCTATTATTAACGTTTGGTCTTTGCGGCAACTTGATGTCAATAACGCCTTTTTACATGGCACGCTTGGTGACACTGTCTTTATGCAACAACCGCCTGGGTTTGTTGATACTCGGTATCCGGATCATGTTTGCAAGCTTAATAAGGCTATTTATGGCTTGAAACAGGCCCCTCGTGCCTGGTTTCATCGTCTTATCGCGTTTTTGGTCGCCCATGGTTTCTCTTGTAGTCGGGCTGATCCTTCCCTTTTTATATTTCGCAAGGGTAGTTGCCTCCTTTATTTGTTGGTATATGTGGATGATTTGATTCTCACCGGCTCTGACACCTCTGTTATCTCCTCTTTTGTCGCTCAGCTTCATGCCGAATTTCGCATCAAAGATCTTGGTCGTTTGAGCTACTTCCTTGGTCTTGAGGCGTCCCATCTTCCCTCCGGCCTGTTTTTGAGTCAGGCTAAGTATGCTCATGACATTGTTTCACGTGCTGGTCTGCTCGATGCCAAACCTATGCCCACCCCGTTGGCTTCGTCTGTTTCCATGGTTCGGGATGGTGTTTTATTTGATGATCCCACTCACTATCGTTCTCTGGTTGGGGCACTTCAGTACCTCACTATTACCAGGCCAGATATTTCTTATGCTGTTAACCAAGTCAGCTAATACCTTGCTGCCCCTACCGTTGATCATTTTCAGGCAGTGAAGCGGCTCATTCGTTATGTCAAAGGCACCATTACTTATGGTCTCACCTTCTCCCGGCCTTCTCGCACAACCATTGTTGGCTACTCTGATGCTGACTGGGCTCGTTGCCTCGATACTCGCCGCTCCACGTATGGGTACTCGATATTCCTGGGGGGTAATCTCGTGTCTTGGAGTGCTAAGAAGCAACCTATGGTTTCCCGCTCCAGTTGCGAGTCTGAATATCGAGCCATGGCCAACACTGCTGCTGAACTTATGTGGGTCACTCATCTGCTTCGGGAGCTTCATGCTCTGCCGCCCGGTTCACCAACTCTCTTGTGTGATAATCAGAGTGCATTATTTCTTACTCAAAACCCGGTGGCTCATAAACGCGCTAAACATATTGATCTTGATTATCATTTTGTTCGTGAGCTTGTGGCTTCCGGCAAGCTTGTCACCATGTTTGTTCCTACCAAGCTTCAGGTGGAAGACATATTCACAAAGAGTCTCTCTCGACACCAGTTTGAACAGTTTCGTCATATGCTTCGTCTCGGTCCACCACCTTAAGCTTGAGGGGAAGTATTAGACCAAAGTGTTGTATGATACATTTAATTGTTTATATTTATTATTTGTGGTGTATCCTTGTAATTATTTATCTATAAATACAGCATAACCCCATGATCGTGGTCATAGAGGAATCTGCACCAGAGCACAATCACCTCACGAAAGAGAAATAGAGATGAGATCACTGCATCAGATAAACACGAGCAGAGTAAAGAAGAAGGAAGGAAGAAGCCCAAAGTGAAGAAGAGGGAAGGAAGAAGCCCAGACCCTGTCGGCGTTTGCACCCGCCGGAGAAGAAGGGCTGGGCCGAGGGGCAGCGCCGCCGATTAGAAGAAGAGCTCTGAAATCGCCGTTCTAATCGTCGTTCCAAAAGTTCGTGAAATGTTTATTGACTTATTTCGTTTGATATCAATAATAATGAGTTTTTAGTGTTTTGATAAAATGATTTCATAAGAAGTATTTGATAAGTGGTTTCTTACTTATTTATTGACTTATTTAAGAAGTTTTTGATAAGTTGTTTTATTATTACATATAAGAGTTTCTCAAACACTAGAAATAATTTATCAACTTATTTCATTTTGATACCGCATAAGCTAATACAATCAATTTTTTAAAGCTCTTTTTTTACACCGGATAAACTCATAAGCATTTTTTTTTTCAAAAGAGAAGTTTATTTTCGAAAGAAAATAATAAACACTTCTACAAATAGGAAAAAAAATTTGAAATAAGAAATCTCAAACAACCATTTAACCTGAAAAATCGCATGAGTTTTAAAATCAACAATGCAAAAGTTAATTTACCATTTTTATCTTTGTCTATTTTGGTTATTTATATGTACAAGGACAATTTGAAAAGCACTAAAAAAAATTTATTGTGTTTTGGTATTTCATAAGGTAATGCAATTACTTTTATAAATTTCATTTTGATATTATATAAGCAAATAAAAAATTAAAGAAAAAGATAAACTATTCCAAATAAGCAATCCTAAATATCCCTAAATATCGTGTTTTAGGGGTGAGAATCCGGACGATTACTGGTTTTATGTCGTAGGATCGGTTATCAGTTATTGGTTTTACGCATCACTCGTTATGGGTTTTTTTATTGCTTAGGTTTGTCCCAGTTTTTGGACGTAATTTTAAGAAATAAACTTTTCAGTTTTTGTGTGATATTATGTAATTTGTGAGAATTTTTAATATTTAATAACTCATTTGTTTGAAGTCGGAATGAAATGATATTCTTTTCTACATGTAGTTTACTGTTTGTATTTTATTTTAGGCTATAAATTCACTTTTTTCGTTAGATATTCATTGAGTTACAATCCCCGAAGACGATGTATCAAAATTAAAGATTTTCAATTTTTCTACATATTGTGTAATCATGAAATATTTTAAAATGTCATAACTCATATGTTTGAAACTGTATTGACATGATAGTTTTTCAGCATATAGTTTATTGTTTGTGCTTCATTTTAGTCTATAATTTTTTTTTGTTATATATTCATTGAGTTACAGTCGCACGAAGACAGAGTATCAAAGTTAAATGATTTTTTTATTTTTTATTTTTTTTTATTTTTTTTGCATATTGTGTAATATCTGAAATACTTCAAGATATTATAACTCATTCGTTTGAATTTAGATTATCATGATATTTTTACTAACATGTATTTTACTGTTTGTAGTTCATTTTATGCTATAATTTCACTTTTTTGGTCACTTATTCTTCAGTTATAATCTCGCAAGGATAAAAGTATCAAAGTTGAAAGATATTTTTTAGAAAAAGTAATGTATTTGTTGCTTGACTTGAATTGGAGAGTTACTTTTATATATTTTTGATGGATAATTACTTTTGTATGTTTTTTATATATGTAATTACAATTACGACATTTTCATAAATAAACATCATCTTATGATTGCATAATCCACATTAGAAACACTAGTTAAGTAAACTATGTATTTTTTTTTTTTTTAAAACTCGTTAAACACATTCAAGACAACAACTCAAATAACTCATCAAAACATGCAAACGGTAAAACAACTCAAATAACTAATTTAAACCATTGGTTATGAGAAAATTGCAATAAAGTTCTTACATATTGGTTTCATAATTGATTTAGTTTTTATATTTTTTTTTTATTCAATTAAGTCTCAAAAACCGGTTATCGTATTCAATTTAACCCTTTCACTCGGTCAACAAGTCATCCAGCTTTCAAACATTACATTTTAGGCCCAGATTTGAAAATGTTTAACGAATTTGGTCCAAAATTTACACCTTTTGCTCATATTTTAAATTTTATTACAAATTTGGTCAAAAATTACCATTTTGGCCCAAATTTTAGATTTTTTTATGAATTCATCATAACTTTACTTGTTTTTACAACCTTTTTCTCAAATTTTTGTTTTGAATATGTTTTTTCTTTATAAAATCATATTTATACAAAAAAAACATATTTTCACATAAAAAATCTTATATTTTCTATATAAAAGCTTTTTTTTATAAAATGTTTATGTATACGAAATACCTATTTATGAAAATAGGTATTTATTAAGTACATAAATATATACAAATCTGTTTTTACAAAAACAATGTATATAAACATGTATTTTATAAAAAATAAATGTATACAAACACCTAGTTTATTATAAATATATTTGTATGCAAACACGTATTTATAAAAAAAATTAAAATACACTTATTTCATAGTAAACATGTGTGTGTGTGTGTATATATATATATATATATATATATATATATATATATATATATATATATATATATATGCGCACACAAATAGATGTGTATCTATATTTTTTATATATAGTTGTGTTTGTATACATTTCATTTTATAAAAACGTGTTTGAATACATATGCATTTATTATAAAATAGATGATTATAGTAAAATACATAAATATGTTTTTACAAAAGAAATGTATACATTTACTATGAAATAGGTGTTTTTTTACATTTTTTATAAATATTTGTTTACATACAAATGTATTTATAATAAAATATGTGTTTGTATACATTTGTTTTTGTAAAATACATGGTTGTATAAATTTTTTTTTTATAAAAACGAATTTGTATATATTTATGTACTTAATAAATACCGATTTTTATATATAGGTATTACGTACACAAAAAAAGTTTTGATATACAAAATATAAGATTTTTTATGTGAAAAATATGTTTTTTTTTGTATAAATATGATTTTATAAAGAAAACATATAAGAAAAAAAATTTTAAGAAAAAAATTTGTAAAACAACTAAAGTTAGGATGAATTCATAATAAAATTCTAAAATTTAAGCCAAAAGGGTAAATTCTGGACCCAATTTGTAATAAAATTTAAAATATGGGCCAAAAGTGTAAATTGTGGACCAAATTTTTAATAAATTTTGAAAATTGGGCCAAAAATGTAATTTTTGAAAGTTGAATGACGTGTTGACCGGATAAAAAGGTTAAATTGAATACGACTACCGATTTCTGGGACTTAATTGAATAAAGAAAAAGACATAAAAACTAAATTAATTATGAGATCAATATGTAAAGACTTTATTGCAGTTTCTCGATTGAATATCAATTATTTCATCAACTTGTACCATACACATTGCATGTTTTGTAGGTCCAAACAGTCCAAGAACCGGAAAACCGGCACCAATATGCACCTAATGCTTTCGTACACGGTCCATTAACTTCTCTCGAACCAATTCGGGTTATGGTTGACTCTGGTCCGGTCCTAATGCTCGTCCCGTCATGTATACCAAAATTTGATGATGTTAAAATTGAGCATATGATTAATCTGCAAAGTGCAAATTTTAAACATTTCTCAATTTTGTAAGAAATTTTAGGAATTTTTTTTATAAAGATACATGGAAGAATGTATCATAAGTTTGGAAAAATGGTCCTCGGTTTACTAAGATCAGCACCCAACATATTTGAAACAAACATATCACAAACTGTCTTTGACTAAAGAAAGGTAAAAGGTAAAGGTTTTAACAAGTGAGTTCTCTTCCTGCCAACTTCCAACATCTTTACCCAATTCCAAAGTGCTTTTCCAAGTTTCGTTAATTCATTAGTTGTATGTTTTATTAACATATTGAATGAGACGTGGTTATGTATTTTATCTAAAAATTTCTTGTTGCATAACTTAAAGATCAAAACTAAAAGGCATATATATATATATATATATATATATATATATATATATATATATATATATATATATATATATATATATAGGGAAGAGTTATATGAAAAATGAATGATTAGGGCAACACATATTTGAATCAATGAAAACATGACAACACATCACTTCCACAATAACTTCCATAATACATTACTTGTGAAGAAAGAAATGGACACGTGTCATTTGATTATTGGTTCCGGTAGATGTTGCCCTAGTTATTTGTTTTCCATAGAACTCAAATAAGGTTAGGTTATTATGAAACGGCTTAATTTTGTGAGACTGTGAGACGCAATCCTAGCCACTCATTTTGTAGATAAAAAAATTTTAAAATGCAAAATAATTGAAAATTTTCGAATTTTTTTTTTCAAATATTATTTTCGTCATTTATATTTTCCAAAAAAAAAAACCAAAAATAATATATATATATATATATATATATATATATATATATATATATATATATATATATAAATGCCTTTTCTTTACATATTCTAGTAGAATATTATAATATTTTATATATTTGACAAATCTAGTAAATTTTTCTAACATTCTAAAAATCACATTAGAATATTTACAGTGTAATATTCTATTAAAATATTTCACATATTTAAAAACAATGGTATTTTTTTGTTTTTTTTATTTTTTTAGGTAAAAAAAGTGACGAAAATAATAATTAAAAAAAAAAAGAATTTTCGGATTTTTCCTTTTATTTTGCATTTTAAAATTATTTTTAGATTGCGTCTCATCATCTCATAAAATTTGTATGGTCTCAAATGAACCTGAACATATATATATATATATATATATATATATATATATATATATATATATATATATATATATATATATATACACACTTGGTGTGAAACCCATGTATTACATGAGTTTTTTTAAATGAAAATTTAAATATAAAATTCAAAATATTTGAGAAGTTTGAATTTAAAAGAAAAATGAGAAAAATATTGAATTATAAAAATCAAAGTGTTTTTTTTTCTCTTTTAAATTTAAACAAATAATTTAGATAAATAAATTAATGACACTTTAATTTAGTGATTTTGAAATTAGAAGGAAAGTCTATTAATGATGTGCATTTATTATTAGATTTAAACAATATGTGAAATTATAAAATTGGAAAAACCATAAAATAACATGTAGAATCAAAATTAATTTAAAATAACCATAAAACTACACATGGAAAAATGAATAAGAATCTGACATGTGGCAAAAATATCTTTGTTTATTATAGGAGAAGTAGATATTAGTAATTTTGAAATTAGAAGGAAGGTCTATTAATGAAACTGATATGCATTTATTATTATATTTAAATAACATGTTAAATTTAATAAAAATAGAAAAACCATAAAATGACATGTGAAATAAAAATTAATTTAAAATAACCATAAAATTACATGTGGCAAAATCAATAAGAATATGATATGTGGAAAAAAGACCCTTATTTATTATAGTGTGTGTGTATGTGTGTATATATATATTAAAGGAGATCATTCAAAATCATGTGGTTAGAGATATTTTGTTTTCTCAAACCATATCTATTTGAAACCTAAATAATCTTTTATACTCCTTAATTAATAGTATTCTTTATTTTTTATAAAATTTCAATGAGTTTTTACATTCTCTCATTATATATGTAGCTATATTAGTACATTTTTCTTATAAAAAATTCGTCATGTGGTTGAATGTATTGTGATTCAAAAGGCTTTCATGTAGTTTAAACATTTGTGATCCATATATGAAGAGTTGGAGAAGTGAGTTATATCGTATCAATGGTAATTATAGTATAATTTTTTTTCAACCAATACAAATGCAGTTTTTTCTATTATTTCTTTATATTCAGTCTCTCATGTGATGATTTGTGTGTATTACTCAATGTTGAACGTGACCCTCTAAACATCAATGTTTTGCTTGGAACATGTTTATGATTTGTCTTTATCAACAAAAACATTTTGATTGCAAGTTAGTAAAGAATTATCATCAAGTTACTATGGTTAAATGGTGTCAAAGGAATAAAGAAGAGTAAGAAAACGGATATAAGTTAATTTTGTTTGAACAGAGTAGACGAGTGAGGTTTTTTCTTTGGATTTAAATGTATATTTATGTAATATTTTTATTTATATATTCAGCCGTCCAATTTTCTTATTTTATTTCATTGTACTGTTTCTATTTTGATTTTGTTTAGTTTCTTTTTTTTTGGTTGGGTTATACTTACAAATACAATAGAATATTTAAAAGATAACATCATTTTTAACATTAAATATGTAATTTTGATTGATTTATCATGATATGTTTTTCATATGAAAGTGTTTTTTCCATCTTACTACGACATTAATTACATATGACATATTTTCAAGCACCATATTCATTTGAATTTTTACTGCAACTCAAGAGTTTTCTGATTTATGTATATTTACTACTTACAACTCAAGAATTTTATTTTCCGATTATTAATTACTAACCACTAATGTTCACGTGTTTGAAGATATTTGTGATTCAAATATAAAGAGCTAATACAATTTTTATAATAGACGTTTTAGTGTTTTTATATTATTGAAAGTTGTAGTGTTTATTTTTTATTATTTGTTGTATATAGATCCTTTTAATTACAAAAGTTATAATAGATGTTTTATTATTTTTATGTTACTAAAAGTTGTAGTACTTATTTTTTTCATATATTTTTGTTATTTGTTATATATAGATCATCATACATTTGATATATAATTTACACAATTTTAAACGATTTAGAAAATTTTCAAATAATGGTATATGTCATAATGACCTAAAATTTAAACTTTAATGTTTAATAAAATTAATATGTTAACTATAAGTTTGTTTTACTACTATCATGAATTTCAAAATAGAAATATTAAATAATAATTTGGTAAAAATTATTATTTTAACTATATAATTGTACCGATTCGCCTAATGTGCTTTAATAGAACATCATGAATAACAAGGAACCAAAGAATTAATCGTGAACGTCAGAAATCATAATGATCAACAACCAATGAAATGGTTGTAGATTTGTATATTGGATGCACATACACCGAATTATATAAATAAATAAATAAATAAAAACTCACCTCTTTTTTCTGTTTAAATTTTTTTAGGTTATGCTTTTTATCGAGAAAAAAAGTTGAATATATCATTGTTCAATATTTTTCGTCTTCTTTCCACAAAGAACCATATTGATATATAAAAAGCAAACTTTACAAAAAAAACTCACTTTGTTTTGTAGTTTTTTTTTTCAAAAATTAGATTTATTTTTATCCCATAAAAATTAAATATACAAAAAATCTCAATTTTTGTCATCTAATAATAAACATCAACATTAATTTAAAAAAAAAAAAAGAACTTGATATTTGAACCGTAGATGTTTCAGTTTTAACATTGACAATGTGAATCTGACTTACTATTTCAAATATCTTATAATTCACAAATTAATTTAGTAAAATTTACATATGAAGCGAAATATATTTTCATGTAATTTTATAAAATTTTAACGTTTTGATTACCTATAAATTAGTTTTATAAAATTAACAAATGAATTTATCCACATTGTAATTTTGAACTATATTTAACTTAATTTTCAGAATTCACAATGTGAATCAGAGCATATTCACAAAGTGAGTTTCAGCATATTCACAGAGTGATTGTAAGCATATTTACAATGTGAATCTGAACGAGCTGAAATTTCGAATTTTTTTTACATCAACATGAATTTATGTTTAAAGAGTACCAAAAAATATGAATATTGATATATTTATCATTTTTTTCGCTAAAAGATACACCTTAACTTTTCAAAATAAATAAATAAATAAATAAACTAGGTTTTTTTAAAAAACAAAAGTTTCATTTTTTATATATCAATATGTATCTCTATGAAAAGATGACGAAAAATCATGAACAACGGTATATTTGTTTTTTTTTCAATAAAAGAACATGGCCTAAAAAAATTAAACGAAAAAAGAAGTGTTTTGGTATATTCCAGTGCATGTGCGTCCATTGTAAAAGACTACAACCATTCATTTTGCCGTTGATCTTTTTAAACTTCGACGCTTTGGATTGGTTCATTGGTTCCTTAATTAATAATATTCCATATTTAACTTTTTCCTCTCTCTCTCTCTCACTATCTCTCTCTCTCCCTCTCTCTCTCTCTCTCTCTCTCTCTCTCTCTCTCTCTATATATATATATATATATATATATATATATATATATATATATATATATATATATATATAGGTTCCATTGAAATTCCGAAAAAAATAGAAATCTTGTTTCAACCTCAGTCTTAGATATATCGCCAAAATAGATTTACTATGTATATTATTTTAAGTTGTTTTTATTTTTTATTTATCTTATTGTATTTTATCAATTATATAGAAAATACCTCTCTACCACAATTGACGATATGATTTCATATCCTTTACATGGTATCAACCAATTTTTAGGGTTCTGCCTCCCCCTTCTCCCTTTTCACCTTAGTAATGTGAACCGATGTCACGTTAGAGAAAAAGATAAAGCACCAAGGTGAAGCTCTGCTGAAATCACCAGTAATTCATCTAAGTCGGGTGAGTGCATAGTTATATTCATTTTACACATATAAGTGAAGTATTTAGATAATTGAAGGTTATATATGCTTATTATCTGTAACCAAAATGCTTTATCTTAGATGAAATAATATAAGATGATTTTTATATGACTTTATATATATATATATATATATATATATATATATATATATATATATATAATGGATGTCTTGGTTGTTGTTATGTAGATAATATAATGGATGTCTTGGTTGGAAAGTGAGAATATGACATCAAATATCGTGAAGGAACTCGAGACCTTTACCTATGTGTATGGGTAAATGGAACAATATTGCCTTAGATATCATCATCAAGTATCCTAGGATTATGTAGAATGATGATTGTTATGGGACAAAATTAAACAAGCGATAAAAGTATACCTTCCTAGGTATCACATAGTTAGTGAATTGGTCCGTAGAGAACGTTTTCATAGATTCGCTATCGGGAATACATAAATATTTTGGTCTAAGACCCTTCTCTGTCCTTATTAAGAATAATTATGATGGCAATAACGTGAAAAATGTTGTAGTGTGACAAAGTCGAAACCTAGGTATCACATAGTTTTTACAGTTAGAAAAGTTGTTATAAACTATTTTTAGATGGTAGTTAGATAGAAGAGTATTTTCTTCATTCTTATATTATGAGTTAGTTAGTCTGTTTGCTCATCTCTTCTGTATATGTATGTATTCTTCATTGTTATTGAATACAAGTTTCTGAAGCAATTCAAACAAAAACTTCTCTCATTCTTTCACATTAACATGGTATTACATTAGGTTTCGATTCTCCATGGCTGATTCAATTTCTTCTGCTATCGATTCATCTAATCCTTTTTTCATTGCTCCTTTTGATAATCTGAGTTCTATTCTCATTACCAATCCTTTTAATGGAATTGGCTTTGCTTCTTGGAAACGATCAATGATCTTATCGTTAGCTGCCAAGAACAAATTAAGTTTTGTTGATGGAACAATTTCTGAACCAACAATTACCTCTTCTTCGTATTCTGCCTGGTTTCGAGCCAATTCTATGGTGATAAGTTGGATTTTGAATTCTCTATCCAAAAACATTGCTGATAGCGTGTTATTCTTGAATATTGCTCAAGAAATATGGCTTCAATTGAACCAAAGGTTTGAACAACCAGATGGCGCCTTGATTTACCAAATTCAGCAACAATTGTATTCGACTTCTCAAGGTTCAGAAGATTTCACCACCTATTTCACCAAATTAACTCAAATTTGGGAAGAATTGTGTCTTGTTCAAGCAATTCCTCCATACTCCTGTGAAGTTGCATCAAAGATTAACCAATTTTTTTTTGAAGAACAACGCCTCATTCAACTTCTTATGGGCCTTGATGATTCTTACAAAGTTGTATGTGGTCAGATTCTTATAACTAAGCCTCTTCCTACTGTATCCACTGCATACTCCTTAAATCTTCAAGAGGAACGACAACGTGGTATTAATACTTCTACTCCAATTAATACCGATATCATTGCCATGAATGCATCTGTTGAAAACAGTCCTATGTCCAAGAAATCGTTGGTTTGCAATCATTGCAAAAAGCATCGTCATACCAAATCGTAGTGTTATCTTCTCCATGGATTCCCTGCAAATTTCAAATTCACCAAATCCAAACGTGAAGAACCAAAATCCACTGTTCAGAATGATTTTTTTGATTCCAATTCTAGCATCTCATAAGAACAATATCATCAATTGATGATTCTTCTTCAAAACAACAATATCAATCCATCTTCTTCTAGTTTTCTGCTCAAACTTCTCTTATGGATGGATCCATGGAATCTGAAGGTACTTTTTCTTTCAATAAGTTTGCTGCTAATGTGTACAAATCATCATCTCTTTTACAACCACTTTATTCATGGATCGTTGATCTCGGGGCAACAGATCACATGTGTTCTAATAAAACGCTGTTTCTTTCTTTATTTAAATTACCTCATTCTCATTTCATTGGTTTACCTAATGGTACTAATGCATGTGTGTCTTTTGCTGGAAATGTCAAATTATATGATTCCTTGATTCTTCAGGGAGTCTTGTATGTTCCTAATTTCAAGTACAATCTTGTTTCAATTTCAAAATTGAATTCACAACTCCAATCCTTTGTCATTTTCATTGATCAACATTGCCTATTGTAGGACCCTTCGTCAAGGAATAAAATCTCTCTTAGTCTCTTTGGCAATAAGGTCAATGATCTTTATGTTTTTGATCACATAACCATTTGTAATTCCTTGTCTTTCAGTTTCTCTGTATTCAATCTCTTTTGTAATTCCTTGCCCTTTCCAACTAGTTTATCTCAATCTCAAGCTGTTTTTGATCTCATTCATGTGGATGTTTGGGGTCCATACAAGTACATATCTCATGATGGGTTCAAATTTTTTGTTACTATAGTTGACGACTATAGTAAACACACTTGGGTGCATATGGTTACACATAAAGGGTATGCAATGGAAATTATCAAACAATTTGTTGTTTTTGTTCAAACTTAGTTTAACAAAACTACTAAAGTTGTTCGTACCAATAATGCTTATGAGCTTGGATGTAGTCATGAAGGCATAGAATTCTATAGCAAACATGGGATTCTACATCAAAAATCTACTCTATTTACCCGTCAACAAAATGGAATAGTTGAACGAAAACATCGACATATACTTGAAGTTGCACGAGTTTTATTATATCAAGCTGGTCTTGGTTTTTCTTACTAGTCTGAATGTGTCCGAACAGTTGTTCATCTCATTAATCGGATGCCTTCAGCTTCTCTTAAGTTCAAAACTCCTTTTGAACTTCTTTATCAAAAACAACCGGATTTAACACAATTAAAAGCCTATGGATTCTTGTGCTTCATCACTACTTCTACTGTGGGCCGTGATATATTTATGTCAAGATCTCATCCTTGTGTCTTAATTGGCTATCCCATTGGACGGAAATCTTTTAAAGTTTTAAATCTTACTATCAAAGTTATTCACATTGCAAGAGATATCAAGTTTTTTGAGAAAATTTTTCCATTACATGCCATATCTTCTACTATGTCACATAATCCACATTCTTTTCTTCCTACAAACTCCAATGATACACCTATTACATCTTCATCACCTTCACTTTCTTTTCCTATTGAAAACATTTCTTCTTCTCAGCCTCAACCTCTTCATATTTCTAGAAGAACATCCTCTAGAACTCATAACCTACCTATGAACTTACGAGATTATATATGCAACAATGCTGTTAATTCTTCACATATTTGTTGTCACACTATCACAGATATGTGCAATCTTGATCCTCAAGTTCATGTTCTTTATCCTATTTCTACTTTTGCCTTCAATGTTTCTAAACATGAAGTTTAGCCTGCTTTTTATTATCAAGCTAAAGGGAATCCTCATTAGGAACTTGTTATGCAACAGGAACTTGAAGCATTACAAACAAATCATACTTGGGATATTTTTTCTTTACCCAAGGGAAAAAAAGCCAATCTCATGTTGATGGGTGTACAAACTTAAATATAAGGCTGACGAGTCTATTGATCGCTACAAGGCACAGTTAGTAGCCAAAGGTTTCACTCAAAAAGAGGGCATTGACTATCATGAAACTTTCTCTCCAGTAGTCAAATTCAATACTATTCGATGTTTAGTTTCTTTTGCTGTTAAAAAAGATTGGAAAATTCAACAACTTGACATCAATAATGCCTTCCTTCATGGTGATCTTCATGAAGATGATTACATGAAATTACCACTAGGCTATTCTACTACTTCAGATCATCTTGTTTGCAAACTTAAAAAGTCACTATATGGTTTAAAACAAGCTTCAAGGCAGTGGTATGCAAAATTATCCCATTTTTTGCATCAAAAAGGATATACTCCTTCTCTCAATGACTATTCTCTTTTCATTAAGAAGACTGCTACTTCAATTGTTATATCAGCAGTGTATGTGGATGATATTTTACTAACATGTGATGATCAAGATGAAATTTCTTCTTTAAAAATGACTCTTGATAGTCAATTTCGCATAAAAGACTTGGGGGAAGTCAATTACTTTCTTGGACTTCAATTTGACAAGGTGGCTGACGGATTAGTTGTTCATCAGCACAAGTTTGCTCAAGAATTACTTAACCTCTATTCTATGGAAGATACTGTTCCAGTTTCTACTCCATTTCCTCACAATCTTAAACTTTTACCACTTATGGACAATCCCCTTCATGATCCTACATTGTACAGACAACTAATTGGCAAGTTGAACTTTCTAGTTCACACTAGACGAGACATCGCCTTCACTGTACAACACTTGAGTCAGTTTAACAAAACTCCTTGTCAACAACACTATGATGCTGCTATACATGTATTGAGATACATTAAAGGCACTGTTAATCAAGGTTTATTTTTTAATAAACTTTCCAATTTTAACATTGAAGCTTATTGCGATTCAGATTGGGCAGCATGCCCAATCACACAAAGATCAGTTAGTGGCTATTTCATTTTATTTGGGGAAAGTCCGATATCTTGGAAGTCTAAAAAGCAAGTTACAATATCTCTTTCTTCAGCCGAAGCCGAGTATCGTTCAATGAGGAGAATATGTGTTGAGTTGGCATGGTTGTCTAGAATTTTACATGAGTTTCAAGTGCCTAATATAACTCCAATACCTCTAAAGTGTGATAATATGGCCGCCATATACATTGCTACCAACCCTGTTTTTCATGAAAGAACTAAGCACATCGAGCTCGATTGTCATTTTGTTAGACAAAAACTTCAAGAAGGACTCATTTCTTTATCACATGTTCTAACTACCTCTCAATGTGCTGATGTTTTTACCAAGAATCTACCATCTTCACAGCATCGAGAAGCTATTTCCAAGCTGCATGTAGTTCCTTACCCTCCAGCTTGAGGGGGGGGGGGGGTGTTAGTTTTTACATTTAGAAAAGTTGTTATAAACTGTTTTTAGATGGTAGTTAGATAGAAGGGTAGTTTCGTCATTCTTATATTATGAGTTAGTTACTCTATTTGCTCTTCTCTTCTGTATATGTATGTATTCTTCATTGTTATTGAATACAAGTTTATGAATCAATTCAAACAAAAACATCTCTCATTCTTTCACATTAACACAAAAATAGTTAGATTTCTTCTTGGAAGGTAAAAGGTTGAATATGTCATTGTAATAAAAACTATGAATCAAATTTGTTAAAAGAAGATTAGAAGAGGTGTTAAATGGTTCGAGTAGATGCACCCTTCTCGTCTGTCGAAAAACACATGAATCCCTCTAGTTTGTAACAAAATGAAGTTATGAGGATATATTTCAAACAAAATCAAAACTTGGACTAAAATATCATTTCCAATATATCATAGAAACCAAAATTTGACTAAAATATCTAAAACCAGAATTTGACTAGAATATCATTTCTTATAGGGTGCAGAAGAAGTTCAATTCCTTCCAACATATTTGTCAATTCAACGTTACATTAGTTTTCTCTTCATTCTAGTTTCATATTCTCATCATACAACATATGAAAATTCATCTATCACACAAAATACAATTTATTTAATTTTATATTTTAACATCTGCTAATTTAAATTTAAAAATTTAAACTAAAAATAAAAACAACATTTTATTAAATAAAGCATCAATTACTGCAAACAGTAAATAAAATGATAAAGAGACAACTAAAATTAAGAGACAATAATTAAAATCCTAAGATGATAATTAAAAAATCTAAAACTAAAATTGAGAGACAATAATTAAAATCCTAAGATGATAATTAAAAAATCTAAAACCATATAAGATATGGTTTTTGAAATAGTAGATAACTGTATTATAGAAAATATCAAAATTTGACCATTGGTCAAAGAGTAGAGAGAGAGAGAGAGAGTACGTGTTGAAGTAACTCGATAGGTTTTTACAATTGGTCGTACCACCTTTATTTGGATTCTTATTGTCAGTGGTACATCCAACGACCAATACCGCTTACAACCTACGGTTGAAACCGCTTGGCCCCGTCCACCCTTGATAAACCTACAACTCAATTTAACTTCGACTTGATCTGTATTAAAAATTACGTACCAAAAGTAGTGGGCACGGTTTGCCCTACGGTCTCATGGTGGCAGTGGGGAACACTGCCCCCTCCCCACCCTGTGGTCTCTACTACGGTTTGGCCGTGTGCGGTAAAAAACGACCGTACTTTTTCTATTATCTCTTCCTTCTTCAAGTGCCTCTTTCTCTTCTCCTTTTATTTTTCCTTCTTTTTTGGTACACCACACCTAAGGCTGGACGGAGTGGGAGCAAAAAAGGGGTGAGGGAAGCTTCCCTCACTCCTGCACACCACTCCGTCGGTGAGGGAAAAAATGTGCGGAAAAGAGATGGGGGGAGGGCGTGCCGCACTCTCCCTTCATGCTATTGGTCAAGTTTTTTTTTTTTTAATATTTATAAAATTATATACATATTAAAAAAATATAAAAAATATATCAAAATTCATGGTTTTTAATTCTCTACCAAATAAGTATAATATATGTATGAAATATATTTAAAAAAAAAAAGTGAGGGAAATGCTTCCCATCCATTCCTTAGTTTTTAGATAAAAGAAAGAAAAGTGGAAAATAAATATATGGCCCACAAAAAATAAAAGAAACTTTCCTCCCACACCCTCCGGTCTAATATATGACAAATACCACATAAAAGTATAGTAAAATTGACACATAGCCGTCACGCGGAGACCATGTGACGTCTAGGTGATATCAGAAAAATATGGTTTTTATGATGCCAGTCCGTTATATTTAATTTACACCCCTTGACCGTTGAGACCTGTTATTTTACACAACCGGTCCATAAAGAGACGCATAAAAGAGTTATTGATATGGAAGGTCATAAATGATTTCTGGGAAGGGTAGATATGAAATATAAAAGAGGGGCAGAATCATAATTGGATCTTATTAAAAGAAACGCCATTCCACCCGATTTACGTCTCCTGCAGTTGTCTCTTTGTCTTCTTACTTTGTCCCACTTACAAACCTGTTTTCTTTGGATTAAATATTTTGATGTAATAATGTCCTTTTTTTCACTATTTATTTATATATAAAAGGACCTTTTAAAGAAAACAAATAATTATGTTTTGTTTTTAAAACTAAACTACATATTGAAGTTAGGAACCGGTCATCTCATGATATTATATTAGTAAATAATCATTTACACAACAATATATATCCTTTTTTTCTACTACTTTTATGTTTATTTCATTTTGTTTTACCAATTTACTAACAATATTTCTTCTTTTTTATTTTATCACTTATACAAGTGATACTGAATATTTAATCGTGTTGTAACTGGTTATACAAATTACATCTGCTACTAAACTGGTGCATATTTTGGTCTTTGATAGAAAACATATTTGTTTATTGGGAAATTAAGTAATTGAGTATTTTTTTTTTAAATAACAACATTTAAAAAAAAATAATCACTTTCTCCGGAATAACCATTCCGAAGCATGCCAAATGAACCAACCTAACTACCTCTAGCCCACAGTAAGACATATATGGGGACCACACATCCAAATCGGAATCACCATTCCGGACATTGTGATATCCCAAATTTTGTTGCTACCAAAATTTCGAAGATCTTAAACCTTCTTTACTATGAGTTCAACAAAGCAAGTTAGTTCTATTGTTTAATTTACTTTCATTTTAGTTTATAAAAGATTTTTTGTATTCTGAAATATGTAGATCAAGTCCAAATTATGATAATCAACTCCTTGATAACTATTACATGAAGAACAAGTGGCTAGGGAGAGAAATCCTAGCCACACTCTTTAATCTAAATGACTACATCTTGGTGCACACCATAATAATGATCATTTGTTCTTCATGTAATATTTTTGCTCTTTCAAATCTCATTTGACTATCATGTTCTTAGTTTATTATGTCGATTATCGCCATCTTCATTCATATTTCGCAATGCCCAATCGTTCAAATGGGATCAACATGCTTAACGAAGTGCATAATATCATCTTGCACCAAAGCCAAAAGTGTTTAATAAAGTTGAAAATGAAATTGTGTAGCCCGGGCGCTTTTTCACTGCCATAATTCAAAACAACCTCTTTGATTCTGGCAAGATCAAAGGGGGTCTCAAGACAATTCTTGTCATCGTCTAATAGTTTTTTTTTTGAAATTAGAGTTAATAAGAGTTGGTCTAACGCGCATGGTTTCCTGAAAATTATCCATGAAAAACAACCAAGTTTCATGTTTTATCGGCTTAGTATAAATGACCCACCTATCATTAACAATGAGATCGTGCACATTGTTCCTCCTTTTTTTTAAATTTTTTTTTGATCGTGTTATGAAAATAACCTGGAATTCTCATATCCTGTGTTTATCCATTTGTTTCTTGATTTTTGAATCAAGTTCAACTTAGCCAAATTCTCTATTTCAAGAATGCACTGCTTGCAATCTCTTATCTCAATAATTTCAGCTTCTGAAAATATCCTGTCTTCGGCCAAAAGATCTAGGTCATTAACTATTTCTTTCAGCCCTAGTAACAACTTGTATCGAACTCAGCTGTAACACCCATTCTTGGTATGGTTCTTATGAATTCAATTTCATTATTTAAGTTTTGGGATTTCGACTAGGCTACGACGTGATGATGGAATGGCCACGATGTGGCACCCCGGTTATGGAAATGAGCATCGGCGAACCACCACGACGTGGCGAAGACTAGGGTTCAAAACCCTAGATTCCAATATTAGTGCCCTATTTAAAGGCACTAACTCCTAGGGCTGTCTCATTTGACAACCTCCTTCCTCTTGAAATGATCCCCACCCAAACCTTAGCCTCTTTGTGTGTGTTTTGAGAGTGTCAAGTCATTTTTTTGAAGCTTGAAAGAAGAATGAGTCCATCTTGTGGTTTGTAAGCTTGATTTTGGCTTGGATCTAATATATTCATCTCATTTTGACCTTGTGAAGGTATAAAGTCTCGACCTTGATCATTGTGTCTTTAGAGCTTGTTTTGGGTTATTTTATAAGCTTTTTATTCCCAATCTTATTATCTTTATAGTTTGAGTAAATATCAGAGCCTTTGAGTGCATTATCTAGCTTCTAGACCATGGTGTTGGTTGGAAAGTGGTCGTGCAGGACCTAGCTTGGTTTCCATGCAATTAGTGAAACCATTAAGAGATTAGGATTAGATATCTTTCCTTATTGGAATGTATTAATGGATAAAGCTGGAAACATTTTCCATCAAGGCCTTTAAGAGATTTAGATTTGAGCTTTGGAGCTCTTCGAGTAAAGGAATAAGAGCTTAATTCATTAAGTTGTCTCTACTCAGTTGCCACAACGTGGTGGCATGTTTTCCACGACCTAGCGGCTGGCTCAGTCGTGACTGTTTTGTCGTAAGGCTTCCACAACGAGGCCAATGGGTAACCACGACTGGAGCTCGTCTAGGGTGATTTTGACTATTGACTTTTGACCTGGTTGACTTTTGGTCAAATGGCTAGTTTAGAGGGTAGACTAAGGACTAATCTTGAATATTTCAATAGGTGTGTTGTAGCACTAATTCTTGTTTGTTCGAGTTGTTGTTGATTCGGTTGGAGTGTGAAATGGGTCTTCACACTGTACTATGTAGGATATTAGTTGTCTTTGTGAATCAGACATTTATGATTGGACGTGGCACGTTATGTTGGGAGGGGCTCGTATTGTTGGGCAGAACCCATTATGCTGGGAAGGGCCTGTTACGTAGGTGGGGACCAATATATAGGGAATGGCCTCATGTTATGTATGGTATGTGATATTTTAGGAAACTTACTAATCTTTGTGCTTACGATTTTTGTGTTTTAGTGTTTCAGGTACTTCTGGTTTGAAAGGGAAGGGCACGAATCGATCGCATTGCATCCCCCATAATTTATTTCCATGTTACCTATTTGACATACTTTGATGTTTTAAAACTATTTATACTCGCTGGTTGGTTTGAACAAGTGATTGTACGACTTTGGTAATTAAAACTCAGAAAATTTTACTTGATACTTTTGGGACATTACAAGTGGATATCAGATCCTTGGTTTGATGGATTCAGACACACTTTCGGGAGTGTCTGAACTCAAACTAAGGATACATAAATGTTTTTCTAAAAAAGAAAAGATTTTTACAAAGAAAAGGGGGTGCGATGCGTGCAATCATCCGAGCTCTAGTAAGTGATTCCCAAAATGCCCATACATGAATGTTATTTTGTAGTATGCTATTACGTGAATGCATGCTAGGATAGGGCTAAGGATTTGCTTGCGATTTTTCATGTGGAATATGCCTATTAGGAGAGATGCCTTTATATTCATGTTATGTGTGGATTCCTAAGGTGCTTTAGGGTATTTGCTGATAATGGGAATTATTTGATGAATGCATTAGGGTAGTGCATATTTAAGACTAAATAGCATGAAAATGTTTGATGCGACCCTATAGTTTGTTCTTTTCTGATGAAGGCCTTATGGTAGATACATCTATTTTATTGTGATTATGTATGACCTGAATTCATGAGGTAGTCTTCGGTATCAGCAGCGACCTTTTGGCATGTGTAAGAGGAGAATTCTTGAGAGAGCCTAGGAAGTACTGTAGTGTGTTGTTTAGGTTGTTTAGCATGATATCCTATGAGAGTAGCCATAGGAAACGACTTAGAGGATTCAGGATGATTTTTGAGGAAAGTACGAATAGGTGTGGAAGGTAGTATTAGGCTCGTACTACTAAATTAAATCACAAGATTCGTACTCAAGTCAAGGAAAGCCAAGAAGATTCTAAGAAGATTTTAGAGTGAGTGATCATTCAAGTATGTGTTGATCTTTTGTTTTGTTACCTTTCAGTATGGTGGTGATTACTTGAGGAGGTCTGGATCTTGTTGTGGTTCCGGTTCAAGCTCTAGTGCTGAACTAATTGATGAGAGGATACACGATTTTATCACATAAGAGATCACGTACGATATCCTGGATGTGACACCTGTGATATTTGGTACGATCAATGAGGGGATCATGGAGTTACTAGATGAGCGCACAGGGGCTTTTCGTGTAAAGATTGCAGCTTTTCATTTTAGGGCATGAACTCTTACTGTCTGAGAGTTCAAGGAACGTGGCTCCCTATAGTTCTTTGGGAAGAAAAACCCTATTGCCAGTAGACGATGGATTATAGATGTGGATAGTGCTCAACATACAAGCTTCTGCCCTGAGGGATCGAGGTTGACATTTACAGCCTTCCTTATGAGGGATAGGGCTCGTGATTGGTGCGAGGAGGTTGGTCATGTCATGAGAGCGGAGGTAGTGGAGGCCATGAATTGGCCTAATTTTGTTACCAGATTCAAATCGGAGTTTGCACCAACTATTAAGGTGAAACAGTTGGCAAGGGAGTTGCAGGATCTTTTCTAGACAGCAGAGACTATGGCAGAGATCACTTCCATGTTTAGGGGGAGAACTTTTTTGGTTCCGCAGTATGTGGTGAATGAGGAAATGGAGAAGACGAGGTACCATAACATGCCGAGGGGTCATATAAAGGATTTTTTTTAGTACTTCAGGATGCAGGACCCTAGAGGACATGAATGATACAGACCGGGAGCGGGTGATTGAGTTGGAGCTTCGGATGAAGTGCAAGCCAGCACAGGTTCAAATAGTTGAGGGTCCAAAAAAGATACCTAAGACTTTTGACTCTCGACCTTTAGGTCAGCAAAGTCATGGCCGATCTTGAAAGTATGGGAGGGCACATGAGGGGAGATGTCGTGAGAAGGGTAGTCAATTTAAAGACAATAAGCGTCAAAAATGACTTTTTATAGCAAAGTATTTAAAATAAATAATGTTAACTAAGTTATAGTATATGTCACAAGGGTTCCGTACATATAAAGAACGCTGAAATCCGAGTTATAGCAAAGAAGTTCTGATATGTCAAAGTTTTACGACTAAACCTACACGGCACCGTGTAATGTAAAAAGTGAATTTTTGATAAATTACATTTTAGCCTTAGGGATCTAAGCGAAAGTCATAGTATATTTTAAACCGAGAACGTACATAAAAAGAACGTCCAAATCTGACTTCGTATGAGGAAGTTATGATTTTTTCTAAGATTTAACATAGCAATGCACAACCCAGAATTCGAATTTTAGATCAATCAATTTTTAGCCGAAACAACCTAAATGAGAATTGAATATCTCAGTAATAGGAGCTCAACTATATAAAGACAGACGAAAGCGGATGTCGGCTGACAAAGTTATGAATGTTTAACTACCTGTCTAAGCTAGTTAAAATATAACTTCAAAATAAAGTCAACACTAGCCGACATAGTCTAAACGAAATATAATAGTACGTCTTTGCCTACGCGTGGATATAAAGAACATCAAAAACGGATCTCGTATGCGAAAGTTACATATTTTAGAACATAATTAGTTTTTGGAGTAATCTGCGAGTGACACGTGGCACATGATGGGTTATGAGCACTACATCAATCCTATGGTGTACGTGCAAACTCTAAAGCTTTGGATCTAGTTTGTATAATGAACATGCAATAATCATCCAATGCTCAAAAACCCTAGATCTAACATATAATAGTCGATATAATCATAATACAAGGGTTTAGATATTACCTTGATTGTTATGTAGTAATAACAATATCAATTCCTCTTGATCTTGATCTTTGAAAGCTTAGTGCCTCAAATGTTGCACCTCTAATGGAGTCACAAACACCATGAGCAACAAGATGAACAAAGAGAAGTAGGAGAAGGCACAAAAACATCCAAGAACCCTAAGGGATCACTTAGCCACGTTTTGGGAGCCTTAGGGGTCTTTATATACTTGTGTGGGCTGCTAGGGTTTCAGGTGAAACTCTAATTCTCTGTTTAGGCCTTAAGCAACCCATGGAGTTCCCCTAGAAATTCCTTGGACGAAATCTATATGGGCTTCCCATAGATTTCGTCCAATCCCCTTTCCATTAGGAATCCATAGTCCAATTTGCAACTATCATATAATTGCAATATCAGTCTCCTTTATTTAATTAATCTCTTTTAGCCACAAAATTAATTCTTATTAATTCTTGACTAATATTAATTAAACAATATGATTTCTCTTTTAATATATTATTCATATAATATATTAATAAATCATAATTAATCCTCTTTCTCCTTAGTTCATCCTATCAGTTGCTATGGTGAAGGCAACTCAAAAGGACCATGCTCACAATTGGGTCAAGTACATACCAAAATAGTTATGGGCTTAGACACCTAATCCAATAGTCTCCCACTTGGATAAGTCTAACAACTATATTGCATATGACTTCAGAACCTGATCAACAATCGTAGCTTTCAAAAGCCGTTGTCGAACTCTGATCTTATCAGTAATGTGTCCTTTAGATAAGGTATCATATATTCCTCCATTCTAGATATCGTATGAACTGAGACATGGATTTTAATCATACTCTATGTTCATTTGTTGTTTCCCGATTTCCGATTTATGACGACTGACAACAGACTACAATTGAACACATCAACTTAGACCCGGCTTGGCCAAGCGCTTAGGAGTGTCATCATTAAATCATCGAGGGTCCCACATATATTGCTTTTATTCCACTTTGGGTAAATGGAATGGATAAACTTTGACTCAAATGCTCGCTTGTACCTACTCATCAAATCACACACAACAATATGTTTTATAACATCAAGTTACCGGTGCGTTTACACATTATCAATGTGCAAACGACTTGCAAAATACAACTCACATGTCTCGGTTTCAAGAATATAAGATATTATCGTCTCACCAATCACTCGTGATAAAATCCATGAAGCGATCCAAGTGAGCGTGGGTTTAATCCAATGCTCAAATCATATTCATAAGCACTCATGAACGTTGCAGCAAACCTTTGCTATGTCTAATACACTTTAGACAATCTACAATCCAATTCATGACAGTCTTCTTTCATACCTACTTCCAAAGTATGAGTGACTATGGATGGTTTGAATAATCTTATTATTCGGGAAGTCAAAACATGCAAAGTGAAACACAAGAATAATCGAATCTAATATGACCCCAAACTCTTGAGTATAAATAAAACTCCTTTTATTTAGTCACCATATTGATTACACATTATTCATTGCATAATGTTTCAGATAATCAACTTATAACAGTAGTTGTCCCATGCACCAAGCATGCACACTCTGTTTACCTATGGTCCATACTTTGTGAAATATATCAATTGAAAAACATTTCCAATGATGCTCATTTCACAATATCCCTAATCCTTATCGTTAGTGTAAGAACAAAATTCTCGCCACTACTAGAATATGTTAGATTCTAACATTTAATGTAATGATCCCTTTTGTAATCTTATTGCACAAAAGTCACCAAGTCTTTTCGAATGAAATTACAAAGTGCTCTATTGGGGATAGTTACAAGACAATTCCATAGATGTGAAGTCTCACATTCAAAGTACATTCCTTTGAGCATCCTTCTTGCATAAAACTTTCTAATCTAGACGTAAATTCTTAACGTCCAATTCCCAATATGGATACATTTCCATATTTTCCATATAACAACTTATTGTGAATAGAGTCTTATCTATTCATAATAGTTACGATATAGTCCATTCATTACTATACTTCCAACTGCTCACAAGCGGCCAATCATTAGCGAACCTTAGATTGTCGTTGATAGTTGTTTAATTATTTTATTCAATCCGGTTCTAGTCCCTTTTTCCCACTTAATGCCCTAGGCATTTGGAAAATTTTAAAACAGTCGAATATTACAGCATATGCAATCGATCCTATACCCGAAACGTATGGGACATGATTCATAATGAAAAACGTGATACTTTACCAGTTCCTTGCTATAATATTGTCATATATAGAATCCTTTTAAGTTGAATCTTTTCAACATAACATCCATATATGTCCTTTGACTAAATTTGATTAAAATTTCTCGATCCAAGCTTTTAGATTTCGAAACGAAGTATAATATTCTCTCCTTTAATTATAGCAAAACAACTTTTCAACCCCTAAAACTTTTCAAAGTGAAACTTTTGTTTTCTATAATTAATATTGCTAACATGCAACACTTAAAATAATAATCATGCTCCCACTAACATGATAATTATATCCATACCAACATAACATTTATGCTCCCACTAGCTTTGATACGTATTCATAAAACATTTGGACTTCTAGAAAACAATACTTATTGACTTCAAAATATCATATTTCTAATACGACATGCTTCGATAAGCCTTTATCTAAGCTTCTCAAACTCATACACCTTTCCTTAGATAGCTTATATATGTGTCTCAACAATTTCAGCACTTATACCAATAAGTCTTAAATGTGAAAACTAATTGCCAAATCTAACAATTCGAACTATGAAGAGGGATGTCGTAATCATAATCGAATTTGAGAATGCAACTTACACAACAACTAACTCCTTAAAATCTTCCTAATGAAAGCATTTCCTCACAATCATTTTCATTTAGGAGAGAAACCTTATGAAACTTAGATTTTATGGTGTATGTGCTCTTATCCATGTGAATTTGTCGTAACCATAATCATAAGATAATGTTTGTGACAAATCTAAACTCTTACGGACAGAACTTGTTCATTCTTAATTTCTTGCCATCATGGGTCCCACCATTGCTTCCAAGTTATTTAGCAGCTCACCTATACTAGTCAATGTACTTTCATTGAACAAGGTGCTTGTCTTTATGCAGTTTATTGAGAACTCGTAGAACTCATGTGCATAAGTAACTTTACTGGAATAGCACAGAAACTAAATGTGTCAGCACGATAGGTTACAAACCTCAAGTCGTGTGCTAGTGTCTAATGATTTTACTCTTGATTAGTTCTTAAACCTTTTCAAGATCATTTAGACGCCCACTAAACTCTTGACATACAAGATTCTCTTGTCAAGAAACATTTCTTGACAAAAAAAAAATTATTCAAGAGTTTGTGCGGATTCTTATCAAGAAAAACAACTACACACAATTGGTCTTAGTTGGTCTTTGTCTTATCCAAGACATCACAACTTACCAATTTCAAATGTGCAAGAGTAAGAAAAAAAAAAACAATTTTCTACTCTAAATTTGATGAGTGTGTTAAAACTTCTTAAGATGTGTCACTCAAGTCACAATCTTGGAGTATGACTCTAATACTTGATTTTGGAACAAAGTATGATTCACCTATTGATTTAACCATTTCAACAATTTTCGATTCCTCTTTACTAGTGCACTAAGATTTACGTAGAGGATCAATTGTGATATGATTTCACAATCAATGAGACAATCATAAAACATGATACAAAAGTACTCTCCATTCTTTCTAGATTGGAGAAACTTTTATTTTTTTTTGGCTAATTGATTCTTCTTATTCGTTATGCCATTCGTTGAAACTTTTCAATGATTTAGAATTATACTTAATCATGTAAGCATAACCACATTTACCAGACTTTTAGTAAATCATGACGAATAATCTTATTGTTATTTGTGGTGGACTTGACCAGTGCACAACATTGCGTACTGGATCCTTTAGTCCTTCACTTAACTCACATACTTGTGTGAGTAAGGAATTAGTCTTAATTTCTCAAGTACCAAGATTTCCATACATCACATGATTCAAATCATGTGATTCCAAGCTTCTGTCCAATTGAAACTTGGGTGATAGGAATCTTCCCTTACTTAGAAAAATTATGACACTACCATAAATAACATAACTAAGAATCACATCCACTTAATATTGCTTACAATATAAACACACAAGCATCAATTTTCATAAATAACATTGCAAGGATATATAAATAAGACAAAACTCAAAATTTATTTTATTTATAAAAGGTGCGGAAAATTTATCCTTACAATGTAGGAAAATTTATCCTTATAATGCAAAATCAAATGAAAACTATGCTATTACATATTCCTAATCAATCTATCATAATTCTTAGCAGCAACTCAAAAATCCAATCATCGAATCATGCGATCGAAATCCATTTCTTCGCGATTAGACTCAGCTCGCTTTTTCTTTAAGCTTCCTCTCTTTTCTTCGATCCTACAAAACATCAAAATGCAATCTTATCACATCATGTATTAAGCATATAACAATAGGAACTTAATAGAGTTAGATAGTGGATTTTACCTGAAGCAGATTCATACAGCTTGACTCTCCCATCTTCAAGATCCTTCAGATAATTGCGGCAGCTTCGTAACCAATGCCCCTTTTCTTGGCAATAGAAACAAGTGGACCTCTTCGGAATAGCACACAGGACAATCTCAGACTCAGCCTTTCTCTTGTGTAGAGAAAACTTTTCTGGACTTCCAATGTTGCCATTTCCCATAGAAGGATGGGACATTGATTTACCATACAAATTTGCTTGACCAGTGCGCCAAATCATCTCCGATTCAACATCAATAAGCAAATAACTCAAATCAATGAGGGTTACGTCGTGGTCCATCACATAGTACTCTCTAATGAGCTCACTATATGATTCGGGAAGTGACTGAAGAACCAAGTCAACAACCAACTTCCTTGAGACATCGACACCCAACATTCCTAATTTATCAATATGCAACTTCATATCCAACACATGACCACATACAAACTTTCCATCTTTATGTCTTTTTGCCAATAGGGCTTGAGTGACCTTGAACTTTTCAAGTCATCGAACACGTAGGTCAAGAAGAATTATCGGAGGAGATGGAGGAAGTGAAGCATGATTTCCATTTCCACAATCCAATCATGGAACATCATCTTCATGTGGAAAGCTTTGTCCAACGGATTCAGGAAGACCATAGTTGTTAGACTTTGACATCTACAAAACGGGAGAAATTCAAGTTAGTTGATTAGAATCCTTAATATAACACCCAAATGAAATATCAAGGCTAGGACCTAACACAATAGTCTACAATTTGGAAGAAGGATGCTGTAATGCAAACTGCAGAACATTTGAAGGTAGGTAAATGACGATTTACCAATTTCCACCATGAAACACAGAAATTGAAAATTAAGTTTTAAATGAATTAAAACTCCTAGATTTTTTGAGATTCATTGAACTTTTCAATTGCATTTTTAAATCTCGAGTGTGCCCTTCATTTGTGACTGGGATGCCGAGGATCACAAACAAGTTGTGGATAACAATGCAAATATACATGGTGCCCCTAATGTTACAGTCACCTAATCAACGTTTCGGTTAAGCACACACACTCCATCGATCTATGAAAAACATCGAGTCACCCTTTTTCACCTTTGCTTAGAGCCCAATTAGTGTGCTGGTTAATCACACACGCTCCACTAATGTCTTAGCAAGGGTACAAAGTGTAATTTCATGGAATAGCACCAACTCCACATTTTTCCTAAAGTAACTAAGATTTGGGAATTTATAAAACATTTAGTTACTTTGTATTTCATTATACTTATAATGGAAGGTTGTGTCCTATCCTACCCGTTCGGCTAACGACCCTCCACTAGTCAAGAGTGTGGTGGGTAAGAGTGGATACCCAATGGCGGTCATTTTACAGGCTGCTTCCTTAAACACCCCTTATAGACCAGCTTCGTGAATGAGGCCTACTAACGGTAAGACTGACATTTTACTTATACTTATATAATATTAGACTGTTAATTTTATATATAGTATAAGGATGTATTTTACACTTTTAAAATACTAGATGGTCTAATTTAATAAATTATACTTTTTAATTTAATTAAATATAAACCATATCATTATGGATTTATTAACTCTCTTTTAATTATACACTTAATTAATTTAATAAAACCATAATGGTGTAATTTGAACTTTTCAAAACTAGGGTTTTAGCATTTAACATTTTTAAAATTAGAACTTTTAATTAAAAATTTATATTCCAAAACTTGAGGGCAAGTTTTGAAACTTTTCAAAACTATCTAGATCAAATTACAAATAATTCAATTACTCAAATAATTGGGGATTATTTAAGTATGACCTAATTTAATTACTTGTAAGATAATTCAAATCAAATAACTCAAATAAATCAAGTTTATCACATAAGGTAATGATTATCTAAGTAATTTGACAATTATCTATTATTTTGGTAAGGATAATCACATAATATCAATAAAAATCAGATTTTATCAAAAAAAAACATTTATGGTAACTATCCCACAACCAAATCAGTAAAAATCCTGAGATTTCCTCTGTCTGACCCCTGGACTCGCCGAGTCTGGCTGAATCGCCGAGTTCATCCACTGACTCGCCGAGCCATTCAGGCAGAGGACAAAAAATTCAATTTTCATGCCAAGAATGATCATATAAAGCATCAAATACATCAAATAAACAGCCTAGGCTCTGATACCACTGATGGGTTATGAGCACTACATCAATCCTATGGTGTACATGCAAACCCTAAAGATTTGGGTCTAGCTTGTCTAATGAACATGCAATAATGATCCAAAGCTCATAAACCCTAGATCTAGTATATAATAATCGATATTATCATAATAAAAGGGTTTAGATATTACCTTGGTTGTTATGTACTAATAACAATCTCAATTCCTCTTGATCTTGACCTTTGAAAGCTTAGTGCCTCAAATGTTGCACCTCTAATGGAGTCACAAACACCATGAGCAACAAGATGAACAAAGAGAAGTAGGAGAAGGCACAAAAACGTCCAAGAACCCTAAGGGATCACTTAGCCACGTTTTTAGGAGCCTTAGGGGTGTTTATATACTTGTGTGGACTACTAGGGTTTCAGGTGAAACCCTAACTCTCTGCTTAGGCCTTAAGCAACTCATGGAGTTCCCCTAGAAATCCCTTGGACGAAATCCATATGGGCTTCCCATAGATTTCGTCCAATCGCCTTTCCATTAGGAATCCATAGCCCAATTTGCAACTATCATATAATTGCAATATCAGTCCCCTTTATTTAATTAATCTCTTTTAGCCACAAAATTAATTCTTATTAATTCTTAACTAATATTAATTAAACAATATGATTTCTCTTTTAATATATTATTCATATAATATATTAATAAATCATAATTAATCCTTTTTCTCCTTAGTTCATCCTATCACTTGCTATGGTGAAGGCAATCCAAAAGTACCATGTTCACAATCGGGTCAAGTACATAACAAATAGTTATGGGCTTAGACACCTAATCCAACAGCACAATCCTGACCATTGTTTCCTCCCCATGCATTTCCACAAGATGGTGACACTTGGCACTCAACTCGACGAGTCGGAGGCTCAGAACTCGCCGAGTTGGGCCATTTCCCAGCCTATAAATAGAGGCGCAAATCTTCCATTTCCTTCACACCTCTCCCATTCTTTATCTCTCAAACATCTCTCTAAACCCATCCCAAGCCTTAGTAACTTCCAAGTGCTAAAGGCAAGTCTCAGAGCGCCAGAAGGCTCTAAGAAGAAGAGCTTTCGGCTCGGAAGTTCTGCCCCCGCAAAGCACGATTCCTAGCCAAACCTCCTAGTAAGCGAGTTATGATTATCCTACTTTAAGTATAGCTTATGTTTAAGTTCAATATCATTATTATGAACTTATAAAAAATAAATATATGATAAAATATAATATACAAATTGTTATTATAATATATTTTAACTACTCGCAGTATGAGGAATTTGGTTTGAAGGCCACATAGGGTTGTTGGATTTTAGAAGTGCTAAATGCCAAAATGGTCTTACCCTTCAGTGTTTCATGTTTGGCCCCTGTCTATACATAGTGGTTGAAAAGTATTGTTTAACACTTATAAAACAATATCACTCGTAAATAGTCGCTATAAATATTAGACTAAAATCTAAGCAATAATGATACTAGGTTTCACCGAAGGTAAATAGAATTGTTAGAAGTGAAGCGCTACCCAAGTTTGGAATCATCATTTTAACAAGTGAGTGCACATTTACTTTCATCTTACACATAGATATGAAGTATTTAATATAAATTACGTGCTATGTGTGCATATTATTTGTGTTCTTGATATCTATGCTGGATGAACAAAATATACATGTTATATTCGATTTAAACTGTATACGTATTTTATACCTATATTTATGATGGGTAAAGATGGGTAGATTAAAGATAAGATGAGATGAGAGATGAAAGATGAGAGAAGAAATATGATATAGATGATGAGAGGTGAAAGATGATGAGAAGCGATGACCCAAGTGATGGCCCATTCATCTAGCAGTGTATAGATAGCAACTACGAACTATTCTAGACAGTCTAGTGGAACACTAGCAGGCTCGCAACCTGTAGGTGTTGTGAACGATATGTTCATCAGATGTACTTTAAAAACCCATTGACATGTATTGTGGGTGGACTCCCTAAAATAATATTGTCAATAAAAGAGATAAACCCTGGCAGCTATGGACTTAGTGCCTAACAAATAACATCAGCAACTATGGACTTAGTTCCTGTTATACAAACCTTGGCAACGATGGACTTTGAGCCTATTCCTTAGTACAATCCTTAGGAGTGAAGGAGTGAATGATAGATGATTCTTAGGGAAGATACTTAAGAATAAAGAAGATAATGGGGATGGGTAATTGGGTTAATTGTTTGATGATGAAACATAATAACTTTATTGTGGGTTGAAAGCCCTATGTACTTACCAGGTTTCCCAACCCGACCCACTCAGTTTATTTGTATCACAGTTGTCGATACAAAGCTACATTACTCTGAGAGATTAAACGAGATGTATATCACTAGTGTAAATGAATGTAAGGTCTGTTTGTGCTTATGTTTATGTATTGACGATGAGATCCCAAAGTTTTAATATAAACAAAATACATTTCTTCGAAAATGCTTTGATAATATACTTATCATGTTTTCTGGGAACAAATTCCGCAATATTATTCTTTAAAAATGAATAATTTGATTTTCAAATAAGCATAAATAAATTTTTTAAAATGACCGTGAACTTGGAGACGTCACAACTTCAATTGCATCTAGACTGGGAACTACAATAGAGATTGCATGTGGGGAGCACTAATATGCTTCCACTGTAATCAAATGTGCCAAAAGAAGAATGATTTCTCGAGATTTCTAGGTGGAGCGGTGAGGGAACCCGCTCAAGCCACATTGAGGATTACTGATAGTCGTGAGGGCAAGGCAGATGCTTAGGTATGGAAGAGCAGAGCTTTCTAGTTGATGAACGAGAAGGCCCGAGCAGCACCAGACATTTTCACTGGTATGTATCCCTTATATATCTTTTCCTATCTTCGTTATTTATGATTATGTTTTATCTTCTTGTAAGTAGAGATGTTTGTAGTATATGGTGTGACTGTTCATGTTCTTTTCGATTCGGGGGCTACCCGATCTTTTGTATCTCTTGCGCTTAGCAAGAAGTTTAGTGACACTATGGAAGTGTTGGATTTCCATTAGAGGTTGAGATTGCTAAAACTCGTACGTGATTGCTTCAAGAGTCCATCGAGGTTGCGTTCTCAATATATTTCACGAAAAGTATCTGACATACCAGGTTCGTATTCCTCTTCGTGGGACAAAAATTATTGTGGGCATGGATTGGTTGAGCTAGTATGGGGCTATGATCGATTGTAAGCATCATTTGGTGAGGGTTAGAACCCCAAATGGGGGAGAACTAGTTATTTATGGTGAAGGTACTCAGTATGGACCAACTATTTGCTCAGCTGCGCAAGCTAGGACATATCTTCAGCATGGATGCACCAAATTTTTGGCATATGTTATAGATACTCATGTTGTAGTAATGAAGATCGCAGATATTGTCCCTATCATTCGAGACTTCACAGATGTGTAACATATGTTTCTAGGTATTTTCAGTTCTAGATTAATTATTAAATTCATTGAAAAATTAGTCCTTAGGCATGGCGTACTTGACGAGTATGTTAGGCGTAGGTCATTTAACATGAACACGAGCTTTGTCACGTATGTTGGGAGTATGTAAGGAGAATGCAAGGCATACTCATGCATATCTTAAGCCCTAAATTTTAGGGTTGAGCCCTTATTTAAGGACCTGAAGTCCCTTGAGGCCTCACCATGTTCAGCCTCCATCCTCCCCAACCAGTGCTTCGAAACCCTAATCCTCTATTATCTTGTGTAAGCCTCTTTTGTGTGTTTTTGGTGCACAGTGAAGGAGCAGAAGTTTTCTTTGAGGATTATTGTGGCTAGAGCTTGAAGATCCAGGGCCTTCGTCACATTTACTAGCTTCTAGAGGTATAAACCTCTCACCTTTATGGTTCTATGTCTTAGATCTAGTCTAGCTTAAGATTTGCATGCTTTTGGTCCCATGGTTTTGGTTCTTGTGACTAAAAGCTACTCCAGAGCTCAAGTTTGTTACTTTATGTTGGTTTTGATGATCTTGTGTCATAAAAATGAAGTCATTTCTATTTCTCACTCATGCCAGAGTTTGAGGGTATTAAAGTGTGTTTTTGGACCTAGGGTTTGGTTTTAGGCTCTATTAAGCCATGAAAAATTTTAAATTTGTCGACTTTATCAGTTAAGACCTTCCCAAGATTAAGATTAGTGAGTTAGACATATAGTCTTCAGGTATTAAGAGCTTAAAAGTGGTTTTGGATAATATATGACTAAGCATTGCGTAGCCTCTGAGTATGCAAGGCATAATGGGTTTGCTCCGTAACATTTTATGTGGACACTCAGTACATATGGTGTAAGGAAGGAGTATGCATGACGTAATCCAAGAAATGCTTTTGGAACATTTTTGGGTTGTGGGTTATGTTTGACTGGGTATAGACTTGGAAGGGTAGAATGGTATTTTACCCTTCGTAAGAGGATTTGATTTGGACCTTTTATTATGGGTTATTACCCTAATTATTAATTAGGGTTGGTTTTAGATATGTTCAATGTGAGGAGCCTTTGTAGCAACTGTGCATGTGTGATTCAGATATCTTCAGTTGAGGTGAGTCTCCTCATAGCATTTGCGGTTCGAAGGCACGAATGTCGACCCATTGATTTTTTTATAGGATTATAGCTGCCTGTGTGACTCTTGCATGTATTGTATGAGTTTGTGTGTATACTGGGCAGGGCCCGATGCCAAGCGGGGCCTGATGAATATGTTGGGTGGGTCCTATCGCATGTTAGTAACAGATTTGTATCGGGCAGGGCCTATTGTATGTATGGTATGAAGTATTTTGGGGAAACTCGCTAAGCTTTGTGTTTACAGTTTATGTTTATGTTTTCAGGTGCCTCTGGTTCGAAGGGGAAGGGTCGGACATGATCGCACAATATCCACCAATGTTCCGCATCCTATGATTTTGATTGTACGCTGATAACCATTTCTACATTGGCATACTTTATTGGTTTTTGAAATGGGTGAATGATGGTTTTCGTTGAATTTAAATATAAAAAATTTTACTTATTATTTTTGGGGTGTTACAAGATGTATTTCCTGAAGATTTACCGGGAGTGCCTCTAGAGAGGCAAGTAGAGTTCCGGATTGATTTGGCTCCCGGTGCGACTACGATAACCAATGCGTCGTATTGCCTAGTACCACTAGAGATTTAGGGATTGTCTACCTAGTTACAAGAGCTGTTAGACAAGGGATTCATATGCCCGAGCAGTTCACTGTGGGGGGCATCGTTCTTGTTAGTGAAGAAAAATGATGGTTCGCACATGATGTGTATTGATTATAGGGAGTTGAACAAGTTGATGGTTAAGAATCATTACCCAATTCCGAGGATTGACGATTTTTATGATCAGATTCAGGGTGCGTCTTGGTTCTCCAAGATTTATTTGAGATCCGGATATCATCAGATGAGGGTCAGGGATGACGATGTGCAAAAGACGGCCTTCAGAACTTGTTATGGGCATTACGAGTATGTGGTGATGCTATTCGGGCTCACCAACGCACCGAAAACATTCATGGATCTCATGAACGAGGTGTGCAGGCCATTGTTGGACCGATGTGTGATTGTATTTATTGATCTTGGTCTATTCTAAGACCAAGGAGCAGCATGAGGAGCACTTGTGATAGGTTATGGAGACTTTGAGGAGGGAGAGGCTTTATGCCAAGTTCTACAAGTGCGAATTCTAGTTGTGTGAGGTGCATTTCTTGGGTCACCTTGTGAACCAAGATGGTATATTGTTCGATCCAGAGGTTCATCTAGGATTTCTCCAATATTGTTATTATGTTGACCCGATTGGCAAAGAAGAATGTTCCTTTTCGGTGGTGGCCTGAACAGCATGCGAAATTTGAGACCTTGAGGTTGAGATTGTGTGAGGCCCTGAACTGACCCTTCCCGAGGGCATGGATGATTTTGTGGTTTATTGTGATGCATTGATTTTGGGATTGGGTTCAGTGCTTATGCATAGGGGTCACGTGATTGTTTACGCTTCAAGATAGTTGAATCCTCACGAGGCAAATCACCCTACTTGTGATCTAGAGTTAGGGGTCTTGGTTTTCGTCCTCAAGATTTAGCGGCATTATATGTATAGGGTCTGGTGTACCATCTACACAAATCACAAGAGTTTGAGGTATTTGATGGATCAACCGAATATAAATATGAGGAAACGTCGATGGTTAGACATGGTCAAGGATTACGACTATAAGATTTGATATCAACCTAGGCGACGAGTACTCCTATCTGAGACCTATGCTTGAGGATGGTTATTACTTCGCCACTATTAGATTTAATCATGGAGGTACATTTTGAGGGATTGAAGGAAGTGAATTGGAAGAAAGAGAATATTAGGTTTCATATTCCTTTATTCGTCAGAGATACTCGGGGTTTGTTGACTTGGTGCGACATGTTTCCGGTTCCTTCTTCTGGTGGGTTAGGCAGACCTTGTTCGAAGAAGCACACAATTCAGAGTTTTCGATCCACCCAGGTGCCATGAATATGTTTAGATATTTGAGAGGTACCTATTGGTGGCCGTGTATGAATATGGAAATAGCTTGGTATGTAGAGTGGTGCATGACTTGCCGAAAAGTCAAGGTCGAAGATCAGAGACCCCATGGAAACATTTCGTCGTTTCCATTCCCATGTGTAAATGGGAAGAGATCACTTTGGATTTTATTACAAAGTTGCCAAGAACGACATGCAGGATTGATTCTCTCTAGGTCATTGTCGATAGGTTGACCAAGAGTGCCTACTTTATCCCGATTCAAGAGAGTTCATCTATAGAGAAGCTAGCTGAGATCTACATCAAGTAGAAGGTTTCATGAAACGGAGTAATAGTTTCGGTCATTTCTTATCACGACGTACATTTTATGAGGAGCTGGTTACTCAATTGCTTTTCAGTACCGCATACCACCTACAGACTAATGGACAGAGTGAATAGATCATTCATAACCTTAGGGATATGTTGGGTGTGTGTATATTAGAAATTGGTGGGAGCTGGGATACTTATCTTCTATTGGCCATATTCTCTTACAACAATATTTATCACGCTAACATTGGTATGCCACCCTTTGAGCTGATGTATGGGAGGAGGTGTCAGAACCCGATTTATTAAGGTGAAGTCGTCTAGTGTGTGATGGGGACCACTGAGGTAGTGCTCAATACTACAAGGCTGATTCAACAAGTATGTGGTATATTACGGACCGTGGAGAGCATGCAGAAGAGTTATGTCGATCGACATCGTTTCGACCTCGAGTTTCAGGTGAGGAATCTTGTGCTTCTGAAGGCGTCACCTTGGAAGGGTGTCATCCGATTTTAGAAGTGGGGCAATTTGGGGCCTAGATTTATTGGACCCTTTAGGGTTACCTTCCAGGTGGGCAAGGTTGTATATCGATTGGATCTACCTGCCGAGCTAAGCCAGATCCACAACACTTTCCAGATCTTTCATTTGTAGAAGTGTTTAGCCGATGACTCCATAGTGGTTCCTTTGGATTACATCTAGATCGACGAGCAACAGAATTATGTGGAGAGACCTGTTACAATTGTTGACAGGAAGATGAAGACCTTGGGAAACAAGGATGTGGGTGTGGTGAAGGTGCAATGGTAGCAACAGAAGGGTTCCAAATAGACTTCGGAACCCGAAGATGAGATGAAGGAACGTTATCCTAAACTCAAGAAGTAAATCTGATTCAAGTGGGGAAGAGTTATAACACCCGTTTTCGGGTATGGTTCTTCTGAAATTAATTTCATTATTTAAGTTTTGGGATTTCAACTAGGCGATGATGTGGTAGCCCGGTTCAGAAAATGCACATCCGCAAACCACCACAACGTGGCAAGGCCTTGGCCACAATGTGGTGGCGAATAGGGTTCTGAACCCTAGATTCTGAGATCAGTGCTCTATTTAAAGGCACTAACTCCTAGAGCTTCATCATTTGACAATCTAGATTCTCTAAAAATGATCTCCACCCAAAACTTGGCCTCTTTGTGTGTGTTTTGAGAGTGTGAAGTCATTTTTATGAAGCTTGAAACAAGAAGGAGTCCGTCTTGTGTTTGGTAAACTTAGTTTTGGCTTGGATATAGCATCTCCATCTCATTTTTGACCTTGTAGAGGTATAAAGTGTAAACCTAGCTCATTTTGTCTTTAAATCTTGTTTTAGGTCATTTTATGAGCTTCTTAGTACCAATCTAATTATCTTTGGAGTTTCAGTAAACTCTATATCCTTTTAATGCTTAATCTAGCTTCTAGACCATGGTATTGGTTGGAAAGTGGTCTTACATGACTAAGCATGGTGTCCATGCAACTGGTGCAACTCTTAATAGCTTAGGATTAAAGATCATGCCTTATTGGAATGTATTAATGGATAAAGTTGGAAACTTTATCCATAAAGGATTTGAGGAGATTCAGATATGTGATTTGGAGCTCTTGGAGTAAAGGGATAAGAGTTTAATTCATTAAGTTGTCTCTGCTCAGTTGCCACGATGTAACATACACGTTCAGTTATCCTGTTTTGTTAATTTTAAAATGAATATTATTAATTAATATATGGTTTTGAGCATTGAGTTCTAACAAGATAGTTTTATGAGATTGAAGTAAAACTATGTTTAGAATCATTCAGAAAAGTATTGGAAGTCTTATGAGATTCCAATTAAAAGTCAAATATTGAAATTAGCGAAAATGTAAAATTTAAGTTGGAAATAAGTAGAATTAATGTTATTGAAAGTTGTAAATTATCTCATTAGAAACGTTTAGGCGAAAACCTCATCGAAATCCGGGTTATAACAAAGAAGTTATGACTTATTGAAGTTTCGCGAAATCCTAGCGCACCGAAGACCCGAGAAAATAATACTTTCAAGTCGAAACTTTGCCCGCATAAAGCCGGATTTTAACTAAAATCCCCGGATTCGTCAAAGAAAGTCATATTTCGAAACGAAGTGCTGCCCAAATTACCATTTTATCAATCGGTTATTTCACGGTGAGTTCAATATATAGCAACAATTGTATGTTATGTGTTATATGTGCTATGTGCTTTTCCGTGTTATTTTCCCATGCTATTATAGTAGCAAAGCTATACCTTTGACCATGTGATCAGTGAAAGGACTAGTATCACAGTGGTTTTTATGTAGCCTCTGGCCATGTATTGCATGTCTCGTAAGAGAATGACTTCTACCATTATGGCATTGTTAGAAGGTTAGATAGGGCTAAAAGCCTACAAAATCTACCAAAATGTTAATCATAAATTGTATGTCTTCTGTGTCATTTGGGCCGAGGCTTTATTGATGTATATCAAGTATTGAAATTGTTATGTCTCATTGATTGTATATCTTTGAATCAAATCATCGATTGATATGGAAAGCTTTTCACATGATTCACATATTCCTTTGTTGTTCCTTGTTCCTCTTTGCTTCTACCACATTGATGTATATATATAGCATAACGTTATATTATGTCTATTATTGAACTCACCAAGCGTCACCGCTTACCCTCTCAGTGTTTAATTATTGCAGGTGATAAGCATCATGTATAGTTATGTACTGTTAAAAGATGTAGAATAGATAACATTATAGCTTTTGTATTTAGTGTATAAATTCATGGGAAATTATGTAATATATATACATACATACATATATATATATATATATATATATATATATATATATATATATATATATATATATATATATATATATATATAACTCTGTAAAAACCTCATTAGTCGGTTTGTATCTAGTCTTTTGTGATAAAACCATATACGTAAAATATGTTTATGAATAAGCATGTCGCATGTTTTGAGTTATAATGTAAATTACGAAAGGGGTTCTTTCACACGATGTGGTAACATGTTTTCCACGACGTGGTGGATGGCTTTGCCACGACTGTTTTGTCGCAAGGCTTCCACGACATGGCCAATTGGTGACCATGACGTGGAGCTTGTCTTGGGTGATTTTGACTATTGACTTTTGAAATGGTTAACTTTTGCTCAAATGGCTAGTTTTGAGGATATACTAAGGACTAATATTGAATATTTTGATAGGTGGGTTGTAGCACCAGCTTGTGGTTAGTTTAGGCTGTGGTTGATCTGATTCGAGTGTGAGGTGAGTCTTGTCACAATAATATATAGGATTCTAGGTGTCTTTTTGACTCTTCAACGTATGATTGGGCGAGGCCCATATTGTTGGGTGGGGCCTATTATGCTAGGTTGGACATGTTACATGGGGGGTCGATATGTAGGATGGGGTCGGTATTGTGGGTGGGACCCGATGTTATGTATGGTATGTGGAATTTATGGGAACTCACTAAGCTTTGTGCTTCCGGTTTTGGTGATTTAATGTTTCGGGCACTTTTAGTTCGAAAGGGAATGGTACGGCTTGATCGCACTATATCACCTAAATTTATTTCCAAGTTATCCGTTTGACATACTATGATGTTTTGAGACTATTTATATCCAGTGGTTGGTTTGAACAAATGATTGTATGGCTTTGTTAATTAAAAACCAGATATTTTTACTTCATATTTTTGCGACATTACATTAGCCCTCCTCTAGGATTTAATATCATCTTTGAAAAAACAAAGCTTATCTGATAGGAGTCTGTTAGTAGCCCCACCTCTATTGAATCTCTCTCAAGTATGAAGAACAACGTTGTCAAACCCATCTCAATAAAGCCATGATTTGAAGAAACGGAATGGAGAAGGCCCAAAATCCATGAATGTGGTTCTAAGAAAAACTGAAGAATGATCGGAGAATTCTCTAGGAAAAGTTGTAACCAAAACCGTAGGAAAAGTCACCAAAATATTAGGACAAATAAAAAAACGACATGTATATCACTATTCAGAGCAAGAGATAAATTTTAGTATATTTGTTCTTATATGAAAAAATAAGATATATATATATATATATATATATATATATATATATATATATATATATATATATATATATATATATATATATATATATAATTGGTTTACCCGGGCTGGTAATTCGAGAGTACCCAAAATCGGCCCGGTACTTACAAGGTCAGACATGAAGAAACTACAACCTGTCACAAACGAATCTAAGCTCAAGTAACCATGCACGAATATCTGAACCATATCCCAGGAAACATACAAAAGAGAGGATACGAAGCAATAAAATAATAATAGGAAAGAAGGCGTGACTACTAACAAACTGGGTAATGGAGAAAGAACCGGACAAAACTACAAGCCCGTGGAACCAGCATCAGACACACGATAACTAGGTATGGGAAAAGTGATAGTAAGAACCTTCACGCACAACACCATAACATTTTATTACTCGCAATCTAACTTAGCATCGGAGATCAATATTTGGTCGTAACCCTCGGTATGGCTATATGATCTAACATTTGTCCATCTTGTGCGAAGCGGATTCCCGGATGTGTATTAGACCAAGATCCTTCAATGGCAGAGCTAAACATGCACCTGGAGTTCACCGTAAGAACATATATATATATATATATATATATATATATATATATATATATATATATAGAGAGAGAGAGAGAGAGAGAGAGAAAGAGTTTGAGAACTTAAATTTTTTGTGAGAACTTGAGAACTCCTAATCCGCTCATCATTTTCAAAACCATAATCACCAATATTAACGAAGTGCAGTATCTACGAGGGATCAATGGGCAAGAAAGATTTGATTATTATTATTATTATTATTATTATTATTATTATTATTATTATTTGGAAATATTCATATATGCATATCTAAATATGCATGCATGCATATTTTTGGACTGTGAATGCAGATATGATTATCTGTAGACATATGACTGCGAATGTGTAGTGCTCATGTTCTTACAAATCTTTAAGTTTTAACAATACCTCGTGTGTGTGTGTGTGTATATATATATATATATATATATATATATATATATATATATATATATATTGGGCTAGGTTATAATGTGGATGGACGATTATTGTGCGGGCGTGTGGACAGTGTTATTCTATGCAAATTACTTAGAGAATAAGTTGTTTAATAATGCGAATACGTTCAACCTTACATAAATATCATCATTTTCATGCATTGTCACTAATTCTTATTCATATTGTTTCTCACACATCGTTTTTCACTCACTTTCATTCTGACAAAATACGACTCAATAAACATTCTAATAACATTCTGACAGAATGAGAATAATAATAAAAAATCTATAATAACTTTATAGATGATTTAATTAGTGAGAATGTGTGTTAATGAAAATAGTTATATAAGATTGAACCTATTTATATTATCAAAAGACATATTTTTTTCATGATTCTCACAGAATAACATTGTCCACACGTCCGCACAATAGATGTCAATCCACATTTGAACCTAGCTCTTTCTCTTTCTCTGTATATATATATATATACATATATATATATATATATATATATATATATATAAATATATATATATATATATATATATATATATATATATATATATATATATAGGGTTGAGTTCATTTGAGACCACCTATATTTTGTGAGACATGAGGACCAAATCTTAGCCCTTGATTAAAATTGATATGTCGTCAGATTTAATAAAAAAAGCTGGCAGTGACAGTCTGTGTAAACAACATAAACTTTCTAATTAACTGGAATCTCCGAGGGTAGAGACATAACTTGGCACATTCACAAATGCATTCATATGCTTTTCATTTCTTAAAACCCTTTCATCGATCAAAAACCCTTCCATTACAAATATGTTTCTGATTAACCCTAAATCGAAATTGAAAATTTGAACTCTTTATTCTGATTTTAGCTCAAATTCATCCTCTCATTCATACTCGAAAACAAATCCTAATTGATTCATGTTGCCAAAAATGATAAGAAAACCCTCGATCAATCTCGATTATCAAAAAATTCTTATTCCTTCTAATTCGGAATTTCAACCTTCTTGTTCAATCTCGATTATCAACCATTCCTTCACAAAACAGGTATTAGTTCAAGCAATTCAAATTTGGATTGTGTAATTGAACCGATGAATAATTCGGGTTGTACAAATTCTAAGTCGAATAACCCTAATATATGAAATCAAAACCACATATCATATCCTCGCTCTTAACCATTCTCTTAATTGAAGCAAAGTGAAGCAAAAGATTCCTAGAGTGAGTTAATTTCAGTTTCTTGTTTAAAAAAAAACCGAAGATCGTTAAGGAATTAAAATCATATATGCAATTTCTTTCTTTCCTTAATCTATCATCCCTTAAATTCACATAAACCCTATCCTTCTAAATAGAAGGAATCGACATCCATTAAAAATCATAAACCTTAATTATATGTTATTCAGATTGTTTCATTCTAGTTTTAAGAATCGACATTAGAACTCATACTCATCAAAGGCTTTGATTTTATCTTTCAACAATGTTTTGTTCGAGAGAATCAGATTCCATTTCCCCTTCTCAATATAAAAGATGAATCACCAATGTCATTAGATCAAGTAGGTAGAGTGATTAAAATAACATGTATTGAAGTCTAGTCTAGAGTACCAAAGAGAAGCAACTGAATCAAATATAAAGGACATAAAGCTCTTTTCCAACAAAAACTCAATCTTTAGCTTTCAGAACAATTTTCTACTAGTCCTGATTTCGTATAGTACAATGTCTAATCATTCTATTTTGTTTTGTATATGAGCTTCTAGTAAACGTTTATAGTAATTTTGAGTTTCGTATGCTAGACTTAGTATTCTATCCAATCTAATTATGATGATAAGATGCTAAAAATCAAAATTATTGATGAGTTTTTCATTGACTCTTGCTTATACTTCTTTTATAATAGCAAAATTGATGAATAATTGCTGAAAATCGATCATTTACAATAAACCTTTGAAATATAGAATTAATGATGATGAATTGTTGAAAATAAATGTTGAACTCCAGAAATTCCTTATCGATGTATGTAATAGAGAAAATGATCATGAATTGTTAAACATTGATGTTTAGTACAATATTCTAGTCATTCTGATTTTGTATAATATATTATTCTAATTATTTTGATTTGTGTAGTAAAAATTTCTGGTTTTTTGGTTTTGTGGATTAGCTTCTAGTATAATACTCTAGTCCTTCTAATTTTGTATATTAGAGTTAGTATGGTTGTCATCCTCATTTTTATGATGAATTGTTGGAATCGATTGATTATGAGTTGTTGATAAATAGATCCTTGCTGATAATCCTTATGTAATAGCAAAATTTATGATAAATTGCTGAAAATCGATCATTGTTTTTAATGATTTAGTAATAGAGAAATTTTTTGATGATGAATTATTGAAAATCAGTGTTCTAATATGAGATTACAAAAAATTTATGTCTAAAATCGATTCTTTATGATAATCCTTAAGTAATAGAGAAATTGATGATGAATTGTTGAAAACCGATGTAATCTCGTAATTACTTATAGATGTCTATAATAGAGAAAGTGATGACGAATTGTTAAACATTGATGCTCACTACAATATTCTAGTCATTCTGATTTTGTATAGTATATTATTCTTTTCATTTTGATTTGTATAGTAAAATATGTAATTTTATTTTATATATTAACTTCCAGTATAATATTCTAGTCATTCTGTTTTGTATTATAACTTCTAGTATAATATTCTACCATTCTTTTTAGTATCATGTTCATTCCTATTTTTATCATGAGTTGCTGAAAATTGATTGCCGATGAGTTGATAATCTTATGTAATAGCAAAGTTTATGATAAATTATTAAATTGTTGTAAATCGAAACTTGCTTATTCTTTAGTAAGAACAAAATTCTTTGATGATGAATTGCTAAAAATTAATGTTATGATATGAAATTATATGATATTATACGAAACGGATAGGTAATCAATACTTTATGATAATCCTTCACTAGTAGAGAAATTGAAGATGAATTGTTGAAATATCGAAATTCCTTATCGTTGTCTGTAATAGAGAAACTAATGATGAGTTTTAGAACATTGATGTTTAGTACAATATTCTAGTCATTCTGATTTTATATATTATATTATTCTAGTCATTTTGATTTTAGTAGTAAAATATTCTAGAAATTATGTTTTATATATTAGCCTCTAGTATAATATTCTAGCATTTCTAATTTAGTATATTAGAGTTAGTATTCTGTTCATTCCCATTTTAATGATGCATTGCTGAAAATCGATTATCGATGATGAGTTTTTGATAAACGATCTTTGTTGATAATCCTTATGTCATAACAAAGTTGATGATAAATTGTTGAAAATCAAACCTTCTTGATAATCCTTTAGTAATAGCAAAATTATGTGATGATGAATTGTTGGAAAGCGATGTTGTGATATGAAATATAGAAAATAGATGTCTGTAATGGAGAAATTGATGATGAATTTCTGAAAATTGATGTGTACGTGGCTAATCGATGGAAGATGGAAATGCCATACCTTACACGCCACATATTTTGCACGATCTTGATTTCTGTTGACCTTGAATGGTAGTCTTCTCCAAGATAATCTTTTACCTACTTTCGGTTCCATAAGCTTTATTCCTCATTGCATGTGGATTTTATTCGATGTTATGAATCACTACTAGATAATAACACAGTAACATCCATAAAATTCATAAAATTTTAAACTTTTTAAACATTCTAAAACCAGACATTGTTTACGAAATTGTTTTCAAAATAATCCAATATCAGAGTTTCCCAGAAATCGTGACATAAAATGTGAGGAGGTGCACGATCAAGCCTTCGCCTTCCCGCGATCATCCGATGTACCTGAAACAAAATTCACAACTGTAAGACCAATTCTTAGTGATTCTTCCCCAAAATACCATGACATAGACATAACCAATAACAACATGCATAATGAGCCTTCAGCCTGACTGGACCGCCTCGCAGGGTCTTCAACCTATCTAGACCGCTCTTAAGCATTCAGCATGACTGGACCGCCTCATAAGGCCTACAGTCTCTCCGGACCGCTTGTCGGGCCTTCGGCCTGACTGGACTGCCTCACAGGCTTTTAGTCTATTCAGACTGCCCTGGGTCTGTTGGCCTACAACACAAAGCAGCACCGCCTCAACCCAGCCACACACACACACACCTAAATAGATGTCGACGTATATAGAAATTAAACACATAACCAGTCTACAGACACACAGGCAGATCTTATAGATCACTAAGCATAGCATCATCCTATGTATAAGGATACAGATCTAACAGATCATAGCAACCTTGTAACATTCTACTAGGACAAACTCCCAACAAGGGCTGGCATTGGTGCCTTCGACCCATAAGTATAGTGAGGAAAACTCACCTCACAAGTGGTGTTGAATCAATGTAACACCCCGAGTTCAGAAGTGCAAGTTCAGGGTGCTTGGTGTAATTAAGGAGGATAGACTCGGCGAGTCGAGTCGCGATTTTGGTCACGAGTTTAGTGACCAACTCGGCGAGTCGGCGGCTAGACTCGGTGAGTCGGTGTTGGAATGAGAAACCCTATTTTCAGGGTCTGCACCCTATATAAGGAAACTTATGTTTTCCCTTCAGCCTCTTTGCTGATCATTTGAGATCCAGAAAACCCTAATTCATGAGGAGACCCCACTGTTGAGTGAATTAGAGCTTGGAGGAGGATCTTTGGTGCTTGGAGCTTGAAGGTTGGAGGCTTGTATCAGGAAGCTTGGGGAGATCAGAAATCTACAGTTGGTTGGGCTCATTTCAGGGGTAAGGAACCATTTCCTTAAGCTATTTCTTCATGGATTCATGTATGGTGGTTTGATATGAGATCCAATTCGAGATAGAAGCTTGGATCTGAGGATGCTACTTCAGATCTAAGCTTGTGATGGTCCTATAGGTCATAAAGTTCCTGTATAAGAGTTGTTGGTGAAGCTCTTTTGTCCTTAGCCTTAACCCTAGAGCATTTTGGGCTCATAGCTCCTAGAGTTCGCGTAAAGTTTGCCACTTTATGTGAGGAATGGATTGTAGAAGGGTAGATCAATGGATTTGAGCCCCTGCATGGCTTGGAAAGCCTCTGTATGGAATGAGAACTGAAGAGACTCGGCGAGTTCCATGGGTGAACTCAGCGAGTTGGATGAAGATAGACAGGAACTCGACGAGTTGGAAGAACAACTCAGCGAGTCTGTTGAAGATTGCCTTGGACTCGGCGAGTCTGGTCGTGAAGTCCTAACCTTTTTGGTTGAGCTGTGAATCGGTGAGTCGAGGGACGACTCGGTGAGTTGAGCGAGAAAGGACTCAAAGGTTGTTGGACTCGGTGAGTCTTCAGGCGACTCGGTGAGTTGAGTCGTGGATTGGGAGTTTCTGAGTATAGGGACTCGACGAGTCAGCGGGTTGACTCGGCGAGTAGAGTCAGTCAGGAGGGTTGACTTTGACTGAGGACTTTGACTTTGACCAAGAGTTGACCAGTTGACTTCCAGGGTATTTTGGTAATTATTGGTATTTATTGAGTTCAGTCATTTGGTATTGATCAGTAGTAGAGTTCGTGTCGGAGGTTGGAGCAGCGTGATCTTATCTTTTCAGTCAACAGTTGCGAGGTGAGTTATCCTCACTATATCACCAGGGTCTAAAGCACCAAGGTCGGCCCTTTATCGGATGGGAATTCGGGTAGTTGTTTGTTATGTTATTGCTTTGTTATGTTTGCATCCTGGTAGTTAGGATGGTATATGTTAGAGACCTGGTTAGGTTCGGTATCCTGGTTTATAGGATGATGCTATGATAGTGACCGGTTAGGTCGGAATCCTGGTAGGGATGTGCTATGTATGTGATTTGCTAGATCGGTTGGTTAGTGATGAATTGTTATATGATTATATGTTTATGTGCACATGGTTGGTTGACTGGGGTTGGGTTGAGGTGGGTCCTACTTTGTGCTGTAGGCCAACATACCCAGGGCGGATTGGATATTTCGAAGGCCCAGCGAGCGGTCCGGATAGGCTGTAGGCCCCACGAGGGTGGACCAGACGTGCCGAGACATGGAGAGTGGACCAGGCCATCTAAAGGCCCAGTGCGGGCGGACCAGTCATACTGAAGACTCAGAGAGTGGACCAGGTGGGTTGAAGGCCCAGTGCAGGCGGACCAACCACACTGTAGACGCGATGTGTATGGCTAGACTCGGAGGGTGGACCAGGTACTGAAGGCCCGGTGCGGCGGACCAGTCACACAGTAGACCCAAAGTGCATGACTGTTCTGTTATGATATGATATGTTATGTGGTTGGTATATGTGGTTGGTATTTTGGGGGTATCTCACTAAGCTTTCGGGCTTACAGTTGTGGTTTAATGTTTTAGGTACTTCAGGAGACCGTGGCAAGGCAAAGGCATGATCGTACCGCTCCTCATGTTTATGTTTTATGATATGGTTCTGGGAATACTCTGATAATAAATGTATCGAAAACCATTTTTAATAACTTAATGAAATTGTGTTGTTTTTGAAAAGTTTAAATTGGTTGGAATTTTTAGAGCGTTACAAGTTGGCATCAGAGCCTTGGTTTGAGTGAAATGGAGGAACATTCGAGTGAATCCAATCTCAAATCAAGGAGAGTTTTCAAAAGAGAATTTAAAATGGTTTTCAAAAATGAGTAAAGGAGGACGTGGAGGTACGATCAGCCGGAGCCAGTAAGTGACCCCAAAATACCATGCAAGTTATTTGATTATCTGATATGTTAGAACAACATGCTAGTACTAGGCTAGGGATCTTCAGGAATTGCATGATAGAGTTGCCTGATTTATGATGCCTGATAGCCTAAGGTTTCTTTCTGTATGAGATTTCCAGTGTTCCTCTAGGAGTGAGGGTTGAGTGCTTGTTACGCATGTTCATCACTAGGGTGTTGTGGTGATACTTGATATAAATATGGATAGGTGTGGAAGGTAGTACGGGCCCGTACTACTGAAAGCACAGGACCCATACGCGTATCAAGGAAGTCACAACCCTAAGGCTGGGTTGGGGGTCGGTTCCCGGGTTAGTGGGAAGTATCTGATGTTTTGCGGTGTTTGTCAGTATGGTGGTTATGAGGCATGCTGGGAGTTGATCCGGATCGGGATTGGGAGCAGGAGAGGCCGGTGAGGGTGGGTCAATACCGCCCGAGGCTATTGGTCAGATGAGCATAGACGATTTGGATTCTAGGATTCGTGAGATCCTACATGATGAGGTTGCTGCTATGTTCCGGGCCGAGTTTCCGGAACTGTTTCGGTCAATCAAGACCGCCATGGTCGAGTATTTTGATGGGCGCTATGCAACTCTTACAGAGACGGCTGCCACGGCGGCTACAACGACTGTAGCAGCGGCAGGGTAGGAGCCGGTAGAGGATTTCAGTATCGGGACTTCGATAATACGAAGCCCCCTACTTTTGATGGAGTTCAGGATCCAATTGTTGCTATACGATGGTTGTCAGGTGTGGAGGGATGTTTCTTCACATGTTCATGCCCTGCTGATCAGAGGGTGAGGTGTGCTCTGAACCTGTTGAGGCTTGAGGCGAATGATTGGTGGAGGTTGACTTCGGGGTCATATTCGGATGCGCAGCGGGCTGCGGTTTCTTGGTATCAGTTTTGGGAGATGTTCATCACTCGCTATGTTCCGCGAGTTGAGAGAGAGAGGTTGGCTCAGGAGTTCCTGGAGCTGAAGCAGGATTCAGAGTCGGTGATGGAGATCACCAGGATGTTCACTGAGAGGGCGATGTTTTGCCCGAAGTTTGCTTCAGAACAGGCTCAGATGTCCCGATATATTAGTATGCTCAAGAGGTATATCAGATAATTTATGTCTACACAGAGGTGCAAGACCTTGCTGGAGTTGCAGGAGGCTGCTCGACGGCGTGAGTTGGAGATTGAGTTGCAGTTGAGAGAGAAGACGTAGGCCCCGGTGCAGTCGCAGTCAACGCCGAAACAGTCGAAGACCGTTGATTCTAGGTTGGGAGGTTAGAGCAGCCACACTTGTGGCAAGTGCGGGAAGGGTCACACCGGAGTTTGTAGGTCTGGTGGTGCGTGCCAAAAGTGCTGGAGAGAGGGGCATTATGCGAGGGATTGCCGTCAGTCAGCCCCAGTTCAGGATATGAGGATTTGTTATCAGTGCCATCAGGTTGGTCACATGAGGGCAACTATCCACAGCTTGCTGCAGGACCGGTGCAGGCTCCAGCACCGGCCACTTTGAGGATTACGGGTGGAGGTCAGGGTGGAGCAGAGCCCCCGAGGGCTCAGGGGTGTGCTTTTCAACTTATATCAGAGGAGGTCAGGGCAGAGCCGGATACAACTGCGAGTATGTTTCCTTCTTGATATCTTGTTATGTTATGGTTGTTATGGAGTATTATATCTGCTAGTCTCATTCGCATGATTCATGGTATTGTATTCACTCGATCTTTCGGGTTATGGTATTATTGAGGGGTCGGTAGTTAGGGAATTGAAAACAGTTAGCATTGATATGGGCATATTTAGTTATAAAATCCATGAATTATCTTAATACTTTATGTTGTTTTTGTCTCTTTTAATGAACAAAAGGTGCTTAATTAGTTTATAATTTCATTTTTCAACAAAGACATGTGCAAAAGGAAAAGGAAGCGGAATTGGCGATTGGACGCTTGGATCTTGGATTTTGAAGAAAGAAGGATGTTGCTGGACAGCTTGACCCCTCGTCAGTGTTTTGGCCATATCTCACGAACCATAACTCCGATTGACGAGATTCAAAATGTTCTAAAAATAGACACAATTTCGGACGACTTTTGTGTTTTGAGAAAATGCTGATTTGAAACGTACTCGGCGAGTAGGGTCGATTACTCAGCGAGTTGTATCGAACTTTCGTGATTCTGGACGCGCTGACTTGCCACACACGGGTTTTAAGTGACAGACTCGCCGAGTAGGTCACTGGACTCACCGAGTAGCCTCTGTTTTGTGAAAATCTATATAAAGGGACTTTTAGATCGATACCCTAGCATATAGATGAACCCTTGGAGGCCAATTGTCGACTAAAGGTGCTGCTGGAGCATGGGAAGCTAAAGAATCAACCCTACATTCAATTTTAAGGAAAATCAAGTCAAAATCAAGTTTACTCTTACCTAATCGCTTGTTTGAACTATGTTTTTACCAATTGATTTCGTTTTTGAGCTTGTTTCTGCTGTAATCATGAGCTAAAACTCATAACTTCTGTTTAGGTAGATGAATTTGTGAACATGGATTGATGATTAATTTTTATTTTTATTTTTAATTTTATTATGTATTTTCCAAATCTCGATGCTTTTGATGCTTTTCTTGAGGATGTAGTACAGGAAATTGAGCAAGAAGATGAGGAGTATGACTCAGATAAAGATTTGAAGAAATTTGGAAGATGGTTAGATAACATCTTGCCCAACACAGAAGGGACATCTGAGTTACAAAATGAAGAATTAATCCGATACATTAAAATCATCCATGGGAACAAATGAGTCGTACCTAAACAGAAGTCCTCTTTACTATTGAATTTAGTTGGTAATTAATTGTTTTAGTTGCTAGTTAGTTAATTTGTGTGTTGGTTATTCTAATTAAGTTTCTAGTCTTGTAAAACTAGAGAAAACCCCCTTTTTGTTATTTGTTTTATTTAGATAATATTAGCATTTATTTTAATTGTGTACCGTTCCCTGTGTTCGATACCCTACTTGCGTGAACTATATTACTAATCGATAGGTACACTGCCTTTCGTGTGTTTATTTTGTGTCTAAGTTAGTAGGATTAAAACTAGTTGGTTTTACACACATCAAGCATCCAAGGAATTGATGGCCAGAATTTGGTTGTACGGTCTTGTTGTCGAGTATAGCAATTGTGTTTTGAGAAGTGTTCAGTGGGGAGTTGAACTCCCATAGAGTTCGAGATGCAGGATGTCGGAACGTGGTTTTATGGAGGTTGCTCCTTTAAAATCAGTTCAAGTATAAGAGAATTTGTTGAGTAAGAATGTTTAAGTGATGCCGGTTGGGTCACCGGTGGTTGGTAGTCAGTGCTCTAAGTGGGTAGAATTGGAAAATTCTCCTGAGGATCGACAAGTATTTGAGGTTGATTAGCTGTTTGGGACTCAGCGGTGTTTCAATCAGCCAAGAGTGTGGGCTGGTATGAGTAAGTGGCAGAAGAGTGGGGCGGGATACAGACCAAGGTTCAACCTAGGGATAGGCCAGGATTCGAGTGTAAGGAATGGAGTTAGAGTTCAGAACCCCAAGTGGGCTAGAACAGTATGTACGGGAGAGATTTCCGGAAGGAATGGTTCTGGGTGACGTAAGACAGTCTTGAGTGGTCCAGACAGACTGAAGGCATGTGGGCGTACCAGTCAGGCTGAAGGCTTAGGGAACAGTCCAAACAGGCTGAAGGCCTAGGAGGGCGGTCCAGACATGCTGAAGGTTCTGAGAGTGGTCTAGATAGGCTGAAGGCCTGGTAAGGTGGTCCAGCCATGCTGAAGACTCTGTATGTGTTATTGGATCGGTTCGAGGAGAGTGAGAAAAGGCGTCACCAAGGGATGATAATTGGTATGGTCTGGCCCCAAGTATTGATCATGTTAGTGGAAGGCAGTGCACGGACCCGAGAGTCCTTGCAAGCAGATTCAGAGTTTATGGAAGTTCGAGAATAGCAGTTGCTCTACATGGATAATGTAGAGTGAAGTTTAGCTCAGTGGCACGTGCAGGTGCAGTAAGGGTTGTTGAGTGGATTTCCTGGAAAGGAAAGGCATGTAGCTCTGGAAGGAGCATGGGTACTCCAAAAGAGGAGGAAGTGGAGAAAGTGGATTATCGGCAGTACTTCATATATTGGTAGTAAGTACTAGGATGGTACCAGTGGTATGGGAACACATCCGGGTTGGGTGTCTGTTAAGGTTGCGGATGAATTTCCGGTGGTATAGAACCAGAGGAGTTCGGAAGGGATGCTAGGATGGAGCCTTGGATTTCCAGTATGGTTGTGATCAGGAGATTATGTATGTAGCGGTAATTCATCTTGGGAATGTTTGGAGGTATCGTCAGTGTGTCGAGTTTTTCCAGCCGAGGATGTTAGAGCAGGTTCAACATGTGTATGTGATTGCAGAGGAGAGCTCATGGAAGTTGCTCAGGAACTGAAGGATGTGTCATCATGTCAGCATGGAAATAAAAGAGTTGAATTCGGAAAGGAAGCGGGATAAGTCCCAACAGTAAATTTGATAAAGTTATGTCAAGCGAGGAAAGGGATAGCAGTTGGTACCGGGTCAGGACCCGGTGGTTCAGGTTGGTATCTAATTTGTAAGAGTCAAGTGATTATGTGATTTAGAACGATGGAAGTATCATCGGGTGATCATTGGTTGATGAGTGTTGTTGTCAGAGAAAGAAGTCGGTGCCCGGATTGAAGCAGTTGTCGGGACTCTGTGAGAAAGAGTTGGACTTTATAGGGGCTTGATAGCAGTGTTTAGAGGAACCTAGTTCGGTTGAGACCAGGAGCTGTATTATGGGAGTATCATCTGGAATGTGTTGCTGCAGGCTTCGAGGACGAAGCCTAATTTAAGTGGGGGAGAATTGTAAGACACCGAGTTCAGAAGTGCAAGTTTAGGGTGCTTGGTGTAATTAAGGAGGATAGACTCGGCGAGTCGAGTCGCGATTTTGGTCACGAGTTTAGTGACCATCTCGGCGAGTCGGTGCTGGAATGAGAAACCCTATTTTCAGGGTTTGCACCCTATATAAGGAACCTTATGTTTTCCCTTCAGCCTCTTTGCTGATCATTTGAGATCCAGAAAACCCTAATTCATGAGGAGACCCCACTGTTGAGTGAATTAGAGCTTGGAGGAGGATCTTTGGTGCTTGGAGCTTGAAGGTTGGAGGCTTGTATCAGGAATCTTGGGGAGATCAGAAATCTACAGTTGGTTGGGCTCATTTCAGGGGCAAGGAACCATTTCCTTAAGCTATTTCTTCATGGATTCATGTATGGTGGTTTGATATGAGATCCAATTCGAGATAGAAGCTTGGATCTGAGGATGCTACTTCAGATCTAAGCTTGTGATGGTCCTATAGGTCATAAAGTTCCTGTATAAGAGTTTTTGGTGAAGCTCTTTTGTCCTTAGCCTTAACCCTAGAGCATTTTGGGCTCATAGCTCCTAGAGTTCGCGTAAAGTTTGCCACTTTACGTGAGGAATGGCTTGTAGAAGGGTAGATCAAGGGATTTGAGCCCCTGCATGGTTTGGAAAGCCTCTGTATGGAATGAGAACTGAAGAGACTCGGCGAGTTCCATGGGTGAACTCGGCGAGTTGGATGAAGATAGGCAGGAACTCGACGAGTTGGAAGAACAACTCGGCGAGTCTGTTGAAGATTGCCTTATACTCAGCGAGTCTGGTCGTGAACTCCTAACCTTTTTGGTTGAGCTGCGAATTAGTGAGTCGAGGGACGACTCGGTGAGTTGAGCGAGAAAGGACTTATAGGTTGTTGGACTCGGCGAGTCTTGTGGCGACTTGGCGAGTTAAGTCGTGGATTGGGAGTTTCTGAGTATAGGGACTCGACGAGTTAGCGGGTTTAACGTTTCAGGTACTTCAGGTATGATATGATATGTTATGTGTATGGTATATGTGGTTGGTATTTTGGGGGTATCTGACTAACCTTTCGGGCTTACAGTTGTGGTTTAACGTTTCAGGTACTTCAGGAGACCGTGGCAAGGCAAAGGCGTGATCGTACCGCTCCTCATGTTTATGTTTTATGACATGGTTTTGGGAATACTCTGATAATAAATGTATCGAAAACATTTTTGTAATAACTTAATGAAATTGGGTTGTTTTTGAAATGTTTAAATTGGTTGGAATTTTTAGAGCCTTACAATCAAGAAGATCAAATCCCAACTCCCAGCTTCGATCTCGACTACCTACAACCACCATGTGACTTACTTCATTAAAATTTTGAATTACCAAAATACCCCTATAAGTCAAACTTGGTCAACCAAGGTCGAGGTCAAATTCAACACTCAAGGTCAATAGCCCATGTTTACCCAACTCGTCGAGTGCATCTAGCAACTCGTCGAGTTCCTTCAGTGTTCAGAAAAACAGGAAAACCCCTAGCCAACTCGCCGAGTTATCTCATCAACTCGCCGAGTTCTCTCAGTATCTAGAAGGCGGGAAAACCCGATCCAACTCGTCGAGTCAGAAGAGCAACTCGTTGAGTTTTCCTAGTCTTAACATATTCAGCCCCTGCTAGTCGAATCGAAAGCCTAAAACTACAGATCTGGTCCCCTAGGGTTAAAATACCACGTAAAGTTGCTAACTTTACATCCATGCAAGGCATCAAAGGGCTAAAATACTCAAATAAAGATTATTAAGGGACTTAGGACATGAAGGAGGGCCAAGACTTGATAAAGTTGGCAACTTTAGTCTATGGAGGCCATGTGATGTCCAGATCTAAAGTCTTAGCTTCATGACATGCTAAAATCCAAGATTAATTCCAAAATAAGCTAATAATGGCCATAACATTTCAAATGAAGAGATCTAGCAAAGGGATGTTCAAGATAATGACTTTATACCTCCAAGTGGCTGCAACAACACTGAAAATCTCGGATCTAAAGCTTCTCTATTCAAATTTGCACCACCAACTTCAAGCTCCTTCAAGAAAGCACCAAAGAATACTCTTTAAGGTCACACACACTCAAAATGGGGAAAGAGGCATGATTAGGGTTTTCTTTGGACTGAGGGGACGATGAGGGAGGCTATCAATGGGTCATAAGTTCTTTAAATAGGGTGCAAAACCCTAAAAATTAGGGTTTTCATGTTCATCCTTCAACTCGTCGAGTTGGGTCCTTCCAACTTGTCGAGTAGACCCTGGAAGATGTGCTACTATTAAAACTCTACACGACGAGTTGGAGCCTTCCAACTCGTCGATTTTCCCTAAAAATATAAATAATAAGCTTTAAATTATTACCTGAAGATTGGGATGTTACAACTCTCCCCCATTTGAACTAGGCTTCATTCTCAAAGCCTGTTGCGGTGAACAATTCCGGATAATGCTCCCGGATCTCGGCCTCCGTTCCCAAGTCCACTCGAATCCCCTCCGATGTTGCCATTGTACCTTTACCAAAGGTATCTCCTTATTAGTCAGGACTTTTATCTTCCTTTCTAATACAGCTCCCGGCTTCTCAACATAATTCAGGAATTCGTCGACCTGAATGTCATCCAATGAGACTACCGCATCCTCGTCTAATATAAACTTCCATAATTGCGAAACGTGGAAAGTGTTGTGAATCTAACGGAGCTCCTCCGGAAGGTCCAGTCGATACGCCACTTTGCCAACCCCGACAATAATCTGAAATGGTCCAATATAGCAGGGACCCAACTTTCCCCTCTTCCTAAAGCGAACCACACCCTTCCAGGGTGAGACCTTCAGCAATACCATGTCGCCGACCTGAAACTCCAACTCGGATCTGCGCCGGTTGGCATAACTTTTATGCCGACTCTGAGCAGTCTGCAATCGCTGTCTGATTTTCTAAATCTTCTCGGTAGTCTGTAGAACCACCTCGGTCCATCCCATGACCCTGTGGCCAACCTCGCCCCAACAGACTGGGGTACGACATCTCCGCCCATACAACAACTCGAAAGGTGGGGCACCAATGCTGGAATGAAAGTTGATGTTCGAGGAGAACTCTGCAAGGGGTACGTAGGAGTCCCAGCTCCAACAAAAATCAATGACGCAGGCCCTCAACATATCCTCGAGGGTCTGGATAGTCCGCTTGCTCTGGCCGTCTGTCTGCGGATGGTAAGCGGTGCTGAAATGCAGTCTCATGCCCAGTTCCTCGTGGAAGTTTTGCTAGAAATGGGAGGTGAACCGAATATCATGGTCTCAAACAATAGAGACCGACACCCCATGTCGAGCAACGATCTTGCGGATATACACATCGTCCAACTTCTCGACCGATGAACTCTCCTGGAGTGCCAGAAAATGGGCCCTCCTTGTCAGTCGATCCACGATGACCCATATAGCATTATATCCCTTCGTCTTCCTTCGTAACTTGGTGATAAAGTCCATCGTGATCTACTCCCATTTCCACATGGGAAACTTCGGAGGTTGCAACTTGTCATGCGACCTCTGATGCTCAACCTTGACCATCCTGTCGGTCAAGCACCTCTCGACGTACCAAGCGATCTCTCTCTTCATGCATGACCACTAGTAACTCAACGTCGAATCCTGGTACATCTTGGTGGCTCCCAGGTGAATAGAAAAATGAGACATATGATCCTCTTCTAGTACAATCTGTCTGATCCCACCAAACATCGGAACCCACACCCGATCGCAACTGGTCAACAATCCACAACTATCATGCACGAATATGGTGATCTCGCCCTGATCCTCTCAATCTTCCAATATTCCTCTCGCACCCCCTCGGCATGAGCCTCACTAATAAATCCCACAAGTGAAGAGTCCACGGAAATCCTCATACACGATGTTAGAACAGAAGATCCAGCCGACTTGTGGCTCAAGGCATCCGCCACTACGTTCGCATCACCCGGATGGTAAAGGATCTCGCAGTCATAATCCATGACTACGTCTAGCCACCTGCGCTGCCTCATGTTCAGGTTCAGCTGATCCATGATATGTCTCAAACTCTTGTGGTCCATGAATATTGACATCGCGTTGGTGAGCCCAAACGGCATCACCACGAACTCGTAATGTCCATAGCGAATCTGAAACACGGTCTTCTCCACGTCCTCCTCCCTCACCCTGACCTGATGGTACCTGGACCTCAAATCTATCTTGGAAAACCAAGATGCTCCCTGTAACTGATTGAAGAGGTCACCTATCCATGGAAGGGGATAATGGTTCTTTACTGTCAACTTGTTCATCTCCCGTTAATGGCACATCCGGTATGAACCATCCTTCTTCTTAACGAAGAGAATCGGCACTTCCCACGTAGAATTGCTTGGACGAATGAACTACTTGCCTAGTAGCTCCAGCATCTCAGGCGGTGCCAATCGGTACGGCGCCTTGTCAATAAGGGTCGCACTTGGCACAAGGTCGATCATGAACTCAGCCTGCCTCTCAGGACGTACCCTGGGTAACTCTTCCAGAAACACATTACCGAAATCTCTAACAACCGGAACATCTGAAACTGAGAACTGATCCCCAACCCGCATATCCACCACATACGCCAAATAACCCGCACACCCGTGCTGAATATACTGTCGAGCCCTAGTGGTTGAGCAAAACCCTGAACCCAACCTGGTGCCTCACCATAGATAACCAGTTCTCCCCCACTTGGGGTTCGAACTACCACACGTAAACCCTTGTAGTCGATCATGGCACCGAAACGACTCAGCCAATCCATACCTACTATAACGCAAACATCCCCCATGGGAATCGAAATCAATTCAGTCAGAAAATATATCCTGAATATCTCTAGAACACAACCTCGATAAATTGAAGAAGTAGAAACCTGGTGTTCGTTGGCAATGGAAACTCGCAACGGACACTCCAACTCTCATAGGGGCAAACCAAACTCCATACTAAAAGATCGAGAAACAAAAGACCAACTCACCCCCAAGTCAAACAGTACCATAGCAGGAAAAGAGTTCACTAAGAACATACGTAGCATAGATACATGCACATTAGGATACAATTGATGCGTTTTGAGCACTATAACAACCTTAAGGTGCACATACAACCCTAATGCTTTGGATCTATGTTTTCTCTAGTTATACATGCGAAATTGTTTTCCAAAGCATGAAGCCTAAACTAGCATACAAAATTTGATAATTGTATCATAAAACTAGTTAGATTGTTTACCTCTTGTTGTAGCTTATTATCTTTGGCCTTTAAGAACTTAGCATCTCAAATGTGATGCCTCTAATAAGTCACAAACACCACCAACAATTGGATGACTTGAGAGAGAGAGAGAGAGGCTCCAATGCACTAAAATCGGCTCTATGAACTCTAAGAACACAAGGGGTAACTGATTTTAGGCCATGGGGTCATGTATATATAGTGTAGGAATCCAAGAGTCATGGTTAAAGCCTAATACATACACTTGGGTTATGATCCATATCTCATGTGGGATAACTCTTCATGGAAACTTACATAAACTTAGCCCATCATGGATTAATATCCCAAACCATATATATATATATATATATATATATATATATATATATATATATATATATATATATATATATATATATATATATATATATCATTGATTTACATAATCAGTCCCCGTTAATTTAATTAGTCTCTTTTGATAACTCAATTAATTCATGATCAATACTAATCAAATAACATGATTTCATATTAATATATTATACTGTAATATATTAATAAATCATAAATAACCTCTTTCTCAAATGTCCATCCTATCAGATTGTTCTAGTGAAGGCAACCCAAAAGTTTGGATACGTCCAATAACTATAACTGAGGGTACGACTCAAAAACCGACTAGCAATCCTAGCTCTTAAAAGCCGCTGTCGAACTCTGACGCGTCCTTTAGAGAAGGGATCATATAATCCTCTATTCTTCAAGATATCAGTTGGACAAATATGTAACACTCGTGTTTCTAGCCTAGGCATTAATATTAAGGTGATAGTCTATGTTAACCTTTGTAACTCATTTTGAAGAAATGAAAAAGGAATTATGTGAATTCTATGTGTTTTATGTGTTTTATGCTTAATTACTAGGGCTTAATTAATTAAGAATAAAAATGAGCGACAAAATTAAATTTTAGATAAAGTCGATATCTATTAAGAAACTTGTAGTGGGCGCGACAAGGATTATGGATATATAAAGAATGCCGAAATCCGAGTTATAACGAAGAAGTTATGACCTGTCGAAGTTTCACAACAAAACGGCATGAGGCCGAGTGTCATAAAAATTGAGTTTTTGATAAACTACTTTTTAGCCTTAGTGATCTAAACAAAAGTCGTAGTACTCGTTAAACTGAGAAGTTCGATAAAAAGAACGCCCAAATCTAACTTCATATGAGGAAGTTATGATTTTTCGAAGTTTCAGCTTAGTAGTAGACAACTAAAAACTCGAATTTTAGATCGAGTGATTTTTAGCCGACACAACCTAAACGAGAATTGAAGGTCTCATCATTAGTAGCACAACGGCAAAACTTTTGACGAAAACAGACGTCGGATGAAGAAGTTATGAATTTTTAACGAATTTCCTGTCCTGGTCTGTTAAAAATAATAATATAAAAATTAAAGTCAAAATTAGCCGACAAAGTCTAAATGAAAGTTGTAGAGCGTAATTTTACCTATGCGTGCATATAAAGAACGTCAAAAACAGAGCTCGTATGCGAAAGTCATGGATTTTGGAAGTTTTAGCACAAAAACCGAGAAAATTCGCATAGTCACGTTTTTTTCCATGTCACCCTCGCTCAAAACGCGCCACGTGTCTGAGGCCTGCTGAGTCATCCGAAGTCGTAGCACATCCGAGGAGTGACGCGTGTGCAACCTAGTCCGAGCCTCGCAATGCCTTCCGCGTGTCTGACCTTCGCACTAGCTGTCTCCCTTCCCTCCTGCTTCGGGTCCGAACCTCGGACCTAGACTTCGGTCCAGTAAGGAGCTGCCAACAAGCCTTCGCAGGTGCGAGCCATGTGCGAGCCATCCCCTGCGAGCTTCGGATCTGCGATGCGTGGCTTCTTCTCAGCGGTTGGATCAGGAGGCTCGCTCCTATAAATAGGAGGGTGCGAGACCTCCCGGGTATACTTTGGAAAATTGTCAATTTTAGCCCCTAAACCCATATTTCTTTCATTCTAACTTCCCCCAAAGCCCCGGTATCGATTACAACCCCCGGAATACTCCACGAAGTGCCCGAGAAGCCCGAAAAAATTATCTTTTCGGTTTCGAAGCCCGACCTTTGCAGAGCCCGGTTTCTCAATAAAACTCTCCGTTTTATTAGAAACGATCGTTTTAAGCAACGAATTGCTGCCCGATTATCATCAAATCAAGTGAGTGTGTAGTCAATTTCATCTTACACCTTGGTATGAAGTATTTTCTTTAAAATATGTGGTATGTGTAATTATATTAAGTGTTTATTTGAGGTGACTGCTGAATAAATGTTTTATACAAGTTTTAAACTGTATATGTGTTTTATCTACAAAATATGTTGGGTAGAACATGGGTAAATCAAATAGTTGATGTGTGTTAAAATGGTGAGAGACCTCGATGTTGTTGTTGTTGTTGTTGTTGTTGTTGTAGTCATCTAGCGGAGTATAGATGACGACCACAAACCTTTCGAGACAGTCCAACGGAACACTAGCAGGTTCGCAACTTGTAGGTGTTGATGAACTAAATGTTCATTGGTGTACTCCATCCCCCTCATGGTTGCCTTTAGGACATGTATAGATAAGGAGACCTCTTAGCAGTAGTTTCCATACCGATGATATTCCTTAGGCTAGGTCCCTTGTGATAGGTGCTTAGGGACGTAAAGTGAGGACAACGGGAATAGGTAATCAGGGTTATTGTTGATTGGTGAATTAATAAGTATATTATTATTGTGGGTTGAAAACCCTATATGCTCACCAGGCTCCCAAGCCTGACCCACTCAGTTTTTATGACTACAAGTAGTGGACCCCGAGCATAGTCGGACGACGGTGAGAGATTTTTTATTATAGGCCAGTAGTTGTAAATAACTGTTGAAAGGCTTATAGTGTCTTCTTTATGCTTTTGATATGTATCGGAACATGACATCCCGAGGTTTTGATATGAAATGAATCTATACATTTCTTAAGGAAAGGTTTTGATAAACTTTTATCATGTTTTGTTTTGGGGACCAATTCCGCAACATCTTTTAAAAAGATTTCTCTGATTTTATTTTAAAAAGCATAAATTAAATCGGTCTTTTCTTGCCGAGAAATTAGGGGATGTCACAGTTGGTATCAGAGCAATAGTTTAAGTGAACTAAGAAATTGTAGAATTTCTAGACTTGAACTTAGAATGCTAAGTGATGATTTTGAGGTGAGTGTCTACCATATTTTAGACACGAGCACTAGTTTATTTTAGGAAAGGTGCCTAAAATGCCTTTATGTGCTAAATGCTATACGTTGCCATATATGCCATTATTTGTTCGGATCTATGGTCTGTTGTCGACCGGATCTGGAAACCTTATGTGTGTAGGATTCTAAGCGTATGATTACGAGATTAGAACTAACATGTAATCGTTTCGGAGTGATATGGGAATTGACATGTCTAAAAAGGATAAAGACCTAAATTCACCTTATTCGGTATATAGATTGTAATGGCAAGAACTCGAAGTGGAGCGGGAAAAGCAAACAGAAACCAACAACCTCAACCTCAAGTGGTGGAACAGGTGCCGATTGTAGGAGCTGCACTCTAACCCATCACCATGGTTGGAGTACAAACTATGATTCAGACCATGTTGGCTGAACAAAAGAAGGAATTGAGGCAAATGTTGTTGAACGACAGGGATGAACCTTCAGTTCCTGTTGAACAACGTGAACTAAATGATGATCGATCTGAAGAAGAGAACAAAAGTAGATCGGTTGGTCATAGTGAACCGCTTGTGCTTGGGAGAAATAACCACGAGGGTAGAATGGAGAGAAATGGGTGCAAGTATAAGTACTTTATGACTTGCAAGCCATCGACCTTCACTGGAAAAGAAGATCCTGTCGGAGTAATGGACTGGATTTCGGAAATGGATTTGGCTTTCATGACTTGTGATTGCCAAGGCAAGTTACAAACCACGTTTGCAGTACGTCAGTTCAGGGGTAGTGCTGCTCGATGGTGGAGCACTTTGGGGAAAACCCTAATCCCTAATGAGCCACTGCAACTAACTTGGGTAGAGTTCTTGGTGCACTTTAGGCGCAAGTATTGCTCGGCCCAAAATGTGTTTGAGTTAGAAAACCAATTTCTAACGTTGAAGAAGGGAATTATGACCGTTGGCGAATATGCGAATAACTTCACAGACAAAATGGAGTTTGCTTTGCATATTGTCCTAAATGAACTGGCAAAAATTGATAGGTACGCAAAGGGACTTCCATGGGAGTATGCGGTGACAGTACGTCATACTTTAAAGGCAGCTATCTGGGCTGCCAAGTCTGTTGAAGATATGATAAAGGGGAGAGCTGCCAACAAGGTTGAAGTTGGAGAAAAGAGAAAGTATAAGGGAACTTCAGGTTCTAATAAAAAGAAAATATTCTCGAAGACTGGTTCGAGAAAATTTGGAGGAGGAGCCGAAGCCAAGTGTTGTGACAAGTGTAAGAAGAAACATGCTAGGAAGTGCAGCATGGAAGTCACTTGTTACAAATATGGAAAGCCTGGGCATTATGCCAATGAATGCACCTTCAATAAGAACATATGTTTTGGGTGCAATGAAGAAGGGCATATTTTGAGGGATTGCTCGAAGAAGAAGGACGCGGCAAAACCCAATCATCCACCAAAGCCGAAGGCAAGAGCGTTTCAGATGACACTCGAAGCTGCGAAAGAAGAAGCCGATGTCGCTTCAGGTACCTTTCTCGTAAATGAATTTCCTGCCCAAATTTTGTTTGATTCTGGAGCCAATTACTCCTTTATTTCGCATGAATTTGGTAAAAAAACTAGCTTCGCCTGTAGATAGACTAGTTAATGCTATAATAGTCGAAATTGCTAGTGGCAACTTTGTACCTGTTAGCCATCGTATGAAAACATCATCATTGACTTAGATGGGAATAAGTTCCACGAGGAATTATTTCCTATCGAGTTAAATGGTTTCAACATAGTTCTAGGAATGGATTGGCTTAGCGCCAATGATGCATAAATATTATGTAGAAAGAAGATAGTAAAAGTAAACCCGCCAGGGAAAGAGTCGTTTATGGTGTATGGAGAAAAACACAGAGTAAATTCTGGAATCATTTCTCTAATGAAAGCCAGAAAGTTTTTGGCCAAGGGGTGTACATCATATTTAGCGTTCGTGATCGATGCTAAGAAAGAAAAGAAGGAGGTGCAGAATATTCTGGTGGTGTGTGATTATCCGGAAGTCTTTCCCGAAGATCTTCCCGGATTGCCCCCTGATCGATGACCTGTTCGACCAGTTGCAAGGTTCGAGATATTTCTCGAAGATCGATCTTAGGTCGGGATACCATCAACTAAAGGTGAGAGAGCAGGATATCGGAAAGACTGCGTTCAGAACAAGATATGGACACTATGAATTTTTGGTTATGTCATTCGGATTAACCAATGCCCCAATAACTTTCATGGATTTGATGAATAGGGTTTGTAAACCACTCCTAGATAAATTCGTGATAGTGTTCATAGATGACATTCTGATTTACTCGAAAAGCCAGGAGGAGCATGGAAAACACTTGAGAGAAGTGTTAGAGGTGTTAAAGAAGGAGAAGTTATATGCAAAGTTCTCCAAACGTGATTTTTGGATTCAAGAAGTCCAATTTTGGGGTCATGTGGTTAACCAAGAAGGAATAATGATTGACCCAGCGAAGATTGAAGCTGTAATGAAGTGGGAACAACCAAAAAGTCCTACGGAGATTCGAAGCTTTTTAGGATTAGCTGGATATTAACGAAGGTTTATCCAAGGCTTTTCTTTGATTGCTACTCCATTAACAGCTTTGACCCACAAAGGAGCTACTTATGCTTGGAATGAGAAGCATAAGGAAGCCTTTGAGAAGTTGAAGAAGAGATTGTGTGTGATGGGTTTTGGCTATAAGAACATCCTATGTGCTCATACAAACCCTAATGCTTGGATCTAGGTTTCTCTATTGTACATGCAAGTTATCCAAGACTATAAACCCTAGATCTAGAATATGATAATCAATATAACATATAATTAGGGTTTAGATCATACCTTGATTGTTATATATCAATAACAATCCCAATTCTCCTTGTATTGACTTTAGAAAGCTTAGAGTCACAAATCTCACTCCTCTAATGGTTCACAAACACCAAGAGCAAGAGGATGAAGAGGAGAGAGGATGGAGGCTACCCTAAAACGTGTGAAACCCTAGAAGGATGCTTAGCCATGTTTTTGGGTCATAAGGGATGTATATATAGTTAGGCTATTAGGGTTATCTAACAAGGAAACCCTAATTTGGATGCTTAAGCCCTAAGCAACCCATAGATCCCTTTCCTTAAGGCCTTGGACGATTTCATATGGGCTTCCCCAAAGAATTCGTCCACTCCTTAATATAAGCAATCCATGGCCCAAATTGCAATTATCTTATAATTACAATTCCAGTCCCTTAAGTTTAATTAATCTCTTTTGGTCACAAAACTAATTACCAATTAATTATTGACTAATATTAGTTAAACAATATGATTTCTCCCTTAATATATTATTCCCATAATATATTAATAAATCATATTTAATCCTTTCTCTCCATAATTCATCTTATCAAGTTGCTTTGGTGAAGGCAACCCAAAAGAACCATGCACCATCAGGTCAAGTACATACTAAAATAGTTATGGACTTAGACACTAATCCAACAGTGTAAACCACCAATTCTTTCGTTGCCTGAAGGGGTTGATGACTTTGCAGTTTATAGCGATGCATCTGGAGTTGGGTTAGCTTGTGTTCTGACCCAAAGGGATAAAGTGATAGTGTATGCATCGAGGCAATTGAAGGAGCATGAAAAGAACTACCACACTCACGATTTGGAGTTGGCAGCGGTAGTATTCGCCCTAAAGATATGGAGGCATTATCTTTATGGCACAAAGTGTAAACATTATCATAAGAGTCTCCAATATCTCTTTAATCAGAAGGAGTTGAACATGAGGCAACGACGCTGGTTAGCGTTACTCAAGGACTACGACTGTGAGATACTTTATCACCCTGGTAAAGCAAATGTTGTTTTTGATGCTCTGAGTCGGAAGGTAAACCTTGAACAGAAAAATCCAAGAGTGTAGACAATTGAAGTTGTCTCGACAATTGTGGAAAGCATAAAGAAAGCTCAAGAGGAAGCTTTAGAGAAAAACAACCGAAAGGAAGAATGTTTGGGCAAAACGTTAGTATTCGGTACAAACAATCAAGGGTTGAAGGTATTCTAAGATAGGATTTGGGTACCCAAGATGGGAGGAGTAAGAGATGTTCTAATGGAAGAAACTCACAAGACCATGTACTCGATTCATCCCGGCAGTACGAAAATGTATAGGGATCTAAAGCCATATTATTGGTGGCCGACGATGAAGCTCGATGTTGCTAAGTATGTGGCTGAGTGTGTAACTTGTGCTAGGGTTAAGGCACAACATCACAAACCGTATGGGAGTTTAGAACCTTTGCATGTACCCATGGGTAAATGGGAAGATATTACCATGGATTTTGTGACTAAACTGCCCAGAACAAGGAACGGTCACGACATGATTTGGGTGGTCGTTGATCGCTTCACTAAGAGTGCGCATTTCATAGTAGCCAAAGAGAAATGGTCTATGGATAAACTTGCGAATTCTTATGCGAAGGAAATTGTGAGGCTTCACGGTGTTCCGTTAACGATTGTATCCGATCGTGACAGTCCTTTTACCTCAAGGTTTTGGAGGAGTCTACAAGAGGAATTGGGTACCAAGTTGTGTTTGAGTACAACTTACCATCCGTAAACCGAAGGTCAGAGCAAACGAAAGATTCAAACATTGGAGGATATGCTGAGAGCATGTACCCTAGAATTCCAAGGTAACTGGGATGAACACTTACCTCTAGTAGAATTCTGCTATAATAATAGTTTCCACTCAAGCATTAAGATGGAACCTTATCACGCTTTGTATGGGGAAAAGTTTCTAACCCCATCATGTTGGCTGGAATTTGGGGAAAAGCAGTTTATGGGACCTGAAATAGTCCATCAGACTGCTGAAAAGTTGAAAGTGATAAGGGAAAGGATGTTAGCTGCTCAAGATCGACAAAAGGGTTATGCTGACAAGAAAAGACAAATGATAACCTTTGAAGTTAGAGATTCGGTTTTACTTAAAGTCTCACCGTGGAAGGGACTTATAAGATTTGGTAAAAGGGTAAAGTTGAGTCCAAGGTTTATTGGACCATTTAAAGTTCTTCAGAACATCGGTAATCAAGCTTACAAGCTAGAATTACCGGAAGAACTGGAGGGTATTCATAACACCTTTCATGTGTGTTATTTGAGAAAGTTCACGGGAGATGTACCCAACATAATTCCGATTTCTGAGTTAAGGTTGGATGAAAACAAGAGGTTGATTGAAGAACCTGAGGCAATCGTTGACCTTAAGACTATGAAGTTGCGACACATTCTAAATTACCCGACGAAGTCTAAACGAAAGTTGTAGAGCGTAATTTTACATACGCGTGCATATAAAGAACGTCAAAAACGGAGCGCGTATGAGAAAGTTATGGATTTTAGAAGTTTTTGCACAAAAACCGAGAAAATTCGCATAGTCACTTTTTTGCCATGTTACCCTCGCTCAAAACGCGCCACGTGTCTGAAGTCTGCTGAGTCATCCGAAGCCGTGGCACATCCAAGGAGCGACGCGTGTGCAACCTAGTCCGATCCTCGCAATGCCTGCCGCGTGTCCGACCTTCGCACTAGTTGTCTCCCTTCCCTCCTGCTTCGGGTCCGAACCTCAGACCTAGACTTCGGTCCAGTAAGGAGCTGCCAGCAAGCCTTCACAGGTGCGAGCGATCCCCTGCAAGCTTCGGATCTACGACACGTGGCTTCTTCTCAGGGGTTGGATGAGGAGGCTCGCTCCTATAAATAGGAGGGTGTGAGACCTCTCGGGTATACTTTGGAAAATTGTCAATTTTATCCCCTAAACCCATATTTCTTTCATTCTAACTTCCCCCAAAGCCCCGGTATCGATTATAACCCCCGGAATACTCCACGAAGTGCCTGAGAAGCCCGGAAAACTTATCTTTTCGGTTTCAAAGCCCGAACTTTGCAGAGCTCGGTTTCTCAATAAAACTCCCGGTTGTATTAGAAACAATCGTTTTAAGCAACGAATTGCTACCCGATTATCATCAAATCAAGTGAGTGTGTAGTCACTTTCATCTTACACCTAGATATGAAGTATTTTCTTTAAAATACGTGCTATGTGTAATTATATTAAGTGTTTATTTTAGGTGACTGTTGTATAAATGTTTTATACAAGTTTTAAACTATATATGTATTTTATCTACAAAATATGTTGGATAGAACATGGGTAGATGAAATAGTTGATGTGTGTTAAAATGGTGAGAGGCCTCGATGTTGTCGTTGTTGTTGTTGTTGTAGTCATCTAGCTGAGTATAGATGACGACCACGGACCTTTCTAGACAGTCCAGTGGAACACTAGTAGGTTCGCAACTTATAGGTGTTGATGAACTAAATGTTCATTGGTGTACTCCATCCCCCTCATGGTTGCTTTTAGGACATGTATGGCTAAGGAGACACCTTAGCAGTAGTGTCTATCCCGATGATATTCCTTAGGCTAGGTCCCTTATGATAGGTGTTTAGGGACGTAAAGTGAGGACAGCAGGAATGGGTAATCAGGGTTATTGTTGATTGGTGAACTTAATAAGTATATTATTATTGTGGGTTAAAAAGCCTATATGCTCATCAGGCTCCCAAGCCTGACCCACTCAGTTTTTATGATTACATGTAGTTGACCCCGCGCATAGTCGTAGGACGATGAGAGATTTTTAATTATAGGCCAGTATTTGTAAATAAGTGTTGAAAGGCTTATAACGTCTTGTTTATGCTTTTGATCTATATCGGAACATGACATCACGAGGTTTTGATATGAAATGAATCTATACATTTCTTAAGGAAAGGTTTTGATAAACTTTTATCATGTTTTGTTTTGGGGACCAATTCCGCAACATCTTTTAAAAAGATTTCTCTGATTTTATTTTAAAAAGCATAAATTAAATCGGTCTTTTCGGGCCGAGAAATTAGGGGATGTCACAAAATACATGGAATAATGTTGGTCAAAAATATGGTTTATACTTTACTTTTCTAGGCAAATGTATTTTTATGTAATATTTTATGAGCTTACAGTCTAGTTTAGGGCCAGGTGGGGTGTTTACGGTTGAGTTTACGGCCGTAAACAGGTTTACGGTCGTAAACCCATTTACGGCCCATGTTCTCCTTCCCATATTCCCCTTGTATATATATAGGTGTTAGGGATGAAGAGTAGAGAGTGATGAACAAGAAGATGTGTACAGCCTAGAGAGAGAGAAGAATAAGTGTGTGTTAGTGTGTGTGAATCTCTTATATCCGGATCATCATTCTATTTATCAATACATTGAGATTCATATTATTCTTCTTCTCCTTCTCTTCAATTTGATCTGACATCATCCGTTTTATTGGGATTCCGCACCATCAAACGGATCTGATTGATACACAGGCAGATTGGGGACTTACAATTGCTATCAGAGCTTGGTTGTATCAGTCAATTTTGTCAGATTTGGAGGATTATTTGATCTTATTTTCGAAAGATTTTTGCATTTTTGGATAGATCTCTGAAAAATAAGGGGGGTTTGTTCTTCGTGTTTTTCATAAAAAAAGGTTTTTTGATCGAGTTTTGGAGCTTCAAAGTCGAAAAATCGGTGTTTTTGTTCGAAACCTGCGAGGGTGTGGCAGAGTTTGCGACCGGCGGCTAGGGTTTCGGAGTTCGCGGCCCGAGGTTCACGGTCTGGAGTTTGCGGTCCGAGCTTGCAGCCTCGGAGTTTATGGTCAGCAGCAGTTTCCGGTTCACACCAGGTCCTCCCATCGCGTCCTAGTCCTCGCTTCGCATCGCACCTCGCTCAGCAGCCTCGTCCTCGCAAGCAGCAGCCTCGCCTTCGCAAGCAGCAGCCTCGCAGTAGTTTCCGGTTCACACCAGCTTCTAGTTGTGCTTTTTAATGGCTTTTAAGGTCTACGAGGCAGTTGAAAACATGAAAGAGAGTCGTCAGGATATGTTAAGACAAAATTTCAACATTTTTGATTATATCCCTGGAGAAACCCTCGAAACTCAGTTGCAGCGATTTACTACACTTACTACTGAGATGAATATAGATGGGATCTTCTTGTCTAAATCTGAGATAAACAAAAAGCTATTGAATTCACTTCCAAAATCGTGGGATATGAACGTAGCTGTCATCAAGAAGACAAAAGATCTCAATCGTCTTAGTATTGCTGATGTAATTGAAGAGCTTGACGCTTTGAAGTGTGGAAATAAAATGAGTTCTGTAAACCTTCCAGTCAATGAAGTTTCATGTTCTCAATCATGTGAAGCTACGATTAAACTTCTTCGTGAACATAATGATTTGCTGAAAAGGGAAGTCGAGGACCTAAAATACGAAGGATATCAACTCAGGAAAGGACAGAAACCCCTGAAGGCTGAATTAGAAGCAAAACCCAAATACTTTAGGAAGCTTTAGGAAGAGTATAGCAACAAGTGTGAAAATTATGATTATATTAAGAGACAACTTGTTGTTCTAGCTGAAGAACTTAATACTTTGAAAATTAAGTGTGGAAAAACAAATGTTAGTTTCAAAAATTATACTGCATCAAGTCAGACAGTCGAGTCCTTATTTGAAACTCAATTAAAATTTAAAGACAATCAAAACAAGGGTCTAGGGTATGATAGTATTCTTCCACCTTTTAATCATAACTACACATCCATCCCTATGACACAGGAAGAAATTGACAGGGAGGCACATGTTCGATATGGCAAACCAGCTGGATTTGTGTCAGGAGGTATTCAAGTTGAAAATACTAATGCTTCTACTTTATGTGCAGGTAAAGTAGCAGAAGATGAGAACAAGGAGAAAACCATTGAACAAACCAACATCTACTTGAGCTCTGAATCTGTTGCTTCGAACTCAGCTGATTTTGATCAACCTGCTGTTGAGAAATACAGGCCACCAATTCCAGTGAAACAGAGTGTCTGTTGTAATTGTGCTTGTGTGAACAATAAGAGACAAGGCAAGGATGCGCCACCAGGGGCAGGAAGAGACAACTCCCCAGTGAAGAAAAATACATGCTTTCACTGTGGAACACCTGGACACATTGCCAGAAATTATCCTAATCACGCATACGTTCCCTACTATGCACAAGGACAGCAGAACGCGCCAAGAGGGAGATTTTTCAAAAGAACCCCCTCAAGGTCACGTTCAGATAATGCTGATTGAAATGCCATGAAGGCCAAGAATTCAACTCCCAAGTCCAAGCATCCAACTCCCAAGAACAAGAAGGGAATGTTGGCCCATAAATCTAGTTCAAGAGATGCTCCTGTGAAGCCAAGACCGGTTAGGTCAAAGTCATCTTGGTAGCCGGCTTCAAGTTCCAAATCAAGTGCCGAGGCATCCATCAGATCGAACAAGAAATGGGTTAAACCTAAATAAAGATGGGTACCAAAGGTGAAAACTCCCAAATCTTCTAATGACTCGAATATTTCATCGTCTTCTGTTTATGATAAGCAGGATATGTCATGGGAGAGAGTATCGTGTGTTGATGACAAAGGTCAACCCAGTTTCAAAATGGATTGGGTTCCAAAGACCAACTAATCCCGCTCTATGTCGGAGCAGCTATGGAGGCATATCATCAAATTTCAGTTTGTTGATAGTGGTTGTTCCAGACACATGATAGGAGGCATCTCTCAACTATACAACACTCAGAACTTTGTTCGAGAGGAAAGAAGGAAAGAAAAGAAGAGATCACATGGGGTTTGTGCTTAACGACATGAAGAATTTTCAGATCTGTTCTGAGATTATGTGTGTTATTCTCAGACCTTCTAGATGCAGATTCAATCGGTGACTTACGGTTTGCGTTTTCTTCTCTATACTCCTGAGTTTATCTTACACTGATTCATTTCAAAGACAATTTTTTTATTTTCTTAATAGTCTTTCGTTAGTAGTTATTATTGGGAAATGAAATTAGCAAGGGATAACAGACAATCTAAATCTGCGTAACGTACCCAAGTTGAATTGTCTACGCTCTGTGCTCGATGCGCTGGTAGGCATGAAAGATTTTAAATGGACTTGACTAGGGAGAGTTGAACTTAATAAATTCAAGGACTTGATAAACATTGACCTAGTTAGATCCGTTTAGCAAGACAATATGACGCTCGGATAGGTTGAGCAGGGAGATATACACGGGAATCTACTGGTCACACTAAAGAACCCGTATCTAGAACTGTGGATTCATTTTTCCTCGATGTGCGGATTCTATCCTTAATTCCAGTTGGACGGGGTGACTGGGGAATTCCGATAAATTAGGTCTGTAGAAGGTTATTTTCTTTCTTTTTGTCTGTTAGTCATATGTTGCCTCCTCTGCTTGATCGAGAGATCCGACCTGGACTGTAACATATGCAATTCTATCTCTCTGCATCTTTTCTCTATGTAATTCTTTCTATCTGTTATCCATATATTGTCTCCTCTGCGTGACTCAAAATCCGACCTGGTACACAGTATATGTACCATTCTCTTCTCAATCCCTCTAAAAACCTCAGTTAGTCATATGTTTCATCCTCTGCGTGATTGGAAGAGATCTGACCTGGATGTACAGCATATGCATTCTAAATCTATCTTCTCTCTTAATAATTGTCTGCTCACCCGGTGTAAGGAGTATTCTAGAAGTCCTTGATGGCTGGGGCATATCAAGAAGCGGGAAACACGTTCTAGTACAATTAAAATTGAACACATACAGATTGTCTATAGATCTCGCTGCTCAATTTAGGTGGACAACAATATCCCTGGTGTCATAAGCTAAATGGTCCCTAAGAAATTTACTTAAGGATAAGGGCTAAAATTTTCATGTTATTGGTAAATTGTCCAAAATTATGTCACAAATTTTTCGTGTTTAAGTGGACCACAATACTGGCGATCGATCAGACGAAGATGTGAAGATAAGGGTACCGACAAGTGGAATAAGGCTGTCCAACAACTTTGATCCCAGCGTCACAAATTTATGTCACAAATATTTTTGTTTTGTTAAATTTGTTCATAGTTTTCCTCTATGCACAAATTTAGGGGGAGAATTAAAAAAATAATAAAAAAAAAATTAAAAAAAAATCAGAAAATTTCAAAAAACAAACAAAAATAAGAAAATTAAAAATTCAAAAATAGTGTTATTTCTATTTTGTTTTTGTTTAAAGTTTTCTTTTAGTTTTGTTTTGTCTTGAAAAGTGATTTCAGGTGTAGATGAAACTCATGGAGTTTGTGTTGAAGATTTATGAGCCAAAGCCTCGTCCGTGAGCATCGAAGAATTCTCATTCGAAGGAGCAAGAAATGAAGATTATTCTTTCAACATTCAATCCTTCAACCCCAGAAGCAAGGTGAAGCAGAAATTGAAGATTATGTGACAGATTGCATTGAATCCTCCTCAATGAGTCTGCTGCTATCTATGAACCTACTGAAGTGATCCAGAAGATTTGTTCTCTCTGATGTTCTCTCTAAAGATTCTCAAGCTGAAAGCTCTATCTTTCAAGAATCAGTACGTCAAGCCTCCTCACCCAATGGGCGTTCAATGTCAAATTCTGCAGAAAAGCTCAAGTGCTCAAGATGAAGTCATTCATTGAAGATTCATCAAGTTCATCTTGAAGTTGTGAAGAATTTGAAGATAAATGCTGAAGCCAACCTCCCAATGAAGATTAAAAAGAAAAGCCAGCTACTTTTTAGGGGGAGCTTGTTGGGTCATTTAAGAAAAGAAAGCTATAAACCAAGGGGGAGATTGTTGGGTCAAAAATATGGTTTATACTTTACTTTTCTAGGCAAATGTATTTTGATGTAATATTTTATAAGCTTACAGTCTAGTTTACGGCCAGGTGGGGTGTTTACGGTTGAGTTTACGGCCATAAACCCATTTACGGCCCATGTTCTCCTTCCCATGTTCCCCTTGTATATATATATATATATATATATATATATATATATATATATATATATATATATATATATATATATATATATATATATATATATAGGTGTTAGGAGTGAAGAGTAGAGAGTGATGAACAAGAAGGAGTGTATGGCCTAGAGTGAGAGAAGAACAAGTGTGTGTGAATCTCTTGTATCCGGATCATCATTCTATTTATCAATACATTGAGATTCATATTATTCTTTTTCTCCTTCTCTTCTGTTTGATCTGACATCATCCGTTTGATTGGGATTCTGCACCATCAAATGGATCAGATTGATACACAGGCAGATTGGGGACTTACAAATAATGTCATACTTATTTTCCAGCAGTTTGTTTCCCGATTTCCGATTTGTTTGACATAGAACTTAATTGAACACGTCAATTGAGTCCTGACCGGGCCCGACACATAAGTCAAGACAAAATCATCAAGGGGTCCAAGATATCGCTTTTAATCCTTCAAGAATTAAAAGGTACAGATAAACTTCGACATTATATGCTTGTACTAACTATTCGTTAAATCATACACAACAATGTGTTTTATAACACGAAGTTACTTATGTGTTTTTACACTATCAATGTACAACTGCCTCATAGTCAACAACTCAAATATCTTGGTTTGAAGACTTATATGATATTATCATCTCAAAATCACTCATGATAAATTCCATGAAGTGATTCATGTGAGCATGGGTTTAATCCAATACTCAGACCTTATGAGCACTCATGAATGTTGTAGCAATCTTTTGCTATGTCTAAACACTTCAGACGATCTACAAGCCAAATTCATGACAGTCTTGCCTCAATACCCACTTCTAAAGTATGATCGACTATGGATAGTTTGAATAATTTAATTATTCTGGAAGTCAAAACATGCAAAAATGAAACAATAGTAAACAATTGACATAATACATTAAGTTTACATATAAATAAAACACCTTTTATTTAATCATCAAATTTCAATTACATTTTATCTATTACATGTTTCTTAACAACTATCTAATCATTAAAACTAATATTTTCCTTCAACCTAATGCTCCTTGCATGCTACAAATGCTTAACCCTACTCAGTCCCTTCGTGAGGGGATCTACTGGGTTCTCATCTGACGATACCCTCTTTACCACTAGGAGTCCTTCTTCCACACAATGTATTACAAAGTGATATTTTATGTCGATGTGCCTGGATCTGCCATGATCCCTTGGTTCCTTGGTTAAAACAAACCGAACCCTTATTGTCATAGAAAATCTCCATAGGCTCCTTTACAGCTAGTACAACTCCAAGGTCTCCGATGAAGTTCTTCAGCCATATCGCCTCCTTCGATGTTCCGCTTGCTACTATGTACCATGACTTGCACGTTGAATCAGCTACAGTATCCTGTTTGGAACTTTTCCAAGTTATTGCTCCTCCATTCTTGGTAAATAACCAGCCCGATTTAGAGCATAAATTATCTCTGTCGGTTTGAAAGGTGGCGTCACTATACCCTACCACTCTCAAGTCATCACCCTCACCGAGGGTAAGGACCCAGTCCTTAGTCCTCCGTAAGTACTGGAGAATGTTCTTAACCGCTGTCCAGTGAGCTTTACCAGGATTCCCTTGATATCTGCTAACCATGCTCAAAGCAAACGCCACATCAGGGTGAGTACAAGTCATAGCATACATGATCGAGCCAACCTTTGAAGCATATGGTACTCGACTCATCTGTGTTGTCTCAACCTCTGTACTCAGACTCTGAGTCTTACTCAGTTTGGTATTGCTTTGGATGGGTAAGTCACCATTCTTGGAATTTTCCATGTTGAACCTTTTCAACACCTTGTTCATGTAGGTACTCACACTAAGTCCAATTAGTCCTTTACTCTTGTTTCCCAATATTCTTATCCCTAGGATGTAAGCAGCTTCACCAAGGTCCTTCATAGAGAAACACTTCCTAAGCCAGGAATTAACTTCCTGCAAGGTTGGGATGTCATTTCCTATGAGAAGTATGTCATCTACATACAACACCATAAAGCTAACTATAATCCCACTAGCTTTCACATAGACACAGGACTTATCCTCGCTTCTCGAAAATCCTAACTCTTTGACTTTATCAACGAAACAAAGATTCCATCTGCGAGATGCTTATTTGAACCCATAAATGGATTTCTCAAGCTTACACACTCTATTAGGGTACCCTTCATTGAAAAAACCTTCTGGATGACTCATGTAAACATCTTCGGCAAACTTTCCATTAAGGAAAGCAGTTTTGACATCCATTTGCTTTATTTCAAAGTCATGAAATACAGTTATGGCTAGCATAACTTTTAAAGATTTAATCTTCGCTACTGGTGAGAAGGTCTCATTATAGTCAACTCCATGAGTTTGAGTAAAGCCCTTCACAACCAGTCGCGCCATATATATGTGTACTTTCCCATCCATTTTGGTCTTCTTCTTGAAGATCCATTTGCACCTAACTGTCTTACGACCCGGTATAATGTCAACCAATTCCAAACTTGATTGTCATACATAGACTAAATCTTGTTGTCCATAGCCTCTTTTCACTTTGCAGACTCGTGGCCTGCCATGGCTTCCTTATAGTTATTAGGTTCATCCAAATTTACCAATGTGCTATCACTGATAAATGTATCACCCTCAGATGTTATATACAAACCATATAAAACAGGTGGAACACTAACTCTACTGGAACGCCTCAAAGGTATGGACTCGTCAATTGGTTCAACAGGAGTCTCCTCCCCAGATTGATCGCTAGTGTTTAAGGTTCCTTCATCACTTAAATCTTGAAGCTCTTAAAGGTCAATTTTCCTCCCACTGTCCTCTTGGCATATAAGTTCTCTCTCGCAAAAGACTCCTCTCCTCGCAACGAAGACAACATTGTCACTCGGTCTATAGAAGAGATATCCAAAGGACTTATGTGGGTAGCCGATGAAAATATAACGCTCACTACGAGGTTCTTGCTTGGTGTGAGTCTCGCGTCTCACGAAACCCTCGCAACCCCAAACCGTGATGTGTGAAAATGAGCAAACGTTCCCTGTCCACATTTCATGAGGTGTTTTGGCAACCTTCTTAGTTAGGACTAGATTAAGCATATGGGCGGCAGTCTCTAAGGCATACCCCCATAATGAGATGGGTAACGAAGCTCGACTCATCATGGAACGAACCATGTCCAACAAGGTTCGAGTGTGCCTCTCAGTCACACCATTAAGCTATGGTGTCCTAGGTGGCATCAATTGTAAAACAATTCCACATTCCTTAAGATAGTCTAGGAACTCGATACTAAGATACTCACCACCCCGATTGGATCGAAGCATCTTTATCTTCCTGCCCAGCTGATTCTCCACTTCTTCTTTAAACTCTTTGAACTTTTCAAAGGTTTCTGACTTACGCTTGATTAAGTAGATATAGCCATATCTTCCGTAATCATCAGTAAAAGTCGCATAGAAGCGGTTAGCATCCCTTGTGGCAGATCTGAAGGGTCCACACACATCGGTGAGTATGAGATCAAATAGGCCCTCACCCCTTTCATAAGTACCAATGAAGGGTGACTTGGTCATCTTTCCAAGCAAACAAGATTCGCAAGTGTCATCCAACCTTAAGTCAAATGACTCCAAGACTCCAGCCTTTAGGAGTTGGCATATGCGCTTATTGTTGACATGTCCAAGACGACAATGCCACAAGCATGCCTTATCCAAACTATTGGACGAAGCAATGTGCTATACATTATTTCCTAAGTTGTCTACAACTGTCACAGGTTCATATACACCATTACAAGGCAATGCTTTAAAATAAAATTCACCATTATAAAAAGCATTAACAGAACCAATTTCATTATCAAATGAAAATCTAAAACCTTCTTTATACAAACCATGAAAGGAAATAATATTTCTCGCCGTATCAGACGAGTAGCAACAATAATTCAAATCTAATTCTAACCCACTACTAAGCAATAAAGAATAAACTCCAATCTTGGTGACAGGCGACATTTTCCTATTCCCATTGAACAAGTTCATCTTCCCGTGCTCCACATCCTTACTTTTTTTAGTCCCTGCAAATCAGAATAAATGTGGAAAACATAACCTGTATCAAGGACCTAAGAATAAGAATGTGATGAGTTATTAGATAGAATAGTATAAATAATTGCATGGGTGGGCTTAACCTTCCCATCCTTTACATCCTGCAAGTATTTGGGGCACCCTCCTTCCAGTGCCCTTATCATGACAATAGAAACACTTTGCTTCTTTCGGATTGGTAGAGGGATTAGCAGAACCAGCTTTGGTCCCACAAGAAGAGGATCCATCATGAGACTTTCCCTTGCGGCTCTTAGAAGCATCCTTCCTCTTCTTCCCTTTCCCATGTCCAATTTCCAAGACAGGGGCAGTAGCAATAGGAGTAGTAAAAACGGATTTACCTTTGACACTACTTTCAGCAGTCCTCAAAAGGCCTTGAAGCCGGCTAAGAGTGACCTCTTCCTTGTTCGTATGATAGGTCATACGGAACTGATCATAACAGGGAAGTAAAGAGTGTAGAATGATATCTATGGCTAATTCTTCATCGAAATTTACATTCAATTTTAGCAAGCGGTCCACAAACCTTTGCATTTTCTGCAAGTGGGTTGTGATGGACTCTCCATCCTTCATATTTGTTGTTATCATGGAGGCAATAATTTCATACCTTTCCTGACAAGCACTTTGATGGTATTTTTCCATCAAGTCTTGGTGTATCTCTAAAAGGTAGTAGTCCTCATAGGACTTTTGGAGTTCAGCCGACATAGTGGCCAACATGATACAAGACACCTTCGTGACGTCCTTCTCATGAGTCCTATATTCAGCGATATCCTTAGGAGTAGTAGTGGACTCATCAATATCCTTAAGCTCTTTGTCGAAGACATATTCCTTGTCCTCGTAGTGAGTAACCATCCTAATGTTTCAAATCCAATCACTGAAGTTCGAACCATCAAAGATGACTCTCCTACACAAGTTCATGAGAGAGAAAGAGCCAGATGGGTTTGAGCCAGAAGCATTAGGAGTAGACATCTAAAAAGAAAGAAATAGAAAGTTTAGATTAGATAATAATCCTTAATATAACACTCAAATGAAATATTAAGGCTAGGACCCAACACAATATTTCAGAATTCGGAAGAGGGATGTCGTAATCCAATTGTAAAATATTTGAAGATAGGTAAATGACGATTTACCAATTTCCACCATGAAAAATGAAATTTATTATTAGGTTTTAAATGAACTGAAATTCCTAGATTCCTTTGAGATGCATTGAACTTTTCAATGGCATGTTTAAATCTCGATTATGCCCTTCAAGTTTGTGATTGCGATACCGAGGATCACAAACAAGGTGTGAATAACCATGCAAATTTCTTGGTACAATCGATGTCATTTATCACCTAATCAATGTGCCGGTTAACCACACACGCTCCATTGATCTATGACAAACATCAAGCTACCCTTTGCCACCCTTACTAGTCCACGTTAATGTGTCGGTTAACCACTCACACTCCATTAACGACATAACAAGGTGCAAAGTGCAATTTCATGGAAAAACATCATTTTCACATTTTTCCTAAAGTAACTAAGATTAGAAATTTAATAAAACATTTAGTTACTTTATAATCATCATTATACTTTTATTGAGAATTAATGTCCTATCCTACCCGTTCGGCTAACGACCCTCCACTAGTCAAGGAATTAGTGGGTGAGAGTGGACACCCACTAAACCACCATTTTATAGGCAGTAGCCTTATACCCCCTTATAGACTGGCTTCGTGAATGAGGCCTACTAACGGTAAGACTGACTTGTCTTATATAAATATAATTATTAAACTTATAATATTATAATAGTATAAGGGTTGAATTTTAACTTTTAAAATTCTAGGTTTGGAATTAAATGTTTCATTAGTGAGACTTTACAAATTCCAAAACTTAGGGGCAAGTTTTGAAACTTTTCAAAAATCTTCGTTTCCATAACTTATAAGTTTAATTTCATTTTAATGGATGAGACTTTTCATGTTCCATAACTTGAGGACAAGTTATGAAATTCATTAAAAAAATTTAGATCAATTTAAACAAATAAAAATATCATATAATCTAGGATTGATCTAACCAAACTCATAAAGCAAGATAATATCAAATCAACAATTTATAAGTAATTTTGTTTATCATTTAAACCAATAGTTATCTTAAAATTTTGACAGTTATCTTTTGATTGGATGAGTATAATCACTACCATATAGAAAAAACAGGTTTTATGATGCAAAACAGTTTGTGGTAGTGATCCCAATCCAATCCAGATCAAAAATCCCGAAAATATGCCAACAGACTGTCCGACTTATTGAGTCAGTTGATGGACTCGTCGAGTGTTGGGTATTAGAAGTTGCCTCATTAGGCTTATAGTAGTTAGTCCATTATGTACACAGTATTGGGCCTGTCCGGCCATCTCATTAATTAGGGTTTATGTATTTATAGTGCATTCATGCACCGTAAGAGGTTAACTCTTTATCTTTGAAATTGTTTTGTAAACCCTAATCACGCCTCTACAGTAGAAGTTCTTAATCGAGCTCTTCTGAGGCTGTGAAGCTTGAATCATTCAGCTTATTTTGAATCATTGTCGTGTTCTTATTTACTTCATATTTTGAATCTTATCGATCTTTAAAGATTTTATCCTAACAATTGGTATCAGAGCAGGAGACTGTGTAATCTATACACATCTCTTATGTTAAAAGAAGCTACTAGGGTTTCCATTAATATTGGATATGGTTCAAACATCATATCTGTGTTCTTGACGCTATGATCTCAATATTACCCTATATTTTTACACGTCTGATTCTTAAACAGGTTACAAAGATCTTGTTAAAATGTCGCATGACGATTCTCAAATCAATTCCATCAGCAGTATTTGGTCAACAACAAGGATTCCCATTCACCTTCCCAACGATTATGAAGTCTAGGCACTTCATTTTGAAGATTATGTTCTAGGTTTAGAAGATAATGGTTACTTGATCTGGCAAGCTATTACTGTTGGAGCTTATGTTCACTCTGGAACAAGAAGTGTGATTAAAACTCAGGAATAACTCAATCAACTTATTCTTGATGTCAAAGAAGTTCCTCAAGATGGGAAAGAAAAGCTGCAAAGCAACATCAAAGCAATGAGAATCATTAGATTCGCATTGCAGGCTGATACATTTCGCCTTGTCAATTCTTGTGATACAGCCAAAGCTATATGGGATAGGCTTAAAGAGCTCTATTTAATAGATGCAGATCTGGAGCATTTTGCTCAAACGCTCTTGTTGTATGAGTTTGGTGCTTTCGCACAAAAGACTAATGAAAATCTTAGTCGAGCGGTTAATCGCTACAATCATGTTTTAAGCAGGATGACGAAAATGGCATTGGACGTGAAATCATCAAGCAGAAGGTAACGTTCATGAATGGGTTAACGTCTGAATAGATAGCGGTGGTATCAATGGTGAAAGCTCACGAGCAGTTTCGGAATCACACCTTAGCAAAGCTGGTAGGTATTCTGAAGTCACATGAAAGTGAAGTGATTAAAGAAATGAAAGTCATGCCTAGCATGGGTTTGTTGGCACTATTTGCAAAAGGGTAGCAAGTTGCTGAGGATGGAGATGAGACTAATCTCTCTGACTATGAGCTCACAAATGAAGGCTTCGCTCTAATGGTGTCAAATCCCATAGGATTCGCAAAGAAGAAGTTTCCCTCTAACAAAAATCGAAAATGGCAGGGAAGCTACGGTTCAGACAAAGCGAAGGAAGAGAAAGTGAATAGCTTCCAGAAGGAAGAAGAAAAGAAAGAGAAACAGCTTGCAAGTGATTCTGGCTATGATTGCAACTATTGTCATGGCAAGAATCATTTGGCTAAAGAGTGCATGTTGAGGCGATTGAATGAGAAGAAAGAGGCAGAAGATGATGAGGCCTACCATCTTCGTAAGCTTGAGGAAATCAAGCAGAAAAAGAAAGCTGATAAACCGATGTCTTCTTTGATTGTGCAGGGTAATAATGATGATGATGATGAATTCGGTGGAGTGGTGGTATGGTCCACTAATTCAGAGGATGAAGAAGTTAGAAGGCCCACTCACGGAAAGAGCTTTGTGGTGAATGTAGGGGATTCGCATATGGGTGGAAAATGTTTTATGGTGACAAATTACATGTCACAAATGCAAGGATATGCAACAGATGGAGGATAAGGAGAAGTGAATGGAAGAAAGGATGATAGCTGCTTCACTGCGAAGCCTATTCTTGCACAAAATCAACGAATGTGATCAGCTGATTAATAAGGTACATTCCATCCTTGAATCTCTTAATGTTCCTGTATCTAATTATGAAACTAAATTAAATGATTTAAAATTCACCTTTTCAAGTATAAGTGAAAGTTTGAAACAAACTTGCCTATCAAATGCTAAAATAACCGACCAAATCAACAGAGTGTCATCAAAGAGTGAGGAACGAAGGATATGGATAGAGAAGATAGATTATTGCTAAGAGGCTTTATTTTAATATCACTCAATTGCATTTTAACTGTGAAAAATGGTAAGAAAATTCATAAAATGATCTTGCTATTTTTGGAATTAAAAGAAGATGAAATTGATGTTGATTGTTATCAACGTGAATCTATTGTCTCATAAGATGAAACCTCAGAAGCTTATAGAATTGTACTTGACAAAATTGAATCACATATTCAGTCCAACGACCACAAGGACATGTTGAGACAGTTACTCGATGAAAATGACAAATTAAAGATCAAAACCGAAACTGTATAGAAATTTGATTCATTGAGTTCGAAATTGTGTTCAGACAATAAATTAAATGTTGATAATATTTCTGAATTCGATGAGGACGATGAGATGAGTGAAATATTTGTAGAAGATGAAGTTGACTGTTCACAATTCTTTAAAAATGAACCTAAAAAAGCTAAACCTCTCATTTCAGAAATTCAGTTGAATTAGCACGTCTTTATCAAAATAATCCAAAGGTTCTAAAGAAAGTTGCAGCAGTCTTTCCAAAGGTCCAAATGTCGCCTAACCAAGTCTTTATGGTTAATGGCGTAACTAAATGTCAAACTATCGAACTAATATCCTTGGTCGAAGCTGATAATGAAGATAGGTGCGATGAGCACTTTTGGTCCACCCCGATTGACAATGCAGACGAAACAGTGGGTCTATCTAAGAAGACCACTTGGAGAGTTAAAGTAAGGTATGTAGCTGAACCTTTAAATAAGGTTAATACTACCTATGAAAAGGGAAGTTCCAGTGTAAACAAGGATAATCTCACTGATAACTCTTCAGTTCAAGAAAACACTCATGTGCGAAAGACAAAGGCAAAAGCAAATGTTCACAAATCTGATGAACAGTTCGCAGCACAAAAACGTCAACGAAACGCTAGGAACCATAAGTCACAAGTCTGTAGGAACGAAAACAATTTTGGAAGTCAAGGAACCATAAGTTTGTTCACCATGAAAAGCGTTTCAATCCTCAGACGAACGTTGGATCAAATGCCAAAAGCCAAAAAGTCTCTTCAAACGCGAATCTAAAAGGCTTCTCATCACGTAAGCCTCACAGTCCTCATGATCAAAGACACACAAGTCATCTTAGATCCTCTATCTCCAAACCGACCTATCCTTTAAATCATAAGTTGGCTCCCAAAACCACCTTGATTTCTAAACCAAGAGTTTCGCACTCTTCCACCTCCTCACCACACGATAAAGGAAAGGCAGAAATTGTTTCAGAGTCCCACACTCCTTCTAGGTCTAAGGAGAAAGAGCGAAAGTTTGTTAAAAATAAAATAATAAAGGAGGAGCTGAGAGAATATAGAGAACTAAAGAATGGTGGTCTCGTGAAGTTTGGTAACAATGCACTTGGGGAAATCAAAGGATATGGCATGATAACAAATGGAGAATTCTCAATTCGCAAAGTGGCATATGTTAGGCGACTGCAACACAACTTAATAAGTGTTTCGCAGTTGGTAGTGGGTATAGGGCTAAAGGTCTCGTTTGATGATGAAGGATCTGAAATTATCGAAAATAAGACGAAATCAGTGTTGATTAAATCAAAACGTAAAGGCGAGATGTATCCATTGTACATCAATACGATACGAAGGAAACCTTCTATATGTCTGCTCACTAAGGCTACAATAGACGATAGTTGGCTATGGCATAGGAGAATTTTGCACCTCAACTTCAAAGACATCAACAAGCTAGTTCTTGGTGATCATGTGCGAGGTCTTCCTCTCTTGAAATATGACAAGGATCATCTCTGCACTGCCTGCGAAATGGGAAAGCAAAGCAGGAAAAGTCATCCAACTATAGTGAACACGAAGGTTATTGAGCCACTCGAACTGCTTCACATTGATCTTTGTGGCCCATCTACAATCGAAAGTATTGGCGGTAACAAATATATTCTCGTTATTGTAGATGATTTTTCTCGTTTCACTTGGGTGTTCTTTCTTAAGCAGAAATCTGAAGCAACTCCTAGGCTCAAAGATTTTATCAAGCAGATTGAGTTACAACAGTGAAAGGTTGTTCGTAATGTTCGAAGCGACAACGGTCTGGAGTTTAAGAAGTAAGCGTTCGACACAGTTCTCACTGATAAGGGAGTATCTCATAAATTTTTCTGTTCCTTATACTCCACAGCAAAACATGATCATTGAAAGACAAAATCATTCGTTGTGTGAAGCAGCCAGGACCATGCTTTCACTCGCATCACTACCTCTTTACTTCTGAGCTGATGTTTTTGCCACCGCTTGCTTTACACAAAACATATCGCTTCTTAATAAAAGATTCGATGTCACTCCCTATGAAATCATCAATAAAAGAAAACCTAACGTCAAGTTCTTCCACGTTTTCGGTTCCAGGTGTTTTATTTTCAATTCAAAGGAGCAACGAAACAAGTTTGATGAGAAGGTTGACGAAGGCATTTTTCTGGGATATATGCTAACGTCAAAAGCATATAGGGTTTTAAACAAACGATCCAAAAAGATTTAAGAAACATATTATGTCACATTCAATGATAATTACTTATAGAAGACTCAAGCGAATGATAGTCAGGCGAATGAGATCTTTCCTCTAACGAACCAAATGACTATTCCTTTGGCTAATATTTATGAAGAATTCATGCTTCTATTTGATGAACCTGAGAACGCTATTACATCTAAAGAAAAGGCAGCTGATAACAAAGAAGTTGAATTGAAAAAGATAATAGATGATGTTGCGAAAGACATGCGTAGCCAGCCATCAGTTGCGGATCAGTCTCAAAGCACAAGCACTACTTTCCAGGAGGAGAATTCTAACTCCAATGCAAGTCCTCAAGAGAAAACGAGGGATATATTCTAGGGGGAGGGTTCATCATCATCTAGCTCACCTCTCCAGGGGGAGGATTTGCCTTCAACGGTAGCACAAGAAAGTCCAGTCGAGGAAGAAGACGTGAATCCAGTCTTTGAGACTCACTCATCATTCGAGGGGGAGAATACATATGCGAATGATGATACAGATCAATCAGTTTTCGAAGAGGTGGATGCTGAACTAGATCCATCTTATGATCCAAATTATCCTCCACTAGCCAAATGGACCAAGGATCACCCCAAAACTCAAGTCATTGGTGAATCTTCTGCAGGTGTTCTTACGAGATCTTAGATAAAGGCAAATCGAACTGCATTATTCTCTAAATTGAAATTTTGCATGTTTAATTCATTTGTTTCCAAAGTTGAACCCAAAACTGTCAATACAGCTCTTAATCACTTTGATTGGGTGCAATCGATGCAAGATGAACTTAACGGGTTCAAGAGAAACATGGTTTGGAGGTTAATTCCTACTCCACCAGATGCATCGGTTGTTGGTTTAAAATGGGTGTTTCACAACAAAATGGACAAAGAAGGCATTGTTATAAGGAACAAAGTGAGACTCGTGGTTAAGGGATATTGTCAGAAAGAAGGAATCGACTACGAAGAAACCTTCGCACCTATTGCAAGGTTGGAATCTATTCGCATCTTCTTAGCATATGCAGCTCACAAGAACTTCGAAGTATTTCAAATGGATGTTAAGTGTGCTTTCTTAAATGGAGAATTAGAAGATACCGTATACATGGAACAACCACCGGTTTTTGTAAATGAGAAGTATCCTGATCACTATTATATATTAGACAAGGCAGTCTATGGTCTGAAGCAAGCTCCAAGAGCCTGGTATGAAACTCTCACTCGCTTCCTTAAAATGTCCAAATTTAAACAAGGTTTGGTTGACCCAACCTTCTTTCGCAAGAAAGAGGGTCACCACTTAACGATTGTCTAAATTTATGTTGATGACATCATCTTTGGCTCTATGAATCTTAGCTTAGCAACTGAATTCAGAAAGTTGATGGAAACTAAATTTGAGATGAGCTCTATGGGTCCAATTAACTTTTTCCTTGGATTGAATATAAGATGGGGACCAGAAGGCATTTTTATAAATCAGGAAGCATACACAAAGACCTTACTGACTAAGTTTAGCATGATGGGAGACTCCAAAGTGAAGGTTCCAATGGCATTCGGAACGAAACTAACTCCATCTCTGGAAAAACCAACTGCTGATATGACTCGCTATCAACAAATGATAGGATCCTTAATGTATCTAACAGCTAGTAGACCAGATATTATGCTTTCTATTTGTTATTGTGCCAGGTTTCAAGATAATCCATGCGAACCTCATATGGTGGTAGTTAAGAATATCTTTAGATATCTGAAACGAACCTCTTCACTAGGTATATGGCATCCTGCGAAATCTGGTTTCTTCATACAAGCATTTTTAGATGCTGATCTTGGAGGATGCGGGTTGGATAGAAAAAGCACGACTGGAGGATGCCAATTTCTTGATAGCAAACTTGTCAGCTAGAAGTCCAAAAAGCAAGCATGCGTTTCGTTGTCAACAGCCGAAGCTGAGTACATTGTTGCTGCATCTTGTACTTCTTAGGTCATATGGATTCAAAGTCAATTGCGAGACTATGGCCTGAATATGAAGCGAATACCACTCTATTGTGATTCCAAAAGCGCAATCCGCATCTGTCACAACCCAGTGCAACACTCAAAGAAAAAACATATAGCACTGAGGTATCATTCTGTCAAGGATCATGTAGAAGATGGCAACATTGAGGTTCATTTCGTTCGATCCACATACCAATTGGCTGACATATTCATGAAAGCCTTGCCGGAAGCATCCTTTAATAGAATACTCCAAGGCCTAGGAATGATGGAAGCTGAATCAGTTCCAAAACCACTTTTTCCTCCGAAATAGCCCGTTTGCTTTTGGGTTAACTCTTCGCTTTCATTTTTATTTTTTTGACAAGCGAAATAGAACAAACACTCGCTCTATTTCATTTCCGATATTTTCGGGACACGAATTAAGATGATCGTTTGCCCTATCTCGCGCCTCATATTATTTTGAAGTCACTCATGTTCTGATCTTTTTGTATATTTTGTATACCATGCATACTTCTTTCGTTTTATTTTTCATTTAAGCTTTCAAAAATACATAAATATTTAATTTGGTGTTCTTTTTCAGATTTAAAATCCAAAAATATTTTATTTTGTTTTGTTTCTTTCTTTTTTAGAAATTTTCAAAATACAAAAATATTCTTTTCTTATTTAATATTTTTCTTTAAGTAACATTGCAGGTTACATTGCAAAAACGAATGACGGGGCAAGTATAATTTTCATATCTTTGTGCTAGCTAAGTGTCCCTAGAAGCATGCTGTTGCAAGTTTTCCTAAGCCTCAATAGACTTAATGTGAAGCCTTAATGAATCGAATCTACCATTCGTTTCTTCCAAACTAGGCTGCTAAACTCACATTAGTCACGAGCTACCTTACTCTTCTCATCTTGAGTTAAGAGTTATCTACTTGGTCACATTCGCGTAGCAGATGTACATCTACTTCTCTGGAGCCACCTTCTCTTTTCTCCATTTGTCTTCATACTCATACATCTAACCCTTGAGACTCTCAGTTATACCACTGAGGTTTATGGTTACGAACATCTAATTTAATGATCTTAGCTTCGTTCACCATGAACTAAGTGAAACCCAACATTCAACACCCTTACATGAATTAACAGTGAACCATTGAAAGTTCTAGATTTTCACCATGGCAATGTCGTAACTCCACCTTTGTGGATAGTAACCTGAAATCTCTTTTTCCTTTTGTGTGATCTTTATGAATTGTTCTAAAACCAAGACTTTTCTACCCATAAGATCCAGTATTTTTTTTTGAGATTTCAAAGTTTCGCTTAGTCACTAAAATAATTCCTAGCCTACTCGTTCAACTGACTGCACTGGTCACACGAGTACTTCATCCAACACTCGCACTTATATAAAGTTTGTTGTTTGATTGGAGATTTAGCCACCTTTTCAGCCTAACTTTAAAAGATCCATTTCATTGTTTCTTAACAAACAAATGATCGTACTTCAACGGGAAACCACACAGACACTTCTTCATCTCTTTTGACTTAGAAGGAAGAGATTTGTGCCCAGGATCTATAGTTTCATGTCTTTATTGACATCACTTTAATCCTACTGTTATAATTTGCTTTATTTCCTTATCTTTGGCACACTCTTGCATGAAGATCTTTATGATATTCCAAATGTATGGTTCGTGACTCTTATGGCATTTTTCAGTTTCGCATATTTGCTTTTATATGTATTTACGAAGTTTGTTTCTCAAAAGCGAAATGTGATTATCTATCTAACTTCAGGAATTTGCAACGATTGGGGATAAACATTGTTGACACGGTAAATATAGATAAGATTTTCAAAATAAAAGGCGTGTGGAATTTAAAACGGTTCCAATTCTCATGCCGCCTGATGTCACCTGACACCCGGTTAGCCTCTACAGTTGTCACATCCCATTTCTCTAAGCGTCCAATCAGGGATTGCCACGCAATCGTCACTTGGTTTCTCTTTTTCACTATAAATAGAGCTTTCAATCAACAATTCAACCTTTACCACTTCGAAAGATTTTACGAACACTAAAAGGTGATTTTTCTCTCAATTGTTCACCTTATTCTCCGATCTGCAACAATGACTGACTCTTCCTCAGTTCAAGAACAGTCTGCTCAGTCATCTCTCCTCACTTTCAAACAGAATCAAAACTTGATTCTCGATTTGGCTCTATTCAAATACGTTGCGTTCATATTGCCGATCATCGAATGTCTTAAGTACTCGCCTTTGGTCATTTCCCTAACCAAGTTCGAGTCTGTTCTGATCTCGCTACTGTCAAAAGCTTATTCTTCAGCGGCCTACGTCAAAGAGGAGGAACGGATTACCTTTGAGATACTTGAGAAGAAGACTTCTCTCAGGAAGGCTAGATTTTTCACTCTTATAGGGCTTGCCCATGACGATTCAATGGTCACTCCAGATTTAATCTCCACTGCTCAAATCATCAACACGTTCTATCAGATCGGGTATGTTGATCTCATCCCCTCCATCACCAAGTTCAAGAAATCTAACCTTCCTTCCTTATGGAATGGCCTCTTTAACCTTCTCTTCAAGGCATTTTCTGAGCGGGTAACTGGTTCGGATTGCGCCAGTAAGTCCTTCATAACGATCCTTTATGGCCTCTACCATGGGATCAACCTAGACTACGGTTCCGTTTTATGGGCTCAACTGGTGCAAAGCACAAACTCTACTACTTGACACAGCGAGATTTCTTATGGTCGATTTTGGACCATCGTGGTACAACGTGCAATCGCAAAGGTCAACATACCAGTCATGACAGATTCTTTGATGCCATCGATTGCCACCTTTCACACTAGCAAGACAATCGTTACTAACAACTCCAAGTTTTCTTTCGTGGGTTCCATTACTGAATCCATGTATAGGTGCATGTTTGGGGCAAGCAAAATTATTGGGGAATATAAGAAGCTTCAAGTTTCAGGACCCAGGGTCATCACTGCTGAGATGCAGCATACTCTAGATGAAGTTAATAAAGTCAAGAAAGGGGGAAAACCAAAGCAACTGAAAGAGGGTCCATCTTCCCTCACTTAGATTACTAAAAATCGCAAGACAAAAGGCTATTCTTCCAAGCCAGCCCCCTCTTCTCCAAAACAAAAGTGAGTCGAGAAACAAGTTCGTAAAGTTCGCATCCCTTCCTCAACTTCATCTGAAAGCGAATCTGATGATGTTCATCGAGGAGAATTTGAGGATGATGTCAACCGAAAAGACCAGGAGGTAAATTTCGTTATTCCATCCCTCCACCATCTCCTATCTCCGCATATGTTCCTACCACAATTACTCCTTGCCCACCTCCTGTTACCACTCAACCACCAACTTCTATTCCTCAACAGTTACCTATTTTCACTGAAACCACTACAACTACCACCATAGGCGAACCTCCTATTCATGTCAACGCATCTGATGCGGGGGCAAAGACTTCAGGTTTTACAACTACTTCTACCATATCTCCCATTTCCCCTCAACCTCAACACGGTTCTGAAGACTTTCTTGGTGCTGAGGGACTTGACTTTGATACTTTTCACTATATTCTATTATCGATCCAAGGAGAGAGTGATGATGATGCCCCACTCACTTAGAGGCATCTCAAAAAACTGAACGCCAAGATGGATACTTTTATTGCATCTTCTACTGCCTCCCCAAGCCAGGCATATTCTGAAGCAGCAGTTAAGAGTATGATTGATACTCTTGTAAAAGAACATGCAACCAATCTTGCTAAAGCAAACCAAGTAGTTGAGGACTCCACCTTTTCCCGTCAACAAGCGACCGATAAAAGTCGATAAACTAATCTTGGAAACGAAGAGTTTTATGACAGAGCTTCATACTGCAGCTGAAGCGAATGCTACCAAGGCGAATGATGTGATTACGAAACTTAGCACTTCACTTTGTACTGAACGGGAAAAACTGGAACAACTTCGTACATGTATCACTGTTGATAATAAAACGTTTCATTCCTCTATTTCCTCACGGCTCACCAAGTTCCAAGATGATCTGGCTGTTGAAAGTAAAACAATGGACGAACTTGCTCTTCGCACCACTCAACTCCGCGCTCAAACCATCAAGCTCAAGTACGCAAAAAAATCACGGAGATCAAATTTGAAAGAGCAGTTCTGAAACAAGTCGTGGGAGACGTCAATGTGTTACTGTCCAATCTTCTTGAAACCCATGATCCGATTCTGACAATCACTATTCGCACACACTTGGCTAATAAGCTCTGTCCTGCTCTCGCTCTTCTTAACAGACTTGAAGATGTTTATGAGGCCCCTGACCCTCCGAAACAAGGGGGGAAGATCAAGCTACTAAGACGGGGGAAGCACCTAAAAACAAAAAACAAACCAAAGGGTAATGTAGCTTCGGGTTCGAAAGGGAAAGAACCAATGGGTGATGAAGAAGAAGAAAACGAAGAATATCAGCTAAAGCGAAAGGCTCACGACCTTAAGAAAAACGAAAGTGCTCGCATTGCGAAGGAGACCGTAAAAAAGAAAGAAAAGATAAAGAAGCTCACGACACTTTAGAGAGCAGAAAAACGCTCTTTCCAATGTGGACGTTGGAGCGGATGTTGCATGAGGCAGATGAATTCCCAAGTGTTCAATGGTTGGAGCCAGTAGTTTCTTTTGACTTGGAAAACATGAAGGATTCCCAATTCGACATGCTGATAACAGGAAGAGCCTTCATCTTTCACTGCTTTGATTCAATTGCAACAGTTCCCTCTCCTGATACGAAAGTGGATAAAGCCTTAATTGAATTTTATCTCACTCATGGAAAACCTCAATATCTGACATGGAGTGCTCAGAAGTTAACAACAGTCAAGGTCACAGGGCCAATCGCTACAAGAAGCTTTGTGAATGTGAAGTTCAAGGCAACAACAGGCTCAGAAAATGTTGTGCACAAATTCACAATTGCTGATCTGCCCAATATTAATCCTCATGATTGGATTCTGTTTCTCAACCTCCTGTTGTCTGAAGAAAAAAATACGAACCCATTTTGGCTCACCTAAAACGAATGTTGATTTCATATATATATATATATATATATATATATATATATATATATATATATATATATATATATATATATATATATATATATATATATATATATATAAGAAGTGGCAAAGCTTGACATCGAAATAGCTAAAGTTTTGAAACGAAAGTCTGCTGTCAATCCGATTGGAAAAGCTAGTGACATGAGCGAAATGCGTATGGGTAAGATTGATATAGACCACCAGACAGTGATGTTTCAGCATGGGACTGATGTTCCTAGAGCTTTCCAAAAGTGCCTCTTCGCTTTACCCGGCAAACACTTGTTAGCCACGTCTTTCTTAGAACACATTTTGGAGATCATTAACAAGTGTAGCCTGAATGATGCTGCTGCGAAGAAGAACTTCAACGATATGATTCGGTGGTATATCTTATTTCGTAGTACTTTACTTGCTGTGATACCCAAACTCTTCAAGACAATTAAGAATACTCAGCAGTGAAGTATCTCTTGCCTCAAATGACGCAAATGGGGAGATTTTTGGGTATTAGAAGTTTCATCATTAGGCTTATAGTAGTTAGTACATTGTGTACATGGTATTGGCCCTGTCCAGCTGTCTCATTAATTAGGGTTTATGTATTTGTAGTGCATGCATGCACCATAGGAGGTTAACTCTTTATCTTTGAAATTGTTTTGTAAACCCTAATCACGCCTCTACAGTAGAAGTTCTTAATCGAGCTCTTCTGAGGCTGTGAAGCTTGAATCATTCAGCTTATTTTGAATCATTGTCGTGTTCTAATTTACTTCTTGTTTTGAATCTTATCGATCTTTAAGGATTTTATCCTAACATCGAGTTCATCATGAACTCGTCGAGTTCATACATGGACTCGGCGAGTCCAGTCTATCAGAAACCAATTTTTAGTTTGCTTCAACTTTAAACAATTAGCAATGCAACAATATAGCAGAAAACAACCCTAGGCTTTGATACCACTGATAGGTTTTGAGCACCATAACAACCTTAAGGTGCACATACAACCCTAATGCTTTGGATCTATGTTTTCTCTAGTTATACATGCAAAACTGTTTTCCAAAGCATGAAGCCTAAACTAGCATACAAAATTTGATAATTGAATCATAAAACTAGTTAGATTGTTTACCTCTTGTTGTAGCTTGTTATCTTTGGCCTTTAAGAACTTAGCACCTCAAATGTGATGCCTCTAATAAGTCACAAACACCACCAACAATTGGATGACTTGAGAGAGAGGTTCAAATGCACTAAAATCGGCTCTATGAATTCTAAGAACATAAGGGGTAACCGGTTTTAGGACATGGGGTCATGTATATATAGTGTAGGAATCCAAGAGTCAAGGGTAAACCCTAATCCATACACTTGGGTTATGATCCATATCTCATGTGGGCTAACTCTTCATGGAAATTTACACAAACTTAGCCCATCATGGATCAATAGCCCAAACCATATATATATATCATTGATTTACATAATCAGTGCCCATTAATTTAATTAGTCTCTTTTGATCACTAAATTAATTCCAAATTAGTTCATGATAAATACTAATCAAATAACATGATTTCATATTAATATATTATACTTGTAGTATATTAATAAATCATAAATAACCTCTTTCTCAAATTTCCATCCTATTAGATTATTCTGGTGAAGGAAACCCAAAAGGACCATGCTACTCTCAGGTCAAGTATATACCAGTTATAGTTATGGGCTTAGATACCTAATCCAACAACAATAAACATAATCAATGAGATAAGGGATAGAAAACATAGCAGCCACCACATCTGGCACTGTCATGGCCTCCTCGACCATGAACTGGAAAGCGTGACCTCAAGCCCTCGGGGGCTCCACCCTGCCCTGACTCCCGTCAGTGATCCTCAATGTAGCTGGCGCGGGAGCCTGCGCCGGCTTGGTGGCGAGCAACGGACATTTGACCTTCACATGGCCAAACTGATCACAATGGTAATAGATCCTCATACTCGGAACCGGGGTGGACTGGCGGAAGTCCCTCAGAAATAATGCCCCTCGTTGCCATATTTGTCACACCAATTACCTGATCGACATGCTCCATAATGAACCTTCCCGCACTTCCCACAGGTGCAGCCGCGCTGACCTCCAGACCTAGAATCGGCAGTCTTGGACTGCTTTGGCGCAAGATGCGACTGCATTGGGGCCTGACTGTGCTCTCTCAACTGCAACTAAATCTCAAGCTCAAGCGGCCTAGCGGCCTCCTGTAACTCCAGTCAAGTATCACAACGTTGGGTAGCAACGAACTTTCTGAAGTCAGTCTTGAGCATGCTTATAGAACGAGTCATTTGAGCCTGCTCAGAAGCAAACTCTGGGCTAAACATCGCCCTATCAGTAAGCATACAGGTGATCTCCATCACCGTCTCCAATCCCTATCTCAAATCCAGAAACTCCTGAGCCAACCTCTCCCGCTCAACCTGAGGAATGTAGCGAGTGCGAACCTTATCCCTGAACTGATCCCAAGATAACGTAGCCCTCTGCTCATCTGATTACAACCCTGTAACAAGTCTCCACCAATCCTTTGCTTCGAACCTCAGTAGGTTCAGAGTTTACCTGACCCGCTGGTTAGCAGGGCATGAGCACGTGAAAAAGCATCTGTCACACCCCCGAACCAGACGGCGGAAACGTCCGGGGGCTGTCGTGACTCAATTGCATACCATAACATTGAATATATATGAAACATAACAACATTCGTCACCATTCATTTCATAATACAACCAGTAGTGTTTACATGTCATACATTGTTTAAAACATTACATTCCCAAAAATTAATTTGTTTGATTCATACAAAAATAAACTGCAACCGTCACTGAATATGAATTCCCTTGATTCACTGGTTCCCTGAGAATACAAGTATTTTGAAAAACGTCAACATATGAAATGTTGGTGAGTTCATAAGTAGTGTTTGAAATCGAATGTTTATATAGCTTGAAAAACCACCAGAAAATCCGATATTTTCTGAAAAGAAAAGCTTTCGAAAACGTTTGTGAAGATCCATAGGTATGCTTGTTTGTTTCTATACTTGTAAAAAAAATGTTCATTGAAGATGTATGCGTTTCAAATCTGTTATGAAATAAAAACCCTAGGGAAACCCGATGTTCCCCTAATTCTTTTGGAATCCATTAAGTAGCGTTGAAACCATTACGAAAATAGCAGTGTCAGTCCCAAGCGACGTTGGAAGGTTCTCGAGCAGGATTATTTACTACAAACCCACGTTACGCAAACGCCCAGTTTGTAGATATACCAACGATTCCCGAAGGCATCGTCAGTACTAATCGCGTTATCCAATCGCCCGGACAATGTGTAGTCCCACATCCGAAGAGAAAGAGGTCACGAAGACCCCGATGACTCCATTAACCGGTTGGGGAAAATATGCGTGCGAGGGGTCCCCGACCCGCCTCGTAAAATATGCAGACTTTTCTAGCAATACCATGGACCCTTGGGGACCAGTGGTACAAGCCATTGAAAGTCACTCTACGTGGTGCCAAGTCGGTAAAACTCAACACTCCGTAGAAAATATGTGTCTTCGGGCCTTAAGATCAGGTCATTGGGCTAGCTAGGCCCAACAAGCAAGATTTTACACTTTTGGGGCCCGAAGATGGTGCGTAGACGTCTGTGCACACTCGTATGTATATGTATTACCAATCGTTATTTGTATGTATCGAAGAGTTAGTAGTTGTAGATTTCCATTGGCTCGAGACCGAGCCAATTCGTTTAACAACGACTTTTGGTATTGTAATGAGTTGTATTTCGTCGATAGTCGCGGTGTCATTAATTGATCAAGTTGTACATATTGAATTAGCCTTGAAATATTTCTGTTTTCAGCCCCTCATTAGTTGTAAAAATTTACATTTTCAACCCTTTTTATGTAATATTTCCCGGTTTGGTCCTTAAACTATTTTTCTTGACATTTTAACACCAAAAAGTATTGAAATTAATATTTTCCAGCATATTTTTCATAGAAAACAGTTTAAGCCCCTGAAAATGCAGTTTTTCTCGGTTTTAGCCCTTCTTTTCGCAATTTTGACAATTTTGGCCCAAATTGGAAAATTTTTGCAACTTTGGTCCTTTTTAAATTTAAAAAGCATTTTAAACCTTTGAAAAGGATTTGGGACACTTATAGTCCACTGTTTTACAGAAATTCACAGTTTTGGCCCTCCAAAACAGAAAAATTCGCATAATGGGCCTCCTTGGGCCGAAATTTTCATTTTTAGCCCAATAAGCTTGAAATTTATGTTTTTAATCCTCTAATTGAATATAATTCCAGGAATAGTTTTATGGAAACTGTTTTGGCACATTTGATCCATCAGAATCTGTGAAATGTCAATTTGGGCCCTTAATTTTGTATTTTTCACATTTTTTGGCCCAAAATGTGTGTTTTTAGCTTAAAGAAAATTGTTGCTAACCACTTAGCTATTTTTCTTGTATCACTTATTATGTAGGAACATATTTGAAGCTAAAATCATAAAACATAAGTTATATCTCGGTTTTGAGGGGTTTAATGGCTAGATCCAACATTAAAACACATATAAGCATACATATAAGCATGGAAATCATACAAGGCATACAAACACATATAGATCTACACTTTCACTTGTATTCCCCCCCCCCCCCCCACAAAACTCATAAAAACAGAAAATAGGGGTATGAATCTCACCTTGGGGTGTTGACTCGGTTTTTGGAAGGAAAGATGGAAGAAAAGTGAAGTGTTTTTGGCCTTGGCTCCCTTTGATGAAGATCTTGAGTTTTGAGATGATTCTAGGGTGTAAGATCACGATTTTTGTATAGATTAGGAAAGGATTTTGATAACAAAAGAATTTAAACCATAGATCTATGCATAATCTTACCTTAGATGATGATTTACTTGCAAAAATCCTCTTGGAAAGTCCCTAAATTTCGAGATTTTTGGAGAGGGGAGGAAGGAGAGTTCTTGAGTGTTCTAGAGAGAAAGTTGAGATATTTTTTTTTGTGTGTGGTGTTGCTCTCGGCCGAACAAGAAGAGAAGAGGGAAAGGAAGTGACTTTTGAAGTGATGCATGCATGGAGGTATGTGATATGTGCCTAGAAATCCATTAGATAATAGTGAAGTGGCAACCAAAGTCAACTTCCCTTGGATTTGGGCCTTGGGCCGAGAATATGAAGGGAAAGAGGAAAAATTTGGGCTTTTGCCCCTAAGCCCAACATTAGAGGTAGTTTAGGGTATTTATTGGACTTATAAAGTAAAATTGTGATTTTTATGCTTTATTAAGCTAGGTTAGGTTAAATTATGGATCAAAACTTGTGTTTTATTTCCTTCTAGGTTCTACCTAGCCCAAAATATTGAAATAAACAAATGTGGGTCCAATTAGAGCCCAATTAGGGTCCTAAACCCATGATAGTCCAATTGGAAGCTTATTGGTCCATTTGGATCCAATAAGGAAGTCTTAGTCCAAAATGGACTTAACCAAAACTTCTAGGGTCTCCAATTGTTTGATGACTATTTATAGTACTTGTATCTTGTATTTGACTGAAGTTTTTGATTCACATTAGATTGAATGCATAGATTACATGGCTCAAAATTTACAGTTGTGACATCATCCCCCCGTTAGAGGGAATTTCGTCCCGAAATTCTGTTTGAAAGCTAGATTTGAGAAAACTAGAATAGGTGAGGGTACTTCTGCTTCATTTGATCTTCGCGTTCCCATGTGAATTCTGGCCCACGCTTTGCGTTCCATCGTACCTTCACGATCGGGATGCGACTTTGTTTAGTACGCTTCACCTCCCTGTCCATGATTTCGATTGGCTCTTCGACGAACAGGAGATTCTCATTGATTTCGATTTCGTCAAGAGGAATGACGAGAGTTTCATCTGATAGGCACTTTTTCAGATTAGAAATATGAAACACGGGGTGTACACCGTTTAGCTCCGGGGGTAGTTGTAGTCTGTAGGCTACCGGACCTATTCGGGCGACGATTTCGAAAGGTCCAATGTACCGTGGGTTTAGCTTTCCGCGTTTTCCGAAACGTATCACCCCTTTCCAGGGTGAGACCTTCAACAATACTCGATCACCGACCTGGAACTCTAAGGGCTTTCGCCGTTTATCAGCGTAGCTCTTTTGCCGGTCACGCGATGCCTGTAATCGAGCTTTGATCTGGACAATCTTTTCTGTGGTCTCGCGAATGATTTCCGGTCCTGTCATTGCCCTATCCGACGTATGTGTTCTTGCTAGCTGGGTGTCACCTACTTCAGCCCAACATAACGGTGATCTACATTTACGCCCGTACAGTGCTTCGAAAGGGGCCACCTTAATGCTCGAATGATAACTATTGTTATATGAAAACTCGATCAACGGTAGGTGGGTATCCCAAGACTTTCCGAAGTCTATCACGCATGCACGAAGCATATCTTCAAGCGTCTGAATGGTTCGTTCGCTTTGACCGTCCGTTTGTGGGTGATACGCGGTGCTCATATCAAGATGAGTTCCCATGGCCTTGTGGAGCGACTGCCAAAAGCGTGACGTGAACCTACTGTCCCTATCCGAGATGATAGATTTTGGCACTCCATGAAGTCTTACAATCTCGCGTAGGTACAAACGCGTCAGCCTCTCCATCTTGTAGGACTCTTTGATTGGCAGGAAATGGGCAGATTTCGTCAGTCGGTCGATTATTACCCATATGGTGTCCAATCCTTCCGACGTCTTGGGTAGCTTGGTCACGAAGTCCATAGAAATCCCCTCCCATTTCCACTCAGGGATTGCCGGTTGCTGTAACAATCCGGAAGGTTTCTGGTATTCCACTTTTACTTTGGCACACGTAAGGCACTTACTAACATAAGTTGCGATTTCCGCCTTCATGTTAGGCCACCAATAGTGCTGCTTAATGTCCAAATACATCTTGTCCGAACCAGGATGAATGGAGTATCGTGTCTTGTGGGCTTCCTGCATAACGGTCTCTCTGAATCCTCCGATTTTTGGAACCCAGATACGGTTCATGAAGCAGTATACCCCATTCTCTTTGACTTCCAGGTTCTTCTCCATTCCGCGTAATGCCTCGCTAGTTCTATTTTCCGCTTTCATAGCCTCTGCCTGGACTGATGCAATTTGAGTGGTCAGATGGGACTGAATGGTTATCGAGTGCGTTTTCGTATGGCGGTTTGTGTATTCCTTCCGACTTAATGCGTCAGCTACCACGTTGGCCTTGCCTGGATGGTACTTGATCTCGCATTCGTAGTCGTTTAACAATTCCACCCATCTTCGTTGCCTCATGTTCAGCTCCTTCTGATTCAAGATGTGCTGGAGGCTCTTGTGGTCTGTGAAGATGGTGCACTTAGTACCGTACAGGTAGTGCCTCCAAATTTTTAGGGCGAAGACCACGGCTCCCAGTTCTAGGTCATGGGTCGTGTAATTTACTTCGTGCGTTTTTAGTTGACGGGACGCATATGCTATCACTCTTCCACGTTGCATGAGAACGCAACCTAAGCCCTGATTTGACGCGTCACAGTAAACTACAAAATCTTCCGTTCCTTCAGGTAGAGATAGTACAGGAGCGCTGCAAAGAGCTTGCTTCAAGGTTCGAAACGCAATCTCTTGTCGGTCTGTCCACTTGAATGGCACGCCCTTTTGCGTAAGCAAGGTAAGCGGCTTGGCGATCTTAGAGAAGTTTTGGATGAATCTCCTATAGTAGCCTGCTAGGCCTAAGAACTGACGAATTTCCGTGGGAGTAGTCGGAGTTGTCCATCCTTCCACAGCTTTGACCATAGAGGGATCCACATGAATTCCATCTTGGCTAACTACGTGGCCTAAGAAATTCACACTCCGAAGCCAGAACTCGCACTTGGAGAGTTTGGCGTAAAGCTTTTCCGATCGCAGCGTTTCTAGGACTTGTCGGAGATGTTGGCCATGCTCCTCTTTGCTTCGAGAATAGACGAGGATGTCATCGATAAACACAATGACGAAGTTGTCCAGGAACGGTCGACAGATTCGGTTCATTGAGTCCATAAATGCGGCGGGTGCATTTGTTAGACCGAAGGGCATTACGACGAATTCATAATGTCCATAGCGGGTTCGAAAAGCGGTTTTTGGAATGTCTTCTTCTCGGACCTTGAGTTGGTGGTATCCGGATCGTAAGTCTATTTTAGAAAAATAGCTAGCTCCTTGGAGCTGGTCGAATAGATCATCGATTCGCGGGAGTGGGTAGCGGTTTTTGACAGTGAGTTTGTTTAACTCTCTGTAATCGATGCACATTCTGAAAGATCCATCCTTCTTTTTGACAAAGAGCACCGGAGCTCCCCATGGCGAGTAGCTAGGTCAGATAAATCCCTTGTCCAGAAGCTCACTGAGTTGGCTGGATAATTCCTGCATTTCAGCCGGTGCCAACCGATATGGTGATTTAGCGAGGGGAGTTGCTCCTGGAACGAGGTCGATTCGGAATTTAACCTGTCTCTCTGGGGGTACTCCTGGAAGATCTTCGGGAAACACGTCCGGAAATTCACACGCTACCGGAATGTCTTGGATGTTAGTTTCTTCTTTGGTCTTGTCCACTATGTGGGCCAAGAATGCCAAATTGTTCTTTCGCAAGTGTTTTTGCGCTTTGATGCACGAGATGAGGCGGAGATTCGTACTGGGTTTATCTCCGTAAATTACTAGGGTTTCGTGATTCGGGAGACGAAGGCGAACGGCCTTCTCGTGGCACATAATCTCAGCATGGTGGGGGCTTAACCAATCCATGCCGATAATCACATCGAAACTCCTAATTGATACTGGCATTAGGTCTATTCGAAAGACGTGCTGGTTAAGGGTTAGGGTACATCCGATGTAGATCTCCCTAGTGGATTCGGTTTTCCCATTGGCCATTTCCACCGTATAGGTTTCATTTAGCTTCTGGGGTTGTTGTTTTAGTAAATGTTTAAACTTCTCGCTTACGAAACTTCGCTCCGCTCCGGTATCAAATAAGATGCATGCATAAGTGTGGTTTAGGAGAAACGTACCGGTCACAACTGCGGGGTCCTGAACTGCATCACTCTGACCCATAGTCAGCATTCTTCCTGCTCCTCTGTTTCCAGAGTTGTTGTTGTTGTTAGGGCAATCTCGACGGAAATGTCCCGTCCTTCCACACCCGAAACAGGTGTGGCTAGGCCCTGCGTTGTTGCCGCCGGCATTGGTGTTGTTGATGTTGCGGTGATTGTTGTTGTTGTTCTGGTTGTTTCCCTGACTCTGGTTCTGAGAAGGATAAGTCCTGCAGAACTTTGCAGTGTGTCCCCCTTCGGTTGCAACTGGTGCAATGGAACTCCTTACATTCTCCATGATGATGGAAACTGCACTTATTGCACTTGGGAGCGCTACCAGAATAGGGCCTTGAAGCATTTGAAGCAGCTGAGGCTGGAGCATGTGAGGTGACTGGAACCGGCGCAGTAACAGCGTTAACTGCCACTGTTTGTTGCCTTTTTGAGGTCTCGGGGCCCTGACGCCCCTTTCTTTTCTGGTTCCATCCCTTCTTACCATCCCCTTCCTTCTTCTTCTCGGTCTCCACTGGTTTTTCGCCCTTTTTGTGGTTATGATCATATAGCCTCTTTGCCAATCTCTTAGCGCTGTCAAACGTTTCAGGGTTAGCAGCTATCACATTCCCTTGAATGGGGGATGTTAGTCCCCAGATGAATCGTTCAATCTTCTTTCCCTCTGATGTGATCATACCCGGGCATAACAGGGATAGTTCGCTGAATCTCGATATGTAAGCATCGATGTTCCCATTCTGCACCGTGAGATTCCAAAGCTCCTGCTCCATCTTCTGTATTTCACCTCGGGGGCAGTACTCAGCCGTCAACATCTCTTTCATCTCTGCCCAGGGAATAGAGTTGGCGACAGGGAGTGTCATAGCTTCCACATGACCATTCCACCAAGTGAGTGCTTGGTCCACAAAAGTGCAGGCCGCGAACTTCACTTTCATCTGTTCGGGGCACTCGCATATCTCGAATACCGACTCTACCTTCTCGATCCATCGCTTTAGGGCGATCACTCCTCCGGTACCGTTGAAAGTTCGGGGTTTAGCGTTCGCAAAATCCTTGTAGGTGCACGTTTTAGTGAGCCCTTGGTTCGTCCCGTTGTTCGAACTTCCGGAGCCTTGACCATTGCCTCCTCCATTGTTTCCTCGGTGAAGTTGTGCCATAGCTGCTGTGACCGCAGCAGACACGGCTGCCTGGAAAGCAGTGGAGTCAACTTCGGGCGGGGTTGGTTCGGGATTTCCGCGAGTAGGTCGGAGAGGCATCTTCTTGTCACGAAACGGAGAGATGTTGAGTGTACGTGGTTTCGGTGAGGTTGTGATCCTACTAACTAGGGGTATGGTACGGACTTAAGTACTTCTATCATTTAGCACACAATCCTAGATTCGCAACACATAGCAAACACGTAAAAGTTCACTAATATTATCCTATGTCTCTTCCACTATTGCAGACTAAACATACATTCTCTTTTTGGTGATAAAGGGTATAGTTTTAGGTTCCCTGGCTATTCCGATCTCATCAAGACGTGTGTTAGTTTTACCTTGGAGAGAATGTAGTTGATCAGGCTACATTCACTCCTTGGTATCACTAAGAACAGTCCCGAGTTAACCGAGATACCAGCATTATGGTGTTTGATTCAGCGTTAGGTCCTTACTCCTAATGCAGGCAAGTGTATTTTATTTATTTGTTTTGTTCAGAGTTATGTAAGTCCTTCTTTTTGGTTTATAGTTGCATATCAATGTATGGCTCGACATGCTAGTTCACTATAAACAAAGCTCTGATACCAACCTGTCACACCCCCGAACCAGACGGCGGAAACGTCCGGGGGCTGTCGTGACTCAATTGCATACCATAACATTGAATATATATGAAACATAACAACATTCGTCACCATTCATTTCATAATACAACCAGTAGTGTTTACATGTCATACATTGTTTAAAACATTACATTCCCAAAAATTAATTTGTTCGATTCATACAAAAATAAACTGCAACCGTCACTGAATATGAATTCCCTTGATTCACTGGTTCCCTGAGAATACAAGTATTTTGAAAAACGTCAACATATGAAATGTTGGTGAGTTCATAAGTAGTGTTTGAAATCGAATGTTTATATAGCTTGAAAAACCACCAGAAAATCCGATATTTTCTGAAAAGAAAAGCTTTCGAAAACGTTTGTGAAGATCCATAGGTATGCTTGTTTGTTTCTATACTTGTAAAAAAAATGTTCATTGAAGATGTATGCGTTTCAAATCTGTTATGAAATAAAAACCCTAGGGAAACCCGATGTTCCCCTAATTCTTTTGGAATCCATTAAGTAGCGTTGAAACCATTACGAAAATAGCAGTGTCAGTCCCAAGCGACGTTGGAAGGTTCTCGAGCAGGATTATTTACTACAAACCCACGTTACGCAAACGCCCAGTTTGTAGATATACCAACGATTCCCGAAGGCATCGTCAGTACTAATCGCGTTATCCAATCGCCCGGACAATGTGTAGTCCCACATCCGAAGAGAAAGAGGTCACGAAGACCCCGATGACTCCATTAACCGGTTGGGGAAAATATGCGTGCGAGGGGTCCCCGACCCGCCTCGTAAAATATGCAGACTTTTCTAGCAATACCATGGACCCTTGGGGACCAGTGGTACAAGCCATTGAAAGTCACTCTACGTGGTGCCAAGTCGGTAAAACTCAACACTCCGTAGAAAATATGTGTCTTCGGGCCTTAAGATCAGGTCATTGGGCTAGTTAGGCCCAACAAGCAAGATTTTACACTTTTGGGGCCCGAAGATGGTGCGTAGACGTCTGTGCACACTCGTATGTATATGTATTACCAATCGTTATTTGTATGTATCGAAGAGTTAGTAGTTGTAGATTTCCATTGGCTCGAGACCGAGCCAATTCGTTTAACAACGACTTTTGGTATTGTAATGAGTTGTATTTCGTCGATAGTCGCGGTGTCATTAATTGATCAAGTTGTACATATTGAATTAGCCTTGAAATATTTCTGTTTTCAGCCCCTCATTAGTTGTAAAAATTTACATTTTCAACCCTTTTTATGTAATATTTCCCGGTTTGGTCCTTAAACTATTTTTCTTGACATTTTAACACCAAAAAGTATTGAAATTAATATTTTCCAGCATATTTTTCATAGAAAACAGTTTAAGCCCCTGAAAATGCAGTTTTTCTCGGTTTTAGCCCTTCTTTTCGCAATTTTGACAATTTTGGCCCAAATTGGAAAATTTTTGCAACTTTGGTCCTTTTTAAATTTAAAAAGCATTTTAAACCTTTGAAAAGGATTTGGGACACTTATAGTCCACTGTTTTACAGAAATTCACAGTTTTGGCCCTCCAAAACAGAAAAATTCGCATAATGGGCCTCCTTGGGCCGAAATTTTCATTTTTAGCCCAATAAGCTTGAAATTTATGTTTTTAATCCTCTAATTGAATATAATTCCAGGAATAGTTTTATGGAAACTGTTTTGGCACATTTGATCCATCAGAATCTGTGAAATGTCAATTTGGGCCCTTAATTTTGTATTTTTCACATTTTTTGGCCCAAAATGTGTGTTTTTAGCTTAAAGAAAATTGTTGCTAACCACTTAGCTATTTTTCTTGTATCACTTATTATGTAGGAACATATTTGAAGCTAAAATCATAAAACATAAGTTATATCTCGGTTTTGAGGGGTTTAATGGCTAGATCCAACATTAAAACACATATAAGCATACATATAAGCATGGAAATCATACAAGGCATACAAACACATATAGATCTACACTTTCACTTGTATTCCCCCCCCCCCCCCCACAAAACTCATAAAAACAGAAAATAGGGGTATGAATCTCACCTTGGGGTGTTGACTCGGTTTTTGGAAGGAAAGATGGAAGAAAAGTGAAGTGTTTTTGGCCTTGGCTCCCTTTGATGAAGATCTTGAGTTTTGAGATGATTCTAGGGTGTAAGATCACGATTTTTGTATAGATTAGGAAAGGATTTTGATAACAAAAGAATTTAAACCATAGATCTATGCATAATCTTACCTTAGATGATGATTTACTTGCAAAAATCCTCTTGGAAAGTCCCTAAATTTCGAGATTTTTGGAGAGGGGAGGAAGGAGAGTTCTTGAGTGTTCTAGAGAGAAAGTTGAGATATTTTTTTTTGTGTGTGGTGTTGCTCTCGGCCGAACAAGAAGAGAAGAGGGAAAGGAAGTGACTTTTGAAGTGATGCATGCATGGAGGTATGTGATATGTGCCTAGAAATCCATTAGATAATAGTGAAGTGGCAACCAAAGTCAACTTCCCTTGGATTTGGGCCTTGGGCCGAGAATATGAAGGGAAAGAGGAAAAATTTGGGCTTTTGCCCCTAAGCCCAACATTAGAGGTAGTTTAGGGTATTTATTGGACTTATAAAGTAAAATTGTGATTTTTATGCTTTATTAAGCTAGGTTAGGTTAAATTATGGATCAAAACTTGTGTTTTATTTCCTTCTAGGTTCTACCTAGCCCAAAATATTGAAATAAACAAATGTGGGTCCAATTAGAGCCCAATTAGGGTCCTAAACCCATGATAGTCCAATTGGAAGCTTATTGGTCCATTTGGATCCAATAAGGAAGTCTTAGTCCAAAATGGACTTAACCAAAACTTCTAGGGTCTCCAATTGTTTGATGACTATTTATAGTACTTGTATCTTGTATTTGACTGAAGTTTTTGATTCACATTAGATTGAATGCATAGATTACATGGCTCAAAATTTACAGTTGTGACAGCATCCCTCAATGTCACATAGCCACCTCATGGCTATGATCGAGTCCTGTACTCCATCATAAGTCGGGGGCTTCATGTTATCGAAGTCCTGATACTGAAAAGCATGACTTGCCCCCGCACCTGTAGCCGCCACAGCTACGGAGGCTGTAGCAGCAGCGGTCTCAGCAATGACTGCGTATCCATCATTAAAGTACTCCATCATCGCATTCTTAATAGACTCGAACATCTCCAGAATCTGACCTCGGACAATCTTAACTACCTTCTTATGGATGATCTCCCTAACGCGATCCTCTGTCAACACTGGCCTATCCTGGCTGCCATCTCCTGACCCTAACCCGGATCTGGTCTCAAATCGCCTCGTAACCACCATACTGAAAATACACCATGAAGATATCAGATAATCCACATAAATAACATGAAACCAAGTATCAAAATAACCCTAGGGGTTGTGACTTCCTTGCTATGTGTATGGGTCCTATGCTTTCAGTAGTACGGGCCCATACTACCTTCCACACCTACCGATATTTGTCCCAAGGATCATCACAACACCCTAACAATATACATAAGCATAGGCGAGCGCTCAATCCTCACTCCTAGAGGAAGTCTAAACATCTCACAACTGGCCGACTGACCCCACACGACTCATCCATGAAACTTCCACCAACCCTGCAACACTCATGTATGCTAGCCATACACAACACTGGACCCTATAGACATTCGAATATTTGATCCTACCATAAGCCCTTCATCAGACAAGAATGGGAAATAAGGCCAAACGAAACATTCTCAAGCTATAAGATCTTAGTTATATACAACTGTGATGCGTGCATTAAGCAACTAAAATAATGATGTCAATTTCATATAAGGAAAACCTAGGTTATCAGGCATTATATAACTAGGAAATTCTACCATGCAATTCTTAAAGATCCCTAGTCTATCACTAGCATGTTGTTCTAACATATCACAATATCAATTAACAGTATGGTATTTTGGGGTCTACTTACTGGCTCCGGCTGATCATACACATTGCATCCTCCTTTAGTACTTTTGAAAACCACTTGAAAATCATTTTGAAAATCATTTCCTTAGTTTGAGACTGGATTCACATGAAGGTTCCTCCAATTCACTCAAACCAAGGCTCTGATACCAACTTGTAACATCCATAAAATTAAAAAAAAAATTTTAACTTTTTAAACATTCCAAAACCAGGCATTGTTTACAAAATTGTTTTCAAAATAATCCAATATCAGAGTTTCCCATAAATCATGACATAAAATATGAGGAGGTGCACAATCAAGCCTTTAACTTCCTGCGATCATCCGATGTAACTGAAACAAAATTCACAATTGTAAGCCTAAAGCTTAGTGAGTCTTCCACAAAATACCACCACATAAACATAACCAATAACAACATGTATAATGAGCCTTCACCCTGACTGGACGGCCTCGTAGGGCCTTCAGCCTATCTGGACGTCTTCTGAGCCTTCGGCATGACTGGACGGCCTCGCAAGGCCTATAGTCAATCCAGACCACTCGTCGGGCCTTCGGCCTGACTGGACTGCCTCGCAGGCTTTCATTCTATCCACACCGCCCTAGGTCTATTGGCCTACAACACAAAGCAGGACCACCTCACCCCAGCCACACATATGTACATACATATGGACATATATAACAATTAAACACATAACCAGTGTACAGACAAACAAGCAGATCTTATAGATCACTAAGCATGGCATCATCCTATCTATCAGGATACAAATCTAACAGATCATAGCAACATAGCAACATTCTAGTAGGACAAACTCCCACCAAGGGCCGACATTGGTGCCTTCAACCCATAAGTATAGTGAGGAAAACTCACCTCACAAGTGGTGTTGAATCAAGAAGATCAAATCCCAAATCCCAGCTCCGATCTCGACTGCCTACAACCATCATGTGACTCACTTCATTAATATTCCGAATTACCAAAATACCCCCAAAAGTCAAACTTGGTCAACCATGGTCAAGGTCAAAGTCAATACACAAGGTCAATAGCCCATGTTGACCTAACTCGTCTAGTGCATCTAGCAACTCGTCGAGTTCCTTCAGTGTTCAGAAAACTGGGAAAAACCCTAACCAACTCGTCGAGTTATCTCATCAACTCGTCGAGTTCGCTCAGTATCCAGAAGGCGGGAAAACCCGATCCAACTCGTTGAGTTGGCAAAGCAACTCTTCGAGTTTTCCTAGACTTAACATATTCAGCCCCTTCTAGTCGAATCTAAAGCCCGAAACTACAGATTTGGTCCCATAGGGTTAAGATACCACGTAAAGTTGCTAACTTTACATCCATGCAAGGCATCAAAGGGCTAAAATAATCAAACAAAGCTTATTAAGGGACTTAGGACATAAAGGAGGGAAAATACTTGATAAAGTTGGCAACTTTAAGTCTATGGAGGCCACGAGATGTCCATATCTGAAGTCTTAGCTTCATGACATGCTCAAATCCAAGATTGATTCCAAAATAAGCTAATAAATGGCCATAAACTTTCAAATGAAGAGATCTAGCAAACGGATGATCAAGATAACGACTTTATACTTCCAAGTGGTTGCAACAACACTAAAAATCCCGAATTTAAAGCTTTTCCTTTCTACTTTGCACCACCAACTTCAAGCTCCTTCAAGAAAGCGCCAAAGAACAGTCTTTAAGCTAACACACACTCAAAACGGGGAAAGAGGCACGATTAGGGTTTTCTTAGGACCGAGGGGATGATGAGGGAGGCTAACAATGAGTTATAAGTTCTTTAAATATGGTGCAAACCCCTGAAAATTAGGGTTTTCATGTTTAGCCTTCAACTCGTCGAGTTGGGGCATTCCAACTCATCAAGTAGACCTTGAAAGATTTGCGACTATTAAAACTCTACACGGCGAGTTGGAGCCTTCCAACTCGTCGAGTTGCCCTGAAAATATAAATAATAAGCTTTAAATTCATACCTGAAGATTGGGATGTTACAAACACCATGTAATGAAATATGAGTGATGTATCTAATAATTATAATCAGAATAATATGCATATATAGATAACATTAACTTCAATTCCTGAATGTTTATATTTTTTGTGATTAACCCTTAAAGCGTACATATATACTATCATAATTGATGTTGCTATATGTATGTTGAATATTCTATAAGAATAATACACAATGTTTCATTCCATATTAAACTAGTGATTTCCTTGGTTATGATGAATCTCTGATAAATAACAATGTAATGTAATAACATATGAGTAATGATATACGATTAATATTATCAGAATAATTTCATTACAAAATCATATTTAAACAAAATCATGTCATTGTATTAAAGAGTTGGTTTCTATAAAAAAATCAGATAAAAGAAAAATTAAAAACATTAAACAGAATCATGATGTCAATTATTATAAGTTATATGTTATCTATTTATAGAATATTTTGAAAGAATAACATTATATAATATTCTAACTTATATGTAAAGTATTATAGTACAACAACGCCTAATTAAATTTAGCAGATTTTGTTGTAAATGTACAATTAACTGAAATTTTTTAAGATTATAATGTAGTATGTAATATTATGATATTATTATGTAATATTTTCAACTTACAACTTATAGTGTTAAACCAAAAAAATATAGAATTTTTTTTATGATGTTAATTAGTAATATTCTTAAAGAATGTTATATGGTGTTATATTATGTTATAAGATGTAATATTTTAATTTGAGGCATCATTCCCTTTAACCATGAAGAAAACCAAAATAACAAACATTTCAAACCATTGAAAAACATGTAAGTTTATAGAATCAAATGAACACTTTTTTAGGATAAATATCAAATTCGTCTCTGAAAGTATGTATTCTATAAACCTAATAGATTAAAAACCACATATTAAGTTTGTAACATATAAGATCTGCAAAAGTTTGCCAATCTCAACTTATGATGTTGAAAACTTCTAGTTTAAAATATTGAAGTTCCTTTAAAGTTGGGCTTCATCGACTAAAATATCATGCAACCTAAAACGTAAGAAAATTCATATAATGTTATAGTTTATGTCGTGAAATATTAACAATATCTTTCATGTATCATATTAGTTTAAAATCGAAGTATATATGTATAATATTCTATTAGACAAATATTATGGGTTGTTTGTAGGATGTTGGTAATTTAATAGAAAATTGTTCTTGTCTTTTGTTAAAGAAGTTGATTTATTATTTGAAAATAATATGTATATGTAGAGTATTCTAATAAAATAAAGCCTAATTAAATTTAAGCGTTTTAGTACTCATTCAAAATAATATGTATATATAGAATATTCTTATAACTCTATTCCGGGTCACTCTTCCCTTCAACTATGTAGGAAACCAAAATAACAAATTTCTCAAACCGATGAGAACCACATAAGTTTATAGAATGAAATGAATGTCTTTAGGATAAATACTCAATTCATTGTTAAATGTTTTAAATGTATTCTAGAAACCTGGTAGTTTGAAAACAATATTTCATGTTTGACCATAAAATCTCTCAAAAATTATTTTGTTACATAAATGGAGGAATGATGAATTTCAAAAGGATCCTACAAAATTATAGTCGGATAACATTATATCAAAAGCTATAAAAAATCTATCACATGCTTATAAGATCTATTAAGTATTCATTCATCTCAGCACTTGTTAAAAGCTTCTAATTTGAAATATTCAAGCAGGGATTCATTAGCTAAAATTACCTGCAACAATAAATGGAAGAATTATTAGAATGAGTATGGTTTATACAAATATTTCAAACTGGAGTCAACATGCTATAGTAATGTAATTAATGATACAACATAATAATGTAGTATGTAATGTAATTTATCATAAAACACATAATGCAAACATTTCTAAGAAAAATACTTTGAATCTAATGATCGTTTCTTGAGTACAACCAGTTACTACACATCAATAAGAGCGGTCAATATTGTTCAAAGAGACACCTCCAACGTTTTGTGTTCGAAGCAATTTTTTTTTTGACATACTTATAGTAAGGATCATATTCTAGAAACAGATATAAGAGAAGCCAATATTTTCTTTAGTACAACCCTTTTTCTGAAAGCCAACAAGAAGATATCCAAACCAAACTATGCTAAATAGACCTCCAAAATTATGTGTTTGAAGATGTAAAAAAAAGTTACTTTTAACAAAACTATGGTAAATTTAATAAAATTAGTCAACATTGCATCATTTTTCATTAACTGTGACTCAATTTTGGAAATATAGTCATAGTATTAAAGAAGAATTTAGTCATGAGAAAGGGTGATACATCTGACTCTTTTTTCATTCACGACTTTTATCAAACAGGTAGAATGCATGTATATTTTAATTGAATTTATTGAATAACAACAATTACTTTGTACATACCTTGTCAATTTTACAAAACACATTGCTTGAAAAGTGTTGAAAATCAAACCTTAAAAGTGCTCAAAGTCAAACCTTAACAAATTGTAAAAATCATAAATCTGATAAATAGAAATACAATATTGAAAGTGCTCAAAATAGATCTAAAACGGCTAAACAAATGTGATTTGATGAAGAACTGTTGAAGTTGAAGATCAACGAAGAAAAACTAACTTATATGTTAAAAATGGATGATTATGGTGCTAAAAATCAATTAGATTTTAATTGTGATATATGTTATTTGATGAAGTATATTATTGAAAATAACCTCTATCCGATGATTACCTCCGGATGTCGATAGATGAAAATCAACCCCAATCAATCTGATTATCAATTGCAGATTATCAATTGCAGATATTGAAAATAACCTCTATCCGATGATTACCTCCTTTCTCTCTCACTCTTCCTTTCTCTTCCTTTTCTTTACTCTTCTTATGAAATACCACTCCCTCCCTGAGCGGGTAAAAAAGTATGACAAAAAGAGTGAGTATAACACCACTCCCTCCAGCCTTATTGAGCTTTTCTTACAACCGTTGAAGACTATTTTATTATTTTTATTAGCACCGTAAACTATGATCGTAAATAAATAAATATGAGCAATGGTATTTTTATATTTGTCTATTTAAATTAACCGAATAAATTTTCTTGTTTATGTTCGTTTGTTCAAAAAGTTATCTTGTTCACATCGTTCGTTTACATTCGTTAAGATGTTAAACGAACGTAAATTGGATAAATTGGACAAACCTAAAACCAAATCTGCATATAACGGTGGGTTTGGTCTTTGTAATGTAAATAATGTTTAGATAAGTTGTCTGGGCAACTCAATTCGACTAAACGTTCTATTTCTATATATTAGATAAGTTGTTTGGCATGCCCAATTTATTGACTATATTAACTAGTGTTACGTCAGTTTTTATTAAATACAAAATATGTTAGATCTAAATATATATACTAAACTTAAATTATATTAATTTAATCGGGCAAGAACCAAATCCTCAAAAGAAAGACAAAATATTTCTAGTTTTGTATTATAATGTTAACACGTTGTGGGTGGCAATACTTGCACTTTTTGTTAGTTTGCTTTTCAAAGGTTGAAAATCCGATGGTGGTTTTATTTTGACTAATTTGATTATCATGTTCTGTTTTTTCTTGTAATGTTATTGCTGTCGTGAGTTTTTTTTAATAAAATCTAAAGAATTGTTTTTAAGACATTTCCAATTGTACATTCCTTATACGAAATTCATATGTTACAGTAACATCTTAGTTTTAAGAGAATGGCATATATATATATATATATATATATATATATATATATATATATATATATATATATATATATATATATATATATATATATATATATATATATATATATATATATATATGGGACGGCTCACTTGAGATTAAAAAAAAGTAGAGATCTTGAAAATAAACCTCAGCCACATATTTTGCATTTGCCGCTCTAATGCTCCAGCGTACCAGCAGCAACGATGTATGCCTAATCATAAATGATTATATGGCAGAGAGGTATAATCATACAGGATTATACATGTTTATACATATATGCATAATCATAAATGATTATACATATATGTTTGTTCACAGATTGAGTAATCATAAATGATTATTACAGTTAGTCACAGAAGAGGTGGTGATAGAGGTGGTTGTGGTATAAGTAATGGAGGTGACAATGGTGGGGTCGACTGATGTCAGAGGTGGTGGTAGTGGTGGTAGCGGTGGCAGTTACGGTGGTGGGGATGGTGGCGGAGGAGAAAGGAACGACCGGCACTGTGTAATTATTACCAGACCTGTCGCGCCGGTACGCCAAATGGTTAGAGCGGCAGATGTGAAATACGTGACTGAGGTTGAATCTCGAGATCTCTATTTTATTTTTAATCTCAACGGAACCTACCTCTCTCTCTCTCTCTCTCTCTCTCTCTATATATATATATATATATATATATATATATATATATATATATATATATATATATATATATATATATATATATATATATATATATATATATATATATACTAGTATATAACCCGTGGAAACCACGGTTATAAAATTAATTGAAATTTTATATTAAAACCTCAAAATTAATAATTAATTATTTTAAATAAATTATTAATTACGATATATTTATATTAGTTTTGTGAAATTATAATCGTTGATTCAAATAAATATATATAATTTATTTTTAATATATATTAGACATTTTTTATTTGTGAATTAATGAAAACAATGATATAAAATTTAAAATTTAAAATGGAGAATAAATACATTGACAAATAACATCACATTAATTAGGAGGTCTAATAAATTTAAAATGGAAAACTAATTGATTCACAAGTGGCATCATATTAATTAAGATGTCTAATATAGTGACACATGGCAAAATGACTACTCTTTTATTAATATATATATATATATATATATATATATATATATATATATATATATATATATATATATATATATATATATATATATATATAGGAACTGGCTCAAATGAGAATAATAAAATATTAAAAATCCTAAGAACCCACATTTAATAAGTAATATGTATTGTGAATATTAGTAGACATCGAAATCTTAATTTTTGTCTTTTTGTTAAGAAAAGAGCAAAATTATATTTTTTTTAGTCAAATATTTTCATTCATACAATCATTCTATATTTTTAACACCAAAATTATGTAAAATGCAATTTTATAAAATCCATTTACAGTTTAATACATAAAATTCACAACTTAATACAATATTTTTTTTACACTAATTCACAAATTTAAAGAAGTCAAACTCAAAGTCATATATGCCAATATTGCAACCATCTTTTCTTTTAAATTGTATATGTATATAAAGTCATGCAATTAGAGGGTAAATACTACATTTATAATTTAATAAACCTATTAGTTCACAACTTAATATAGTCAGTTACCCTTTAATACATAAAATTCATAATTTAATATAATAAATTAACAATTTAATACATTGAAATGTTATATTCTTAACTTAAAACTTAAATTTATACTTTTAGATATGAAGGTTTGTGTTTTTTTTTCAAAGTTTAATTTACACAATATTCTTAATTTAAATTTTTATATAATTTATTTAAATTTAGAAAAAATCATATATGTGTATAATGATTATTTCTTCTCATATTTTAGAAGCAAACACAAAATTCAGAACAAATTCAGAACATAATACAGTCAATTTACAACTTAATATAGTCAATTCACTGTTTAATACGAAAAATTATTTATTCACATCAATATATCAACTTAAAAATTACATTTATATGTTCATATCTATATATATATATATATATATATATATATATATATATATATATATATATAGAGAGAGAGAGAGAGAGAGAAAAATTTCTATGTATTAAATTGTGAATTTATTATATTAAGTTCTAAATAAAATTTACAGCTTAATACATAAAATTCACAGTTTAATACAATACATTTATAACTAATTTACAAGTATAATATGTCACTGTATTAAACAAATCATTCACAGTTTAATACATACATAAATTATCTCATATTTCAAAACTAAACATCAAAAGAAAAACATATACAATTTAGTGAATAAAAAAATCAAATCTGGATTAAAAAAATCAGAATTCACAGTTTAATTCAACATTTGAGACACTAACTCACAGCTTAATTCAATATTTCAGACACTAACTCACAATTTAGTGAATAAAAAAATTCATATTCACAATTTAATAACATACATATTCACAAACTAATATATAAAAGACACATATTCACAGCTTAATAACTTAACGAATTTCTTTCAAGCATTTCATCAAACACATTCTGTGCACCATATATATCAGAACCATAATCACAATCAAACAGAAGATCTGAACAAATATACAAATAGACGTTATATTAACAATTTATTCACTATTTAAAATCTAAGAAAACTTCATCGGTATCATTTACAACTAAAATTACAACTTAATAACTTACCTAATTGCATTGAGACATTTCATCAAGCACCTTGTGTGCATCTTTTTTTGTAGAATTTTTTTATGTAAACACCATCACCGGAGATCAGATCTAATCTGGTGTTGGAACCATCATCGGCCACCATGAGATACACCACACACATAAACACCAAATCTAACATGAAATAACACAAATACATCAAATATGATCACGATCTGGTGATGTTTGACTAGACCTCAGAGAAAATAAATAGAGACGAGTTAGAGAGAAGGAAGAGTTGGTCGCGAAACAATTCTAGTACGGATCCAGCTAAGATATCACCATAGATTGAACTATTAGAGAAAAAAACGAGTTTAAAAGTTCTAGAACAAAAACAAATAGATTAGCACCTGTAGGTTGCGATGATGTCTGCGATTGTGATTTGTGATGCTCCAACAACAACAACAATGATTGGAGAATAGATCTGATGTGAATCCAACAATGACATGGTGAAATAAGAACAAAAAACTTTATGAAATAGCACCAAATAATCGGATCTACATCAGATATGGCCAGATCCGGTGTGAGAGAAAATAGTGGCGGTCATTTGTGGTTTTGTAGTCGTTGACGGTCGTGGCAGTCAACGGAGGAAGTTACAGTCCCCTTATTTTTTTCAGATATGAAACCACCACAGAGAAGGGAGGTAGCGATAGTAGTCTAGTGACAAAGGAGGGATGTAACGACCCAAATTTTCACGCCCAAAAATTTCATTTTAAATTAAGTAATTAACAAAACTTTAGTAGTAAAACTTCATCCGAACATTTCAATTCATAAAACATATCTCGTGTCTGAAAACAAAAGCATGAAAATAATCATAATGTCATAGTACAATCCCAGAACATCTCATAATGAGGAAAAACCAATGTGTGTATGATGTGCCGCTACCACGCCAGCTCTTTCCCCTTCGCTGAATAGGTACCTGAAAACAAAACTGTAAACTGTAAGCACAAAGCTTAGTGAGTTCCCCCATCGTACCACGTACCATACAATCATATCACATACATACTACCAGGCATTTCTGGGGTGCCCGACCTACCCGGTACGGCCATTCTGGGGTGCCGACCTACCCGTGTCAAGCCATTCTGGGGCGCTGACCTATCCATGTCAAGCTATTATGGGGTGCTGACTACCCTTTGGTCCTAATAACCGAACCTCGGGGACTATTTCACCCCCTGCTACTACTACTATCTCATATAACATATCATGCTAGCAGCTAAACATATCATAACATATTGTTAGGCATATCTGGGGTGCCTAACCTACCCTTTCGGTCCTAACAACTGAACTCTATCAGACTATCACTATCACATATCATATCACGCTAGCATATACCATATCAGGTAGTAGCAACACAAATGAATATCACAAAGACAAACATCTAACATACGATCCCTACTGGTGGGCCGGCATTGTGGCCATAGACCCACCGCTACTAGAAGGTAACTCACCTCGTAGTAGCTGCTGAAATGTGCGGGAATCCTCTGACTGCTGCCGTTGCTGCTCCATAAATCCTCCGACTATAATTCCCACAAAACACTTAGTCAGAAACCGACATCTACTCTTAGGGTAAAATGACCATTTTACCCCTGACCAAGTCAAAGTCAAATTCAACTTCTAGTTGACCTGACTTGCCGAGTTGGCTCGCCAACTCGTCGAGTCCCTATCCTTCCATTAGACCTCAGACCCGTCTCTACTCGTCGAGTTAGGCGATGACTCGACAAGTTTTCCTTCTAAATGAACATCGACTGAATCCTCATCCGACTCGCCGAGTTGTATGAACAACTCGTCGAGTTCATCATCAATTGATACACAGTTCCTGTCCTTAACTCGCCAAGTTGTATGAACAACTCGTCGAGTTCATCTTCATCCTTAAGAAGATTGCCTTGGAATCGCCGAGTCTGTTCATGCACTCATCGAGTCCCATGAATTTCCAGAACAATGGCTTAGTCCAGAACGTTGGGTCACTCCTTGGGACCCCCTCAAAACCTTTCCACACTCAACTGGGTCCTTATGACCCTCAACTGATAGGGGACTGAACCTTGGACTCGCCGAGTTGGTCACAACCACTCACTGAATCTTCGATTTCTGACGTACAACCTTTGATCAAAAGATAGATCTATGCTTCTACAATCGATCTAGCACGTAAAGTTACGCCCTTTACGTGCTTGCATGGGACTTTGAGCTTAAAAGGTCCTTAAACAAGCCCTCTCAAAGCATGGGGCCTTCTTTGAGTGCAAGAGCCTCTCCTTTCTGCCTTGTAACCCCTCTAAGGGCCTAGATCCGAAACATCAACTCCAATCCATGCTTGCAATCATGGTTGGTGACCAAAATGGCTTAGAAAAGCCCTAAAACTTCACAAAATGGGATCTAGCAAATAGAAGAGCAAGTTATAGGCTTTTTACCTTCAATGAGCTGAAAATGGTGCACAAACTCGGATCTCTTTAGCCTCCTCTTGTTCCTTCAAGATTTTCCTTCCCTCCTTGGATCACAAGAGCACCAAAGTCACTTCAAATGCCTTAGATTGCTTCAATAACGACTAGGGTTTGCTATGGGGGTCTTCTGGGAGCAAATGGGACGAAGGATGCCGAGTTAAGGCGTTTAAATAGGGTGCAAACCCTCGGATTAGGGTTTTTGTCCAAACAGGGTCTACTCGCCGAGTCCATCGCTTAAGTCTTATGTCCCTTCTCGCTTCAACTCGGCGAGTTGGACCTTCAACTCGTCAAGTCCAAGGCCAAAATGCAAAGTATTTAACAAAAGAATACGTACCAAGAACCAGGTGCTACAAGGGATGAGACATGCGTTAGGCCGGAGTCAACGACGATGGTGGCAGAAAGCGACAATGGTAGCTTCGACGGCAGTGGTAGGTGTCGGCAATGGTGGTGGTGGTCGGCAGCGGTAGGAGGTAAGAGAGAGAGAGAGAGAGAGAGATGAGAGAAAAGTTGTCTTGTAAGATCAAATTGATCAACTATGTCTGATTATTTAAGTTATAAGGTAAAAATAGTGGTTCTTATAGTTCTTAACTTTTTATGGTTTTCATTTGAACCTTATATATATATATATATATATATATATATATATATATATATATATATATGCTTATTTAAGACGGCCTAATTTTGTGAGATCGTAAAACCACTTTTTTCTAGTGAAATATTATAATATTCTAGTGTTCATAAAAATCAAATATGTTTAATATTCTAATATTCTAAAACAACAGTTTTAATATATTTTTACATTGAAATATTTTAAAACATATAATTTTGTCGGTTTCAAATAAACTGTTATATATATATATATATATATATATATATATATATATATATATATATATATATATATATATATATATATATATATATATATATATAATTTGTTAATGAAACAAAGTTTTGTGTAGTACAGTCAAAAGTACAAAAAGACAAAATAAATATTATTGAAAAGTTTACTAACGAGGAACATGTTATATTTTTCAAACAATTGGAAAGAAGGTATTGTAGTATTTTTGGACATAGAAATAACATCTAACAACTCGATTTTGTTTGTACAGTGTCATATTCAATATTTAAATACAATTATATGCTGATAATTTATTAAGTTACTCTGATTTTAAACGATGGCGGACGCAAAATGTTTTTGTAGAGGTGGCACTAAATTTTTATTTTTGAATAAGTCTAAATTAATAGTGACATACGCATTTTAAGCCGGTGCATTATAAAAAACATATTTTTTACGCTACATGTCGGAATCGGAGCAGTGGCCCGTATCCCTAGGCTCCACTAAGGTTTACTGGTTTTAAATAGGGTTAAATACGAAAAGTATTAAAACTTTTTTTCTATGGAGTGTATTTTAATAATTCCAGTATTTTCTATTAAAATACAATAATAATAATTTTAAATTTTCTTTTATAACTTTATATTTTCAAGATCAAAAGAAATTTAGATATTTTTCTTAATGATTTTATTAGTTTATTGAATTTATCAAATGTTTTAAATAATTTGAGACGTGATGTGAGAAGCCAAGACGTTTGTTAATGTGCGATTTAAAACGATAATTTTTTATATAATTAAAAATTTTATATGTTTTTCTAATATTATTCATTTTTATTTACATATATCTTTTTATGTATTTTCTTAAGTCCTGACTTCAAATACAAGTGTTAGAGCTATGACGTATCATGACAAACTTTTTAGAACGATTATATATATATATATATATATATATATATATATATATATATATATATATATATATATATATATATATATATATATATAATTTGAACGACTTACATTCACACTCTATAAATCAAATTCCTGAACTTCACATTTGTCCCCCACAAATTTTAGTCATCAATTTTTTAAGGGTGAAGGGAGCAGATCATTCCCAACTTACTTGGTTTAACTCACTACATCAATTTTTCTCTCTCATATTTATTTCATTTTTCTGAACTCATAACATATAAAATATCATTTTTTCCAACTCATTCAACCTTCTCGATTAAAATATACAAACAAACATATGAGAGAGAGAGGAAAATGGGTTCCTAGACGCGTTAGAAAGAACAAATCAACGTTACGTCTATTATATGGACAATCATCTTATAGTTACCCCCAATACCTCCTGCCCAAAAAAAAATACACTAATCGGTGCACTTTAAGGGGTGAACATATTTTCAAACGTCATACATCAGTAGGCCAAATACTATTTGATAATGAAAAATGTAATACATAAATAAAATACATTAATAGATTTAATACAAATAGTATAAATTTATCATTACTTTTGAAATAACCATCAATTTTATGATTCTTGATGAAAAATCCACTAGACTTTTTTAATTGAAAAATTGTAGTCTGCGAAAACAAAATATAAAGAAAATCGTATTATGTAAAATGATATTTTTTTTTGTTGGAGCTATAAAAAAAACTACTTCATCTTAAGACTCTGTTTGATAAAAACTGGATTATGACCCGCATAAAACTTAAGGGAAAAATATATTAAAAAAAAAATACATATAATGTCATAAAAACCGACACAATAATTAAAAAAAAAGGTAAAGTAATAGAAACAGATTTTGCGTTATTGATTATATCGAAAAGTTTAAAAAATAAAATGAAATGTGTGAATATCTATAATCGTCAAATGACCACTTTGTAGACAACATTTTTTTAATAAATGACAACAATATTCAGTACGGTTCCTGTTTCTTCAAAAGTAATAAAAGTAAATAGCAATGTACTTTGAAAGTATATTGTTATAAGTTGTAAAGTTGTTTTTCTGTAAAGTTGTAAGGCTTTTTTCTTAAGTAACATAATTTACAACAATGTACTTTCAAAGTACATTGCTATATAGTAGTGTTTTTTTTAAAAGTAACAAAAATTGTCCTTATTAACATATTAAAAGTAAACAACCATATATATTGATATCATTTATAAAACAGATAACAACAATAGCATGTTTGAAGTTTTATGAAATGGGTAAACAACAATGCACACTTTGATTGGAATAAAAAGAGAGAGATGATAAAAGAAGTTTAATTCCAAACAAAATGATTTTGTAAAAGTTTACAATATCATAAAAAGTGGTAGTTTTTTAATTTTTATGTTGAAGCTGTAATGAATAACATTGTAACAATGTTGACAAATTCACATTCAAACGGAATAATAGATTAAAAATGATTACGATTATAAATTCATCTAAGTTTAAACCCAAACAGCAAATAGATGAATAATTTAACATTTCGAAAACCCAAAATGTATTCAAATGATCAAAATTCTAACCAAAAACACGAATGGTTTGAAACAAAGTCATCAAAAACCAAACCCAAAAACCAAATAGTATGTAAACATAATACGAAATCAGTAGTAATCAATCACCCAACTACTTAAACAAAATCATGAAAATCATATATTATTGTTCTTTAGATCCGAATTCTGTCGATAAAACGTTAAACGGATCAGATTCTGGCATCTACATTTGTAGTATATAGAAATATGTTAGTTGATCAACTAAAATATGAAAAACGAAATTTAATAAGTGTATTGTTTGTAGTATTCTTCGTAAAAGAATGTTAGTTGTTCGATGTTAATTTTTTTCAATTCAACAATGATTGTATTATCACCAATGAACTTTGAGATTCCATAACCATCAACTTTGTTCTTCAAATTATAATGTGAAATTTGAATTTCGAACATCAACTTTTTATCCAAAAGTACATTCAAAGCAGGTGGATAAATCTTTATATTACCCTTCCAAAAAAAATGAACGATTATAAAAATAGATAGACAAAAAGTAAAATTTAGTTTTATGTAAATGAAGTTAACATCCATAACATCATTAACTTTTAAATCAACTCTTATGCAGTTTTTTCCAGAAGTTTCTTTACGTCACGATCAAATAACGTAAGTGACACCACATTGGTAAAGTTTTGTACTCTAATAGTGATTTTGAAATTAAAACCATTGATATAAACAAATTCAGTAATATAAAATTAGACAATTTAACCGAAGATTATAATAATATGTATAAAAGAATTATTGAAAACCTTAGAACAACATATATACATTTGTTCATGCACGTTGAAGTGTAACAACTAAAAAAAACTTCTTTATCTTGCTTTTGGTCCTCATGCATTAAAATGACTTTTGTGGCTCTCTTGATATTTAGTACAAGTCAAATAGTATCATTCCACATCAGTACACACATGTTTAATCGTACCGACAAAAATCAATGTTTTTTTCCAAGAAATATTGATGTAAATTTAAATTATATAATAAAAAAATAAAATGAAACATGAGGGTAAAAATAATCCAAAAACTATTTGACATAAAACATATTTCATAAACAAAAGTGAAGTATATAAACCTCATTTACTTGTTAGAGATCAACAATATCATAGAAATCAAACTTATGAAGGAAATCGCAGAGTAAAGGATGAAGGACGAAGCGTTGCTACAATTAACATATGTGCTTTGAGCCATGGAATTGTATTGTGTAAAATGAAAGAGAAAACAACTAGAATTAGAAAGAACCTTTATATGAAATAAAAGAGACGTATACAATGTATTTATATATAAAGATGTATGATTTAGAAAGAAATATGAAAGCTATTTTAGATGTCAACAAAACCGTTTCTATACTTAATTTCAAAGGATGCATAAATAGATTATATATATTTCATGTTAAATCAACCTAAAAGTATAATAAAATCATACCAAAATATTTTAAAATCATACAAAAATTAACTGGATTCTTATGACATAATAATTAAAAAAAAATCATAATCATCTCTAATATATAAAAAAAACATTTTTGTAATTAATGTCAATTCCAAAGATAGTTAATTTCTATTTTATTAAAATTAATTAAAATTATAATATAATATACATACATCTAAAACCTTATACCAAAAATATTCAAGATCATACCAAACTTTATAAGGATTTTACATTATTTTCATTACAATTAAAAAAAATGATATCATACCAAATTTAAATAGAATTTTAACATAATTGGTTAATGGATGATTTGAATATATGCATAAATGATTAAAAATGTATGATTTAAATTGTAGAAGAATAAAAAGAAGCTGCCGACCTAACTCACTTCACCTTTTATACAGTTTATCCTTTCTACATTAGGATCATTTGAGTAATACTCTATTTGTTGGTTAAAAATCCTTGAAAATTCATCATTCATGCCATAAGCCTGGGCTGATAATACTACTCGACCATAAGTTCTGACAAACTTTTAATGAATGTTTTCAAGAAAAGCAAAAGTAATCATTCCTACAAAAAAATAATGGATCATCTACTTTGTCCATATTCTGCAAATCATCAATTGACTTGTTCAAGTAAAAATATAACAATTACATTGTTCAAACCATATTCTGCAAATCATCAATTGACTTGTTCAAGAAAAAATATAACAATTACATTGTTCAAAAATGTTATTGTGAGAAGCTTAGATTACCCATGATAATTTAATTCAACTTCCTTTTCAGTTCCATATATAAGAAAACAAAGAAATGAATTTGATTTTCAAGTTTCAATCTCTATATTTTACATGATAATAAAGGCTAAAGTGGAAGAGCAATTTAATTAACGCAAAATTCTGAATTTTTTAAATTCCAACACTCGAATTTTTCTAAGATCACAGATCTATAGAAGAAATGCACATTAAACACTCAATTAACAATTCCTGTATATGAGATTAGGTTTAAAAAATGAATGACAAAAAATTTTATTTTAAAATTGAGATGTTTTTATTAAAATTAAATACATTTCATTTCAAAAAGGTAATTGATGTCAACAAAATATCTAAAGGTGGAAAAGATATGGATGAAATACAATCAAGGAACATGATTGTTTAAGATGATGCTATAAGGTTTCTGTTTTAATATATATTAGGATAACTAGCTTATTGTGATTATTATTTGGTAAAACCACAAAAGTTGCTTATTTTAGCTTATGAACTAACTTATAAACTAGCTTTTGATAAACTACTTTAAATAACTTTTGATAAACTTATAGAGTTTTCATAAAATTATTCAAAATATACTTTTAATTATATTTATTCTTTTTTTTAGTTATATATCTGGATGTCAATTTAAATTATTTTACATTAGGATTTAGCTTATAAATTATCTTTCTATCAAACACCATTAATTTATAAATTCACAAGTTAACTCTGCCAACAAATTCAAAGCTATGGTATTTCATTGGCTATTTTGAATAATAACAAAAACTTAGGTCATTTTGTAAGAAAAAGTAAAAGAAATTTGTCTTTTTTCTCCATTTGCAAACATTTTTTAATTATAAATTTAATATTTTCTTTTCCAAAATATTGTATTTTAATTATCTTAAAAATAATATATTGATAATATTTTAAACTACAAAAGAAGATACTCGAAAATTTTATTTATAAATAAATTAATGGAAAGTTTTTAAGTGGTTCCATCTTCTTTCTCTAGTTGAGTCATTAATAAATACTAGCTCTAATTTCAACATCTCTCCATTTTCCATCAAAATTCCAAACACACACAATCTCTCTTTAAAAGGAAAATGAGCAGAAGAGTGAGTTTCAGCCCAGACGTAGACGACATGCTATCACCACCACCGGTATACTTCACCAAACACGGCGGTGACAGAGCCAGCACGACGGAGCCGATGATGAGAATATGGACTTTCCGTCCACCAAAAAGCTCTGGTTTCTCCGCCATGAGATTCCTCGGAAGAATCAAAGCCAAATTCGCAAAAGCACTGGGTTTCGTTTCATCTTCACGATCGTCATCTTCATGTAGTTGCACTTTAGAAAGATCAAAATCTTATGTGGAAGCATTAGATTCTCATCGAGCTCAAGCCATTGAAGACTGTATTCAGTTCTTGAATTCTTCTTCTTCCTCCTCTTTTCAGAGGTCAAAATCACTTTCTTCTTTTTCCTATTAATATTCCATTCATTTTCCTTTTTTAATTTTCTGTTGTTAGCCTCCACAAGTTGTAAATCAAGAATTAGGAAAAACAAAATACTTTTTTTTTGTGATTTTTAAACCTTTTGTTTTATTTTAGTATGTGTAATGTGTACACCAGCCTACCATGTATGGCGAGAAAAGCCTTTGAGAAATTAGAAAATTGCAAGTAGAGGAGCGGAAATGTTTGACTGGTAAACACTTAAATTTTATACTTATTGTGTTATATTAATAGAATAATATCTATGTTATTTTTCAATAAAATTATACGGTTATTTTGATATATTAGCTAAAAAATTAATTGATAATTGAAATGCTACCTTTTAGCTCAAAAGCTAATCATAAAAAATGAAGTCTAATAAAAACTAGCTAACAAGTAGTTGAAAAATACTTCCTCCGTCCCAAAATTATAGTCCATTTTTTTTTTTGTTTGTCTCAAAATTATAATTCACTTCTAAAAATAAATAATATTTTTACCAAAATATTTTTTTATTATTACTTAACCAACTTAACATTTAATGGAAAATTAAATGCAAAGTAAGAACATATTGTCATTTTATTGAATAAAGTTAGTAGTAATTAATATTTTCTTAATCTGTGTGTTTTTTGTGTGTGTACAATAATTTTGGGACAGAGGGAATATAAAATACATTTAAATGAACATGTTTTTGTTTTTGGTAATTAATTAATAATATATTTGAAAAAAAAAATTAAAAAACTTCTAAAATCCTAATCTAACTAATTTTTTAACTTTTTTATTTATTAATTATAAACTAGTTTTTATCTCGGCAAACATTACAATTTAAAAAGTTTCGAAAAAAATAAGTTTGTTTATCAATTAATTATACCCCCAAGAGATTGTATAAATCACAGCCAAAAATGGTTATTTTTAACTTGTTCAATCACTTATTTTATTTGTGTCTAACAAATTTTTTATTTTATTCATATAAACATCTTATAAATAGAAAATACACAAACCAAAAGAAGATAAGCAAAAAAAAAGGGTAGAGACCTTCATCTCCTTTAAATATTGTAGTTATCGAAAAAAAAGTTGTAAGGTTCTTTCACATATTTTAGCTCATATATAATAGATTAATACAGTAGTTACTAAAACATTCTCTTTGGTAAAAGTAAAATATTAGAAAGCATATAGAAACTTGGGATTTATTTTTGTAGAATACCAGGAAATTAAAGAAATATCAATGTATGATTATATTTATGGCAATTCACTCGATGATACAAATTTGTAGGATTCATGAATCCTAACATGTAAAAAAGGTAAACCACATTACCCCATCTTCTAGTTCTTAGTCGTCGCTGACATGTCCCTATCCCAGCACGTAGCAATATGTTCTTAAATCATTTTTTATTGATATTTTGACAAGTTCTTGGTTGTTAAATGTTCTTTTATAGTCATTATGTATGTCAGTATGGTATGTGTACGTAACAATCATGACTCACATCAGATATAAATATGAATTGTAAGGATTGTAAGGTAGCTTTAGTCAATTAATTCTATAAAATTAATAAAGAAAATCATAATGAAATTTTAATTTAGAGTTGTACTAACTTTTTAACCCCCCCCCCCCCCCCCCCCCCCCACCCCCTTAAAAATACTTGACAAAAGGTTGTATTCCGTTAAAAAAACAAGATTAACATGGATAAGGTTTTATTGTATTCCATATGATGTTGCAATTGGATAAATCATATATGTGATGGTTATGCATGCAAGTCAAATAAGCCGAATGCTTGGAGCATGTCGAATGATAGTAGTATAATTCGAGAATAAGTCATGGTGCGACTTACATGAACATTCTAAAGTACTTGCGAGAACTGAAAAATATTCCTAATTTGCAGAGTATTTGAAAGAAAGTTGTATTTAAGTTGTTACACATATGGTAAACATCCAAATATATTGAGATGATTCTCAATCACAACCAGGCATGTACTCATTTTAAATGAAGAGAAATTACATGGATAGTAGTTCCATGTAGACTATAATTACAGTTACATATCAAAGTTATAGTATATTGTTGTTCAAGGAAATACATACTAAGATCCTTAATGTATAGTTCATTATGACTATCAGTAATCCCATTATGCAAGTATTGATATCTAATGTTGAAGTACAACACCTTCTCTATCTCACGTCACATGTTATGCAGTTATTTTACTTTAGTTTATTTTATGTTCTTTGACTTAGTCTTTTTCCAGTAATCGGTAGTTCCTTATTTTTAGAAATCATGTGGTAGTGCTTTAGTTTCCTCTAGTATTCTGTTTTGCTTTCTTCGTGTAAGACACATATGGAGTTGTTTTGTAGTTGCTTTTCATATAATCAGAAAATTACACTTTGTGTAAGTGTAGAAATCTCTTTTATCCTCTGTGAGTTACCTGTTGTGTACAGGTACAAACTTCACCATAGTTATCAAGTGGTATCAGAGCCTAACCCATGACTTCAAGTAGTTGGCGGTGTCAAGAAACTTAACAATCAAAATTACAATTCCTGGGCCACCTGCATAATGTCGTATATGCAGGGACAAGATTTGTGGGAAGTTGTTAAAGGGAGTGAGAAAAACCAGCCAGAAGCAGAAGACAATAATGGGATATTGAGAAAATGGAAAATTAAGGCAGGGGAGGCAATGTTCGTTCTCAAAACTACAGTTGAAAGTGATATACTCGAACACATTAGAGATGTGAAAACTCCTAATGAAGCCTGGGAAACTCTTCTAAAATTGTTCTCAAAGAAGAATGACGCAAAACTCCAACTTCTTGAGAACGAACTGTTGTTAGTATCTCAACGTGAGATGTTAGTTCCTCAATATTTCCAAAAGGTGAAGTCCACATGTAGAGAGATATCAGAACTGGACCCTAAAGCAAAAATTGGTGAGCAGAGAATGAAAAGGATCATTATTCATGGCTTGAAACCAGAGTTTAGGAGCTTTGTTGCTGCAATCCAAGGGTGGTCGATCCAACCGTCCCTTGTGGAATTTGAGAACCTACTTGCAGGGCAAGAGGCCCTTGCAAAACAAATGGGAGGAGTCTCTCTAAAAACTGATGAGGAAGCTTTGTATGTAGAAAAGAGCAAAGGAAAATCCAAGTCCAGGTTCAACCAAAGCCCCAAAAGGAATTCTGAGAAAAGAAAAGGTCATGGTTTCGAGAAAAAGAATCGCAACAATGAAAAGGGAGAACAATCAGGGGAGAAGCAGAAGAATCAACACTCAAACAAAAGATTTCCTTATAAATGCTACAATTGTGGTTATAAAGGTCATAGGGCAAGAGATTATCGTCAAGAACCAGTGGAAGAAGGCAATACGGCTATGTCTCAGGAAGAAGAAGCATGGGATGCAGAAGCACATCTTTCCCAAGATGTAAATGTTATGGCACTTACAGCCACAACTAAAAAACGAAAGAACAAGTTAGACGAGTGGATAGTTGATTCGGGTTGTTCCAATCACATGACCGGCGAGAAGGAAATCATTCAAAATCCAGTGAAGTATGGTGGTAGTAGAGTAGTTGTCATTGCAGATAATTCGAAGCTTCAAATTGCTCATGTTGGTGATGTTAGATTTTACCCAGAAGTGAACAAGAAAGAAATGGTGTTACAAAGTGTTTACCATGTACCAGGTATGAAGAAAAATCTGCTCTCAGTGTCTCAATTAACCATTGCAGGCCATTATGTGTTGTTTGGCCCAGATGACGTGAAGGTGTACAAAAAGTTTGAAACTTCATCACATCCAATAGCTCAAGGATTTCGTTCAGATTCTATATATGTAATGTCGGTTGAAACAACGTTTGTAGACAAAACCAAGAAGAATCAAAATGTTGATTTGTGGCATATGAGGTTAAGTCATGTGAGTTATGACAAACTCGACATGATGATGAAGAAGAAACTAGTAAACGGACTCCCACAACTTGAAGTTTATAAACGTCTTGTATGTGCTGGATGTCAATATGGAAAAGCTCACCAACTTCCATATGACAAGTCTAATTATCAAGCTAAAGTACCTTTGGAGCTAGTGCATTCCGATGTATTTGGACCGGTAAAGCAATCATCGATTGGTGGAATGAAGTATATGGTAACGTTTACTGATGACTTCTCAAAGTTTGTTTGGGTGTACTTCATGAAAGAGAAGTCGGAAACCTTCAGCAAATTCAAACAGTTTAAGGCTGAAGCAGAGTGAGACACAAAACACAACATACAAAGGCTTCGTTCAGACAATGGTGGTGAGTATTTAGCTCAAGAGTTTACTGGGTATTTAAAGGAGCACAAGATCAGACACCAACTCTCTTGCCCAAGCACCCCACAACAGAATGGAGTTTCAGAACGTAAAAATCGACACCTTGCTGACATTAGTGGTAGCATGATTCACGACAAAAATATTCCAGGGAGGTTTTGGGCAGAGGCAATGAAAACGGCATCGTATGTGATTAATCGGATTCCATAGCAAGGTCTTCAATATGTATCTCCATATGAGAAAATTTTGAAGATTAAACCCAATGTAAATCATTTAAGGGTTTTCGGATATGTATGCTATGTTTTTATACCCAGTCATTTTCGCCATAAAATGGAGAAGAAAGTTGTTTGTTGCATCTTCGTTGGGTATGATCAAGAAAGAAAAGGGTGTCGTTCTTGTGATCCTAACAGTGGGAAGTGTTATGTGTCGAGAAACGTGGTATTTGATGAGACGTCTTCATAGTGGTCATCTAATCATGAAACTCTTCCAGATTCTGATGTACTTAAAGAAGGGATGGAATCTTCAAGAATTCACTTCAACATTAATGAAGGTGACACTCTTGTTGAAGAAGAGGTAACCCAAGTTCAAGAGTCTCAACCATGGCAGACAGGAATATTTCACTCACCAAACACTAATGACAATGATGATGATCCGACAAACCTCAGGAGGTCAACTAGGGTCAGGAGACCCAATCCTAGATATGCAAACGCATCCATTGTTGAATCCAATACTTGTGAACCTAAGTCTTTTAAGCAGTCAAGTACAAAACAAGAATGGGTTCAAGCAATGGAAGAGGAAATGGCAGCTTTAATTCGCAATCGGACATGGGAGTTAGTTCCAAAACCTACTGGGGTGAAGCCCATTTCATGCAAATGGGTATACAAGGTGAAAAGGAAAGTTAATGGGTCAATTGAAAGGTTCAAAGCCCGTTTAGTAGCCCGTGGTTTTTCACAACAGACTGGGCTCGATTACGAGGATAAGTTCAGTCCAGTGGCTAAATTGACCACAATTCGAGTTCTCTTAGCCCTAGCTGTAAGTAAGGGTTGGACGCTTTGGAAAATGGATGTGAGCAAAACATTTTTGTATGGAGATCTCGACCATGTCATTCATATGGAGCAGCCAATGGGGTTTGAAAGCACGAAATACCCTAACTATGTATGTAAGCTAAAGAAGGCTTTGTATGGGCTGAAGCAATCACCGAGAGCGTGGTTTGGAAAAATTGTTGAGTTCTTAGAACACAACGGATTCATCATAACCACTGATGATGCGAGTTTGTTTGTCAATACCATTGGAGACAAAGTAGCAGTTGTCCTGGTGTATGTAGATGATTTGATCATCACTAGTGACCTTGTTGAAGTTATTACCCTGCTGAAAGAAAACCTGTGTACTCGATTCCACACGAAAGACCTTGGAAAACTTTGACATTTTCTTGGTTTGGAAGTGAGATATGAGAAGGGAGATATTATGTTGCACCAACAAAGATATTCTATTGATTTGTTAAACAGGTTCGGTATGCTTGATTGCAAACCTTCTATCACTCCAATAGACACGAATGTAAGACTGTGTGCTAATTTTGTAAGGAAGTTAGAGGATACTACAATGTACAGGAAAATTGTTGGAATCCTTATTTATCTCACATTAACAAGACCATACCTTGCTTTTGTGGTGGGCCTATTAAGTCGTTTCATGCAGACACCAAGGAAACCACACCTTGATGCCATTCGTAAAGTACCGAGGTACATTAAGACAACAATAAACTATGGTATTGTGTTTAAGAGGGAGCCAATGTGTAAGTTATCTGGATTCTGTGATGCTGATTATGTTGGTGATCTGAATACACGTCGCTCAACAATCGGATATGTTTTTATGTTGGGATCTAGTGTTGTATCATGGAGTAGTAAACGACAACCGACTGTGTCCCTTTCCACAACTGAGGCGGAGTATCGAGCAGCAGCCATGGCAGCTCAAGAAAGTGTGTGGTTGATCCAACTCTTAAAGAATTTGAACCAGGAGCTAGACTACAAAATTCCACTCTTTTGTGACAACCTATCATCAATTCAACTTGCAAGGAACCCAACGTTTCGTGCTCGAACAAAACATGTGGAGGTTCATTATCATTTTATTCGTGAAAAGGTGCTGAAAGGAGAAATTGATCTGCAGTATGTCAAGACATCTGAACAGGTTGCAGATTCATTTACTAAAGGCTTGTCAAGTGAGAAGATGACTCAATTCTGTGAGCAAATGGGAATGATTAAGATAGGTGTTGAGGGGGAGTGTTGAAGTACAACACCTTCACTATCTCACGTCGCATGTTATGTAGTTATTTTACTTTAGTTTATTTTATGTTCTTTGACTTAGTCTTTTTCCAGTAATGGGTAGTTCCTTATTTATAGAAATCATGTGGTAGTGCTTTAGTTTCCTCTAGTATTTTGTTTTGCTTTCTTCGTGTAAGACACATATGGCAGTTGTTCTGTAGTTGCTTTTCATATAATCAGAAAATTACACTTTGTGTAAGTGTAGAAATCTCTTTTATCCTCTGTGAGTTACCTGTTGTGTACAGGTACAAATTTCACAATAGTTATCATCTAAGTCATATTTAAGCATATAATACATTCTTAATGATTTTCTGTATATATATATATATATATATATATATATATATATATATATATATGTATATATATATATATATAACTAAAAATGTTTGTATTCAAAAAGTTTATACAAATCAAGTTTGTCAAATGTACTTAACAAAGCTACTTCATTAGCTAAAACATGAAAGTCAAGCTGGTGCTATAGGTCCTTGTTGATATAAGTCATGTACTTTATTGAAATTTAGTATTTGGACATTGGAACAGTTTAAATAACATATATTTTAGCGAGTTGATATATCGGATATAGTCTTTCATTAAATATTTTGATCGATATTATAAAGTTTAATCCTTGAATAACTAGGTTATTTTAAATGTTCATAGTCGTTTATAGTTGTGGGGCATCTACGAGGTAAGACTAATATTAGTGGATTGGTTGATTCTCATGGAGATAAGAATAGCAAGAGCCATTACCAACTTTGTAGGTGCTTGATTAGGAGAATAAGTATTGAACCTGACTCGTATCAAACTCACTTAATGGATAATAGTCATGAGTGATGTTTTGATCAAGGTTGTATCTTTGTATTCTTCAAACTAATATATATAGGACTTGAAGTGAAGGAATTATTGTGCTTTGACATGGTTTAACATTGTTCTGTAAAAGGTAGTCATAAGGGTCATCGTTGGTTATGAGATGAACTACAATCATGGACATATGTTGTCAAGATGAGATTTGTTCCTATTATTCGTTGAGAGTTAGACATCTAAGGTCTTACTAAAAGTTGAACACTAAATGAGATTGATGGTGATCAATATCTCATGTTCAACATGATGTCTGAGACAAATGAATAACTGTTACCACATATTTAGTAACAATTGTAGCTTTGAGCTCCTGAAATTGGCTGTTGAGACAAAAGGTTGTAAGAGAGATGATTCCATAAATATTCGGATCTATCAATGACCGAATTAATAGGCATGTTTGATGCATGATATGCTGTTGTCGCAACTACTAAAACTGTTTCAACCGCAACAACGTTTGGAGACAAGGAAATGCCTTATTGAAAGTTCAACAACATTAAACCCCTAGATTTTGATGGTGTCAAGAACCAATTGTTTCCATGAGGTGGATTTCAGATTTTAAGGATAAGGTTTTGTACGACGCAATTTGAGACAAATTTGCAAGCCATCCAAGCCTGTCATATCACATTTCTTCAACATCACCACCTATGAATTTAAGGATAACCAAATAAATCATAAGTGAAATGTTAAAAAGAAGAACATAATACATAATGGTTTTTCACCCTTAAAATTTTATGAGGAACAAAATTTTAAATTAAAATTTAAATCATGTTGTTAATCCATAAAAATGCAAAAATATAACAATGTAAACGGCTATAAAACAAATTTGAGGAAAAAAAAACTAAAGTTAGAAAATCTAAAAAATATTATAAAACATGCATGAAAATAAATATATAAAAACAATATTGTCAAAATTTTAATTATATAAAAACTAAACTTTAAATAAAGACATAAAACAGGTTGTCAAAAGCAAATTTGTAAATAACAAACTAAGTTTGAAAAAACATGAAAAAAATTGTAAAAAGATGTTTGAGAAAACTTGTAAAAACAAGTTTAGACAAAATTTATAATAACAATTAAATATAAGCCAAATTTGTAAAAAGAAAAAGTTGAGGGCCATACATGGGTTAATTTATTGTGCGGGTCGTGTTGTCTTGGGTGGGAAAACTTGGGTCGAATATAAAGCCAGTCGGATATTATATGATTAGTGATCATAGAATATATATATATATATATATATATATATATATATATATATATATATATATATATATATATATATATATATATATATATATATATATATATATATATATAGAGAGAGAGAGAGAGAGAGAGAGAGAGAGAGAGAGAGAGAAAGAGAGAGAGAGGATCAAATACAAACTTAAAAAAAAAGTAGCAACCACGAGAATAATTTTTAGCCTTAAAATTGAAAAAAATAAATAGTCAAGATTTAATTTTATTTATCATTAAAATCTCGCAAAATAATATGACATTTTGATAATTATTTTTGTGATCTTTAAAAGGTTAATTGTTTGGAGAGTACAAGTAATAAAAACAAAATGAGTAAAAGAAAAAAAAAATGGCCCATGTGGCCTCTCCGAGCATATATCTATTTAAAAAAGTTGAATTTTTTTACAGAAAAAAAAAACAAAATAAATGAAAAAGAAAAAAAAAAACTTAATTAAATGATGCTCCATTGACTTTTGTTCCACATGATTATTTCCTCGAGATCGTATTACGTTATATGAAAATGCGTCGTGTGCGAACGCGTCATGACTAAGTAAATGTGTTTTATTTTTCTGTCTTTGACGAAATGATTCGTGTAGAATAGTTCTCGTGGTTCCTACCAATTTTTGGGTTTCTATCGGATTCGGACCTTTTATATATATATATATATATATATATATATATATATATATATATATATATATATATATATATATATATATATATATATATATATATATATATATATATATATATATATATATATATATATATATATATTACAATTTACAGCATGGTCAACAAAGGAAAAGTAAATTTTATGTTTGCTATTCTTTGACCAGTCATATGTCGTAAGTTACGTACTCATCTCTGGTCCACAATATTTACTTTTTCCGACCTCAACATCTGTTAATATTTTGTAAAAATTAAATATTTAAATGCTAGGAATAGACCGGTCGAATGTATTGGTTAATATTAAGACGGATAAAAACAGGTTGGCTTGGATCCGTTTGATTTGTAAATTTTTTAAAGTAAATTACTTGAAGAAAATTGTAAAGTAAGCTAATGATCTCATGGTTGTTAAAACTTAGGCAAAAAATTTATTTTTATATAAACTAAATTATGACCCGCGTAAAACGCCGAAAACATATAAAAATATAAAAAATTGACACAATAATTAAAAAGAAAGTAACAAAAATAGAATTAGTTTTATTGGTAACATTGAAGAAACAATGAAATGCTTGAATATCTATAACCGATGAAGGACCTCTTTGTAAACAACGTTTTTTGTTTTATTAGTTGAACGACCTTGTCACATATGAGTACCTTCAATACGATATCTTTTTAATTTATACTCTTGTTAGGTTTGGGAACCAATGTCAGTTGTCTTTTTTCTTTCTTGTTGATGTATCAATTAATACAATACAAATTGGTGTTACATTTAGAGCTTTTAGTGCTATTAGTCGATTTGTTAATGATCTTCCAGTAAGTTCATGTGTTTTTCATAAAAATTACAACTTTTTATATTTTCTTCGAGTTAGTGTTTTATTTATTTGTAATAATAATAATATGATTGGTGTAGGAGGGTCCTCAAACACTCGTGAGAATTACAGTTGACTCATTGCAACAAGTTATGTTTTTTTTAAAATTAACCTGTCAAAAAGAATTAATCCTTCAAGCTCTTTTGCATTTTTTATTGCAGCTATTGATTTTCTTAGTTCCAGACATATATGATGTTTACACTCCTCTCCCCTCTGATGTTATTGTTCAACTTTCTAAGGTGATGAAATTACCAAAGAGTGATGTTGATGATCATTGGACATTAGCAAATAACTTAAATGCATTTTCAAGAATCCTGTAAGGGGCTGTTTGATAGTTTCTGACCGAGTAAGATCTGACTGAGGCAGAGTCTGACTGGGTCTGAAGTTCTGATTGAAACTACCTCTGATTGAAACCTTGTTGTTTGATTATGGCTCTGACTACTTATACTGAATGTTGGAAATGAATATTTTACCCTTCTCTTCTATTTTCCAAAATTTGGTTGTTTTGTGTCATAGTGTAATTTCAATGGACAACATCCAAATGTCTTTGGTCATTTTTCATCAACTTCTTTTCATTTGTCTATTTTACATACTATGGACTGATGAGTGTTTTTGCCTCACACCAAACTAGCAAGTGACAGCCATATTTACAGCTTTATTCTACCCACTTTTCAATTTCTTTTGGGTTTTTACATCCCTCGACCTGCAAGTCATTTTCCATGTTTGTTGGAATCTATATATGTGTATCTTCCAAATTGTTTCAAGCTTCTACAATAACACCAAAATTACTGTTATCACTTCCAATTCTCTAAATGTAAAAAATAAAAGAATTCATAGAAAACTGAATTTGAACCCATGGTAAAGGTTGTAAGCAAATAGAAACACTATACCTCTATTTGTTCTTGCAATTTCTTTTGTATTGTGCAACAATACCAAATAAACCTGGATCAAATTCAAACATAAATAAAGCCAAATACACTTAAAACAAGCAAACCTGTACACTCATCCATATATAATTTCATGAAGATTTCAAGAATTACCATTCAGGGAAATAAGAGAACCGATCGATTAATTACTTGGGCTTTAAGCTTATTGGGAATCGTCTCAAAAGCAAGTAGAAGGAAGCGATGCATGTATTAGAAATCTATTTCAACACAGTGAACAATCAATTTCAAAGAACTGAAGAATCGATTTCAAGCATATAAAAAAATCGATTTCAAAGAATCAATTTTATAGAGAGACGGGAATTGCAAACCTGTTTATTAGGTCAAAACAGGAAAATTCTTACCACTATGGAGGAGGATCCAGGTAGGAGACTTGAAGGAACGAGGTGGGAGTCTGAAGGAATGAAGCCTTGGAAAGCGAAAGAGAAGGGCATACGAGGGAGAAGATGATTTCTGTCTCGGTCAGGCTTTAATTTTTACAGGTCCCAGTCAGCCGTTCATTAGCCATTTACTGACCGAGTAAGAGCTCTAATATTGGTATCAAACAGCAAGACTAGGACCGAGTCGGATAAAACCTCTAACCGGACCTGGTCAAAATGAAATCAAACAGGGCCTAAGTAAATCTATTTCTAACTCAAGTTACGACAACACCCTTGTGTTTGTCTGTCGTGTGTTTATCATAACGTTTATTAAGGGTATTAGTATCAATTATACATATCTCCAAATATAAGTCAATTTTAATCAAGGGGCAAAATACTCATTTTTCTTGAGTTGGCAAACAAGTTTAACCTGGAGAACACGAGTGCGACCTATATGAAAACTGTCAAATGTCCTGTAGAATCTGAAATATTATAAGTTGTCATTGTAATTGAATTATCTGTTATTTTTCATTTTCATTTAAGTTCTTTTGGGATTAAACAAAAGGAAAAACAACATATTTTCGTTGTATGAAAAAAATTCGGAGTACAAGGCTACAATTGGTATAAAACCCTAAAATGATAGCTCATAACATTGGCCTAACTCATCTAATTTTGTATGATACACTAAAAGAACAAATAAAAGAATAAAAAACAGTTGCAATGAAAACATTGTTTTGTGTACCAATAAGTTGGCATAAAACTCAACAGCTCTTGAATATAGGAAGAGTCTACTCTTCAAAAATGAATTGGAAACTATAATAAGGAACCAGTTTGTGTAGATGTGCAGTCCATGATCAAATCCAGCCATCTGAGTATACCTGAAGGGCTAATTTTCTCATGGAGAGCATGACAAAATCACCGATGAGAAATTCATTTGGTGGCAAGTTAAAAAGCTTTTTGAATGTCGAATTCCTATGAGTTGACTTCATATTGAGCTGTCAAGAAGTTAGAATAATTCGTATAGATGTGCACTCCATAATCAATACTCCTATAATGCAAAAGTTAAATTTTTTTACAAAATAACGAAAATAAAACACCCTAAAAAAGAAGTGTAAAAGGGTCATTTACCAAACTTTAGATGGCTGCAAAAAAGAAACGCTCTTTGTTCGTACTTACTTCACACATACATCATTTTAATAATGCAAATGTCAATTTACCTACAAGGAAATTAAAAATAAATAAATAAGCCAAACCTGAGATCTTTTTTGACAACATATGCATCCGACTTAACTATATTGGATCTTGGAAAGCAAATGTATTGGTTAATGCAAGTGAAGGATACATAATTGATTTTCCAACATCCATTTTTGGGTAACATCCACTTTCATTTCCCTTTTACACATACTTCGGCTCATGTGTGATTCTTGCTTCTATTAAAAAAAATACAAAGCTATACAACCATATAAATCAGATAAGAATTGCACTTTTAGAAAGCATGTATATTATGGAATAAGGTTAGAACGTGTTTGGTCTTCAAATGTAAGAATCTTAAGAATGACCTAACTAAAAAAAATTCTCAAGTATATAGTGTCTCACGGTTGGTTTTTTATTCCAGTGAAGGGGATTGTATCCCATTACCTCGATGATATATTATCTAAGAAAGTAAGAAATAAGGCCAAAGGGAACTTGAAGACAAAACTCCATTCTTTCGTTGGTTATACTGAAAAATATATAAATTTTATAAATTCTTAGAAGTGGATATATTTTGTTTTGATAATCAACTTTCTATACATGAAAATCCCAAATCTTCCCGATGATAAACTTTGATAGTACATGGTCATTACAATTTTTTTTGTCTCAATAGCTTAAGCATCTAATAACGGCTTAAGGGTATGAATATAAACTAAAGAACTACATACAATAAATACCTAATAACCTCAAATGCTCCAGAGTTTCAAATATTTTTCTCACACTTCTTCTCTCAACTTTTACATATTGACGACATGTCTCCAATGGGTTGAAGCGCTTCAAGACTTATGAAATTCTTCATAATCTGTAATGATAACATAATAATTTTTAATCTTAATCCAAATATAAATTCTATTTGAGTACCTAAAAAACTACATTATGGTGTCCCTCCTTTACAGTATTAGAAAAATAAATAAAAAAATTCATACATTTTTTGCAACTTTTTCATAAATTGCATGAAAAGATCTATCAATCTTTTTCTGGCCAAGGATTTAATCTCCCTTATCATACCAAAATCATAGTATATTAATGATTCATGATTCATTATTCATCCAAGCCAATTGCAAGATTTCTAGGATGACGATCAACATGAAAGAAACTGGTTGGTATCTACATAAAATAGGAAAAATATATTAAAAATTCAGTAAAAAATAAAAGCATTTTTTATTTTTTTTTTATGAGCGTGTTCATCTGAGTGTTGGGCGTCTTATTTTGGGAGTTTTTCGATACACCTTTTTAGTCCAAAAGAAAAGTTCCATTTTATTTTAGAGGCAAAATTATAAAATTAATTGACCACTTCTATTTTTTATGATCATACAGATAAATGTTGACCACTTTTTTATATTATTTTACCAATTACTCAATCATCTGAACTCTGGATAACTCACCTAATATCTTTTGACGACAACTTATTTGTCTATTTTATCGTTTTCTACAACTAAAAGCAAATACAAAAAAAGAGATATATTTAACTATCATATTACTTGTTCCATCACTAACAACAAAAAACTCTAGCAAGAAACATATTTGAGGATTGAATTGCTACCTGATTTTTTTCGACTCCTTTTTTATTCCTTTTTTGTTTATCTTCATTTGCTGATACCATAAAAAATGGTATTTGCAAGATGGTGTTAGATATTCTTGAGGTATGGAGTGAATGCCAGTTGACATCAAGAACACATATCATAATTGTGTTCAACAAAAACCCAAAATCAACACCAAGATAGCCTTGAAGAAAAAAGTAAGCACACGAAAGCTATATATATAAATAGAAAATGGTGAAAAAATGAGGAAAAAGAAGAAAACAATAACAAAAATCGTATAAAATGCAAAGCAAGAGGTTGTAGTGGTGTAGAAAACTAACCTATGAATAAATCAAAAAGACGAACACGTTAACTGTGTGTATGTTGTCTTTCTAGTGTCTACAACAGATAAAAAGAGGGAGGCGAAGAAGGAGCGGCGATTCCCTTAATTCATGAAAGCAAGGGTAGAAATTAGGTTTTTTCATCAAAATTGAGAAATAAACACAAGAAATCGAAACATAACAAATCAATTATAAGTCATTGTGCGGAGAAATAAATAACTGACTGGAAGAAGGAAAGCCCTAAGGTGAAACGCAAGAAATATGAAGAATGGGAAGGAGACAAAATAGATGAGTGCTTGCGGTTGTGATCATAAGATGAAAGGGATTCGAGGTTACATAAGGAGGAATCAAAGAGATAAGATTATGGATTGTCTGCGCATAGAGACATGGCAAGAGAAATTGTATCTGGATTCGAGGTCGTAGAAGCGAGAATCGATTGAATCGTTGTGAAAGAAGATGTACACATCATTGAAATTAGTGGGAGAATCTGTAACGCTATAAAAATTCCAACCAATTTAAAATTTTCAAAACAACTCAGTTCCGTTAAGTTATTACAAAAAGGTTTTCAATACAATTATTATCAGAGTCTTCCCAAAACCATATCATAAGACATAACCATGAGGAGCGGTACGATCACACCTTTGCCTTACCACGGTCTCCTGAAGTACCTGAAACATTTAAACCACAACTGTAAGCCCGAAAGCTTAGTGAGATACCCCAAAATACCAACCACATATACCATACACATAACATGTCATATCATAACAGAACACATAACAGCCATGCACTTCGGGTCTACTGTGTGACTGGTCCGCCAAACCGGGCCTTCAGTCCACCTGGTCCACCCTCCGAATCTAGCCATATACATCGAGTCTGCAGTGTGACTGGTCCGCCCGCACCAAGCCTTTAATCCACGTGGTCCACTCTCTGAGTCTACAGTATGACTGGTCCGCCCGCACCGGGACTTCAGTCGGCCTGGTCCACTCCCCGAGCCTCGGCACGTCTGGTCCGCCCTCTTGGGGCCTACAGCCTGTCGGAACGCTCGCTGGGCCTTCGGGATAACCGGTCCGCCCTTGGTATGTTAGCCTACAGCACAAAGCAGGACCCGCCTCAACCCAACCCCAGTCCAACAACCATGTGCACATAAACATACAATCATATAACAATTCACATCCAATCAAACCGATCTAGCAGATCACAAACATAACATCATCCTAACCAGGATATCGACCTAACCGGTCACTAGCATAGCATCATCCTATATACCAGGATACCAACCTTAACCAGGTCTCTAACGTATACCATCCTAACTACCAGGATGCAAACATAGCAAAGCAATAACATAACAATGATACCCGAATTACAATCTGATAAAGGGTCGACCTTGGTGTCGTAGACCCTGTTGATATAGTGAGGATAACTCACCTCGCCACTGATGACTGAAAAGATAAGATCACACTGCTCCAACCTCCGACACGAACTCCACCACTAATTAATACCAAAAGACTGAGCTCAATAAGTACCAATATTTACCAAAATACCTCTGGAGGTCAACTGGTCAACTCTTGGTCAAAGTCAACCTTCTAGACTGACTCTACTTGTTGAGTCAATCTGCTGACTCGTCGAGTCCCTATACTCAGAACTCCCAGTCCACGACTCAACTCGCCGAGTCGCCCCAAGACTCGTCGAGTCCAACAAACTCTGAGTCCTTTCTCGCTCAACTCACCGAGTCGTCCCTCGACTCTCCGATTCACAGCTCAACCAAAAAGGTTAGGACTCCACGACCAGACTCGCCGAGTCCAAGGCAACATTCAATATACTCGCCGAGTTGTTCTTCCAACTCGTCGAGTTCCTGTCTGTCTTCATCCAACTCTCCGAGTTCACCCATGTGACTCGCCGAGTACCTCTAGTTCTTAATCCATACAGTGGCTTTCCAAGCCATGCAGGGGCTCCAAACCATAGATCCACTCCCCTACAACCCATCCATCACGTAAAGTGGCAAACTTTACGTGAATCCAAATAGATCTAAGCATAATACACTCTTGGGCTAAGGTTTGGGACAAAAGAACTTCACCTACATCTCTTGAACATGGACTTTATGGCTCCTTGGGTCATTACAAGCCTAGATCTGAGGTAGCAACCTCAGATCTTACACCAAACTCGAGATGGACCTCACTTAGGCCCCAAAAAACCCCACAAGTGATAGATCTAGATGCACAAAAGCTCAAGAACAGATCTATTACCTCCAATGCAAGCTCCCACTGAAGTAGACCTCGAATCTAAACCACTCCCTTGCTGTAATCCCTTAGTCTTCAAGTTCCCTTTTCAAGATTTCCTTTCCCAAAGCTCCAATTTCACTATCAATGGAGTTCCACTCGATTTCTAGGGTTTTCAGGCTCTCAAGGGTGGTAAGGAGGCTGAAGAAGGGATGCTATGTTCTTTATATAGGGCGCAACCCCCGGATTAGGGTTTTCTCCTTTCAGCACCAACTCGTCGAGTCCTAGCTACTGACTCGGCTAGTTGGTCACTTAACCCGCGACCAAATCCCGCTCCGACTCGGCGAGTCGGAATACCTACTCGTCGAGTCCCCTCCTTAATTTACACTTTAGCCCTTGAACAATACTTCTGAATTTTCGGGATGTTACATAATCTTTCTTATGTATCTTCCAGTACCATTGATCTTCAGATTTTCTTCCTTGCAATAAATTGAAAAGAAAATAATGATTGTGTTAGTGATTTTCAAACCAAAACAAAAGAAACGGGTAATGAGGGGTGGGGTTGACCAAATTATGATGTCATTAATAAATTTCTTAATTTTAAAAATAATTTTATTTTTGGTGAAATTTAGTTGTCATTAATAGATTTCTTGATTTTAAAAATAATTTTATTTTTGGTGAGATTTAATTGACATTAATAGATTTCTTAATTTTAAAAATAATTTTATTTTTGGTTAGATTTAATTGTAATTAATAGATTTCCTAATGTTAAAAGTAATTGTCATTAATAGATTTCATAAAATTGGTGGACCAAAGAAAAAGGTTGGACCAAATGATGATGTCAACATAACGATCTAACGGTAGAAAATATATTAATGAAACAAATCAATGACCCTGATTGTTGAAAGTGATGTCACAAAGTTTCTCTTTTAGTAATATTTAAAGATAGCACTGTAGCTCAAATGTATCACTACGAAATCGGCTTACAACATGCGAATAGTGAATACCATCAACAAAATAATTTTTTTAGAAAATATAATAATAATATTTTGATGTGATTTTGGATATGGAAACCAAAATATTGTAAAATTTTAATCTGCCAAATGTTATTTATTATCTGAATAGGGAAAATGACATAAAAGCCCTTAAGTTTTCACAAAAATATCGGTTTTACCCTTGGACATGTTTTAGGTCCAGTAAAGCCCGAATTTACTCTTACATTGATTTTTATTTTGATTATTTTGATTATTATTATTATTATTATTATTATTAATTTTTAATACATTTTTAAATGTATGTAAATATTTTTACTAATATAAATATATTTTTATATGAAATAAATATATATTTATACATACTGTATACAAATAAATATTTTTTTAATATATAAATATGTTTTTAATGGAATACATGGTAATTCAAATGTATATAAATACCAAATACAAGTATATATATTTTTAAAAATATATTTATACTAATAAAAATATTTGTATACATTTAAAAATGTATGTATAAAATACTTTTATACATTAAAAAGTATTAAAAATATGTAATAATAATAATAATAATAATAATAATAATAATAATAATAATAATAATAATCAAAATAAAAATCAAGGTAAGGGGTAAATCCGAACATTTTGAAAATTCAAGGGCTTTACTGGCATTAGGTAACTGATAAGTTACCTGGAAACCGACTACAAGGGTAAAAATGAACAAATTAAACAAAACTTCGGGCTTTATTGGACCTAAAATACGTCCAAGGGTAAAACCGACATTTTTGTGAAAACTTAAGGGCTTTTATGTCATTTTCCCTTGAGAATATTATTAAGATGTTTGTTTTTTCAAAATTAAATCTTCTGTAGTGTGTAGACCATGTCTGCAACTTTCTACGGCATAAGAAGAGGATCAAACGTTTGCAAATTATAATAAGAAGTTTGCTTGTTTTTTTTAATGTCTATAGACTGTTGAAATAAACTGAAATTAACCATACAATAGTTAAAAATAAGAGTAAGTTACTGAAATCGTCCATACAATTTGATCAAAATCATGCGTTTGATCCCTAATTTTTATTTTGCATTCGGACCGTCCCTATAGTATTATTTTGTTGCGTTTTTCATCACTTGCTGACTTAAAAATACTATATTGCCTTGTATATTTCTTTTTCAGCTTTTATTATATCTTTTATTATTTATTAGTTTTAAAAAATGAAATAACATGGATTTTTAGATATACGGCCCCGCAACCACCACTTAAAGATCTGACAACCAAAACCACCACCTCCACCGCCGTCAAACGCCACCTTCGACGCCGTTAAATGCCAACTCCTCTGCCATCAACTACCATCAGCAAACTAAATTTAATCAAACCTATTTCAGATGCTCAAACCCCAATGACGACTACCACACTTCCGCCATAAACCACAACTAACAGGAAAAAAAACCTGAATGAAAACTCTAGTCTAAACAATCGAGGGAAAAACATACCCCAAATCTAATTAGAATTGGGGCAAAATCAGTTTTCAAATCTAAATAGAAAAGCATAAACCATAAATAAGAGTTTGCATCTGGTTTTACTGTGATGGTTTTATTTCGAACGAAGAAAGGAGAAGAAGGTTGTTGGCGTATGGATCTTTGTGATTTCATCTGAAAGAAGAAAGAACACATATATGAATATCATCCATGGCAGAGGAGTAAACATTACCAGATTTCATGGAGGTGTCATATTGTGCACTTCCAACGACCCTCAAACGGCCTTTGAAACCAACAAAAAAAATGGAGATGGTGAAGAGGGAGTAGACGGAGCAGAAGGAGTTAAAACCAGATGCAGGGGGTGTTTGGGATTTCTTTTGAAAGCCAAAAGTCCTTTTTATAAAAGTTCTTTTAAGAAGTAAAAGTTAAAAGTTGGTTTTAAAAAGTGTTTGTATGAAATTTCTTGACTTTTGAATGCTTTTTACCTTTTAAAAAGTCAAAAGTCACAAAAAGATATAATTTCATGACTTTTAAAAAACCTTCTTTTTCTTCTTGACAAAAAATTATTTTTAAAAGTTCTTTTTTTAATTCCCAAACATCTTTTGAATATTTTAACTTTTTCAAAAAGCTAAAAATCAAAAAGTTATTTTAAAAGCAATTCCAAACACCCTCGCAATCGGAGGTTAGGGGAGAAGAGCTGGATCGATGATGGAGGATGAGTCTCGGATTCTAGGGTTTTAGCATAATTAGGGGTTTGTCGGAGAACACAACGGTGGCCGATGGTTTTAGTGAAGGGATTTCCACCAAAAGATATGGTGGATGTAAAGTCACGATGAAGGGGAAAAACATGATAAGGGTTAGTAGATAAAGATGAGGGGTAGGCCATTATTACTTTTTTTATTTTACAAATAGTAAAAACAATATATTAATTAAGGAAAAGAATTATGCAATTTGGTCTTTTAAGGTATAATATGGATAAAAACCGCAACAAAAACATATAGTAGGACTGTCCGAGTGCAAAACAAAGGTTAGGGACCAAACGTGTAATTTTGATCAAACTATAGGGACAATTTTAGTCATTTACTCTAAAAATAGTTTTAAATCAAAATTTTATTTTGTTTTAATCATATACAAATTGAATATAAAGATCATTGTGATGATATAATTTTTAAAAACATTTATATCAAATACCTAACGTAATAATTATTAAATAACAATACTAAAATTGTTAATTTAGCGAACAACATGTTCATTTTGTTAAATTTCCAAGATGATGATTATTTTTCGGCTTAGCTTCAATAGATTTGGTAATGTTAGTATTAAAATTTTAATTTATTAATATTTGGTTATAGACAATTTAACAAAAAAATATTTATTTGAAAAGTACAAAATAGCTTTGAAATTACCTAAAATATACTTGAATTATTTATAGTATCTTCATAATATTATTAAAATAATAAATATGTTTAAAAAATTAAAACAAATCTATGTCGAATAATATAACTTAAAATAAAGTGGGAAGTTGTTTGACGAGGAGGATGCAGTGTTGAGTCATAACTCCTTTTAAAAAAATAAATAGTTGTGAAATGTCAAGTAGGGATGAGAATTTGGCCCGAAAACCCGAACCGAACTGAACCGAATTAGACCCGAATAAGCAATTCGATTCAGTTTTCGGGTATCTATATTAGGCTTATTCGGTTTTCGGGTTATTCGGTCCAGGTTACCCGAATAAGGGCTTATTCGGTCCAAATGGACCGAACCGAATATGAAAAGTCGCTTTTTTTTCCTTTACACGATAGCAGCTATCCGATATGTTATTATGTCTTCTGTTCTATCGAGTATCGACCAAAAAAACCCACGTACTACACCAAAAAAAAATCAAGGAAATCAAATTCGATCGACTTTGATTTACGACTTGCGACTTGCGGTTGCTCTATCGACTATTGAGTGTAGACATTATACAATCACGACTGCTGCCCTTGCGATAACAAGTCCTGGAGTCAAGATTGGGTAAGGAAATCAAGAAAGCCAATTGTGGACAACATTGATGAAATTTTGAAAGACGATGAGGTCGCGAAAGCTTTAGAAGAGGCGATAAAGAAGAGAGATGGAAAGGGAAAACAACCAATTAATATTCCCGGATAGTTAATTCGTGTTTGAAAAATCTTATTTTGGATATGGATAAAAACTTAATTTGGTTGTGGAATGTTTAATGTTTAATGTTTAACTTATATACTTTGGGTGTTTTGGATGCTTAATTTGGGTGTGGGATGTTTAATGTTATTTGGGATGTTTAATTTGAGTGTGGAATGTTTAATGTTTAATGTTATTTTGGATGTTTAATTTGGGTGTGGAATGTTTAATGTTAATTTGGATGTGGAATGTTTTATGTTTAACTTATATACATTGTAAATGTTATTCCGATTATTCGGGTTATTCAGCTCCTTAATCATCTTGTACATGTTATTTGGGTTATTCGGGTCGGAACCGAACTAAACCGAATAATACCCGAACCAAACTGAACCCGTGTTGCTTATTTGATTTGGTTTCGGTTCATATGATTACCCTTATTTGGTTTTCGGTTTATTCGGGTTCGGTTTGGTTCCGACCCGAATAACATCTCTGTCAAGTATTACACATGTTGTAGCTATTTGTAGTCTGAAACGATTTTTTTTTAAAAAAAAAAAAAAAAAACCCTACAATGTTAGTAGGTTTGTGCTTTTTTTTTTAAACCATCTTAGTTAAAATAAAACACTTAAAACATTTGTACTTTTAAAAATATGGATTTTAGTTATTAAGTTATAAAAAGCATCATAAATGGTCCCTGTATTTTTTTTTTAAATCTACCATATAGTCCGTAAGATAAAAAACATTGTAGATGGTTACTTCCGTTTCAAAAATTTTAATAAACGGTTCTTATTGTTTACCCTATCAAGTTTTGTCTGTTAACTGAACGACATTTCTGTCATTTCACTACCACAGGGACCGTTTTTGAAGTTTTTTTGTTATATATATATATATATATATATATATATATATATATATATATAGAGAGAGAGAGAGAGAGAGAGAGAGAGAGTTAGGTTCAAATGTTTTCACTATCTATTGTGTGCATGTATGACTGATTCTGGAGCAATCATTTTAGTTAATTTAAGAAAATAATTAATGTATATTAAATGTTGAAGATGTAATTAATATTCATTATATCTTCAACATGTAATATGCATTAATTACTTTCTTAAAATAACTAAAATGATTGGTCCAGAATCAGTCATACATGCACACAATAGATAGTAAAAACAAAATAACTTAACCCTATATATATATATATATATATATATATATATATATATATATATATATATATATATATATATATATATATATATATATATATATATATAGTAGCTAAAGTTGTGATCTCTTCAGCCACCTTTTCAGATTGTGAGGTGAGTTTTCCTCACTGTACCCATGGGTCGGAGGCACAAATGTCGGCCAAATAGATTATGTATCCTGGTATATTGAATTGATGTTGTGCTGGTTATGCGATAAATTGGTAGATCTATATGATGACCTGTGTTTACTGAGTATTTGCTAGATTGGTAGATTAGTCAGATTATCTATACTTGATGGTTATTGATTGTTATTATATATGCCGACATGTTATGGTTTGTTGGGTTAAGACGGTCCTACTTTGTGCTGAAAGGCAAGATACCTGGAGCGGCCCGGATAGGCTGAAGGCTCGAGAGGAGGACCAGTCAGGACAAAGGCCCAAAGAGCAGTCTATATAGGTTGTAGGCCCTGTGAGGCGGTCCAGTCAAGCTGAAGGCTCATATATGCATGTTATTATCTGTATTGGTTGTGTGTGGTACTTTAAGAAAACTCACTAAGCTTTGATTTACAGTTTAAGTTTTATGTTTCAGGTGCTTCAGATGATCGGAAAAAGCTAAGGCGTGATCGTAACATACATTGATTTTGAAACATTTGTCTTTGATCTTGGGTTCTTATAACTTGGGTTTGATTGAAAACAATGATGTCTCTTTAATTAAAAATGAACAAATTTTATTGTGATTTTTAGGATGGGGTAAATGTCAATATAGCCCGATGAACAATCGTCATTTATCCTATTTGGTCACTAAAGGGTTTTTGTTTTCTTTTTTTTTTTTCGCAATTGGTCATTAAACTTACAACTTAATTGTCTATTACGTCACTTTCGTTAGTTTTTAACATATTATCCGTTAACTAGTTATTATAAATTACACGAATGGTCCTTATGATTTTTTGGTCCTACACCAGCACAGTTCATCACCTTCATCACCACCGTTCAATTCCGGTAAACACCGCCCTTCACCTCGGGCAATCCTGTTAACCATTATTCTAACACACAATCACTCACAAAAAGAATATCGATCAATTTTAGTTTTTATAAAAAAATAATTTCAACGATTTTCAATTTTAAAAAATATATATGTTCAGAATTAACATTGAATAAAAGTGTAAGAATGTCTATGTGCTAAATAAGAAATTAATTATCAATAAGATATTTGTGAGTTAACTTTTTCTTACATAGAATGCATAAATACTCCTTGCTTTCACAAAGTATATACATGACATGCTTATTTGAATTGGATTATCCGAATGAAATTGTTACACAATGCAATACTAAATTGCAGTTCACTAACTACCAACGTATACACTTTTATTTGCGACAAGAACCCCATATTAAAAAAAAATCCGATGACCCTTTTTTTGGTGATCTAGCATATTTTTTTGACGATTTAAAGGATTTAAGTGGTTGAAGTTTCTACCAAATTTATCATATTTTTACTTAAAATCGATCGGTAAACTAAGCTCTTAAATCAAAAATCATGGAGGTTGTTCGAGGTGAACATTAGTGGGTGCCAGAAGTGAACGGTGGTGGTGCTGCTGGTGATGAACGATGTTGGTAAAGGACCAACCACAAAACAAATTGAAATCATTGGACCATTCTTGTAAATTATAATAACCGGTTAACGGAGGATCTGCTAAAAACTAACGAAAGTGACTTAATAGACATATAAGTTGTAAGTTTAATGACCTATTGAGCAAAAAAATACTTTAGTAACCAAATCGAATAAATGATGATAGTTGATTGGGCTATAATGATATTTACCCAAATCCTTTGGGATGTTACACAAATGTTTGTATTTAGTGGTATGGATGTTTTGTAGCGGAGATACCTATTAGATCCATCGACTTATATAACATCATATTTGATACGCCATGATTAAGTGAAATACAATATGGTTGGCTTCAAGAAACTTAACCAACATATGATCCTCCATTAGCCGTTATCCGCTTAACCTATGAATTTCGTAGGTATGTTCACTGTAAACACTCATAAGACTTCACTCATCCACTAAAGAATCGTAGGGTTTAAAAGACTTGTTTTTTTTTTTTTTTTAGAAAGACCAAATGCAACCGTGAACCTCATTGCAATTGTAGGTTAGTTTATTTTGTCTATTTTTATCGCATTTAAATCATGTTCATGTAGTTTTTCTTTTTCTTGTTTTAGGCATTTTTTGCATAGCTCAAGGAGTAAAGCTGCCAAGTAGGGGTGTACGTGAAGGAACAAATGCCACAAAACGAGAAATGTTGGAAGTTACAAAATTGATGCATTTGGAATAAAAAATCAAGTTATTTTGGTTTTGTATCGTCCAACAAAAAAAATATAGTATTATTCTCTTGTTTTTTAATAAATGATCGTTATATTCAAACATCACGATGTTGAAAATAAAATATATTTTTTTCCAAATAAGGTTCTAACTTCACAATTCCGATGTGTCATTATATAACACTAAAATATTTACAATAAAAAGAGCCCATACAATACATTACATGAAAATGTGGAAAGCCATAACTGCAGATAAAAAAAATGTCTTAAGAAAAATAAAAAGTTGAAGACTTTGGGCCAAAAACTTTACATAGGGTTCGCACTTTGCAGTGAAGTTGAAGATATTGGGCCAAAATATATATATATATATATATATATATATATATATATATATATATATATATATATATATATATATATATATATATATATATATATATATATGTATTTTATCAACTATTTGTAATGTTATTAACTTATTATTAATGTAAAGGATATAATATCAGTAATCTACGATAAACAGAACGTATACCAAATAATCAGAAGGCTTGGAATAAGTCATTATGCATAAACAGATACTATAAACGCTAGTTGAAACTTGAAAGCCTACCTCAAAACTGAATCTTGGCACCATGTTTGCTCTGAGTCCAAATATGGGTGGCAATAAGAAAGATGATTTCCAACCATTAACATTGCATGGTGTTCTTCATGTCTCAGGTTATTGTTTTCCTTTTCGTGTGTCATGAAACCAAAACTGCACCAGAGAAAACAGAGCTTTGCCATACCTCAAGCCCTTCGGCTTCTTCCCTGCTAACAAAAAGCCTTTCACCACCTCCTTCAATTTTCTTGATTATTCCTCTCTCTGAATCTTCCAATTTATCCATGTAATTTCTTCTGAATGATTCTTCAGCAATCTCCATGTTGTTTTCACCGTTTTGTGCTACTCTAGACCATACTTCTAGTCCACCATCTCTCCCAACAAAGACTTGCTTCCTGTAACAATGGACTATACTGTTGTTTATCCCTCCACTGGTGTTTCTCAAACTTGGATTGGTATCTCTCAAGTATACCCATGGATCATCGCTCAATTTCCGCAAATCAGCCATGGCCAAGTCGCCTGATTTGGAGCAAATTTTACACATAGTACCCTCGCTAACATCGATGCTTACGTCAGCGAAGGAATCCCCAAACCTGCTGCTTCGTCCAGAACCTGGCTCGTTCGTCTCCCAAACCACGCGTGCGGATCGGGGATCCCACAGACGGATGTAACCGGAGAAACCGAAAGCTCCGGATGTTACGGCGTTGGCAGCGAGAATTCCGAGATCATTCACGTATGTTAGGTTTCCAGGAACGATTGATTTCGATGAATTTCCGGATTGACGACCGATTTCTGATGTCACCTGGAGAGTTGATTTGTCGATCGCGAGTACGGAGTTTTCCTTGTGGTGTGAATCGAAGGCGGCGAAAACCGAGTCAGGCGAGTCAGCGATGGCGGTTACTCTAGCTTTGTAGATTCTCGGATCGGTAGGATCGGTCCACTCCACGGAGCCGACTCGACGACCGTTGGCGAAGTTGTAAAAATGAATACCAGAAGCAACATCGCACGCTATGGCCGCCATTGCGGAAGGCGTAACTTGCCTAATTGAAGTAATCGAGTCAAGGTGAGTCCGTACAGTACCGGCGTGCGTTAAGTTCCAATCATAGACAGAGATCTGGCCGCCGTGCGCTATCCATACCGATCCATCATCGATGGTTGTAAAGGCGGAAACCACGCCGTCGGAGGCAGGTCGTATTGTGGCGATGACAGAGGCATCGATACCAGAAAGTGGATTAGGAAGCATAGCGGACTTGAGCTGTGATTCGATACCGTAATATGACGCTTCATCGGAGAGCTCTTGGTCAGTGAACCGGCGGGAGGTTGACGGAAGGCGATTGGTGCGGAGGAGGGATAGAAGGACAGAGAATATCTCAGGATCTCGGTCAATAAACACTGGATTTGAAGACTGTACCTGGCGGTTGGAGAGGGCAGCTAGGAGCGAATCTGGGCCGCCGGAACGGAGGGTGGAGATGGTGGTCTCGAAGAGCTTCCCGCCGACGTTTAGCTTGATGCGGTCAGTGAGGGTAATATTGGAAAGTCCGTCCTCCATTTAAATTCAGTGGCGGCTACTGATTCCCGATTCTGGGAGTTGGGTTATGGAGCATAGGCTATTTTAGGCCGACTCTCATGTACGTTTTTACGAAATTAGCCTCAATATTTTTGCTATCTTGGTACAACTTCTCCCTCTAGATTGCCATTGTCGATAACTTCCACCCTTAACATTTTATATAAATAAGTATGTTATACAATATAGATGGATGAACCTTGTGGGTTGTATGTATAAGACTCTTTGAAAGGTGGTTGCTAATGAGTTTAAGATGGTTCTTGATAAAACTATAAGCGTTGAACATACAACTAATACGGAAGGTAGAAACATTTTAGACGAGTCTCTTTTGTTTAATGAAGTTTACTCATGGACTAACACTAAGAGATTGAAGAAAAAAACATTGATTTTCAAGGTTAATTTTGACAAATCCTTTGATTCTTTGAGCAGATTTTTAGACTTGCTTATGGAACCGAGAGAACTTGGATGTAAATGTAGAAGATGGATAAGGGGCTGTCTTTTCTTAAGTAGAGACTCATTGTTAATTAATGGTGCTCCCACGAAAGAATTCAACATTAAAAGAGGGGTTACACAATGTGATTTGTTGGCTCCCTTTTTTTTTGTTATTGTTATGGAGGGGCTTCATATTTCTATGGAGAAGACATGTGAGCTCCATTATTTTAGAGGTATATCCCTTCCGAATTGTAATATATCTTTGTCCCACCTTATGTATGTCAAACACGTCACTTTTATTGTTGAGTGGTAGTAAATCAACTTTGCTAATTTGAGTAGGTTGCTTCGGTGTTTTTATCTTGCCTCTGGTTTGAAGGTGAATTTACAAAAAAATAAAGTTTTTGATGTGGGGGTTAGCAACTTGGAAATTGATAGACTTGATAGTATTTTGAAATGTGAATCTGCCACCTTTCCGTTTACTTATCTTGGGCTCCCGATGGGAGCCAACATGAAATTAGCCAAGCATTGGAATCAAATTATTGAAAAATTTCAGATGGAATTGTCTAAATGGAAAGCTAAATGCTTATCTTTTGGAGGTCGTCTTACTCTTGTTAAATAGGTTCTTAACAACCTTCCTCTTTACTATTTCTCTTTAGTTTAGGCTCCTAAGAAAGTAATTGACTTTCTTGAAAATATTAGAGGAAGATTATTATGGGGAGGCGATGAAGACAAAAGGAGAATTCATTGGGTTGCTTAGGAGGTAGTTATCAAACCTAAAGAGAAAGGGGGTCTTTGAGTGGGAGTCTCCATGCGGCGAATTTAGCCTTTCTTTCAAAATGATAGTGGGGTCTTAAATTTGATTATGATTCTTTTTGGTTCTCTTGCATCAAGTCTATTCACGAGCTTAAATTAGTGGATGTGAAACCATTAGCTAAAAGATCTTTTAAAGGTGGTTGGTTCCATATCTCTCAAATCGAATCAAAGTTTGAAGATAGAGGTATTAATTGGGCTAACGTTTTTATTAGAAAGGTTGGTATAGGTGATAAAACTCAATTTTGGAAGGATGTATGGTGTTGTATGCTTTGTTGAAAGATAGATGTCCTGACATCTATGTGATTGATTCTAATAAAGATTGTTTGATCATTAAGCAGGTTATTCTTGGGAGTAAAATGGATACTCAATGGAATTGGGAGTGGTCAAGACCTCTTTGTAGGGGTCGTGAAACTAATCAATTTTATGCATATTAGTTTGCTTACGTAATTTTCAGGAGGCTCAGATAAATGGCTATGGAAAAATGAAGAGAATGGTGAGTTTGATGTGAAACAAGTGAGACGTCTCTTGGATATAGAAGTGGAGAGTAGCGGCAACTCTTTTAAGTGGGTTAACTGTATTCCGATCAAAATCAATTGCTTTGTTTGGAGATTGAGTAAAGATAGAATTCCCACTTTCACCAATCTTTCTAAGAGAGGAATGGTTGTTTCTTCTACATCATGCCTATTTTGCAAGTTATTGGATGAGATCGTTGATTCTGTTTTCTTTGCATGTTTCTATGCTTCAAAGTTGTGGAGTTGGTTAATTTGCTTGTCCTCCTCGTTGCAAGGTCTTCCTTCATCCTGTTTAAATCTGGTGGAGTTGTTGAAGGCGAACACATGTAACAAAAATGTTTAAATTTGCATTTAGCTCTCGTTTATACTACCATCTGGACAATTTGGAAGGCTCAGAATGCTTTAGTGTATTGGAATGAGAGGAAAGTTGTTATTCTTCTTGCGGATGACATTAGCATTACTATTTTTAATTGGGTTAAGAATAGATCCAAATTTTGTCTTTTTGTTTGGTCGGTTTGGTGTATGTCTCATATTTCAAACTAATTTTTGTAATTTGGCTTGAGCTATTCTCTTAAGTCCCTTTTTAATGCTAATGTGTTGCATGTTGTTCAAAAATAACTTATATTTTATTTCTAATAACCCAAAGCATATATCTACATGGAGTATGTTTTGGGAGGCAAATTGAAGGACTTTGCAAGCTAGATATATCTCGATAACATATGTTAGGTTATTCTGTTGGATTAGTGTCTAAGTCCATAACTATATTTGGTACGTACTTGACCCGGTTGAGCATGGTCATTTTGATTTGCCTTCGCCAAAGCAACAAGACATGATGATTTATAAAGAAAGAGGATATTGTGGTTTATTAATATATTATAAGAATAATATATTAAAAGATAAATCATATTTGTTTAATTAATATTAGTTAAATAATTAATTAAAACTTAATTATTGTGACTAAAAGAGATTAATTAAATAAAGGAGATTGGAATTGCAATTATAAGATAATTGATTTTGGGCTAAGAATCCTTATGGATTAGGGAATGGACGAAATTGAGGTGGAGTCCATCTTGAATTCGTCCAAGGGGGCCTTATTCTGGAAGGTTATGTAGACTGCTTAAGGCCTAAGCTATCCAATCATGGTTTTTTTTGAAACCCTAGCAGCTCAAGTATAAAAGGACCCCTAAGGCATCAGAATTCGGCCACTTGATCCCTTGGAATCCTGGAGCCGAATTCTAGCCTCTCATCCTCTCTCTTAAACATCATCCTCTTGCCTTGGTGTTTGTAAGCCATTAGAGGCATCACATTTGAGGTGCTTAGTTCTCGTAAGCTTTGAAGATTCAAGTTTCATACTACAATCAAGAGGTAATATTCTTACTTTCTTATTTATATAGATCTCAAGCTTTGTAGTGTGCTAGATTAGGATATTCAAGTCTTGGATGAATTGCATGTATAACAGAGAAACCTAGATCCAAGCTTTAGGGTTTTTCATGAGCACATAGGATTGTTCTTTTGTATAAAACCCATCAGTGGTCTTAGAGCCTTGATTGGTTTCTGTTGTATTTGATGTTTGTATGTCATTCATGCTTGAAAAATGCTTTTTTTGTCTTCTGCCTGACAGACTCGTTGAGTCCCAAAGTGAACTCGTCGAGTCAGATGAACTCGACGAGTCCAAAAAGGGACTCGGCGAGTCGGGCTGTCAAACAGAGGGAATTTCAGGATTTTATGCCTATTTTGATGTGGGATAATTACCAAAACGTTTTAATTGATAAAATACGAATTTTATTGATATTGTGTGATTATCCTTGCCAAAACCAAAGATAATTTCAAATTAATTGAATAATTATTTTCTTATATGATAAAATTTGGTTATTTGAATTATTTGATCAATTATCTTGCATGAAATTGGATTAGGTCAAAATTAGATAATCACCAAAAATTAATTGTTAATTGTTTATTTGAATTTTGATCTAGATGGTTTTGAAATGTTTCAAAACTTGCCCTCAAGTTTTGGAATTTAATTTTTGGATTAAAAGTTTAATTTTGAAATAGTTAAATTCCAAACCCGAGAATTTTACAAGTTTAAAATTCACCCAATAATATTATAATATTATAAGAATAATTATTATATATGTATAAGATAAATGCTAGTCTTACCGTTACTAGGCCTCATTCATGAAGCCGATCTATAAGAGGGGGGGGGGGGTATAAGGTTATGGCCTATAAAATGGCCGTTTAATGGGTGTCCACTCCCACCCACCGCTTCCTTAATTGGTGGAGGGTCGTTAGCTGAACGAGTAGGATAGGGCAACCAATTCCTCATTAAAAGTATAATGATTAATAAAGTAACTAAATGTTTTTATAAAATCTCCAATCTTAGTTACTTTAGGAAAATGTGAATTTGATGTTATTCCATGGAATTACACTTTGTACCCTTGCTAAGACATTAGTGGAGCGTGTGTGATTAACCGGCACACTGATTTGGTGGTGGTTGTCGAGGCCAACACAAATAATAACCCTAAATATTACACACTAAATTAGTGTATAGTGGTAAAGGGATCGAATCCACGGAGATTGGTTCAATTTATAACTCTATGAAAAATCTCTTTGTAAAAGTACTCGTAAAATGACAATAAAAATAAAATTGGGGGTTTTGGTGTTTTGAAATACTTGAAACAAACTAGAGTTAACTATGATTTAAATAGACAAATGCTACAAAAATAAGAGTTTGATGTAAAATCAATAAGGGAGAGATGGTTGACTTAAAGTTTCCTCACTTTGACTTTTGATGAACATATCATTAGAATCCAATGGTGCAATACTTTGATTTAAGTCCTTAATTTGGCTATAGCAATCCAAGGAGCTTGAGATTACCTAGACTTTTCTTAATTGTTGAAATGGCTAGAGAAGCTCATAACAATTTCCTTAGTCAAAGTCACTAATTCCAAATAGCATGTAATTAGTGAAAGTCAACTAGCATTAAGAACCAAAAAGTCACCAAATCCAAGAGGGGTCAAATGCTTTCACCACCATGTTGGAGGAAATGTTTTTATGATTGTGTGAAGCAAAAACAACATAAAAATCATTTGTTGCTTGCTAATTTGAGGATCATTTACTTAATCAAGAAATTAGCCAACTAATCACCACAAACATATTTAAACTCATGAATAAAAACATACTAATAGTGATAATATGATAAAACACAAAACAATTCCATAAAGATTTAAGAACAAGTTCATGGATTCTTCAACATCCAACAAAAGTTCAAAAGATTCAACAAAAAGTCAACCAAGATTTGCTTAGCCAAGCATGGCTAAACTCAAATGAACAAAGTTAGATGAGATTGTACCAAACATTTGACAAGATTCAAGAGATGAAAAGAAGATATTCTTCAAGTGTTCTTGGCCTCCAAAAGTGCTCCAAACTCCAGAGAGAAAGTCTCAAAATCGGACCTTCAAGATAAGGCTAAAGAGGCACACCAAACTTCCAAAAATAGAGCTCTTAGCAAAATCCCGAAATTGCCCTAGTCAGGAACCTACGCGGGCCGCGGGGAATCTTACGCGGGCCGCGGGCTCTGACGGGTATGTTTGGGCTTCTTCAAGTTTTGGGCCCCCACAGCTAATCCATTGGCCTAGTTCGAATCCAATCAACTCCTAGCCCATTTTTCTTCAATATTTCTTCAATTAAAGCCTAATTTGCTTATCCACATCACTCTAAACTTCCGCAAACTCCCAAATATTGATCTTGCACACTCAAGAATTCTCCCGTGTCTTTCAAATTTAAAGCTCAATTCTTCCAAGGCTTCAAGCAATTGACAAGTCCACCCCATGAGTCACCTTCATAGCCATCAAGCACGAAATCCCCAATTCCCTTCAAGCCCAATCGCCTCCCAAGAGTGCCGCTCCGCTAGTTTCCAAGAAAATCTGCAATAATGCTCAAGAAACTAGAAAGTACCCCGAAATGGTCATAAAAATAACAAAAGGGAAAATATGCATGGAAGTTAACTAAAATGCGAATGAATGTACTAAAATAAACTATAAAAAGAAGTAAATAAAATGAAGCTATCAAATCACCCCAAGCTTAAACCTTACTTGTCCTCAAGTAAGACAAGACTAAATGAACTTGGGACGAACTACCCTAAAAATAAAAAGAATGGATAGAACCATGGAACCTGTTCGATGTTAGTCAACATGGTCAGAATTGATCTCGCTGCTGTCTCACAACTTTTTCATCCGATGACAACGGGACCATAAACCACAGCCGGGACAACTCCTTTAGGTGAGTAAGGAGGGATGGTCAGTCGTAGTCTTAATGGAACATGCATACAATGAAGAACATCTGTAGTAGGGAGAAAGCAACTGGATGGGCTCGGGTGGAGCTCTTCTTTAAGTGCACACTTTGATCTCACGTCTGCCGGTTTCTCTCATGTGTAACTAGGTTTAATCGCTCGGGCACTGTTGTAGGAATCGGTTCACTTAGTGTTGGCCCAAACCTCCTGTAGTATCCGACTCGACAGTCTCCCTAACATCACCAATTTGCGAAAAAAGAACAACTCGATCTATATACAATAAAACAAACTTATACAAATGAATATCAAACGCCGGGTGACCAAGATGTTGGGAAATTTGTTCAATAATTGAACCGGCCACCTATCTAAGATAGTTGCAACTGAAGATTTGCATGAACCTTTTTTTTTCATTTTTTTTATAATTTTTTTTTAATTTTTTTTTTAAGAAACCCTTTGACTCAAAATTTGGTTCCCAAAGGTGTGTAAGTGGAACCGAAAGGGTAATGATATAATCTGAATGGCCTAAGTGTGAAAATGACCATGTGTGGAGCATAAAGATGTAATGTAAGCTCCTTTTCAAACTTGTGGTTTTTCAAAGATAATGAAAATGTCCAAATATGGACTAAAAGACTCTCTAAAATTCTAAGAAAATCGCAAACAGATATGGTGATGTAAAGAGACTGGATATGGATTCTACTCGGGGACAAGCACCAATGCTTCATCCTAACAGTTCAAACATGATCAAGTGTGATCCTCTCGGCGGTAGTGACCGCAAGGCTAAGAACATCCATTGCTATAGTATATCCTACAGTTGTTAGTATTGTATGCATAATTTTTCATGAAACTACCTGGCCATGATCACTTACCCCTTTAAGCTACCAACATCTAATCCCAAGTATGAAATCCCAAACTGCAGCCAATGGTCCCGGTTCGATGGGTGAGGTAGCAACAAGATCCTGGACCAATAATGATACAATAACTGTGAACCTGTTCCATGGCATCCAAGAGAGGTGAGAATAAACAGACAACAAAAATGCAAGAGTGTTAATGCCTTAGGCTAAATGTTATGCAAAAATATAAAAGGTGAAAAAGAAGAAAATAAAATCTTTTTGGAATTTTAAATAAATAAAAAAAATGAATGAAAATTAGCTTAATACTAAAATGTTATGCAACCTAGTTAAAAATGCATGAAAAAGTAAAAGATAAGGGAAATTCCCCACCCCAAGCTTAAGAACAAGCATTGTCCTCAATGCTTAAGGAAAGGGCGGAAAGGACCTAAATCGGAGGGTCGGGCGGCGGGAAATGCCCGTGGCGATAATGGTAGTCCCATATATCTTGGACCTGGCGGGAAATGGGAGGGAAGGACTGTTCCAATCGATCAACGCGACTCGCCACATCTTGGATGGCTCTCGTATTCTCTTGCGTTTGGGTATCGATACGCTGCACCGTGGAGAACATTGTGGCAAATTGATCAAAGAACGTAGGGGGAAATATGGTGGGACTTCGTGTCCCCCCTGCTGCTGCGGCTGGAAATGAGGCTCGACGAATTGTTGTGCAGGCTGAAACTGGTCATCCTCATCATCTACAGGTGGAGGGTAGTCTGATGGAATATCCATTGCTCGGGATCGGTCGGCTCAAAACTCCCTATATACTCATGGGGGAGAATGAGGTATGGTTGGTTGCCAATGATCCACATGGGACCGACGACCGAATCCCGGATGAGTTGCATTTGGCGAAGTGCGTTGCCGTCAAGGCTAGAGGGGCCGGAAGCCTTCTCGAATGGAAGAGTAGAGAGATGAAGTTGAAGCGGTGGTCGGGATGCAATGAGGGTGATTATTCCCCCAATGAAAATATCTCCTTTGTCCATAGTTGTGAGGTTGTAACACTTGGTGAAGAAAAAGGAGGCAAAATCAGGCCGCGGACTGTTCTCACGAGTCATGCACCAAAGAAAAAATAATTCCGCCTTTGAAATTTGTCCCACTTCGGAGCGGGCGAAAATGGTGCATGTGAGAACTCGATGCGCTAGGCGCAAACATGGGTGGATTATGGAGGAGGCCTTTGACGAAGACGATGAGTATTGTGGCTCGTTGGTAATTTGTTGCCAAAAGTGATGCTCATTGAAGTTTCCGGGCCATGGGTCATATTGGTAATATAGGTTGTCCACTGGAGTGCCCATCAGGGCGTTCACGACCCGATGCGGTAGGGATCGTTTCTCACCAAGCATTTGGAAGGTGACAGTTTGGGCTTCCTCCTCGGAATTGAATGTGGCAAGAAATTCCAAGGTGGGTTCAACATAGGTGGTGGCGCGGTTATAGAGGAATTGACCCCACCCGATGTTGTTAAATAACGCTTGGACTCCATCGAGCACCCCAAGACTAGCAAAAGATTCCCTATGGAGGAATTTTGTTGACTTGACTTGACGCTTATTTGAAACGAGAAAATCATAAGTTTTACGATCCTCGCGATTCAACAAACGAAACGGGGGATCCTTGGATTTTCCCTTCGACCCTCCCTTAGAGGAAGTTGCTCCCGTCCCCGTTTTTGCACGCTTTGACATTTATTCGGGACAAAATTTTACCAATAATAATTTTCAGCCACAATAAAGGCACACAATACCAACAACAAATGGGAAATTGGGATGTAAACAATCAAGTTATAGGAATGAGATTACCCAATTTCTTAGACCCGGGATGGACTAGTGCCACCAAAAAGATTTCGTCAAGACATACCCCAAGCTTGCAATTTTGTTCCGCATTTGAAGCTTTAATCGCTAAAACAACCCCACAAACTAGCTTCAAGATGACATTCCGGCGAATGGAGTGGCGGCACCCGGAATTAGACGGAAATTTTTCGTGAGTTTTTGTGGGAAGATTGGTATGACTAGAAAGCTCTTGATGAGAGAAACAAAACCCCGTGCTCGGATTCTCCAATGGTGGCCGGAGTTTGCCGGAAAACGCGAAAGAAGGTGGTGGTGGGTGGTGGTGGCGCCCGGAATTCCGGCCATAGATCGGACCGGAATTTGGGTGGGGTTTGTAGAGGATGAAAAATGGAGAAGAATGGCCGTGGTTTCGCGAGATTCTGACCGGTAGAACTCCGGGAAAATGGATTTTAGTGAGAAGTGGGTTTAGTGTTCTTGAGCTTCTAGAGAGAGAATGGAGGAATGTGTTAGGTTAGAATGAAGAAGAAGGGTGCTGGAGGTGTTTAATCTTTGGTCAAGGAAGGTCAAATCTGAGTCAATGTTGGTCAACTCATTAAACCTCTTGGTCAACGAAAGTCAAGGCAGTCAACAGCTCAAAAAAAATCAGTCAAAACGACCAACATGCGGGCTGGGCGCGGGCCGCGTGCTGGCCGCGTCTAGCATGCTCGAAACATTCTGATCCTTTACGCGGGCGTGACTCGGGCCGTGGGCTGGCCGCGGGAACTGGTTTACTCAAAAAAATCTCCAAGTCTTTCGAAAATCCACGTGGGTCAGGCGCGGGCCGCGGGCTGGCCGCGGATACTGAATTGAATTTGATTTAATCCCACGCGAGCTGGACTCGAGCCGCGGGCTGGCCGCGTCTACTTGCTAGAAAACCTTCTGAACCTTCTGACCTTTTACGCGGGCTGGGCTCGGGCCGTGGGCTATGCTGTACATCAAAAATGAGATTTTTCCAAAAAAAACTATTTTTTCAAGCCAAAACGATCCCCGTAAGGCCCGGTATCAAAAATTTGACAAAATTTGGAGTAAAATGGGGATCGATTGGTGAAACCTTTCAAAAATTGGAGTAAAATGATTTAATAGAATTTGAAAAAATGGTGAAAGCACATTGCTTTCCAAAAATGCCCTTCTTTAACGTCTTTGGCGAGACGTCCTCCTAGCTTTCTTCAACACATCGGGACATCCAAATGGATGATTTCAAGGGCATTAGCACTGAAACCTTCATAGAATGGCTTCAACCGGTGCCCATTGACTTTGAAAATTTGTCCCGTCTTTTCGCTTTGAATTTCCACCGCCCCATGGTCAAAGGTCTTAATCACAACAAAAGGTCCAATCCATCTTGACCTTAGCTTGCCTGGAAATAACTTCAATCGTGAATGGTATAGTAAGACCCTATGCCCCGGTTCAAAATGCTTCCGGGTGATGGACTTGTCGTGGAAGAGCTTCGTTTTCTCCTTGTAAATCCTTGCGTTTTCATAGGAGTCATTTCTCAATTCTTCTAGCTCTTGGAGTTGAAGTTTCCTATGCCTTCCCGCCTCGTCAATGTTGAAATTGCATTGCTTGACCGCCCAAAATGCACGGTGCTCTAACTTGACAGGAAGATGACATGGCTTTCCAAAGACCAACCTAAACGGGGACATTCCTATCGGGGTCTTGTACGCAGTCCGATAGGCCCATAAGGCATCGTCTAGTCTCAAACTCCAATCCTTCCTTGTCGGATTCACTGTTTTCTCTAGAATAGACTTCACTTCACGATTCGAAACCTCCGCTTGACCATTTGTTTGAGGGTGATAGGTGGTAGAGACACGATGGGTCACGTTGTACTTTTTCAATAAAGCTTCCATCATTTTGTTGCAAAAGTGCGTCCCTCTATCACTAATCAAAGCCCTAGGCACACCAAATCTCACAAACACATTAGATTTTAAAAACTCGATAACTGTTTTGGCATCGTCCGATCTTGTGGCTTTGGCCTCAACCCACTTAGAAACATAGTCAACCGCGAGCAAGATGTAAACGTTGCCAAACGAAACAGGAAATGGGCCCATGAAATCAATCCCCCATACGTCAAAAATTTCACAAACAAGGATTGGATTTTGGGGCATTTGGTTCTTTTGCGAAATGTTTCCCGTCATTTGACACCGTTCACAACTTTTGCAAAACAAGTAGCAGTCGCGTGACATGGTTGGCCAAAATAGTCCACATTCAAGAACCTTTCTCAAGGTCCGGCTAGGTCCGAAGTGTCCCCCACAAGCAAATTCATGACAAAATTGCAAAATGGATTGGTGCTCTTGTTGGGGTACACATCGCCTAATGATTTGATCGGGACAATGTTTCCACAAATAAGGCTCATCCCACACATAATATTTTACATCACTTTTCAACTTGTCTTTTTGAGCACGTGTGAATGTGTCGGGATACCTCTTTGTGACCAAAAAGTTAACGATATCGGCATACCAATGAATAGATTGAGTAAGGGAAAAGAGATGCTCACCCGGAAACTCGTCTCGCAACGGGAGAGGAGTTTCATTTGAAGTGATCCGGCTTAGATGATCGGCCACGAGATTCTCGCATCCGCTCTTGTCCCGGATTTCCAAGTCAAATTCTTGTAACAGTAGGATCCACCGGATGAGTCTCGGCTTTGCATCTTTCTTTGTCATCAAGTACTTGAGAGCCGCATGATCCGAATACACTATGACTTTGGTGCCAAGTAGATATTGCCGAAACTTCTCCAAAGCAAACACTATGGCCAATAGCTCCTTCTCCGTGGTTGAGTAGTTGCTTTGAGCATTGTCTAGTGTCCTTGATGCATAATAGATCACGTGGGAGGCCCTCCCGTTCTTTTGACCCAAAACGGCGCCTATCGCATAGTTGCTTGCATCACACATGATCTCAAAGGGGAGATCCCAATTTGGTGCTTGCATGATGGGGGCGGATGTAAGCAACTCTTTGAGCTTGTCAAAAGCTTCTTTGCACGCCTCGTTGAACTCGAAATCAACCTCCTTTTGCAAGAGTTGGCACATTGGTCTTGTTATCTTTGAAAAATCCTTGATGAACCTTCGATAGAAACCTGCATGGCCCAAAAAAGAACGAACTTCCCGAACACTAGTCGGGTAAGGTAAGCTTTGAATAACATCAATTTTGGCCTTATCTACCTCAATTCCCTTTTTAGACACAATGTGACCCAAAATAAGACCTTGACTCACCATGAAATGGCATTTTTCAAAATTTAGAACCAAATTTGTCTCAATGCACCTTTTTAAAATTTTGGTGAGATTGGTCAAACACTCTTGAAAGGAGTTGCCATATACCGTGAAATCATCCATAAAAACCTCAATTATGTTTTCAACGTATTCCGAAAAGATACTAACCATACAACGTTGGAAAGTGGCCGGGGCATTACACAATCCGAATGGCATTCTACAGTATGCGAAAGTGCCAAATGGACATGTAAAAGTTGTCTTTTCTTGGTCCTCCGGTGCCACCGGGATTTGGTGAAAACCGGAGTACCCGTCTAGACAACAATAATGGGATTTCCCGGCCAACCTTTCTAACATTTGGTCAATGAAAGGCAATAGGAAATGATCTTTTCGTGTGCTTGCATTGAGTTTGCGGTAGTCAATACATACTCTCCACCCTTTTTGCACACGGGTGGGGACCATCATACCTTTGTTGTTTTCGACCACCATGATTCCCGTCTTCTTTGGAACGACTTGCACCGGGCTCACCCACTTGCTATCCGAGATTGGATAGATCATCCCTGCATCCAGGAGCTTCAAAATCTCTTTCTTGACCATTTCCATCATTGGCGGATTCAACCTTCTTTGTGCGTCCCGTCTCGGCTTGCATTCATCCTCCATTAAGATCTTGTGCATACAAGTGGAGGGGCTCAATCCCTTGATATCCGCAATCGTCCATCCCATGGCTTCTTTATGCTCCTTCAACACCTTGATGAGTTGTTCTTCTTCAAATTCGGTTAAGTGAGTTGAAATGATAACCGGAAGGGTTTCATTCTTTCCCAAATAGGCATACTTCAAGTGTTGAGGTAAGACCTTCAATTCCAATTTGGGTGGTTGAACAAGGGATGGGGGCAATTTTGTATGAGTTGGGGGCAATTCAACTTGCTTGACATCTAATCTTGTGGATTTCTTCATCTCCATTTTATTTACCAACTTCTCAACTTCCGGATCCAAAGAATAAAGTTTTAATTGCTCGGCTAGCTTCCCACAATCGAATCCTTTGCTTAAGATCATCTCCAATATATCACTGTTAGATAACTCGAACAATTCTTGAGTGATTGGCTCGACAACATCAATAAAGTACAAAGATGAAACATCACTAGGATATCTCATGGCATCATAAATATTAAAACTTATTGTTTCACCATCAAACTCCATTGTCAAACTTCCCGCATACACATCGATCTTCGTCCTAGCCGTCTTCAAGAACGGTCTCCCAAGCAAGATTAGAGCCGATTTGGAGGACACTTGCTCATCTAGATCAATCACATAGAAATCCGTCGGGAGGACCAATTGGTTCACTTGCACTAGGACATCTTCCAAAACACCTCTAGGAAAGACACTTGATTTATCCACAAGAGAGATTATGACACCGGTTTCACTTAAGGGTCCGACATTCAATGATTCATACACCGAATAGGGCATGACATTGATAGAGGCACCAAGATCAAGCATAGCACTACTAAAAGTGACATCCCCGATCTTGCAAGGAACCGTGAACATCCCGGGATCTTTACATTTGGGTGGAAGTTTCCTTTGTAAAACCGCGGATGCGTTTTCATTCATCAAAATTTTCTCATTTCCCTTCAACTTCCTCTTGTTGGTGCAAAGTCCAAGAACTTTGCATATCTCGGAATTTGCTTGATTGCATCAAGTAGAGGGATGTTTACTTCCACCTTTCGGAAGGTGTCCGAAATCTCTTTCTCCTCCATATTCTTCTTTGAAGTTGCAAGTCGGGAGGGGAACGGTGGTTGAGTGGCTATCGGTGTTACTAAAGGGGTAGTCTTCTTTGGGGCTCCGACTTGTGCATCGTTCTTGACTATAGGTTCTTCAATGGGAATGATCTCTATTTCTTCCTCTTCTTCCCTTGGCTTCTTCTTTGAAGTACTTTCTCCGGCTTGTTTGCCACTTCTCAAGGTCACCACATTGACATTTGGGTTCTTTTCGGTTTGAGAAGGGAGTTTACCACGGGATTCCAACTTGCTTATAGATGTAACTATATCTCCCATTTGTGCTTCAAGGTTGGAGATACTAGTCCTTGTCTCTTTTTGGAATTGCTGGGTACTAGTGGCTAGAGATTTAACAATGTCTTCAAGAGACATTCCGGAGCTACTTGGTTGAGTTTGAGGAGGTTGTTGATGATGATGTGGAGGGTGTGGATTGGTTTGATAGTGTGATTGTTGATGTTGGTATTGAGGTTGTGGTGGTGGATAGGACAGTCTAACCAATGCATTTTGAGGCAATGATCTTGAGTTGTAGCTCATGTTGGGATTTGGCTTCCAACTCGAATTATATGCATTTTGGTAACCGGATGGTTTGTTGTAGTAGTTTTGGAACTCTCCTGTGGCATTCACATGTTCCGCATCGTCTTGAAGGATGGGACACATATCCGTAGGATGTCCCATTGTTGCACATATTCCACAAACCATCACTTGTGGAGTTTGTCCCATGGCTAGCTTTTGCACAACGGAGGTTAGATCTTTTATTTGAGACTCAAGATTTGATGTTCTCACTTCATTGATTTTGTGTTGTGTGTCTCTCTTCATATCTTGGCGAGGGCCAAAATGTTGTGAATTTGCGGCTATGGTGTTGAAAAGTTGTCTTGTTTGTTGTGGGGTTTTACTAAAGACATCTCCACCACTTGAGGCATCAACTAGTCTTCTCTCCATTGGCAACAATCCCTCATAGAAGTGTTGAATGAGGAGTTGTTCTGGAATTTGGTGTTGTGGGCAACTATAGCACAAGTTGTTGAACCTCTCCCAATAATCATGGAAAGTCTCATTTTGACCTTGGCGGATTCCACAAATCTCATTTCTAAGACTTGAGACTCTTGAGGCGGGATAGAATTTATCAAGGAAAGCTCTTGCCATGTCGGTCCATGAGTTGATCGACCCCGGTGGAAGATAGAATAACCAATCTTTTGCTCTATCGGCCAATGAAAAGGGAAATGCCCTTAGATTGATTTGGTCATCGGTTGACCCTTGTGGCTTCATGCTAGTGCAAATAATGTGGAACATCTTCAAATGCTTATGAGGGTCTTCATTATCCAATCCATGAAAAGTTGGTAGATGATGGACTAAACTTGACTTCAACTCCGAGCCTCCTTCCAAAACCGGGTAATTGATACCGGTTGGAGTTTGTGTAACATCGGTCTCCATCATTTGCCTCAAAGTTCTTTCAGGAACTTCTCCTCCGTCCGCCATTGCAATTGGTTCAATAATGGGTGGGTTTTGTTGTAGGGGTGGTGTTTCGGGAATTTCTTGGCGAGGGTCGGGACTAGAATCGGGTTCGATATCACTTAATGAAGCGGTTTCAACCTCCGGGTCCCTGTGGGGGTTAGAAGTTTGACCACGTTCAACTCGTTTTTCCTTTGCCAAACGCCTTGCTTCTTTTTCAATTTCCGGATTGTAAATCAAGTCACCTGTACGCTGAGATCTGGGCATAGAGAAACAAATTGATTAAAAATAAACCAATCCCCGACAACGGCGCCAAAAATTTGGTGGTTGTCGAGGCCAACACAAATAATAACCCTAAATATTACACACTAAATTAGTGTATAGTGGTAAAGGGATCGAATCCACGGAGATTGGTTCAATTTATAACTCTATGAAAATCTCTTTGTAAAAGTACTTGTAAAATGACAATAAAAATAAAATGGGGGGTTTTGGTGTTTTGAAATACTTGAAACAAACTAGAGTTAACTATGATTTAAATAGACAAATGCTACAAAAATAAGAGTTTGATGTAAAATCAATAAGGGAGAGATGGTTGACTTAAAGTTTCCTCACTTTGACTTTTGATGAACATATCATTAGAATCCAATGGTGCAATACTTTGATTTAAGTCCTTAATTTGGCTATAGCAATCCAAGGAGCTTGAAATTACCTAGACTTTTCTTAATTGTTGAAATGGCTAGAGAAGCTCATAACAATTTCCTTAGTCAAAGTCACTAATTCCAAATAGCATGTAATTAGTGAAAGTCAACTAGCATTAAGAACCAAAAAGTCACCAAATCCAAGAGGGGTCAAATGCTTTCACCACCATGTTGGAGGAAATGTTTTTATGATTGTGTGAAGCAAAAACAACATAAAAATCATTTGTTGCTTGTTAATTTGAGGATCATTTACTTAATCAAGAAATTAGCCAACTAATCACCACAAACATATTTAAACTCATGAATAAAAACATACTAGTAGTGATAATATGATAAAACACAAAACAATTCCATAAAGATTTAAGAACAAGTTCATGGATTCTTCAACATCCAACAAAAGTTCAAAAGATTCAACAAAAAGTCAACCAAGATTTGCTTAGCCAAGCATGGCTAAACTCAAATGAACAAAGTTAGATGAGATTGTACCAAACATTTGACAAGATTCAAGAGATGAAAAGAAGATATTCTTCAAGTGTTCTTGGCCTCCAAAAGTGCTCCAAACTCCAAAGAGAAAGTCTCAAAATCGGACCTTCAAGATAAGGCTAAAGAGGCACACCAAACTTCCCAAAATAGAGCTCTTAGCAAAATCCCGAAATTGCCCTAGTCAGGAACCCATGCGGGCCGTGGGGAATCTTACGCGGGCCGCGGGCTCTGACGGGTATTTTTGGGCTTCTTAAATTTTTGGGCCCCCACAGCTAGTCCATTGGCCCAGTTCGAATCCAATCAACTCCTAGCCCATTTTTCTTCAATATTTCTTCAATTAAAGTCTAATTTGCTTATCCACATCACTCTAAACTTCCGCAAACTCCCAAATATTGATCTTACACACTCAAGAATTCTCCCGCGTCTTTCAAATTTAAAGCTCAATTCTTCCAAGAGTTCAAGCAATTGACAAGTCCACCCGATGAGTCACCTTCATAGCCATCAAGCACGAAATCCCCAATTCCCTTCAAGCCCAATCGCCTCCCAAGAGTGCCGCTTCGCTAGTTTCCAAGAAAATCTGCAATAATGCTCAAGAAACTAGAAAGTACCCCGAAATGGTCATAAAAATAACAAAAGGGAAAATATGCATGGAAGTTAACTAAAATGCGAATGAATGTACTAAAATAAACTATAAAAAGAAGTAAATAAAATGAAGCTATCATTTGGCTCTAAGCAAAGGTGGCAAAGGGTGACTCGTTGTTTGTCATAGATCAATGAAGCGTGTGTGGCTAACGGCCACATTGATTAGGTGACTGTAACATCGAGGGCACCAAGTACATTCGCATGGTTATTCACACACTGTTTGTGATCCTCGGTATCCCAGTCACAAACTTGAGGGGCATATAGAGATTTAAACATGCCATTGAAAAGTTCAATGAATCTCAAAAGAATCTAGGAATTTCAATACATTTAAAACTTAGTTGTTTTGTTTTTCATGGTGGAAATTAGTGAATCTTCATTCACGTGCCTTCAAATTATTTGCAATTTAAATCACGACATCCCTCTTTTAAGTTGTAAATAATGTTGTTGGATCCTAGCCCTAATTTTTCATTAGGGTGTTTAATTGGGGATTCTTATCTAATCAAACTTTGTCTCTTTTCCTTTTCAGATGTCTAACTCAAACAACAACAACGCTTCAGGCTCAACTTCATCCGGCTCGTTCTCACTCATAAACTTGTGTGGGATGGTGATCTTCGATGGGACCAATTTTAATGATTGGATCCGAAACATCCGAATGGTTACCTGATACGAGGACAAGGAGTATGTCCTCGATAAGGAGCTGAAAAAGGTGAACGTCAAGACTGCTACTCTCGAGGAGATTGCTGCCTTCGAGGCCTACGAGCGAGATGCTACGAAAGTCCATTGCATCATGCTCGCGACAATGACTATAGAACTCCAGAAGTCCTACGAGGACTACTATCCGTATGCGATGCACTAGGATTTGCTGGACTGGTACCACCAGAGTGCCAGGCAGGAGAAGTACGAGATCATAACTTCAATGATCACGACCAAGATGAGGAACAGAGAGTTTGTCACTGCTCATCTACAGAAGATGAGGAACGGAGAGTCTGTCACTGCTCAAGTCTTGGAGAGGTACGACATGGTGGGCACTCGTGTTAACATAAGGCAAGAAATCAAGATTAAGAAAGTTCAGTCCATATGAGTTTGGATTTGTCGCGAACCTTGGTTTTTGGCAAATTCACATGGATAGGAATTTATACACCATAAAATCTAAGTGTCATAAGATTCCCTCCTTCATGAAAATGACTGTGGGGAAATGCTTTCACTAAGAGAGATTTAAGAAGATAGCAATTGTGAAAAAAATTGTATTCTCAAATTCGATTATGGTTACGGCATCCCTTTCCATAGTTCGAATTGTGAGATTTGGCAATTAGGTTGAACATTTGGAAATTAGTAACTTAAGTTCTAAATTATTTAAACACACATATGAGCTATCTAAGGCAATGGTGTATAAGTTTAAGAAGCTTAGATAAAGGCTTATCGAAGCATCTGGTATTTGAAATATGAATTTCAGAAATTCAATAGGCATTGTTTTCTGGAAGTTCATTTGTTTTCTGAATACATGTCAAAGCTAGTGGGAGCATAAGTGTTATGCTTATATGACAATAATCATCATGATAGTGGGAGCATAAGTGTTATGCTTATATGATTATTATGGCAAGTATTGCAAGTTAGCAATATTAATTATAGAAAAACAAAGATTCAATTTATAAAGTTGCATAGTTTGAAAAGTTGTTTTGCTATAATTAAGGGAGAGAATATTATACTTCGTTTCAAAATATAAAGCTTAGATTAAGAAATTTTAATAAATTTAGTCAAAGGATACATAGTGAGTTCTTAAATTTCGATTATGATTATGGCATCCCTCTTCATAGATCGAATTGCAAGAACATGACACATAAAATATTATGGCAAAAGATTGATAAAGTATCATATCTTTATGTAAGACATTATGCATCGTGCTCCATACGCTTCGGGTTTAGGATCGATTGCAAATGCTATAATATTTGACCATTCTAAAATTTTCCAAATGTCTAGCACATTAAGGGGGGAAAAGGACTAGAATCGGTTTTGACTAAAATAATTAAACAACTATCAAAGGACGATCCAAAGTTCGCTGAGGATTGGTCACTTGTGAGTAGTTAGAAGTATGGTATTGGATGAACCATATTGACATTATTATGAATAGATAAGATTCTATTAAGAATGAGTTGTCATATGGAAAATGTGGAAATGTTTCCATATTGGGAGTTGGATATTGAGAGTCTATGTCTAGATTAGAAAATTTTATGCAAAAGGATGTTCAAAGGAATGTACTTTGGGTGAGAGACATCACGTCTATAGAATTGTCTTGTAACAATTTCCGATAGAGTACTTTGTAGTTTCATTGGCCAAATCTTGGTGACTTTTGTGCTATGATTTTGCAAAAGGATCGTTACATAAAATGTTAGAATCTAGCATATTCTAGTAGTGGCAAGAACCTTGTGTTCTTACACTAACATTGAGGATTAAGGAATTGTGAAATGAGCATCATTGGAAAAGTTTTCAATTGATCTATTTCACAAAGCATGGACCATAGGAAACAAAGTGTGCATGCTTAGAGCATGGGACAATTGTTGTTGTAATTCAAGTAATGAGTTGATTATCCAAAACATTAAATGATAAATAATGAGTAATCAATATGGTGGATAAATAGAAGTGTTTTATTTACTCTCACAAGTTTGGGGCCATATAGGATTAAGTATTATTGTTATGTTTCAGTTTGCATGTTTTGACTTCCAGAATAACTAGGTTATTCAAACATCCACAGTCGGTCATACGTTGGAAGTAAGTATGAAGGAAGACTGTCATGAAGAGTCTGTAGATTGTCTGAAAGGTTTAGACATAGCACAAGTTTGCTGCAGAGTTCATGAGTGCTTTGATAAGATTAGAGTATTGGATTAAACCCACGCTCACTTGGATCACTTCATGGTTTTGTCACGAGTGATTAGTGAGATGATAATATTGTATATTCTTGAAACCGAGACGTGTGAGTTGTTATTTGTTGGTCGGTTGCAAATTGATGATAAGTAAACGCACCAGTAACTTGGTGTTATAAAACTTATTGTTGTGTGTGATTCGATCAGTGAATGCAAGCAAGCATATGAGTCGAAGTTTATCCATTCCTTTTACCGAAAGTGGGATAAAAGCGATATCTGTGGGCCTCTCGATGATTTAGTGATGACACCTAAGTGCTTGGCCAAGCCGGGACTAAGTTAATGTGTTCAATTGTAGTCTTTTGTCAGTCGTCATAAATCGGAAGTCGGGAAACAATATAAAGAGAATGATTAAAAATCATGTGTTATGTCTATACAATATCTTGAGAATGGAGGAATATATAATCCCTTGTCTAAAGGACACGCTATCTGATAAGATTAGAGTTGACAGCAGCTTTTGAAAGCTACGATTGCTGATCAGGTTCTGAAGTCAAACGGAAAATAGTTATTAGACTTATCCAAGTGGGAGACTGTTGGATTAGTGTCTAAGTCCATAACTATTTTGGTATGTACTTGACCCGATTATGAGCATGGTCCTTTTGGGTTGCCTTCACCATAGCAATATGAAGGATGAATTAAGGAGAGAAAGGTTAATTATGATTTATTAATATATTATGAGAATAATATATTAAAGGAGAAATCATATTGTTTAATTAATATTAGTAAAAAATTAATTGATAATTAATTTTGTGGCTAAAAGAGATTAATTAAACTTAAGGGGACTGAAGTTGTAATTATAAGATAATTGTAATTGGGCTATGGATCACCTAATAATATATAGGTTGGACGAATTCTATGGGAAGCCCATTATAAATCGTCCAAGGGATATCATTAAAGGAGTCCATGGGCTGCTTAGGGCTTAAGCAGTCAAATTAGGGTTTCCTAAGGTCAAAACCCTAATAGCCTAAGTATATAAAGACCCCTAAGGACCCAAGTTCGTGGCTAACTTATTCTTAAGGGTTTCAAGCCGTTTTTTGGTGTCTTCCCTTTCCTCCCTCTTCATCCAAGTTGCATATGGTGTTTGTGACTCCATTAGAGGTGCAACACTTGAGGCACTAAGCTTTCTGAGGCCAATCAAAGCAAGGAATTGATTGTTATTGCAATATAACAATCAAAGGTAATTCTCTAAACCCTAATTCAGTTTATTATATGTTAGATCTAGGGTTTATAGCTTTGGATATTCAATTGCATGTTCATTAGACAAACTAGATCCAAAAGCTATTAGGGTTTGCATGTACACCATAGGAATGATGTATTGCTCAAAACCCATCATAGCTCCCATATCCTTAACTTAGTCCCTACAAAGAAGGTTGCCAAAACACCTCACGAGATGTGGACATGGAAAGCTCCCTCGTTGGAACATATCAAGGTTTAGGGTTGTGAGGTTTTCATAATACGAGAGACTCACGACAAGCTCGAACCTCATAGTGAGCGGTGTATTTTCATCGGATACCTACAAAAATCCTTTCGATATCTCTTCTATAGACCGAGTGAAAATGTTGTCTTCGTTGCGAGGAGAGGGTTTTTCCAAGGGCGAGAACTCATAAGCCAAGGGGACAGTGGAAGGCAAGTCGATCTTGAAGAGCTTCAAGAATCAAACGATGAAGGAACCTCTAACACTGGTGCCCAACTTGAGGAGGAAACTCTTGTTGAACCAATTGACGAGTCCTTACCTCTTAGACGTTCCAGTAGAGTTAGTGTTCCGCCTGTGTTGTATGGTTTTCATATAACAAGTGAGGGTGATACATTTATTAGTGATAGTACACTAATAAATTTGGATGAACCTAACAGCTACAAGGAAGCCATGGTAGGCCTGGAGTCTGCAAAATGGAAAGAGGCTATGGACAGCGAGATTTAGTCCATGTATGACAACCAATTTTGGAATTTGGTTGACAATGTGTCAGGTCGTAAGACGGTCGGGTGCAAGTGAATCTTCAAGAAGAATACCGAAAAGGATGGGAAAGTACACACTTATAAAGCGCGATTGGTTGCGAAGGGCTTTACTCAAACTCTCGGAGTTGACTATGATGAGACCTTCTCACCAGTTGCGAAGATAAAGTCTATTAGGGTGACGCTATCCATTGCTGCATTTCATGACTATGAAATATGGCAGATGGATGTCAAAACCACTTTCCTTAATGGTAAATTGGCTAAGGATGTTTACATGAGTCAGCCAGAGGATTTTGTCGATGCGAAGCATCCTAATAGAGTGTGTAAGCTTGAGAAATCCATTTATGGATTGAAACAAGCATCTCATAGATGGAATCTTTGTTTTGACGAGAAAGTCAAAGAGTTTGGCTTCCTGCGAAGCAAGGATGAATCATGTGTATATGTCAAAGCCAGTGGGAGTATAGTGAGCTTCCTCGTGTTGTATGTCGATGACATACTACTTATAGGAAACGACATTCTGACCCTGCAGAAAGTCAAGTCCTGGCTTGGGAAGTGTTTCGCTATGAAGGACCGTGGAGAGGCTGCCTATATTTTGGGAATAAGGATAGTGAGAAACAGGAGTAAAAGGCTAATATGACTTAGTCAGAATGCTTACTTGGACAAGGTACTAAAGTGCTTTAGTATGGAGAATTCCATGAAAGGGGAGTTACCGATCCAAAGTAATGCCAAATTAAGTAAGACTCAAAGTCCGAGTACCGAAGTCGAGATAGCAGAGATGAGCCGAGTAACTTATGCTTCCGCAGTTGGCTCGATCATGTATGTTATGACTTGTACTCGCGCTGATGTAGCCTTTGTTTTGAGCACGGTCAGAAGATATCAAGGGAACCCTGGCAAAACACATTGGACCGCAGTCAAGAATATTTTTAAGTACCTTCGGAGGACCAAGGAATGGTTTCTAGTTCTCGGTGGGAGTGATGAATTAAGGGTGCAAGGGTATAGTGACGCCAGTTTTCAGACCGACCGAGACAACTACCTTTCTCAGTCAGGTTGGATCTTTACCCTGAATGGAGGAGCAGTGACTTGGAAAAGTTCCAAGTGGGAAACCGTAGCTGATTCAACGTGCGAATCAGAGTACATAACGGCGAGCAAGGCGTCAAAGGAGGCGATATGGTTGAAGAACTTCATTGGAGACCTTGGAGTTGTTCTAGCCATAAAGGAGTCCATGGAAATTTTCTGTGATAATGAAAGAGCGGTTGCCTTGACCAAGGAACCAAAGGATCATGGTAGATCTCGACATATCGATAGGAAATATCACTTTATTAGACATCGGGTGGAAGAGGGACTCCTCGTGGTAAAGAGGGTATCGTCAGAAGATAACCCTGCAGATCCCCTTACGAAGGGATTGAGTAGGGTTAAGCACTTGCAGCACGCTAGGAGCATCGGGCTGAAGGACGATATTAGTTTAGATTAGATAGTTTCGAAACGTGTAACAGATAAATGTTATTGACATTTGATGATTAAATAAAGGAGTATTATTTATAAGTAAAGTTATTGTCTTATGTTAATTATTTACCTATTGTTTCACTTTGCATGTTTTGACTTCCTGAATAATAAGATTATTCGAACGTTCCACAGTCGCTCATACTTTGGGAGTAGGTATGAAAGAATATTGTCTTGAATTGGTTTGTAGATTGTCTAAAGTGTATTAGACATAGCAAAGGTTTGCTGCAACGTTCATGAGTGCTTATGAATAAGATTTGAGCATTGGATTAAACCCACGCTTGCTGGTATCACTTCATGGAATTTATCACGAGTGATCGTAAGACGATAATATCATATAGTCATTAAACCTAGATATATGGTTTATTGTTTGCAATTTGGTTGTGCATTGATAATGCGTAAACGCATCAGTAACTTGATGTTATAAAACACATTGTTGTGCATGATTTGATGAGTGAATGGTAAATGCATATAAGTCGAAGTTTATATGTTCCTTTTATCCTAAGAGGGTAAAAGCAATAACTGGGCCCCTCGATGATTTGGTTTGACTTATGTGTCGGGCCCGGTCAGGACAAGGTTGATTTGTTCAATCAAGTTCTATGTTGAACAAATCAGAGATCGAGAAAAAAACTGCTGGACAATAAGTATGACTATGTTCCATGTGATTGTCTGCATGATATCTAGAATGGAGGACTATACGATCCCTTATCTAAAGGACAGATTACTGATCAGAGTTGAAAACAACTTATGAGAGCTACGATTGCTAATCAGATTCTGAAGTCGTACTTGCAAGTTTAGTTATTAGACTTATCCAAGTGGGAGACTGTTGGATTAGTGTCTAAGTTCATAACTATATTTGGTACGTACTTGACCCGGTTGAGCATGGTCCTTTTGGTTTGCCTTCACCAAAGCAACTGGACATGATGATTTATAAAGAAAGAGGATATTGTGGTTTATTAATGTATTATAAGAATAATATATTAAAAGATAAATCATATTTGTTTAATTAATATTAGTTAAATAATTAATTAAAAATTAATTATTGTGACTAAAAGAGATTAATTAAATAAAGGGGACTGGAACTACAATTATAAGATAATTGATTTTGGGCTAAGAATCCTTATGGATTAGGGCATGGATGAAATTGAGGTGGAGTCCATCTTGAATTCGTCCAAGGGGGCCTTATTCTGGAAGTTTATGTGGACTGCTTAAGGCCTAAGCTATCCAATCAGGGTTTTGACTGAAACCCTAGCAGCTCAAGTATAAAAGGACCCCTAAAGCATCAGAATCCAGCCACTTGATCCCTTGGAAACTTGGAGCCAAATTTTAGCCTATCATCCTCTCTCCTAAACATCATCCTCTTGCCTTGGTGTTTGTAAGGCACTAGAGGCATCACATTTGAGGTGCTTGGTTCTCGTAAGCTTTGAAAATTCAAGTTTCATACTACAATAAAGAGGTAATATTCTTACTTGGTTATTTATATAGATCTCAAATTTTATAGTATGCTAGATTAGGGTATTCAAGTCTTGGATGAATTGCATGTACAACAGAGAAACCTAGATCCAAGCTTTAGGGTTTTGCATGAGCAGATATGATTGTTCTTTTGTATAAAACCCATCATATTCACGGTATGTGTTGTGAGTCCACGAATTACATTCGGACTCGTTCGCCAACATAAAGTCTATCTCACTATAATTGGGCATCATTAGAATCTAGCTCGCATTCTGCATATCTTCTGTTTGATTTTGGACAAGATGTTTCCCCATGATTCATTGGTGTCTTATGTGTGTTCCCTCACTCTGGTTACGTTGTATTAGTAGGTGAGACTAGTATAGAGATGATTTCAATGTTGGACACCTAGAGGAAAATGTTACAAAAAGAAGAGATTAAAAGATAAACGTACAAAAGATGGAGTATCTTTGTTGGAATTTAGAAGTTACTATTGAGGAGCAAGTTCTACTCCAAATGAGGGTTTCAACTTTCAAGTACTTTGTGTCTATCATCCATGAGGAATTGTTGTGGAAACAGAGTTACCCATTGCGTGAAGAAGGGAATGGACAATCAAAAGAGTTTTGTGTGATAAGAAAGTCATGATATGACTAGAAGACAATTTTACACGGTGACAGTTATGAAAACTATGATGTATGGACGTTTAAGGTATTATCTTACTTTCATTAACAATTGCACTAGGAAAGTTTAACTTTATGTATTGAATACAAACTTTGAAGTATTTAGCACCTTCAAGATATTGAGAGCTATTATGTAAAATGAAACATGAAACAAGTTTGAATATTAAGTGTTTCAAGTCGAATAATGGGGATGAGTACAAAAGTTAAAAATTCTTTGATTATTTTTGTTATGGTCAAAAACCACATAAGTAATTTAGTAACCAAATTAGTAAGTATGGTATGATGTTTAGGTAATGATTATGAAAGTAAATTGTAAATTGTTGAAGATCTTGAAATATGCCAAAGATCTTGGACGTACACAAGATCATGGGAATAAGACAGTAATATTAAGATTTGTTATAAATAAATATGAAGTTAAAACGTTGGTTTAGCCTAAGATGTAAGTACGTGTATACTTGGAAAGTGGGACAAAAATAATGTTAAAGTAGTAAACTCGTTGAATGAAGCAATAAATCTTAAGATATTCAAAAATGGTCAAGATAGCACATAGTATCTTGAGGATGTAGTTGAACACACAAAGTATAACAATAGAATAAACATTTGTAAAAAAGGTTTGTAAGTATAAAAATGAATCAAATCACAAACAATGAGTAAAAATGAGTTCAAGAACACAACAATATACGAGGAAAACCCTTGATCCCTTTGGATCTCCAACATAAAACCTCGGGAGGTGATGAATGCTAAATTCCTTAGAAATTATATTGATAAAAATAAGATCTACAAATGCGATCTAATCAAATGTGAAGTGTTTTCATGTTTGTGAGCTTCCAGAAAGTGAGTAGAAGTGAGAATGACCAAGTGCATGTGTTCAAATAGTGGTGAACCTGTATGAAATGATCTCAACTCCTCTATTTATACATTTGATGTCTAACTAACTTCCCAAAAAATCCAAGATCTTCTCTTATTTTTGCTTAACTAGGTATTTTTGGCAGACTTTACGTGTTTTTCTCGTTGACCACGTTCTTAGTTGAATTAGTCCATGCCTTGTGAGATAAGCTTTCCTTCTTACACAAGAAATACGATAGTAATCCCAACATATTCGTTTATCCAAGATCTTGGGCGGTTCAAGATGTTAATACAAGCTCAAGATGTTAGATATAATAAAATGTGGTTATGAAAATATCACCCATAATAATTGCCCCTGGAATATTTAATTTGAGATCATGGAAGATGTAGATTTCTACATTCAAAATTGTACCATTAGGTGATTGTAACAGCCCGAAAAATCAGATAATTTTTTTTCATTTATCATTCAGAAATCAAAATCATATTTGTTTTCCAAAAATTTCATTACATAAACCTATGTCCATAAGATCAGAGTATCTAAAACAAGAAGTACAGAATACTGGAGAGTGCCTACTCTGCCATCAATCCGGGTCCTTGCCCTTAGACCCCGAAGTGCCTGAAGCACCCAACAAACTGTAAGAAAACGCTTTGTGAGTTCCCCAAAATACACAAACATATAACCATATAAGGCCACACAACATACATATAAGATTGTCATGGACTCCCTCCATGGTCTTCACCCGGAATGCCATGGGCTACCCCCATGGGTCTTACACCTGTGGGCCACACGCACCCCCATGGTCTTTACCAAGTGCCATGGGCTCCCCCATGGTCTTCACGTAAGTCATAACATGCCAAATAACAAGTCATTTCATACATAACTAATGAAACCTCATATCAAGTAATGGGTCGGCATTAGTGCCTTCGACCCATTGGTATAGTGAAAAGACTCACCTCAGTCTGCTAAACACAATAGCTGCTTGACTACCAGCCCAAAATCTCACACTGCACAATATACAAATAACACTAATTAGGATTATGACACAACCTAGACATCGGCCCAAAATCCTAAGTCCAAGTCCCTCTATAATGGCCCAAAGGCCATTCCTTCACTAATGAGCCTAACATCAAAATCAAATTCTATATTGGGCTACAAGTCCCAAAAGGCCTAACATGCCAACAATGCCCCAAATAATAAATTGATGCCCATAAATCCATCAAGTCTAGGCGCAAACAATTAGGGCCTAAAGGCCCGAAGCTCCACCGGAAGCCCAAGGTTCTCTGAGAGTGTACGCCCAACGTACCTCTTCAGTACACTTAGTGTACTGATTCCATGAGTTGTACGCGCAACGTACAACATAGTATGCCCAATGTACAAACTGTCTTGCATCCAACTCCATTAAGTCCTTAATGCATGTAAACTTTTCACTCAAACTTCAGATCTTAGACGTTTTAAGGGTCCTAAGGCATAAAGTTGGCAAATTTATGCCTTTGCATGTCATATATGCTCCCAACAACCCATTCTATCTCATTAAGACCTTTCCAAGGGTATTACCTCATGCATGGAGCCATAGAAGTCAATAAGTTTGCATCTTTATAATACAATCAAGCCAAAGGACCTCAAATTTATCCTTCCTAACCTCTGGAGTCGCCCAAACTCCCAAGAGTGGATTTATGGACTCAAAAGAGGACTTCTAGAAAACCCTAACTCTTCCTAACCTCTGGAGTCGCTCAAACTCCCAAGAGTGGATTTATGGACTCAAAAGAGGACTTCTAGAAAACCCTAACTCAAAAGAGGATAAGCAAGGAGAAAGCTTTTTTTACCTTCCAAAGCTTCCCAAGATACTCTAGATGTAGGATCCTCAAACTCTTCCCACGTTCAAGGCTTGAACACCACTTCCTTCTTCTTGAAAATCCACTAGAATGGCCACCAAGAATGTCACAACTAGCATTTTGGCTAGGAAATTCTGTCTATATGTAATCAATTCTTGATGTATCTTGTAACTTCAAGTTTAAGGATATACATGTTATTCATTTCAAAAACAACTATTCAAATCAAAACTCACTCGTGAAGCCCAAAACCTAATTCTATACATTTCATACACTCTACTTGGGGTTGTAACCCTAATTTCCCGGTTCAAACATTTGTTGGGCAGGAATCATTTATTGGGCCTAATGGCCCAATAAACCCACAAATTGATTATTTTGGGCTAAGAATCCTCATTTGGGCCCTAAATGGACCCACAATCATTAAACTATAACATTTTGGGCCATAAGACTTTTTATGGGCCTTATTGGACCTAAAATGTCTCACCTTATTTTCATGGGTCTTATTGGGCCGTAAACAATTTCCTTGAACCTTAATGGGCCGAAAACCCATTCTTTTTGTCATGTTGGGCCGTAAACACCTATGTGGGCCCACATGGATCAAAACTCCCTAATAGGCCAAAGCAAGAACAAACCCAAAACACTGTTTCTTTCTTTCCCTCTCATTCTCGGCCCTAAACAAAAAAGGAAGAAAATATGGGATAATATCATGGATACACCTCATGTTTACATGGTAAATATCCATACAATACACATCATACAACAAAGAAATCTCATACTTCTATGCAATTTCTTCTCACTCCCTTATTTCTCTCCTTATTCTCGGCCCCCTCTCCATCCCTCATTCTCCATTGCAAACTTCAAACACACAAAAAATCTCTCTAAGCTCTCAAGAAATTCTCACTTTTCCTTTCCCTCTTCAAAAATTCGTGTGTGCTACTGTGTGAGTTCTAGAGCACTTCATCAAATCCATCATCTTGGTAAGATACTTCCACTCAAGAAGTTTAACTTCATGTCTGTGTTAAACTTATTTCTTTTAACACTCTAATTCGTGATTCATGCTCTTAGAACCTCCTAGAGTTTTAAAATCTCTCCAAGGAACTTGCTACACCGAAAACAACATCACTTCCTCTCATCTCCTCACCAAAAACCGAAAACCATATACCAAGGTGAGTTCATACCCCTATTTTGGTTTTTACTATGTTTTGGGGGATGATACAAGTTGCTTTGTGTTATATATATATATATATATATATATATATATATATGTGTGTGTGTGTGTGTGTGTGTGTGTTTATGCATGTTTATGTGTGTTTTCCATGTTATATGTTGTGATTATGTGCTAAAACTTCATAAATCTCGAAAACTCTACCAAAACTTGGTGATGTTTGTAAACTAACACACATTATACAACTTATTATGAAGTGAAAGGAGTAAACATGTTCTGGAACACTAGAAAACTAAACCAAACCGTTTAAGGGGCAATTTTTGGACAAATAAACAAAAATGTGAAGCCTTTAGGACATTCACAGTTCTTCAAGGACCAAAAGAGTCATTTTTATATAAAAATGAGTCTTAAAGATATTTATGGTTTTAAAAGGGCCAAAAGTGTTAATTTTCACAAAATGAGCTTAAAGATGGGCCTACACAGTTTCATGGGCTAAATTTCTAAACTTTTGACTTTTGTGGGTTAAATTTTCATTTTATACAAATTTGGGCCAAAATTGTAAATTTTCGGTTTAATGGGCTGAAAATGTGAATTTTATTAACTTGGACCGAAAAAGTAAAATTCTATACATTTGGGCCGAAAATGTCAATTTTACATAAAAATTGGATCGAAATGTTATTTCTAACAAGAGTGGGCTAAAAAAATGTTATTTTACTTGAAATAAGCCCTTAAATGAAAACTTTTGGGTCTTAAGGGACGTAAAGTGTCATTTTTATCAAAAATGTGCCTAAATTGTAAATTTTCGGTTTTATGGACCAAAAAAAACATTTTTACAAAAGTCGGCCTTTTTGTGTCATTTTGGTAAGCAATTAAGCTTAAACAACCAACGTAATAACAAACAGACTAAATACGCTATTTACATGCTTATTGGGCCTGGCATATAAATTACATGTTTATTGGGCGTTAGTGGTCTATTTACATGCTTATTGGGCATGGAGTATACATTACATGTTTATTGGGCCTTAGTGGTCCATTTAAATACATGCTTATTGGGCCTGGAATATACATTTCATGTTTATTGGGCTTTAGTGGTCCATTTACATGCTTATCGGGCCTGGAATATACATTACATGTTTATCGGGCCTCTATAGTCCATTTACATGCTTGTTGGGCTTGGAATATACATTACATGTTTAATGGACCTTTGTGGTTCATTTACATACTCGTTGGGGCTTATAACCTTAAAACATACTCGAAAACAATAATACATTATTTACTACATTAAACAGTGTGATACAATATTCGCATAATTATAGTTAAGGTTCTTGTGAGACACGTTCTGTCATTCATACCTACCTAGTGTGCAACCTTAGTCCTGTAGTTATAACCAGAGTCTCCTGTAGGGAAAGCGAGAGTTTGTGTATAGATCTATACGGGGTTGACAACCCCACACCTGAGCTGTTGGCTACAGCTAGACTAGGACAGTTTAGGGTGACAAGTGTCTTACCTTAAACAAGTCGACGTCTAAAAAACGTCATGACAGACAGATCCGTCATATTAAGCATGATTATAACGACTCACAAAGAAATTAACTCCACTGTAAAATTTACGAAATACATAAACGATTCTACAATCACAATTCTGTACAAACATCAATTTATGGTCTTTGGGTTTAATGCCACAACACTTTTACAAGCAGAAAATATCGGATTTTTTCTGGGAAAACTTACATTATACATTACCTTTTACTTACAACAGAAATGTAGAATTTTCTGGAATACTCTCTTTATACATTTTCAAAACAGAAAACACGCATGCTTTAATACATTGATACAAAACGTTCAAACAATTTATTTCTTTTATAGAAAATATCGGATTTTCTGGTGTTTACAAAGTGCTACAAACCTTTCATACAAATATACTTATGAACTCACCAACATTATATATGTTGACCATTTTCAAAATAACTTCTATTCTCAGGAAATCGTTAACAGGCCCGATCCAAACGTATATGGGGCATGGGGCAAAAAGAAAAAAAAAGGCCCCTTACACACAAATATAATAAAGATTAAAAAAATATAATTAATTCTTCACTATAAACATGTTCAATTAGCAATAACAAGCAAACCAAATTGTTTATCTTTTGACCTAGTTTGAGTATATGAACCAACTTTAGGCCCTAAAATCATTTAGGTAATATTTTATATATATATATATATATATATATATATATATATATATATATATATATATATACACATTACATAGCCCATAAATTTTGGGCCCCCAGGAGACATGGGCCCTGGGCGGTCGCCCGGGTTGCCCACTGTCTGGACCGGCCCTGATCGTTAAGCAGGTTGGCTTTCAAGAACTCATAGATTTGATGTATTTTTGCTATCAACATACACTTATATTTTGAGAATGTAACTTTTGTAAACAATTACAATGATGTAAACCCAATATTGTTGTATTATTGTACGATGTGATGATGATGTTTGCCTTATTTCAATTATATTCAATGTGATGATATTACAAGATGAAGTCACCCAAACCCCCAGACGTTTCCGCCGTTTCTCTGGTTCGGGGTATGACAGATTGGTATCAGAGCAATGTTTATAGTGAATTGACATATCTAATCATACAAGATATGCAACTATAAATACATTGGGACTAAAATACTCTAAACAAAATAAATAAAATACATACCTATGACATTTTTCTAAACTTATTATGCTTTGGTACCACATAAACTAATTGAAACATATTTTTTTAAACTGAAATTTGAAATCTCTCACTTCTAATAAATAAAACATAAATTGAAATTTGAAAAAATGTCGTACATATGACATTTTTTCCCAACCTTTAATTATGGAAATGCATAGAAATTTATTATTTTGTTCCATTATATTGTACAATATCAATCAATTTATTTGCCTTCCAAATTCAAATCCCCTGTTATTAAGCAATATCAAACCTGTTAAATTTATTTAAATTCAAATCTTCTTACATTTTTCTATATCAAATCGGAAATTTGGCAGACAATATAATTTCACATCTATAATATTAAGAAAGATATTAGGAATAAATCAATGGGAGCTGATTTTTCCACAACCACTTTTTATCAATCCATTGAAATATTAATGTATTGACAATATTGCCCTTTATTTTAATTTCATATACATTTACACGAGAGAAAGATCTCATAAATATGTTTCCAAAATTCACGCTCTTTTAGCAAATTATGGTAGTTTTAAAATTATTTACATAAAGATAATACAAAGAGTTGTTATACGCCATATGTTTATAAAAAATGATTAACCCGATCTTTATTATTACATGTTTGATCACCGGAAACACACACTATTAGAATCGTATCATATGTCATCAACTACTCGTGTGACGGAGGAGATGGAACGATTCATTGGGAGGCAGGAGGCCAGGAGTAGCTTACCCGTCATGCCACGGTTTGTTGCCCATGGTTAACATATCGTTCTGGTTTCTCTTGAATTTTTATGTTTATCATGACTGGTTCAATAGTTCAGATCACTAGATATAGTCTTTACTAAGTTAAAAAGCATTGATTTTTGAAATTGCAGGTAGCTTGCTTTATATTTTTTCAATTATCGGTTGTTATATCGTCCTACTCTAGGATGTTTCTTATATTTGCTGGATAAAATGATGATTTTCGTACCAATTTGAGAAGCAATGAAACTGATTTAAAATTTTTGAATTGCAGGTAGATTTCTTTATACATTTTTTGATTTTTTGGAACATATCGATTATAATTCAGTTGCATTATATATTTATAAACTTCATAGTTCATATGTTGCAGTCTTGTAGCAAGAAAATAGAATGAGGAAAGATGTCGATTGATAGATAACTACAGACGACAACCACTTCCACAACCAGTGAACTCCCTTTCTTCCATTGGCAAAAGATCCTCTTTCTGTGCAGTCCCAAAGAACCATTGATGTACCATCGACAATCCTGCACACAATTGGTGACATCCCCATCTCCCATGATTCCATGAACAACCTCTTCCTCCGTCGGAAAAACATTCAATGATAGGATATAAAATTTTCGGTTGATTTCATTTCCGCATATGCTTTTCAAAATGTTGATGGTCTTGTCCTCCGGTAAGCAAACCAGAGAAGATGAGTTTATTAATTTGTTCTTTATTTATTTTTTATAAAAAGAAATAGGGTCCAATCCAGGTGCCATATGTAGAAAGAAATCCATGATTTTTCTCCTATAATAACTATAAATTTAAATAAAATGGCATAATAGTCATTACATAAATATTTAAGTGGATGAATCAAAATCTCTATGTGGAAAAATCATCACCCTAAATCAATGTCCTTTGAATTTTATTATTCAAAACCAAATTTCAATCATCTATTTATGGAGCAATTATTTCGAATTCAAATATTATTATTCGGGTTTTTATATTTTCACATATTCTACGTAAATAACTTATAGATATAGTTTGTATAACATAAAAGAATAGTTTTCATTTTGGCATCGGATTGAACATTATTTAAAATTTCTATACATTTAAAATATTATTTATACATAAACATTATAAGCTTACCAATATACATACTCAATAAATATTTGTTTGCAATTTATCATTAAATAAATTGTTTTTCTTATTATTTAAAATTTATTATTGTCAACCATATAGTACACGTGTTATAACCTGATAAAACAATATAAGCAACCCCAAACACCTCTGGAAGAGCACGACCTCCTTTTTCAACATTGATCCAGTCAAACAATAGCCTTACGTCTATTTTTTAACTACTAACTAACTTTTTATTACTGTTTCATTCATAAACTAAATTAGTAGTGATTCTAATGTTGACTTCTTCCCTATACTACATACTACTAGTGAAAGGGAAAATATAAATACTACCATTTAAGGTGATTAGATATATCCATGTCAATTGAGATAAAATTTATAGCAAAGGGATTAGGTCGTAGGTGTTTGCCTAGGTCTGAAATGTTCGATTTTAAAGTTGTTATTAAGAAAAGTTATAAAGTTTAAAAATCAATTGTCACATATAATAGATCCATTCTGAAAATTTTCATAAACGCTCAAACGTTAGAATCTAGTGCTATTATATCATTGTGTTAATCCAAATCATTCACATCATATATGTCACCTTTTACATAACTGACACCTCCATTTAGAAGCATTGGGGCATTATTGTATCGTTTTACCCCGAGCTTGAAAAACCTTTGGACCGGCCTTGCAGAAGCTTGCTACCAATAACTATTTGTCTTGAAAGCAACAAATGTTCTAGCTAGTAAATCGAAATGAAAAAGCTATAAATAAATCACATAGTAATTAATATACAAATAACAATTTCATCACGAATATAAACAAACATTATTGTTTTGATAGATTGTTGAAAGTTTATTTGGAAAAAATAATAATGACAACAAATTATCTTCTTAACTGAATCACATCTTTCTCTATTTTGATTTCTCATTCTTACTCTCCACACGACCATCTGTTCCAGCCATCATCGCATACTTATCCTTCCTAGTCAAATTCGTGCATTCGAACCCAAGTGTATCGCCTATCACCCTTTGAATATAATTCGCCACCTCAAATGCAGACTTCCCACCTTTGCATGTTAGCTCGAGTGGTAGTTGGTTCAAGAAAGTTATCTCATACGTAGGCCTAGGGTTCATGAACACAAAATATGGATCCAAGAACTTATACCCACGAGCTGTCGTCCCATAAAACACACTTTGTTTTGTATTAATGGCAACTGGGACAATCCTATCCGTGAGCTCTGCAAAAAGCGCACTAAATCTAAGCAAGAATGGCTCTCTACCTGTTGTTCCCTCAGGACAGATGACCAAATCACCTTCTTCCAATAATTGTTTGATATGTGCAGCATCTTTATCTCTTTCTCTTGCTAATGCTACTGCCTTAATCGGTGATATTAACTCAGAGAATTTACTAATACTATAAGTCACACAACTAATCTTTCTACCTAAGGCGACTGCAGTGACCACAGGGTCTATAACAGCACGATGGTTGCATACAAAGAGCACCCCACTTTGTCCTTGTTTTGGAGGGGGTGGAGGGGTTCCCTTAACGATTAGTTTGATGCCAAGGATCTTGTAGTTGTAATACACGATCTTTTCGGGCAATGGGATATTGAGATAAACCCTAAGGATTGAAAGGAAAATGCCTATTGGCATCCATAAGAAGGTAAGTAGAGCTACAAGTGGTGTTGGCCTTTGAACTAGACGTCCTTCATGAAAGATGATCGGACTTAGAAGTTTGTCCCTTGGTAAGGGTTCACATCTTGTTTGTTGTACCATGTATCCTTCCTGCAAGAAACCAAGTATGTAATGTAACCTCACATAAAATCGTTAAGCACAATCCTCCCGCTTCAAAAATGGTATTGAATCTAATGTAATTAAACTTTTAATATTTGCTAAACTAATGAGATGAACTAAAAGAAGCAAAGGAATCAAGTTTAAATGTATCTTTTCACTCTTGATGTACAAACCATTTTTGTGTCTAAAATACATTCGACCATATACAAAAAAATTGTTGTGATGATGAATATTTAGTGTTACAATATTTACTTAAATTAAAATACTAAACTTGCCTCTATACAATAATTGTTAAACATTTTTTTAAACGGTTGGTTAATGGTTTGAAGCTAGATTCATCATGTTAATTAAATAGTCTATATATAGGTTTGTACCTTAGACATCCAATCTAAGAGTCACCCATCTTTATCAACTGGGCTAATCCCGTATTGGCAAGTGTTAAACACTAGATATAAAAAATTAACTTACAAAAAGGATACCATTACAAGAATCTCATTAGAACTTAAAATTAATAAATGTAGAAATTATTATTTATTTAAGGTTCATCACTTCTGTTTTTGCTAGTTTATATAAGCATAAATTTTTGTCAGGAATAAAGTAATAATGAATTATATAATCTAATTATTATATTTTAAGAAAATAATATGATAATAAGGACAAATGTAACGAAAATCTTTGTATTCGCTCCATTTCCAAAAGAAACACTATCCTATTATTTTCTATAGGACCCATTTTTTAATTTTAAGGAATGCATGGCTTTTTCAGAAAATTAATAAATGGTGAATGGCTTTGACGGAAAGTTTACAATCTTTTAATTGTTTTTATGAAAAGTTGACAATTCTAAGATGGATTTAATAGAAAACTTAATATTTTTTAGTCACCTAATCTTTAAACGAAATATATTTACGATTCAATCCATTCAGTAATATATATATATATATATATATATATATATATATATATATATATATATATATATATATATATATATATATATATATATATATATATATATATATATATAAAATACTTTTTTTAACGACAAATACAAATATGTGTAGTAAAATATTCCTAAATTATTCTATCTATTTCAATTATTTATCTATTATAGAATAACTTCCTAACCATTCATCTGAATAAAATTCTATTTTCTACCATTTAATGATATTATAGTTTATAAAATTATGATTTTTATAATATTTAATTCAAAATACTATATATGTAAATTATAAAACTTTTGTTATTTTTAAAATCTTACTACATAGATGAAAAAATAACAACAATATGATGTATAATGTATGATTAAAAAACATAGAATTACAGACAAAAAGTTTATAAAAAAATTCAAACTAATAAGACGATAATACATGTTTAATTATTAAAAATTCAAAAGAATCTTATTTCTTCAAGAATTTTATATTGATTTGACATAAAAGTAATTTAGACTTCGTTAACCATTAAAAGCTATTGAAATTTCAAATAGCTTAAATAATAAAAAAAAAATCATGTTTTCAATTTTTCATTATCGACTTTCTCATAGAAGGAACAAAATGATAGCTACTGTAGCACTCTGTCATAATAATTAAATCATGTTATTAAACTATTGTAATACTGAAAATAATTTTGTATAATATTTTTACTTTAGGGTTTTATATTATAAATGATGCTAAATAATCATATATTTCTATATGTATTGAATAAAGAGCCAAATAATATGAGTAGACATTGTCAAAACTCAAAGACATATATATATATATATATATATATATATATATATATATATATATATATATATATATATATATATATATATATATATATATATATATATATATATATATCATTTTTGAAGCCATGCACATCATTGTGTAACCATAACGAGGTTTTTAAAAGAATGGTTTTGATGTATTATTATTAAAAATATATTTTGTGAAATATCCATATGAATCTTGGACGAAATCATAAGTCATTATAATCTAATCCTTTGAAATTAAATTTTATTGTAAAATTATTTATCTATATTTACTAGAGTATTGAAATGAAATAGTAGGAGCAACAAAGGTTGAAAGTGTCTTTTGACTATTGAGTTTCCCATGTCCTTTGCAAGATTGCATATTTCCTTTCTAATGCAAATCATGCCATGGGGATCTTCAAGCCCATGCAAGAACGAACAGAACAGAAGTTGGGATTCAATGCGTTTGCAAATTCTTGAAAACAAGACAATACGTTATTTTTGCATATCAAATATAAATAAAAAATGATAAAAGTAACTGGTAAGACTTTTTTAGGGCTAATCTAAATAACTAAAAGAGTTGCTCAAAAAGTATGGCACAAGAAAGGTCATAATTTCACAAAATAATATCATCTACTAGTATTTATTTTACGAATTGCTTATAGAGGGCCACAACAAGAAACCACAAGTCTTTCTTTTTCTTTCACAAAAATAGCATTATTTTTTCGTGAAATGAAGTAACTTTTACGGTTTTTTGTTGTACGAACCCTTTACAAAAGCAATATATATATATATATATATATATATATATATATATATATATATATATATATATATATATATATATATATATATATATATATATATATATATTAAGATATGCATTAAAAAAAGTGGTCCTGCTATTAGCGATTTAAAAATATGATCAAAGTGTAATACAACTCTATTTTTAGTGTTTTGATGATTAACCCCTTTTATGATATATATATATATATATATATATATATATATATATATATATATATATATATATATATATATATATATATATATATATATATATATATATATATATTAGCCGTTTACCCGCGCAAAGCGGCGGGTGCAGATCAACAAAATGACATAAAAAATTTGTTAAACAAAATGACGAACAGATAAAGATTTCTTATACCAGGACTAGGATTAAACGTAAGATATTTTTGGGCTTATTCGATTTTAATAGAAAGAAAAACAAAGGAGGAGGTAGCGAGCATGAGAGAGAACCAAGGTTTTGCGGTCAATGGCAAGACATTCATGATAGACGAATGCTAGATCAATGCACATCTTCCAGTTTATATGAAATGTTTTATAACGTGTACATCGTATTAGACCGATTCAAATAGATATGAAGAACACTTGGTCAAACTTTGAGCCATTCAAAATCTTATCATCATCTTATTTGACTTTTTCATTATTATTGACAGATTCAGTATTTAGCGATTCAATTGGATATGAGGATCATTTGGTCAAAGTTTGACCCATTCAAAATCTTATCATCATCATCATCTTATTTGACTTTTTCATAAATGTTGACCGGATAAGATTTAATATTTACCGATTCAATTGAATATGAGTAACACTTGGTCAAACTTTGACCCATTCAAAATCTTATCATCATCATCTTATTTGACTTTTTCATAAATGTTGACCGGATAAGATTTAGTATTTACCGATTCAATTGGATATGAGGAAAACTTGGTCAAACTTTGACCCATTCAAAATCTTATCATCATCATCTTATTTGACTTTTTCATATTTAACCCATTCAATTTGAAGATAAGCTTAGAAGACTTATTCAAAATCTGTCTTTGACCGGATAAGATTTATTATTCTCCGATGCATAAAATTATTATATATGATGCTTAAAAGCTTAATTCAGCAAAATCTTATAAATGCTTTTTAAGATATATATATATATATATATATATATATATATATATATATATATATATATATATATATATATGTGAAGTATATATGCATGAAACTATGTGAAGTGACTAATATAAATTCTACATATAAAAAATGACTGATGATTAGATTTGTGATATTATTACAATGTAATGTGATTTTTATTTATCATGGCTAGGATGTTCGTTTGGATGGATCGGATGAATCCAAATTGATTTTGGTTTTTAAAACATTGATCCAAAAAATTCAAACTAAATTAAAATCCGATCAAATTCAACCAAATTACAATTCGATTGGATTGGTTTTACAATTTAGTTTTTAATGCAAGACTTTTTAAAAAAGTATATAATTTGAACATTACTCAACTCTATATAAAAACTAAAAAATTGTTTAGTTATGAAATATAACTTATAAACAACTTCTTAGAAAAATAATTTATAGTTTAATATTTATTTAAAAAAAAAACTTTTGATAATAAGTACATATTAATGTATTATATTGGCTGAAACTTTTGAATAATTAATATTAAAAATAATTAATAATTTGTTATTCAGTTTTTTTTTTTTTTTGTTTTTTTTTTTTTGGATTATTCTGTTTTAATTTTATAAACCAAAACTAATCCGAAATTTAAAATAATAATTCGGTTTTGTTGAAAATCAATCCAAAAATCTAAGTATCCAATCCAAATAATTAAAATCCAAATTGTACCCTACAATCCAAATAAGTCTAATCTAAATATCCAATCAAAATAAGTCTCATCCAAATTGTCTAAATAGACAATTGCGTTTTATAATCATGACACAAGATAAATATTTCACATGTTCGAGTTTTATGCAAAACCTACTTGTATCCATAGGTTAAGTACAATAACTGTTAAGAAATTAATGATCACCAACTTAAAGTGGTCCTGTGGACTATAACTTAAAACAAATGATCATACCATTTATGCAAAAGTAATTTCCCAACAATTATATGTGAAACTTTTAATAAATTAAAGATGATCACATATATATATATTTAATATATTAATTTTAATTTCTATTTTATAAAAAGAAATAAAATAGTTATGAAAATTTAATAATAAGAGAAAAGGGATCATGCTAAAGCAATATGGCCATTAAAGTTTCACCAAACCATATCAACATATAATGTCGTTGAAGAAAGCTTTCAATTTGTGTACCCACATGTAGCTAATATACAGCTATATATATATATATATATATATATATATATATATATATATATATATATATATATATATATATATATATATATATATATATATATATATATATATATATATATATATATATATATATATATATATATATATATATATATATTTGTGAAGATCAAAACAAACTTAAAAATGTTAAAGAACATATAAACTTTATTTATATATACAAAAACCATAAACCTTAAAACAAACCAGATGTCTACAAATAGATGTTTTTAAGAAACAAGGTAAAAATTCAAAAACAACATGTGTTTATAGACAAATGTCGTAAACGTTATGTTTATAGACAAATGTCGGTGGTTTTTTTTTTTTGAAAAATGTCATCAAGAAAAAATTCATAAATTTTATATGTTTTTAAGTTATTCTTTATTGTTGACTGGTTTAACTCGAATCAGGTTGACCTCTCACATTGTTTTAATCAATTCTTTATTTTTTTTAATTAAAGATAAATAATATATTAAATATAATTGTAAAACATAATTTTAAGATATATATATATATATATATATATATATATATATATATATATATATATATATATATATATATAAGAGTAAGATCAAATGAGAACATTAAAAAGGTTGAAAACGCGAGAACAAAGTATATTCATGTGTGATTCCATTATTCATTTGTGGAGAAATGATAAATTTTTATGTCTTTAATTTCAATCGAAGAGAAAAAGCATATTCATGTTGATTGTGCATAAAAGTTTATCATTTCTCCACAAATGAGTACATGAAATCACAATTGAATATACTTGTTCTCGCGATCTCAACCTTTTAGGTGTTCTCATTTGATCTTTTCCCTATATATATATATATATATATATATATATATATATATATATATATATATATATATATATATATATATATATATATATATATATATATATATTTCAATTTTAGTGAAATGATTTAGATACTCACAGAATTTTGAATATATTCGAGATGACTTTCAATGCACTTAGTTTTTGTTATTTATTGACACATTTCTAAATTTTATCATTTAACCCGTTGAAGGTAAGTTGTGTTTATTATTTGAGTCCAATTTGCATCCCATACATACATATGGGTATGTGAGTACATACATATATGCATATCCATTCAACTATTTTTAACTCTATATGCATATTTGTGTTTACCTACTTTTTATGCACATATGTGATATGACCTTCTTTGGGTCAGGTACTAGAAATGTATATATATGATATTTAAACCTACATAATTACCTATTATTATTATAATACCAAAGTTATTGGATTGATTGCTAATAATTATGTAGTGTTATTTTTATTTGTTTATATGTAATTGTCATGTGACTAATTGTACATCGTTTATTTTATGAAGAAAATAATTGATTTGTTTTAAGTTCTATAAACTTATATCTACATTGCAAATGTTATGTAGAATTAAAATAATGTGATTTTGTTATCATTATATTTTTAATAGAGTTTGATATTTGTTTGTTTAAGGTTGTTTTACAATTTTTTTTTTCAATTTATAATTAAAATTGATTTTTAGACAAATATTTAATCATGCTTAATTTATGACTAAAATACACTAAATTTTATATTTTAATTTGAAAAGTTGAATCAATGTTATATAATCCATGACAGTTATATAATTTTGTAAAAGAAAATAACGTGTCTTGGTAACGATCAATTGATAATTAAATATTTAAAAAAAATTGTTTTAAACTCAATTTTTATAGACTAGTATGTCGTCCAAAAAATTAAAATTATAAATTTATCACTGATAAAAATGAAATATTTTTGTATAAATTGATAAAAAAAACAATCATGTCATAATAAGTAAACTAACTAGTACCATATGATAACTTTACTTGTTTTTTTTATTAGAGCATTACATATTTTGATTGTAAAATTATATATTTTGATTGTATGATAATTAGATAATTTATCTAAACAAATATATATTCTATAAATTAAAACTTAATTATCTAAAAAACATTTATATTCTATTTGATATGTTAACTGAAAAATTAACTTTTTTTTTCGGAACAAGAAATTATATAATATAGACTAAGATTCAACCCAAATCTTTGTGTTAAAAAACACCACATTAGTTATCTCAAATAATTTACCCAAACTTTAACTTATAAACTACAATATGTTGTTTTTGTGGTCTCACCCTGTTTGCATTAACTGAAAATTTTATTTTTTAACTTATAAGTTAACTTAAAAGCCAGAATAAACTATTTTGTGATTTTATCAAACATTAAATTATAAAAAATTATTTTGTAAAACATGACTTAAATTATAATAAAAAAAATAGTTTATACAGATAACTTATTTTAGTGAGACAATGCCTTTTTCTTGCTTTTGCTTATATACTTTGGTTATTCTTACAAATAAATAAATAATAATAGTAATAGTTGGATGATGCACATGAAGATACATTAAATACCAAAACTTTCGAAAGCAATATTTAAATTCGTCGAAGGGTTTTACAACAATGTGAATATGAGATGTCCTGGTTACCCACACCACGTGTCATTTATTGAACGGCTGTTTCTAAAATAGGTGTTTCGAAATGATCCTTATATTTCTCCAAAAGATACATAATTCGTCCTTCGACATAAAGAAAGCCTATCCAAGTCCTTCAGAAGAACAACCGTCTCGTGTGTTTGACCCTTTTTATTTTTTTATCTGATTTTCATTTAAATATATTTTCGATTTTCTTCCATTGTCTCAATTATTTTTTAAGTTGATTTTGATTCTTTTAATTACATTTATTTTTTTTGCATAAAGAAAAACAATGAAAATGAAAGGTGAGTAACAGTTGTGTTTATTAGGCCTTAAACATTGGTGTTAATGCTGCATGATGAGTGTTCGATACTGGTTGTGGGTACGGTTATAGGGGCAGATATGGCAGTAGACGTAGATAATTTACTAGAGCACTACAAAAATTAACATTCAAAGAATAATTGGTTGGTGACAAAACAAAAAAATAATAAAAAAATACAGATATTATTTCTTTCTTTTTTCAACTTAAGGGGTGTAAAAGAATATATTCAGTACAATAATTTACCTAAAAGTGAATATACTGTTTTCTTTAAGTTTTTTATTTCTAAAGTGCATGCTTCAAAATGCATATCTCCTAAAACTAAAATGGAACATAAGTAAAATACTATTTTTATGTAACTTTTTTAAATAACAAAAGTTCATGTATAGTTTTGCAAATTTTGTTTTTGTCAATTAATGTAACAATATGGTGATCAACAGATATTTTTTTAACCATTGTCACATATTATTATCAAACTGATAAAATATTTCAAAAATTGTAGCTTAAGTTGATAAAAATATAAGTTATAGGATATTAATATAATAATATAAGCTTGTTAATTATTAAGTATAACTAAAATGATTAAAATGAAAAATATTACCTTGCAAATGGACATGAAATCTTTGTCAGTTTCACCACCTCCAAGACCCAAATCAGGCAAATTCGAACCTTCAAATTCTTGTAAAATGGCAGCTTTTTTAAATCCACCAATAACAACTCCTGGTTCTTTAACAAACCCAGTGGCTCGACCAGTTTTCGAGACCTCAAGTTCAGTCCCCAACACCTCATCAGCCCCTAAAAAATTCTTCACAAAATGCTCCACCATCACTCTCGGGCTCGATGTAACCACGTACCTCTTCCCAAACGAGTTAAACACCTTCCATGTTTCAGGTCGAACATCACCCACGTAAAACCGGGGTAAAACTGAGCTGCATACAAGCTCAACATCTCGGATTCTTAACCCAACAAATGTGATGAAGATAAAGATTTGATCAGATGCAGATTTGGAGAAGATGGAAATGGTGTAGATAAATGGGAAGGAGAGTAATAGGATTATAGCTCTGAAGATGTTTCCAGCTTCGAGGGAGATAAGGAAGAAGTACGGGAAAGGGTTACGGGACACAAGGAGGGTACCGTTGAGAGCGGATGCCACAGTCTGATTTGATCTCGATTTCGTACTGCATTTTGAGATCAGTTCGAAATCGAGATGAATAGACATTGTGAGAATAGAGGGAGAAAGATGTTTGGATTGAGTTATGAAGATGAAATGTATGGGGGTTTAAAAAGAAGTTGGGAGATGGATATGCATTTAGTACCAATACTTTTTTTTTTTTAATCATGCAAAAGTAATACTTGCATGTGAGAAGGAAAAATGTATTAATTTGGATTTCTTATATTATTTCATGGTTTGCTACTTTTTTTTAAATTTCGTATGACCTGTCTTTTTTAGGTGTCGTATCTTTTATTACATGGTTTGCTACCATATGATTGTTTGAATAGTGAGGACTTAATTATTTATATAGAGTTATTGTGAGAAGAGGACTTAATTATTTATGTAGAGTTATGTGAGAAAAGTCGTTAGCTTTTTGTCTCATTAATGCAAAAGCTTTCAACTTAGTTTTTTAGAGACTCTTTTTATACAGCTTTCAACTTAGTTTTTTAGAGACTCTTTTTATACGTGTCGTAATGACATATATGTAATAATCACACATATAACAAACATTAGTTATAAAAAATAATGCTATAATTAAATATGAAATGTATTAATTATAAAGTATATGTATGTTTCATATTTTTTAATAAAAATATTTTCTATAAATAATAAATTTTATATTTAATTATGGTAAAATTTTATATAATTAATGACGTGCCTAAGGGCACATGTTAAAATATAATGAAATTACAACAAAGTAATTCTTTGTGAGATCAAGATTATACAATAAAAGATCTAGATTTGAGACTTGTCTACTATATGAGTTGACTAAAAAAATATTAAAATGTAAATATATAACATTTTTTAAAATAAAATTTGAAAATATACAAACCGAATTGGAAATAATTAAATAATTCAATCTATATTATTAAAAAACTATTGACATATTTTAAATAATTGTGTTGAATATCAAGTTGTAAACACTAAATATTTTTTAAAGAAAAAATTCGGAATAAATACAAACAAAATGATGAATAAATATGTAATTGAATCTATACTAATAAAAACACTCCGACATATTTTAATTAATTATTATGAATCATAAATTTCCAAAAACTTCTTTGAATAAAACATTAGATGTCCTATTGTAAAGTTTACTTTCATTGTCTATAAATTAACATTTTTAATTCGTCTCCATGGACAATGCAATATACAATTTATGGGTATTATGTCAAACATATAATTCCTATGTGTGCATGCAACCCTAATAATTGATACATGTTTTCTCTAATTGAATATACAACTTTAAACAACAAATAAGAAACCCCAGAACAACTAGCATATTTTCGAAAATACCAAATAGGGTTAGGAGAAACATATCTTGATTGATATTTACTAATAACAATGAAAATCCTTGTGTTGTTGAAACCTTGAGAGCAAGCACTACAAATGGTGTGTCTCTAGTGGTTCACACCCAACACTAGCAAAATAAGAATATTGAGAGATAGGAGGGAGGCTTAGAAAATTCGGCTAGCTCTTCATAATAATAGGTTGGCTGAAAATTTTAGGGCTGAGAATCTATTTATAGTGCAGTCAGGAAACCATGGATATGCCCAAATCCAAGATTATCTTAAACCGAGTAATTATCTACCTTCCTGATTATCCACCAGGGATAATTCTAGAAACCCTACAGTTTTAATTAATTTCCTTTAATCCCAAAATTAATTTTGATTAATTTCTGATTAAATATTAATTAAATATTACCATTTCTAATTGATATATTATTCTCATAATGTATTAACAAATTATTTATTTCAATTTATTAATTGAATAATAAATCAACCTGTCTCTATCCAAAAATCATCATGTCTACTTGCTAGTCTTGACGGCAACCCAAAAGGACTGTGCCACTATCAATTCAAGAATATACTAATTATAATTATGGGCTAAGACACCTAATCCAACAGTCTTCCACTTGGATAAGTCTAATAACTATAATTGTCGGTATATTATTCTAAACTGATCAGCAGATTGTAGCTCTCAAAAGTTGTTGTCGAACTCTGACCTAGTCATTTATGTGTCCTACGATAAGCGATCACATAATCCTTCGTTCTACAAGATATCATCTAGATATGAGACATGGAACATAATCAATCTCATTATCCAATACTTTGTTTCCCGATTTCGGATTTCTAATGACAAAAACTACTAACTGAACACATTAATTCAGTCCTAGCTGGGCCCAACACTATAAGTCAACTCCAAATCATCGAGGGGCCCAAATATATCGCTTTTCCAACCAATTCGTAAACAACAAATCATATATCTTTGTTTAAAGATTATAAGATATTATCATTTCAGAATTACTCGTGATAAATTCCATGAAGTAATTCTCTGAGCGTGGGTTAATCCAATACTTAAATATCCATTTCAAAGTACTCATGAATATTGTAGCAACACTATTGCCATGTCCAAAACTCTTCAGAAAATCTACAATCCAATTCATAGCAATCTTGATTCACTACTTACTTCCAAAAGTACAATCGACTGTGGGTGTTTGAACAATCTAATTATTCGGGAAGTAAAAGACTCCATTATTTAATAGACAGAATGTAGTAATCCAACTCATAAATAAATAACAGAAAAAAGGTAGTAATCCAACTCATAAATAAATCTCCATTATTTAATCACCAAAGGTCAATTACATGTATTTCGTTACAAGTTTCGAAACCAACTATTTAACTAATAAAACTAATATCATCATTCATACTGTAACATTCATAAAATTCTTGAAAATTTTAAACTTTTTAAACAACCACAAAAACATCATTTATCACAATTTATTTTCAAAATAAGTTTCATATTAGAGAAATCCCAAAATCATAAAACAAAAACATGAGGAAGTGCATGATCACGCCTTTATCTACCCGCGATCCTCTAAGGTACCTGAAACAAAATCCAAACTGTAAGCCCAAAGCTTAGTGAGTCCCCCCCCCCCCCCCCCCAACAAAAATACCAATATATAACAAATAGCACGAAATATAATAAGAGCATGTAATGGTCCATAACTTTACAGATTGGATTACCCCTGAGCCCACAACATAAATATGGTTTGCCCCGTGGGCCCACAACTTATGTCTGGCTTGCTCCCCGGCCTAATCGGTCAACAGACTGAATACCGCTAAGCTCTCAGTACAAGTCTGGCATGCCCTTCCTGGCCCTCAGTTGGTATCTGGAATGCTCATGAGTCCTCAATATGAGTCTGGCATGCCTTCCCTGGCCCTCATCTCATATCTGGCATACTCCAGGGTTTGTAGGCTACAACAAAAAGCAGTACAACCTCAACCCAACCCATACAATATGTCGACATATAACAAATAATATGATATATAGATAAACAAGCAATTTCACAGGTAGTCCTATAGGTCTACTAGACTAGCATATCAAAACTAGGATACATATCTATATCACACTCATCATATCAACAATGTCAGGTTATCAAACCAATGGGTCGGCCTTTGTACCTTCGACCTGAAAGTATAGTGAGGAAGACTCACCTCACAAAGCCAAACTGCACTGAAACCTCCAACTGCTGACTCACAGAAAATCCTGAACTATCACAAAAAACAAACATCCAACTAACAATTGGAATACCCTTCATGACTAAAGGTGCAACCATAGGGTAATTGTCCATTTTACTCTTTCCCTAATTAGGCCAAGGCCTAAGTCTAAATATTGATCCAAAAGGCCCCCTTACTTCAAGGCCCATGATTGGCCTAATTTTCCAAATTAGGCCCAACCCCTTATTAGGCCTCATCCAAAAGTCTGATCGTATAATTAGCCCAAAATATACTTACCCAGATAGTCCATTAGGGCCCAAGTATCAAAGCCCAACAAATAACTCAATACCCGAAATCCAAAGTTTGAAACCTACACAGCAGGCCTATACGAGTGTAACGACCCAAATTTCAAGGCCAAAAATTTCATTTTTTAATTAACGCATTTAATAAACATTTTACCAAAACCTTGTCAATAAAACATTCCATTACAAAATCATAATGTTGGATTTCAAGCCATAACATCATAAGTATTAAAATCTAGTACAATCCTAAAAACTTCTTGCGGAAACATGTGTGTGTGTGTGTGTGATGCGCTGCTACACCGCCGACTCTTTCCCCTTCAACGAAGAGGTACCTGAAACCAAAACCAAAACTGTAAGCACAAAGCTTAGTGAGTTCCCCCATCATACCACATACCATACAATATCGTCAGTATCTTTCAACCGGTAACCATCATCGGTATCTTTCAACCGGTAACCATCATCGGTATCTTTCAACTGGGAATCAACATCGGTATCTTTCAACCGGTACCCAGGATTATTTCACCCCCTACAACTAGCATACAATCAACATATATAAGCATATAGTCAGGCATATCCGTGTACCGACCTACCCTTGGGTCCTACGGACCACTGTCAGGGAAACTAATCCCTATCATACCCATAACATACTATCCAGATAAACCTCGTAACCAACACATAACCGGACCAAGATAATTATCACAAAGACCATTATCTTTTAAATACCCCTTTTTAGTGGGCCGGCATTGTGGCCTTAGACCCACCCCTACTGGAAGGTAACTCAACTGAATGTCGTGCAGTGTCTGAACTATCCTCGGCGCACAAGTCGACTCCCAACGACTCCTCGATCCCTACACAACAACCTTCAAGTCAACACACACACACACACAACCCTAAACAGGGTCAGCCCAAGTCCAGTCAAAGTCAACATTCAGTTGACCTGACTCGCCGAGTTGGCCTACGAACTCGTCGAGTCCATGCTTCTCTAATCCCACATAAAACCCCGGCTCCACTCGTCGAGTCTAGCAAAAACTCGACGGGTTCTCCTTCAATCATAACATCGGGAGCATCTTCATCCGACTCGCCGAGTTCCTTTCTGAACTCGTCGAGTTCATTTCCAACTTAAGAACTTGTCCAGTCTATGACTCGCCGAGTTGTATGAACAACTCGTCGAGTCCATATTCAAAGATTGGGAGATTGCTATGGACTCGCCGAGTCTGCTCATACCACTCGCCGAGTCCCATGACTTCCAGGTCCCTTTTTGCGTCTAAACCCACAAGGGACTTCCTTCCTAACACTTACCCATTCACCGAAAGGGTTTGGGTGCACAATGGTCACTGACTCGTCGAGCGCCAAGAGCAACTCACCGAGTCCAACCTTGATCAATTCTGTACAGTCGATTTAAATGAGGTCTAACACACCAAAACCATAGATCTGGCCTCCTAATGTCCATTTTATACGTAAAGTTCCAAACTTGATGCACATGCATGGGGTTTTTAGCTCAAAATTCCATATAACGTGTCCTACAATGTGCATGGGGCTCTCATGGCCCTAAAGTTGGCACCTTTATGCCATGAGACCCCTCTTAAGGCCCAGATCTAAAGGCTAGAGTCCACATAACACCCTTTAAATCCGAAAATGGCTTGAAAGCCCTAAATGCACCCAAGATCAACTCTAAAGATAAACAACCAAATGGAAGACCAAAGCAGGAGCATTTTACCTTGATTAAGCTGAAGATGGAATGAGATTTCTGGATCCACAAGCCCCAAGTCGAATACTCAAGCTCCTCTTCTTCCTTCCAAGCTTCACAAGCCAGCAAAAGCACCAAAATGGCCTTAACACACACACACACACAATCGGCTAGGGTTTCGATATGAAGCTCTAGGAGAGTTTTAGGGACAAGGGAGGATGAGTTAAGGCATTTATATAGGGTGCAAACCCTCATATTAGGGTTTTTGTCTAGACAGCACAGACTCGTCGAGTCCAGTCTCTAACTCGCCGAGTCAGCCACTTAACTCACGTGTCCAAACCGCTTCTACTCGACGAGTTGGGCCACCAACTCGCCGAGTCCCAGGCCAAAATGAAAAATACTTAATTTGAAAATACGTACCAGGAACCAGGTGTTACAAATACCCCCCCCCCCCCCCCCCCCCGCTTATTTTAGACTTCGTCCTCGAAGTCTGCTGCTTGTTCTTGCAAAAGCTCTGGGTAAAGCTCCATCATCTCATCCTCCGGCTCCCAAGTCCACTCTGAGCCCTTTCGGTGGTGCCACTGCACCTTTAGCAGCTCCACTCTCTTGTTCCTCAGATCCCTTGACTTCCTGTCAAGGATCGCCACTGGCTGCTCGATGTAGTTCAGGCTGTCACCAACCTGAATGTCCTCTAAAGGCACTACTACCGAATCGTCCACCAAACATTTCTGCAACTGGGAAACGTGAAAGGTGCTATGAATCCGACTGTTTTCGGCTGGCAGATCGAGCCTATATGCCACCTTGCCTACCTGGGCTACAACCCTGAAAGGTCCAATATACCTAGGGCCCAACTTGCCCTGCTTCCTGAATCGAATGACACCCTTCCAAGGTGACACCTTCAGGAGGACCATATCCCCGAACTGGAATTCCAAGTCGGATCGGCGCTTGTCGGCATAACTGTTCTGCCGACTCTGAGCAGTCTGAAGCCTGCTCCGGACCTGTTAAATCCTTTCCGTAGTCTTGTGTACCACTTCGGTACTCCCCATAACCCTCTGACCAACCTCACCCCAACATATCGGGGTCCTGCACTTCCTCCCATACAACATATCGAAGGGAGGATGGTCAATACTCGCGTGATAGTTGTTTTTGTACGAGAACTCAGCCAAAGGAAGGTAAGTATCCCAACTACCTCCGAAGTCTAAGATACACGCCCGCAACATATCCTCCAAAGTCCGGATGGTCCGCTCACTCTGTCCATTTGTCTGCGGGTGAAAAGCGAAGCTAAAATACAGATGAGTACCCAGCTCGTCATGAAACTTCCTCCAAAACCTTGAAGTGAACCACACACCCCTGTCTGAAATCACAGAAACTGGCACACCGTGCCGCGTCACCACCTCCCAGATATAGATGTCGGCCAACTTCTCGGCCGAGATGCTCTCCTGAATCGGGATAAAATGGGCGATCTTGGTCAATCGATCAACGATGACCCAGATCGAATCCACTCCCCGTGCGGTCCTGGGAAGCTTAGTGATAAAATCCATCGTGAAGTCTTCCTATTTCCACATCGGAATATCAAACGGATGCATCTTGCCGTGAGGTCTCTGATGCTCGACCTTGACCTTCCTGTAGGTCAAGCACCGCTCTACGTACCATGCCACATCCCGCTTCATGCAAGGCCACCAATAGTCCAGACGAAGATCCCTATACATCTTCGTCGCCCCGGGGTGAATGGAGAATCAAGATTTGTGCGCCTCCTCCATCAATACCTGGCGCACACCCCATGATACGGGACCTACACCCTACGGTGTAGAGTCAACAACCCCCGACTATTATAGTCAAAGGAGGAGACCTGACCCACAATCCGCTCGCTCTTCTGATGTTCCTCCTTCATGGCCTCCTGCTGGGCCTCCCAAATCCTCTCCAACAGTGGAGTCACCACCGTCATCCTCAGGCAGATATCCCTGATCGGCGCTGCCTTGCGGCTAAGCGCGTCGGCCACCACATTGGCCTTATCCGGGTGATAAAGGATCTCGCAATCGTAATCCTTTACCACGTCCATCCATCGGGGCTGCCTCATGTTTAGATTCGGCTGATCCATGAGGTACTTCAAACTCTTATGGTCCGTGTAGATAGTACAACGAACCCCATAAAGGTAATGATGCCAAATCTTGAGGGCGAAAACTGTTGGGTTTTGAGCATTCTAACACTCCTAAGTGTACATGCAACCCTAAATACCTTGGATCTATGTTTTTTCTATTATACATGCAAATATGAATATCCAAGGTATTATCCTAATCTAGCATACAAAACAATGAATATAACAAGATAGAATACATACCTCTTTGATGTAGAATGTCTTCATGAAGCTTGAGTGCCTAGTGCCTCAAGTGTGACACCTCAAATGGTTCACACAACACCAAATACACTTGGAATAACTTGAGAGAATTCTACACTTCTTGAAAATCGGCTAGCCCTTCTATTACTCTATAGTGGTCGATTTTGGTCAAGAATAAGATGCATATATAGTTAGGGTTACACCATGTAAACCCTAATTGACATGGCCTTTCATTTCCATGATCCATGGGTACAAAAACACCATGGAGCATCCATGGAGAATCATATGGGTTTTAGCCCAACTAGATAATCCATGGAGCATTAGCCCACTATATAAGTATGGATGATTTACACAATCAACCCATATATTCAATTAGTCTTCTTTTGATCACTTAATTAATCCTATATTAATTCTTGATCAATACTAATTAAATAATCTTATTAATATATTAGAACTTATAATATATTAACCAACCATAAGTGTTATTTCTCTCATTATAGTCTATCCAAGTGCATGATGCCATGCAACCCAAATGGACCATGCCGGGTCAGGTCAAGTCTTACCAATTATAGTTATGGACTTAGACATTAATCCAACAAAAACAACAGCCCCCAACTCCAAATCATGCGTTGGGTAGTTCGCCTCGTGAGGCTTCAGCTGCCTCGACGCGTAGGCGATGACATGCCCTCTCTGCATCAAAACCGCGCCCAAACCTGAGATGGATGCATCGCAATACACAACAAAATCCTTCATGCCCTTTGGCAGGGCTAAGATTGGCGCCTCACACAATCTCTGTCTCAGAGTCTCGAATGTGGCCCGTTGCTTAGGCCCCCAACGAAAGACCACGACTTTCCTTGTTAGCCTGGTCAAGGGTACGACTATCTTGGAGAAATCCTTGATGAATCTCCGATAGTAGCCGGCTAATCCTAGAAAACTCCGAATCTCGGATGGAGACTTCGGAGCCTCCCATCTCATCACGACCTCCACTTTGGCTGTGTCCACTGAGATCCCGTTATGGTCGACGAGAGGCCCAAGGAACTTCACCTCGCGTAACCAGAACTCACACTTGGAGAACTTAGCATACAAGTTCTCCCTCCTCAAAGTCTCCCGAACCTCTCGCAGATGCTCCTCGTGCTCCTCCTGCGTCTTGGAGAAAACAAAGATATCATCAATAAACACTATCACAGACCGGTCTAACATCGGTCTACACACGCGGTTCATGAGGTCCATGAACACGGCAAGAGCATTGGTGATCCCGAAGGGCATCACCACAAACTCATAGTGGCCATAGCGCGTCCGAAACGCAGTCTTCTGCACATCCTCCTCTCTGACCCTCATCTGATGGTATCCTGAACGCAGATCAATCTTGGAGAACCAAGATGCTCCTTGCAGCTGGTCAAAGAGGTCATCAATCCACGGGAGTGGGTAACGGTTCTTCACAGTAACCTTGTTCAGCCCCCGATAATCTATACACATCTGATGCGACCCGTCCTTCTTCTTCATAAACAGAATCGGGGCTCCCCAGGGAGAACTACTCGGTCTAATGAATCCCTTGTCTAACAGCTCCTGCAGCTGTGTAGACAACTCCTGCATCTCAGGAGGAGCCAGCCGATACGGTGCCTTGGCTATCGGAGCTGCACCAGGGACTAGGGCGATCCTGAATTCCACCTGCCTCTCCAGAGGTATCCCAGGCAACTCCTCAGGGAATACGTTCGAAAACTCACGCACCACGGGCACCTCGCCCACTGTTGCCTTACCCTCCTCCCGGGTGTCCATAACATAGGCGACATATCATGTGCAACCCTGCTAAAGGTAACGCCTAGCTCTCGTTGTTGAACATACCGCTGGTCCTCGCTGCGGCCTCTCGCCCTGAACTACCAACTCTCCCCCACTTGGGGTTCTGATCCGAACCAGCTGATGCGCACAATCTATCACCGCCCCATTGCGGCTCAACCAATCCATGCCTATAATCACCTTGTTCCTCCTCAACGGAATAGGAACCAGGTCTACCTGGTAACACTCCTTGAATAGCCTGAAGACACAGTCCCGATAGACCTCCGATGCTCGTACTAACCGGTCGTCCGCAATCTCGACCTCTAGAGAGCAATCCAACATGCCCGAAGACTCCGAAAACTTCTTGCTAAGTGCAAGAGAGACAAATGATTGGGTGGCACCCGAATCAAACAACACCTGAGCTAGGATTCCATTCACATGGAACGATCCTAACCAAGGAACATGATATATCAAAAATCACAGTGATATACTATAAAAGCATAAGGATAAGAAATCATACCTGTCACCACATCGGGTGCAGCGCGTGCCTCCTCGGCTGTCAGCTGAAATGCTCGGCCCCGAACCACTGGAGCCTCTATCTTGACCTTCCGGCCATCCACAACCTGACCTGTTGCTGGAGTCGGCGCCGCTGTTGCTGCCAATCACTACTAGAAAACTGCCCTTTAATGACGCGCAAACAATGACGCGCGCTAATAAAGGACGCGCATTTGTGCGTGCCCTAAAAAATAACGTAAGCTCTGGAAAATTTGAAGGATAGAGGGCACGCATTTTTGAGCGCCCTAAAATTAGTGTCCAACAAAAAAAAAAGTAAAAACACGGAGGGCACCTATCCTAAAAAGCGCGTCGTGTTACCTTGTCGCTTTATAATTTTAGTCTATTAGCGCGTGTTTTCATTTTTTGGGGGGGAATGAAATCCAAAAAATTAAAAAGCCCGCTTGCGTCTCCTCCTTCCACGGGAATGCTCACCTCATCAGACTCACCACCATCTCTCCCTCTCTCTCTCTCTCTCTCTCTCTCTCTCTCTCTCTCTCTACAGCTCCCCTCCATACTACCACCATGATTGTCGCAACTACATCTCACCACCTGCAACCTCAACACAATCGACCATCACCACCATTCCTACCATCCATCGCCGCCCTACGATCTTCTCCATCACCACCTCTTTCTTGTTCTATGTGAAGCCCTAAAATCGGTACCAACAATTGATAGGTTTGATTCTACCCTAGTTCGTTCCCCCCCCCTTTCCTCCACAACAACTGATAGGTTCGATTCTAACACTGATAGGTTCGATTCTATGGGGTTGACGAATCGTGGTTTATACATCTATGGTTTTTGAATTTCGAGTATTATGCACACAAATGTCAGACGAAATATGGTCTGATTCCAGTTCTTAAAGCCCTCAACTCCGATTGACATGTGATCAAGGCAGGAAGAATTATCGACTCCTTCAAATAAATGTTATCGTCTTCCTATATCAATCTGTTTTTGTCTATGCTCAACATTCCAAGGTACAACTCTCTTTTAAACTCCAATATCAACATCTATTCATTTACTTTCCACGAATTCTCATCATCGCATTCGACTTCATCATTCCCAAGAATGATTTTTTCTAAATTCATCTCTTTACTAACCTGATTGTGTTATCTACTTGTTGGTGGGATTTCTATCAGTTTTAATTTTATTTTAAGGTGAAATGATGAAGTGCACGTGAGGTGTTTGATGAAATGCTCAAGTGAGTGTAGACAATAATTTCTTTCATCTTTTGGCTATGTAAAGATGGGTAAGGATGGAAAAGTTGACATGTTGTGACATCAGGGCCAACAGGGTGCTGCAATTCACATAATCGATGCCAACACCAGACATCTGTTTTCTTTTCTTGCTGGCTTTCTCATGATTTGTGCTTTGTGACTTCAGATAATTACAGAATTCAAGGAGCAAGGATTGAATACCGAATTGTACAGCAAGAACAAAGACAGAGGGGAAACTTATAGTATTGTACACACAAGTGCTATCAGGTAGTTTTTTATGAGATCTGCTGTTCACGCACCATTTGAATACTGGGTTTTGAACTTTGAACAAAATCTTTGCTTTTTGGGGAAAAACAAGGATGAATAGTTAAATCCATTAACCATGGAATCTGAAGGATTCCAACGTAATGGTAATGGAATTCCATCCATTTGGCAACCCTGGAATGGATTCTCGAATACCAATTCCATCAGATTAATGCAATTCAATAATAAAACTGAATAATCTTTTAAAGCTTATATTAATTAAGACTTAAGAGTAATTTTCTGTTGAACTATCTTAGTATTGCAGTCATTGGATCAAGATGCCAGAAACGGATTGACACCAATAAAATTAAGAGCAAAATCAGCTAAATTTGCTAAAGCAACAGTCAAGGCACAAATGGCATCATTCAAGGTCAATTTATTATAATTCTTTATTAGTATTATTAAGAAAAAAAAGATAACATTAAACATATATAATATATAATATATGTCTACAGAGATTTGGAGTATGGGCAGATTGGGATCATCCTTATCTCACTCTTGATCCAGAATATGAAGCTGCTCAGGTACTGATGCCAAATTATTATTATTATTATTATTATTATTATTATTATTATTATTATTATTATTTTTATTATTATTTTTATTATTTAATTGTTTTGTTTTTTCTAGATTGAAGTGTTTGGGCAAATGGTTTTCAAAAGGTACATATACAGACGGAGAAAGCCAGTGCACTGGAGTCCTTCATCACGCACTGCTCTTGCAGAGGCTGAATTAGAGGTAAACAGATAAGATTATAATTAAAAATAAATAAATAAATAAGTTTTTAGTTAATTTCAAGAAAACAAAATTATAATTTAATTCATATCATGAAATATTTACTAAAAATAGGATACATATATAGAGTGTCTTATTTTCCTTGGAAGTTTCTTGCAGTATCCTGAAGTCCATGTTTCAAAGAGCATGTATGCAATTTTCAAATTACTAACTACTCCAACTAAAGATGGATTACTTGATGAATTTCCCAAATTGTCCCTTGCAATTTGGACCACAACTCCTTGGACTATTCCTGCAAATGCTGGTATGTGTCCACCTTCATAATTCATATATCATGTATCATGTGAGTTTTTCTTTTTCTTTTTCTTTCTTTCCTTAAACAACTTTTATGTAATCAGTTGTTTATCTGTAATAGTGTAATTTTTCTTCTTTCTTTTTTTAGCTGTTGCAGTGAATTCCAAGCTCCAGTATGCCATTGTTGAAGTGCAATCACCTTCACCTGATGTTACTTCATCTTCTGAAGATGGAAAGAAGAGAATTGGTAGTGTTTTGAAAGGCTCTAAGATACCATTTTTCATTGTTGCACTTGACCTTTTGTCAACACTGGAATCCAAATGGAATGTGAAACTTGCTGTTAAGAAAACAGTTTTCGGTTCAGATCTTGAAAATTGCAGGTATACTTAGGTAGGAATGGAATCATTCATTCCGATTCCATCCAACCAACAAGTCTCATAGTTTCATGTTTTTATCAAGACTTACTTTTTTTTTTTTTTTCTGAAATTACTTATTTTGAACAGATATGCACATCCAATAAATGGGGAAGAATGTCCAGTTGTGATTGGAGGAGATTACATCACAACAGAATCAGGAACAGGACTTGTCCATACTGCCCCTGGACATGGACAAGATGATTATATAACAGGATTAAAATACAATTTGCCAATAATATCCCCAGTAGACGATGAAGGAAAATTCACTGAAGAAGCTGGAATCTTTAAAGGGCTTGATGTGTTAGGAGATGGGAATGCTGCTGTAATTGATCACTTGGATCAACTTTCATCAATTATCATGGTGGAACCTTACAGTAAGTTAGTTATAAAGACACCATTGAAATGGTTTAATATAAAATTTACTTAAATGCCCTTGTTTTCTTGATATTAGAGCATAAGCATCCTTATGATTGGAGGACAAAAAAGCCTACGACAACTGCACAATGGTTTGCATCTGTTGAAGGATTCAGAGAGGCTGCTATGGATGCCATTAGTCAAGTAGTATGGACTCCATCTCAGGTACTAAAATGGTTCCAGTTCTTTCTGACGTTTTACATTTTTAGTCCAAAATCCAACACTTTTTCAAAATTAGTCCTTATTTCAAGGTTTCATATCAGTTTTAGTCCCTAGAACCTTAAATACCAAAACTAAAAAATGTTTAATCCATAAGATAATATATAACACTAAATTACTAAAATGGTTCCAGTTCTTTCTGATTTTTACATTTTTAGTCGTAAATCCAACGCTTTTTCAAAATTGGTCCTTATATCAAGGTATCATATCAATCTTGGTCCCTAGAACCTTGAAATACCAAAACTAAAAAAGGTTCGGTACATAAGATAATAATATATAGACTAAAATAAATTACTAAAATGGTTCAACGTCTTTCTGATTTTTACATTTTTAGTCCAAAATCGAACGCTTTTTTTCAAAACTGGTCCTTATTTCAAGGTTTCATATCAATTTTGGTCTCTAGAACCTTGAAATACCAAAACTGAAAAAGGTTTGGTACATTACTAGTTTGTTAAAAGTTGAAGTTTTATTCAAATATATAAAAAAAAATTATGATAGTTTCTGGACTCCAAAAGTATCTTTTGATTAGGATTGAAATGCTTCAAAGTTTTTTGCATAATTCTATTTTGCTTAGTGGGTGTGTTTGTTTTATAGGTTTGGGCTGTTACAGGGGGTAGTGATGGGATTGCAAATACCAACTCGGTTTGAGTTCTATTTTGCATCCATCTCTGATTTGAGTTCACCTCTTCAACGACTGAAGAATCCATCTCTTCATTTTAATCCATCGCAGCTCCCTGTGACACACTTACCAACTCGGTTCACCTCTTTGCTTGGTAAATATATATTTGCATCTTTGTTTTTTCTATTTGTTAGTATTGATCATCTATTTTTATTGTGTTTCTTTTTTTAATCGGTTGTAAGTTACCCTGTCTGAGTACATATAAATAGAAGGAAGATGTCCCAATGTGGATGCCATCCAGGTGTTTGTTGAAAGTCCCAAGTGAAATTTGTTGTTATTTTAGACATCGTATAGTAGCTAAGTTCAATATAAAATCTATTTTATTGAGTAAGCTTTATGAGTTTTTTGATGAAAGGTTTAGATTTTGTTGATGTCATAGCTAAACTAATTATGTTCTCTTTCTCCTTCTCCATTTACAGAATCAATGATGGGTTTGGGGAAAACCCTGTGAAACAGCCATTTGAATGTGATGATTAGGTTCGGTTGTGATGGAGACAGGTTGGTTTTCTGACATTGCATGGAGCCAATTTTGGAGTAGCGAAATGTAAGAACAATCGGATTCAAAGCAATCCAAAACCGAATATAACTGGTTGTCCATGGTGAGTGAGCCCAGTTATTGAGATCAGTGGAACCCTAAACTGATGGGCTACGTATGAAGTGTTTAATCTATTTACAACTAAATAGAGTAAAGTCAAATGCTTTGACCACAGAAAATGGTGGAAGTGTTGGCTTATCATCTATAATTGAAGTTGATGTTAAGTCAGTAGTAACAATGGCAAGAGGAACTACTTACAAGTAAGCCTTTCTTATAGATTTTTACCATTAATTTTTAAGAATAGCAGCTTACTTCTAACTAAAATTTGCATTTCTTTTATCATTAATCATTTTTTTTGTTAGGGATGGGCCTTTATTGATGGTTGCATGTGGTAGAGATACTATATCAATTGCTAGCTATGTAAAAAGATTAGCATCTGAAAATGTATTTGTTGTTCAGGTGAGTCAACTTGAATCCTTTCTCCTCACATTAATCAGTCAAATAAACTTTTTTATGAAAATCTCTTTTTAATTTAATATTTTTAAGATTTGGTAATTGGGTTTCAGATTCAACATCCAAGAAAACAAGTGAGTAGGTTTGACTTGGTGTACAATTGACTATTTGTTTGATCTGCCTCGACTCTTGAGTAAGTTCTGAATGGGTAAATGATGTCTGTCTATACATAAAGTCTTTCTTTTATGGTCCAAATGACTTGTGAGTAAATGACCATTGTACCCTTCTGTTTAGAAACAAGGTAGAATAACAAGTGATTGTTTATTTGATCTGTCTAGGGTAAGTTCTGAATGGGTAAATGATGTATGTCTGTAGTATGTGTTGTATACAGAAAGTCTTTCTTTTTTGGTCTGAATGAATTAAACAGAGTTGTATGATTATTTGTTAGTTTTATAGGAATGTATAACCCATGTTAGCAATGTATTATTTTTGTTTAACATTTGAATGATTCTTTGTATGACATTACAATTTGTGTAATTTATTTTATTTTTTGAGTATGAAATTTTATTTTATATTATGCAATGGATTGTATTTTTTGTATATGGTATTTTATTTCTATTATGAGAAATTAAATGCAAATTTAATTTAAAAATTAATAAATATATAAATTTATTTTTTTTAAACATTTAAATTTACGATACGCAAAAATGTGTGTCATCTTCATTTATGACATGACCTTTCTTGACAGGGGCTTTCTTGATACGCATTGCGTGTCATTAACACGCGCGTCGTAAGGTTACGACACGCGAATGCGTGTCATCTTCCTTTATGACAGGGCCTTCCTTGATGCGCATTGCGTGTCGTAAACGCGCGTCGTAATTGCGCGTCGTAAATGAGCGTCGTAAATGCGCGTCGTCTATAGACGACGCGCAAAAGCGCATCGTCTCTCTTTATGACAGGGCCTTCCTTGACACGCATTTGCGCGTCGTCTGAGCCTTTTACGACGCGCAATGAGCGTCGTAAAAGGCCTTTTTTCTAGTAGTGAATCTAAGGAAATTGGCCTTTTTATGGCCCTTCTGATTGCAATGAAAGCAAATCAGGTCTGACATCTGTATCGCCGGAGTAGGGGCAGTACAATCCCTGCCAAAATGCCCAACCTTGCCTTACTTGTAGCAGCCTGAACCCGACCCAGTGCGACAAGCTCCCTCATGTGACTGACCGCATTTCCCACAGCGGTCCCGCCCTGACTGGCCTTTCAGCCTACCATCGGATCCCTTGGGCTTCTTCCCCGAAGCCCCCGCCTTCTGCCCCTCCTCTGCCTTCCTCTTCCGGATGTGCTCCAGATCAGTCTCCCTCTCCTTAGCCCTGGCAATCATGGAATCCAGGGTAGGGCAAGCTGAAAAACTGACATGCTCCCAGATTTCAGCTCGTAGCATGTCATGGTAGCAGGTCCTCTTCATGTCCTCATCACCCGCATACTGGGGCACCAACAAAGCCCTCTCCCGAAACTTGGCGGTGATCTCTGCCACAGTCTCCGTAGTCTGTCTCATATCCAAGAATTCCCTGGCCAGCTGCTGAAGCTTTACAGCTGGCACAAACTCTGCTCTGAACCGGGTCATAACATCCAACCATGTCATAGCCTCAACAGCCGAGGCTCCCAAAGAGTCACCAACCAACTCGCACCAATCCCTAGCCCGGTCCCTCAAACACCCTGCTGCAAATCATACCTTCGACCCCTCGGGGTAGAAGCTGGTCAGCTGTGCAGACTCAATGTCCGCAATCCATCGTCTGGTAGCAATGGGGTCCTTCTCCCCGTGGAAATCTGGCGCACCACTCCCTCTGAAGTCCTTAAAGGACTGTGTGAGTGGTCCTGACTGGCTGGTCACCATGTCACTCTGGAGCGCTCTAAGGCGATCCTCCATCAGCTCAACGATCCCCTCTTTGATCGACCCGAAGATAACCAGCGTCGCATCAAGGATACCCCTCGTGATCTCGGACGCGATGAACTCGCGTAACCCATCATCCACATGCTCGGATCCTGCCCCCGAGCCCGATCCTGAACCTCCTGCTCCATGTCATGTGACCACCATTCTGAGACAATAAACATACGAATGTCAGGGTCACATATACTTTCTGGAGGTCACCCACACTTCCAAGTTTCTCGGTTCCATCTAGGCCCTCCTTGATTCGAGTACAGATCCTCTGCTTTCAGTAGTACGGGCCCATACTACCTTCCACATCTATCCGTACTTTCCTCAAGAATTTCTTCGACTTCACCAAGTCTCTTTTTACCGATACCCTTTCCATTGACCTCATCTTAGGCTTCCCTAGGGCACTCTTCGACCTACTCTCTGCCATCAGCTACACTAGGAGTCCCCACCACCTCCCCTAACTAGCTTGCGGATACTGTTACATATCTACTCCTTAGTTAGTTGAAGCTGGTTAGAACCCCCATAGCACAAAGCAAGCAGCATTCGTGCTTTGAGTAACCAAACCATGCATAACCTACACAGACCATCCTACTACTGACTAAACAGTCCTAGCATACAACTCATACAACACGCACACAAAGCATCCTTCCTAGATCCTTAGCCCTAACTAGCATGCAATTCTCAGAATCATATATATCAGGCACACAAGGCATCATCCTAGATCCTTAGTCCTATTCAAGCATGCAGTTCTATGAATCAAAACCATATAACATAACATAACAAGTATGGGTATCTTGGGGAAAATTTACTTGAGCCCGACCGCTTGCACGCATCACACACTTCGTCTTTCTTAAAAAAATTCTCATTTTAAACTTTAGAAAACCATTTTTCCTTGAAAGATATTTTAGTCCCTCATTTTGAGTCCAGACACCCCCGAGGGTGTGTCCGAATCCCTCAAACCAGGGCTCTGATACCAACTTGTAACGACCCAAATTTCATTTTTGAATTAACGCATTTAATAAACATTTTACCAAAACCTTGTCAATAAAACATTCCATTACAAAATCATAATGTTGGATTTCAAACCATAACATCATAAGTATTAAAATCAGAGTACAGTCCCAAAAACTTCTTGCGGAAACATGTGTGTGTGTGTGTGATGTGCTGCTACACCGCCGACTCTTTCCCCTTCGACGAAGAGGTACCTGAAACCAAAACCAAAACTGTAAGCACAAAGCTTAGTGAGTTCCCCCATCATACCACATACCATACAATATCGTCGATATCTTTCAACCGGTAACCATCATCGGTATCTTTCAACCAGTAACCATCATCGGTATCTTTCGACCGGTAATCAACATCAGTATCTTTCAACCGGTACCCGGGACTATTTCACCCCTACAACTAGCATACAATCAACAGATATAAGCATACAATCAGGCATATCCGGGTATTGAACTACCCTTGGGTCCTAGGGACCACTGTCAGGGAAACTAATCCCTTTTATACCCATAACATACTATCCAGATAAACCTCATAACCAACACATAACCAGACCAAGATAATTATCACAAAGACCATTATCTTTTAAATACCCCTTTTTGGTGGGCCGACATTGTGGCCTTAGACCCACCCCAACTGGAAGGTAACTCACCTCAATGTCATGCAGTGTCTGCACTATCCTCGGCGCACAAGCCGACTCCCAACGACTCCTCGATCCCTACACGACAACCTTCAAGTCAACACACACACATATAACCCTAAACAGGGTCAGCCCAAGGCCAGTCAAAGTCAACCTTCAGTTGACCTGACTCGCCGAGTTGGCCTACCAACTTGTCGAGTCCATGCTTCTCTAATCCCACACAAAACCCCGACTCCACACGTCGAGTCTAGCAAAAACTCGACGGGTTCTCCTTCAATCATAACATCAGGACCATCTTCATCCGACTCGCCGAGTTCCTTTCTGAACTCGTCGAGTTCATTTCCAACTTAAAAACTTGTCCAGTCTATGACTCGCCGAGTTGTGTGAACAACTCGTCAAGTCCATCTTCAAGGATTGGGAGATTGCTATGGACTCACAGAGTCTGCTCAGACCACTCGCCGAGTCCCATGACTTCCAGGTCCCTTTTTGCGTCTAAACCCACAAGGGACTTCCTTCCTAACACTTACCCATTCACCGAAAGGGTTTGGGTGCACAATGGTCACCGACTCATCGAGTGCCAAGAGCAACTCGCCGAGTCCAACCTTGACCAATTCCATACAGTCGATTTAAATGAGGACTAACACACCAAAACCGTAGATCTGGCCTCCTAATGTCCATTTTATACGTAAAGTTCCAAAGTTGATGCACATGCATGGGTTTTTTAGCTCAAAAATCCATATAAAGTGTCCTACAATGTGCATGGGGCTCTCATGGCCAACCCTAAAGTTGGCACCTTTATGCCATGAGACCCCTCTTAAGGCCCATATCTGAAGGCTAGAGTCGACATAACACCCTTTAAATCCGAAAATGGCTTGAAAGCCTAAATGCACCCAAGATCCACAATCTGAAGATGAACAACCAAATGGAAGACCAAAGCAGGAGCATTTTACCTTGATTAAGCTGAAGATGGAATGAGATTTCTGGATCCACAAGCCCCAAGTCGAATACTCAAGCTCCTCTTCTTCCTTCCAAGCTTCACAAGCCAGCAAAAGCACCTAAATGGCCTTAACACACACACATACACACAATCGGCTAGGGTTTCGATATGCAGCTCTAGGAGTGTGTTAGGGACAAGGGAGGCTGAGTTAAGGCGTTTATATAGGGTGCAAACCCTCATATTAGGGTTTTTGTCCAGACAACACGGACTCGTTGAGTCCGGTCTCTGACTCGTCGAGTCAGCCACTTAACTCCCATGTCCAAACCGCTTCTACTCGACGTGTTGGTCCACCAACTCGCCGAGTCCCAGGCCAAAATGCAAAATACTTAATTTAAAAATACGTACCAGGAACCAGGTGTTACAGTGGGGCGTACCCCTTCAGTATGATGGGCGTACTTCGCCTCATATTGAACACCATCGAGGTGGTTGACTTAGTACGCGGGGCGTACCCTCGCAGTACTTAATACCTTCATAAGTGCTTAATGGATTAATCATTTAAGCTCAAACTTCATATCTATGGCTCAAAAGCACCCTAGAACCATAAAGTCTCAAACTTTAAGACTTTGGTCGTCAAAAAAGGGCTTAATGCATGGTATTAATCCATTAAAATCTCCTACAAAGAACAAGGGACCAAACTAGCTCAAGGGACCTCATTTTTGTGCCTTGGGACCCATCCTAGGGTCTGAAAGGACAACCCAACATGACCAATACAAAGCATGCAAAACATTAGGACTATTGGGACAAGAAGAATGCCAAAAAGCAACCAAAAAGAGATCTAAAGAATCCAATCATAAAGGTAGAAGCTTTATACCTTCTGAAGCTTCCTAATAAGATGCTAATCCTAGATCTACAAGCTTGCTTCATTCCTTGACTCCTTTGATGCACTAAATTCTCCTTTTGGCACACAAAAATCACACTATAAGCTCAAAATGCTCACTATGGGGGCTATGGTTCTCTGAAAACGGCTAAGGAACTTGGAGGCTGAAGGAGTGAGTCAAAATGACCCATAACAAACCCTAAAAAATAGGGCTCCACCCGGACATGCGTACGCACTACGTACATATGTGTACGCCCAGCGTACTAGGGCACACCCTAGTATGCTTAGCGTACCCACATGTACGCCCATCGTACAACTCGAGCCCCCAAGAATTACCAATTTTCCACTAGGGCTTCTTAGGGCTAATTCCAACCAACATCAAGGACCAAAATGACATATTTAAATACCAAGGGAAGGATTCGAAAATTCCTGAAAACCCGAGATGTTACAAATCTCCCCCACTTGATTTAGACTTCGTCCTCGAAGTATACTACAACAACAGATCCAGGTAATCCAACCGCATATTACTGGGCTGTAAACCCAATATCTTTATCATTTTAGGGTCGTAAACCCATGAAGAGGGCCCAATGGGCTGAAAACCTTCATATTGGGCCTACAATTTCAAGGATATTCAATATAAGCCCAAAACACTCTTTTCTCCAACCCCTATCTCATTCTTAGTTTTAAACAAATAAAAAAGAGAAAGAAAAAAAATGAAAGGATAATTAGGGTGTTGCCACCTCATAAATTTATGGTGGTTATCTATGTCATTAGCATCACATATATCTAAGCATAACTCCAAATCTTTAATGTAAAAACCAACATACTCACTCTCTTTTCGTTCTTCTTATCCTCAGCCGAAGATCCCAATATCACCCTCATTTCACTCTCCAATTTACCAACAATTCTCTCTAAGAACTCTCAAGACAAATCCCATCTTTCCTTCTCCAAATTCGCGAGTGCTAGTGTATGAGTTCAAGGGAACTTCATCAAATCCACCATTCTTGGTAAGCTACTTTCTCATTAAGGTGTTTAACTTCATGTTCATGTTAAACTTACTTCTCATAGCAGTCCATCTCATGATCCAGGTTTATTAGATCCCCATAAGTTCGAGATCTACTTAAAGGAGCTTGCTAGGGCCAAAATCTCTCTCATATCTCTCCAAATTCGTGAGTGCTAGTGTGTGAGTTCATACCCCCTATTTTCGGTTTTTACATGGTTTTATGGGAGAATACAAGTTTCTTTATGTAGATTTATGTGTATATGCATGTATATGTGTGCTTTTCATGATTTGTGTTGTGATTGTGTTGAAATCTTCATAAACTCGAAAAATATGCTAAAACATGACGGTATTTGTGAAACAAACCACTTGATGCAACATAATATGAAAATGAAAGGATTAAATCATTTCAAGGATGTTGAAACTAAGAACATCGTGTAAAGGGCCAAAATTGACAACATAATCAAAAGTGAGGTGCTTATGTAACCCACGGTTTTTTAAGGACAAAAAAGGATTATTTTATATAAACATGGATCTTCATGTTATTCATGAATTTCCAAGGGCTAAAAATGTAAGTTTTCACAAAATGGGCCTCAAATTGAGCCTTCACGGTTTTTATGGGCTAAACTTGCAAATTTTTGGCTTTTATGATTTAAATTATAATTTTAGACAAATCTGAGCCAAAAATGTAAATTTTCAGTACAAATGGCTAAAAATGTAAATTTATTTAAACTTGGGCCAAAAAGATAATTTATTCACAATTGGGCCGAAAATGTCAATTTTCATAAAAATTAGAGCCAAAAGTGTTAATTCTAACGAAAGAGGGCTAGAAATACTATTTCATTTAAAACAAGCCCTAAAATATAAACTTTTGGTCTTAAGGGGCCTAAAGTGTCATTTTTACCCAAAATGTTCCTTAATTGTAAATTTTCGGTTGTATGGACCGAATATGCCTTTTTTACAAAAAGTGGGCCTTTTTTTTGTCATTTTGGTAAATAATTGAACAATACAATAACAAACGGATTAACTACGTCATTTATACTTTTATTGGGCCTAGAATATACATTACATGTCTGTTGGGCCTTAGTGGTTCATTTACATGCTTGTTGGGTCTGGAATATACATTACATGTCTATTGGGCCTTAGTGGTCCATTTACATGCTTGTTGGCCCTGGAATATATATACATGCCTATTGGGCCTTAGTGGTCCATTTACATGCTTGTTGGGCTTGGAATATACACTTACATGTTTTATTGGGCCTTTGTAGCCTGTCTACATGCTTGTTAGGCCTGGAATATACACTTACATGTTTATTGGGCCTTTGTAGTCCATTTATAAACTCGTTCGGACTTGTAACCTTAAAAGATACTCGAAAGCATTAATTACTACATTAAACAGTGTGATACAATATTCGCATAAATATAGTTAAGGTTCTTGTGAGACACGTTCATTCATTCGTACATACCTACTGTACAACCTTTAGCCTGTAGTTATAACCAGAGTCTCGTAGAGGGAGAGCGAGAGTTTGTGTATAGATCTATATGGGGTTAACACCTCACACCTGAGTTGTTCGCTACAGTTAGACTAGGCCAGTCTAGGGTGACAAACCTTACCTTAAACAAGCCGGCGTATGAAAAATGTCAAGACGGACGGATCAGTCATTATCAAGTATGGTTATAACGATTCACAAAGAAATTAACTCCACTATAAATTTACGGAATACATAAACAATTCTACAATTACAATATTATACAAATACCAACTTACAGTCTTTGGGAATTAATGCTATAACACCTTTGCAAGCAGAAAATATCGGATTTTTTTGGAAAAACTTACACTATACATCACTTTTTACTTACACAGAAACATGGTATTTTCTGGAATACTTTCCTTATACCTTTTCAATACACACATGCATCAACACAAGATTTGATACAAAGCGTTCAAACCATTTATTTCATTTACATAAGATATCGGATTTTATGGTGTTTACAAAGTGATACAAACTTTTCATACAGATACACTTATGAACTCACCAACATTATATATGTTGACCCTTTTCAAAATAAATTGTATTCTCAGGAAACCGTTAAGCAGGTGAATATCAAGGTCATGTGGAAATTTTTTGCATTTTGTTGCTATTATAAACATTGATATTTTGGGATGTAACTCATGTAAACAATTACAATGATGTAAACTCAGTATTGTTGTATTATTTCTCGTGTGATGATGATTCATGCTTTGTTTCAATTATATTCACTGTGATGATATTACAAGATGAAGTCACATCAACCCCCAGATGTTTCCGCTGTACTCTTCGGTTCGGGGGTTTGACATGAGGTCGCTGATGTTCGGCCTTGACCTTCTTGTAGGTCAAGCAGTACTCCACATGCCATGCCACATCCCGCTTACGCAGGGCCACCAATAATCAGGACGAATATCCCTATACATCTTCATTGCCCCGGATGAATGGAGAACCTCGACTTGTAAGCCTCCTCCATCAGAATCTGGCGCACAACACTCCAATACGAAACCCAAACTCGTCGATGTAGAGTCAAAAACCCACGACTATCATAATCAAAGGAAGCCATCTAACCTACAATACACTCACTCTTTCGGTTCTCTTCCTTCACATCCTCGACATGTGCCTCATCAAACCGCTCCAATAATGGAGTAACAATGGTCATCCTCAAACATATATCTATGATTGGAGTTGTGACCTCCTTGCGGTTGAGAGTATCGGCCACCTTATTGGCCTTCCCCCAGTGATAAAGGATCTCACAATCATAATCCTTCACCACATCCAACAATCGACACTGCCTCATATTTAGATTCGGCTGATCCATCAAGTCCCTCAAGCTCTTGTGATCCGTGTAAATAGTACAATAGACCCCTTGGTGATAATGCCATCAAATATTGAGGGCGAAAACCACAATCTCCAACTCCAATCATGCGTCAGATAACTCGCCTCATGAGGCTTCAACTGCCTCAAAGCATGGCGATCACACAACCCCTCTGCATCAACACCGCCCCCACTCCGGTGATCGAAGCATCACAATAAACTACAAAATCATCAACACCCTCCGACAGGGTTAGAATCGGCGTCTCACACAACCGCTATCTCAAAGTCTCAAAAGCTGCCTGCTGCTCAGGCCCCCAACGAAATGTAACTGTCTTCTTGGTCAGTCGGGTCAAAGGAACAACTATCTTGGAGAAATCCTGGATGAAACTCCTATAGTAGCCAGCCAAACCAAGAAAACTCTAAATCTCATATGGAGACCTCAGAACCTCCCACTACATCACAACCTCGACCTTGGCCGGATCAACCAGAATGCCCTTTTGGTTGACATGGTGCCCCAGAAACTGCACTTCACGCAACCAGATCTCACACTTGGAGAACTTTGCGAAAAGTATCTCCCTTCTCAATGTATTTAGAACTTCCCTCAAGTGCTCCTCATGATGCTACTGAGTCTTGGAATAAACCAAGATATCATCGATTAATACAATTACGGATCGATCCAGCATCGATCCGCACACATGGTTCATGAGATCCATGAACGCGGCTGAAGCATTGGTGAGCCCAAAAGGAATCACCACAAACCTTACCTTAAACAAGCCGGCGTCTGAAAAACGTCATGACGGGCGGATCAGTCATTATCAAGTATGGTTATAACGACTCACAAAGAAATTAACTCCACTATAAATTTACGGAATACATAAACAATTCTACAATTACAATATTATACAAATACCAACTTACAGTCTTTGGGAATTAATGCTATAACACCTTTGCAAGCAGAAAATATCGGATTTTTTTGGAAAAACTTACACTATACATCACTTTTTACTTACACAGAAACATGGGATTTTCTGGAATACTTTCCTTATACCTTTTCAATACACACATGCATCAACACAAGATTTGATACAAAGCGTTCAAACCATTTATTTCATTTACATAAGATATCGGATTTTGTGGTGTTTACAAAGTGATACAAACTTTTCATACAGATACACTTATGAACTCACCAACATTATATATGTTGACCCTTTTCAAAATAAATTGTATTCTCAGGAAACCGTTAAGTAGGTGAATATCAAGGTCATGTGGAAATTTTTTGCATTTTGTTGCTATTATAAACATTGATATTTTGGGATGTAACTCATGTAAACAATTACAATGATGTAAACTCAGTATTGTTGTATTATTTCTCGTGTGATGATGATTCATGCTTTGTTTCAATTATATTCACTGTGATGATATTACAAGATGAAGTCACCTCAACCCCCGGACGTTTTCGCCGTAATCTTCGGTTCAGGGGTGTGACAGATTGGTATCAACGCATTGTTTATAGTGAATTGGCATATCTAATCGTACAAGATATGCAACTATAAATACAATGGGACTAAACTACTCTGGACAAAATAATTAAAATACATGCCTATGTGTGCATCATTACAATAACAATAAAAGTCTTTGGAGGAATTAACATCATGGTTAAACCTGAACAGTTATGTAGTCGTATTAGGGATAAATATAGCCTGATCAACTATATTTATTCAAAGTACGACCAACATGTGTTTGGGAGTAATCATGGTGGGCAATGAATATAGAGATTTACCAACCTTGTATCCAAAAAGTTTTAAGGAAATCAAACATAAACAATTAAAAAGCTATAGGAATATTTTGGAATGTTATACACTCCCCTTACGCACTTTTCACACCTCCATTTCTCGCATAAACATCATGGCAAAGCACCAGCAAGGCGACCTCTATTATCATACCCTGGTGGCCCATGGCTAGATCGAGGAAGAACTGAAATGGTTCAAGAGGCAGGTCCAGGGATATAACCTGATTAGTACCAATAGACGGACTACAAGGACGATGGATCCGACGAGGAGGCTGGAGAAGTAGAGGGCGTTGAGGAAGTCTTTAGTGAATCCCACCCTTTAGGTATGATATCAGATCCACACACAATACTAGAGGACCCTACAGATCGGACGCGCTCCTTGGAGGAGGAAGTTGCCATTTTCAAGCAACAAGTTTTCGCAGCAGAATCGAGAGCAGTTCGAGCGGAGCAGGAGAGAGAAGACATCGAGAGCAGTCTGATCAACACCACCAAACACTTCCTGCCGCGACTAGGATCCACACCACCCGTCACCACTATTATTATGGTTCTCTTTTGTGTTTTATTGAATGACTTTATTTTTAAGTTACTACACTACTCATAAAGCCGTTATGCTGTCAGATTATATATCACTATGTTTGTACGCCTTCCAAGGCAAAATTTCAAAGCATTGTACTACAAATCTATCATTAACTAAATGACTCTATGTTTTATTTATGATGTTGTTATCTACTATGTGTTCTATTTTCCCTATTTTAAGATATGGCATGAATTCACTTCTATGCTTAATTGAACCATCGAAACCACTATATACCAATGGAATTTAAAACCACCAACTACTATGTACTTACCATCTTTCTGTTCCATAACAGAAGATTCCTCAAAGACCGATACGCAGAAACCAAAACACGACACCACCACCACCACCCCCGCCATAAGTGAACTCTGCTGCCTTCCAAGCAGCAGTCTCGACTGAAGTCACAATAGCCATGGCACATATTTAGACTGGGAACAATGGTGGTGGTAACGGCCAGGGAACGAGAAGCTCGAATCATGGAAAAAATCAAGGGCATGTAAAACCATGTACCTACAAAGACTTTTCAAATGCAAAACCACGAACATTCAATGGGACGGGAGGCGTGATAACTCTAAAGCGGTTGATGGAGAAGATCGAATCGGTATTTGAGATCTGCGGATGCCCTGAAGAGTTCAAGGTGATGTTTGCAGCTTGCACGTTTGTCGACCAAGCGCTTTTGTGTTGGATTGGTCACGTGGAAGCTAAGACACTCCCTATGGCAAATGCCATGCTATAGGAGGAGCTCAAAGAAATGTTGATGGTGGAGTATTGTCCCCGAGGGGAGATACAGAAATTGGAGCAAGAGTTATGGAACCTTACAGTACAAAACTCGGATATTGAGGCCTACATCTCAAGGTTTAGTGAACTAGTCTTTCTGTTCCCGGGGATGATCACATCTGAAGGGAAGAAGATCGAGCGATTTATTTAGGGATTAACTTCTCCAATTCAAGGAAATGTGATTGAGGCGAATCTGGAAACTTGTAATAATGAGAAAAGATTAGCTCAAAAGCTCTACGAGCATGGCAACAAGAAAGGAGCCAAAACTGCTGAGACCGAGCCCAAAAAGGAAGGAGATAACAAGAAAAAAAGGACAACAAATGAAAGAGGTGACATAATCATGGATCCTCCAAGAAGCGGCAGACTGTAGCAGTCCACACTGCTACCACTCAGGTTACGCCAACACTAGCTGCTCCAGTCTCAATTACGCAAACCACTACCAGGAAATACTCAGGAAACCTACCAAAATGTAACAAATGCAAGTTTCACCACCATGGGAAGTGTAGAGAAATGCAGTGTACCAACTGAAACTGCAAGGGGAACACCACCCGGTACTACAAATCTCAACCCAACAGAACCAACAGCCAAACAACAACAACAACAACAACAACAACAACAACAACAACAACGTCGGGGCCAGCCATACTTGTTATAGATGTGGAGGAACTCACCATTTCAGGAGAAACTGCCCCAAGGACAACAACCAAGGAGCAGGAGGATCAGGTAGGGTCCCGACTTTCGGTCAAGGAGAGGTAGTTCAAGACCCGACGGTTGTTACTGGTATGTTTCTCCTCAACAACACTTACGCATGCATTTTATTCAATACTGGAGTTGAGCGAAGTTTCGTTAGTAACAAATTCAAACACTTACTAAACCAACAACCCCAGAAGCTAAGCGAAGCCTTCACGGTGGAGATGGCTAATGGGAAAATCGAAACAACCAAAGATGTTTACGTAGGGTGCACATTAACACTAAACAACCATTCGTTTCATATAGATTTGATGCCAATAACTATTAGGAGTTTTGATGTGATAATCGGCATGGATTGGTTAAGCCCCCACTATGCTGATATTATGTGCCACGAGAAGGACATTCGCCTTCACCTACCTAATCACAAAACCCTAATAATCTGTGGTGATAAACCTGGAACCAATCTTCATCTGATCTCGTGCATCAAGGCACAAAAGTGCCTGCACAAGAAAAACTATGATTTCCTCGCCCACATTGTGGATAAAGCAAAAAAGGAAATAAACATTAACGACATCCCAGTGGCATTTGACTTTCCGAACGTGTTTCCTGAAGATCTTCCGGGAATACCTCTGGAAAGACAGGTCGAATTTCGAATCGACCTAATATCGGGAGCCACATTAATTGCCAAATCACACTACAGGTTAGCTCCTGCCGAAATGCAGGAGTTATCCAGTCAATTAAGCGAACTTCTAAACAAATGATTTATCAGGACGAGCTTCTCGCCCTGGGGAGCTCCGGTCTTGTTTGTCAAGAAGAAGGACAGATCCTTCAGAATGTGCATCGACTATCGGGAGTTGAACAAACTCACTCTCAAAAATCGATATCCACTCCCCAGATTGATGATCTATTTGACCAGCTTCAGGGAGCTAGTTATTTCTGTAAAATAGATCTAAGTTCTGGTTATCATCAACTTCGAGTCCGAGAAGAGGATATTCCAACAACTGCTTTCCGAACTCAATACGGCCATTACGAATTCCTTGTTACGCCCTTTAGTTTAACAAATGCCCCCGCAACATTTATGGACCTCATGAATCGAGTCTGCTGCCCATTCCTCGATTATTTCGTAATTGTCTTCATTAATGATATACTCATATACTCTCAAAGCATGGAGGAGCATGGTCAGCACCTCCATCAAATCTTGGAAACTCTAAGAGCTGAAAAGCTATATGCGAAACTCTCCAAATGCGAGTTCTAGATTCACAGTGTGAGCTTCTTGGGTCATATAGTCAGTGAGGAGGGAATTCATGTGGATCCTTCCAAGATCAAGGCCATTTAAGGCTGGGTGATTCCGAAAACACCAACAGAAACCCGACAATTCTTGGGTCTCAAAGGATAATACCAAAGATTCTTTCAGAACTTCTCCAAGATAGCCAAGCCCCTCACCACTCTAAAAAAGGGCATACTCTTCAACTGGACGGACAAACAAGAAGCTTCCTTCCAAACCTTAAAGCGAGCCCTCTGTAATGCTCCAGTGCTATCCTTATTAGAGGGCACCGAAGACTTCGTAGTATATTGTGATGCTTCAAACCAAGGTTTTGGTTGTGTCCTTATGCAGCGTGGAAAGGTGATAGCTTACACGTCCAGGCAATTGAAGACACATGAAGTGAATTACACCACCCATGATCTCGAACTGGGAGCCATGGTCTTCGCCCTAAATATTTGGAGGCACTATCTCTGTGGTACAAAGTGCATCATCTACACGGACCACAAAAGCCTCATCATATTCTAAATCAAAAGGAGCTGAACATGAGGCAACGAAGGTGGGTCGAGCTGCTAAATGATTATAATGTAAGATCAAGTACCACACAGGCAAGGCTAACGTGGTAGCCGATGCCCTGAGCAGGAAAGAATACTTAGGTCGTCGGGTGAAAACATTATCAATAACCATCCACTCCTACCTAACTTTTCAGGGAAGCTCAACTAGAGGCATTGAAGCTGGAGAATGTCGCTAATGAAGCCCTCCGTGGAATGCATAAAAATCTGGAAGTCAAAGGAGACAGAGCTTACTACTTCACGACACGTATATGGGTCTGCAAATTTGGAGGGTTCAGGGATGTAGTTATGAACAAAGCGCACAAATCATGATACTTTGTCCATCCGGGTTCCGATAAGATGTACCCGGACATTAAACAACATTATTGGTGGCCAAACATGAAAGCAAAAATTGCCACTTACGTGAGCAAGTGTCTGACTTGTGCCAAAGTGAAAGTCGAATATCAGAAGCCCTCGGGGTTATTACAACAGCCAGTAATACTTGAGTGGAAATGGGAAAGGATTACCATGGATTTCATAACCAAATTACCTTAGACAACGAACATATTGGATGCCATCTAGGTGGTTGTCCATAGGTTAACCAAATCCGCCCATTTCCTGCCAATAAAGGAATCATACAAAAATGAAGAGGTTAACACGAATCTACATAAAGGAAATTGCGAAACTCCATGGAGTGTCGATATCTATTATCTCGGAACGATATAGTATATTTACTTCACGATTTTGGCAGTCGCTCCAAAAGGCAATGGGAACACAACTAGACATGAGAAATACTTACCACCCTCAAACTGACGGCCAAAGCGAGCGAACCATTCAAACATTTGAAGATATGCTCTGAGCCTGTGTGATTTATTTTGGCAGGGCATGGGATACCCACTTGCCCTTAATTAAGGTCTTGTACAATAACAGCTATCACACTAGCATTAAGGTTGCTCCTTTTGAGGCGTTGTATGGTCGCAAATGTAGATCACCTCTTTGCTGAGATGAGGTGGGAGACACCCAATTGGCAAGGGGAGAAACACCAAATAGCACTCTTACAGGACCCAAGTGATGGGTTTTAGCCATAAGAACTTTCTTATGTGCGCATGCAAAACCCTAATGCTCGGATCTAGGCTTTCTAATAAACATGCTTTGAATCCAAGTCTTCTAATGACTAATTAGGTTAAATAACAACATTGAAACAGATCTAGAATCATACCTTTGAGTTCCTTGTTGATCTTGAGGTCTTGGAGCTTCTAGAGTCACAAATGTCACTCCTCTAATGGCTTACAGACACCAACAGCAATAAGAATGATTTAGGAGAGAGGAGAGGGGAGGAATTTGACCAGAGATTCCTTACTTTAGGTTAAGTCACAAATTCCCTATGCCATGGGGTCTATTTATACTTGTAGACTCCTTAAGGGTTACAACCTAAACCCTAATTGGATAATCTTCTCTTAAGGCTATCCAAATCCATTCCCAAGATAATCACATGGACGATTTTAGCTATCTTAAACCTCTTAGAATTCGTCCATACCATATCTAAATGGATTTACAGTCTAAAGCTTAACTATCAAACAATTGACAGTTTATACCCCTTTATTTAATTAATCTCTTTAAGTCACCAAATTAATTCTAATTAATTCTATGACTTATATTAATCAAATAAAAATATATTATTCATTATATTATTCCCATAATATATTAATAATATTTACTCTCTCTTATTAAATCATCCTATCAAGTTGCTATGGTGAAGGCAACCCAAAAGGACTATGCACAACCGGATCAAATACTTGCCTAATATAGTTATAGCCTTAGACACTATTCCAACACCAAGATCATACGGGAAACGACGGAGAAGATAATTCAAATCAAGGCACGACTCTAAGCATCATGAGACCGACAAAAGAGCTATGCTGATAAACGACGGAAGCCTTTAGAATTTCAAGTCGGAGATTGGGTGCTATTGAAGGTCTCTCCTTGGAAAGGGATGACCCGTTTTGGGAGGCGAGGAAAACTAAACCCGCGATATATCGTACCATTCGAGATTCTTGCTCGGATGGGTCCAGTGGCTTTCAAGCTGCAGCTACCTGCAGAGCTCAGCAACGTACACCTCGTGTTCCACGTTTCAAATACGAAAAAGTGCTTATTAGATAAAACCCTTGTCGTTCCCCTAGATGAAATCGAAGTAAACAAGAATCTCCTGTTTGTTGAAGAGTTGGTTGAGATAATGGACAGGGTAGTGAAGCGTACAAAACAAAGTTGCATTCCGATTGTAAAGATTCGATGGAACGCTAAGCATGGGCCGGAATTCATATGGGAACGCGAAGACCAGATGAAGCAGAAGTACCCTCACCTTTTCTCTAGTTTCTAAATATATATTTCGAAAGAATTTCAGGATGAAATTCCCTCTAACAGGGGGATGATGTCACAACTAGCATTTTTGGCTAGGAAATTCTATCTATGTATGATCAAATCTTGTTGTATCTTGAAACTTTAAGATTTATACTATGCATGTTATTCAATTCAAAAACAGCTATTCAAATCAGAACTCACTCGTGAAGCCCAAAAATCTAATACAATACATTTCATACACTCAACTTTGGGTTGTAACCCTAATTTTCCCGATTCAAAACCCCTTTTGGGCTAGGAATCCTTTATTGGGCCTAATGGGCCAATAAACTCACAACCTGATTATTTTGGGCTAAGAACCCTTATATGGGCCCTAAGTGGACCCACATTCATTAAACTATAACATTTTGGGCCATAAGATTTTTTATGGGCCTTATTGGACCTAAAAAGTCTCACTTTGTTTCATGGGCCTTATTGGGCCGTAAACAATTTTCTTAAATCTTATTGGTCCGTAAGCCCATTTCCTTTATTCTTTTTGGATGGTAAACCCATAAAGAGGGCCCAATGGTCTGAAAACCTTCATATTGGGCCTATAATTTCATGGATATTCAATATAAGCCCAAAACACTCTTTTCTCCAACCCCTCTCTCATTCTCGGTTTTAAACAAAAAAAGAGAAAGAAAAAAAAAATAAGAGGATAATTAGGGTGTTGCCACCTCATAAATGTATGGTGGTTATCTATGTCATTAGCATCACAAATATCTAAGCATGACTCCAAATCTTTCATGTAAAAACCAACCTACTCACTCTCTCTTCCTTCTTCTTATCCTCGGCCGAAGATCCCACCACCACCCTCATTTCACTCTCCAATTTACCAACAATTCTCTCTAAGAACTCTCAAGACAAATCTCATCTTTCCCTCTCCAAATTCATGAGTGGTAGTGTGTGAGTTCAAGAGCACTTCATCAAATCCACCATTCTTGGTAAGCTACTTTCTCATTAAGGTGTTTAACTTCATGTTCATGTTAAACTTACTTCTCTTAACACTCTATCTCATGATCCATGTTTCTCATCAAGGTGCTAACACATGATGGTATTTGTGAAACAAACCACTTGATGCAACATAATATGAAAATGAAAGGATTAAATCATTTCAAGGATGTTGAAACTAAGAAAATCGTGTAAAGGGCCAAAATTGACAAAAATCAAAAGTGAGGTCCTTAGGTAACCCACGATTTTGAAAGGACCAAAAGGGATTATTTTATATAAACATGGATCTATATGGTATTCATGAATTTCCAAAGAATAAAAATGTAAATTTTCACAAAATGGGCCTCAAATTAGGCCTTCACTGTTTTTATGGGCTAAACTTGCAAATTTTTGGCTTTTATGATTTAAATTATCATTTTAGACAAATTTGAGCCAAAATGTAAATTTTCGGTAAAAAGGGCTAAAAATGTAAATTTATTTAAACTTCAGCCAAAAAGATAAATTTATACACAATTGGGCCGAAAATGTCAATTTTCATAAAAATTGGAGTTAAAAGTGTTAATTCTAACGAAAGAGGGCTAGAAATACTATTTCATTTAAAACAAGCCCTAAAATATAAACTTTTGGTCTTAAGGGACCTAAAGTGTCATTTTTATCCAAAATGTGCCTTAATTGTAAATTTTCGGTTGTAAGGACTAAAAATGCCTTTTTACAAAAAGTGCGTCTTTTATGTCATTTTGTTAAATAATTGAACAAGAACAAACAATACAATAACAAACTGATTAACTACGTCGTTTATACTTTTATTGGGCCTGGAATATACATTACATGTCTGTTGGGCCTTAGTGGTCCATTTACATGCTTGTTGGGCCTGGAATATACATTACATGTCTATTGGGCCTTAGTGGTCCATTTACATGCTTGTTGGGCCTGGAATAGACACTTACATGCCTATTGGGCCTTAGTGGTCCATTTACATGCTTGTTGATCTTGGAATATACACTTACATGTTTATTGGGCCTTTGTAGCCTGTCTACATGCTTGTTAGGCCTAGAATATACACTTACATGTTTATTGGGCCTCTGTAGTCCATTTATAAACTCGTTGGGCCTTGTAACCTTAAAAGATACTAGAAAGCACTAATTACTACATTAAATAGTGTGATACAATATTCGCATAAATATAGTTAAGGTTCTTGTGAGACACGTTCATTCATTCATACATACCTAGTGTACAACCTTTAGCCTGTAGTTATAACCAGAGTCTCCTGGAGGGAGAGCGAGAGTTTGTGTATAGATCTATACGGGGTTAACACCTCACACCTGAGCTGTTCGTTACAGTGACTAGGCCAGTCTAGGGTGACAAACCTTACCTTAAACAAGCCGGCGTCTGAAAAACGTCATGACGGGCGGATCAGTCATTATCAAGTATGGTTATAACGACTCACAAAGAAATTAACTCCACTATAAATTTACGGAATACATAAACAATTCTACAATTACAATATTATACAAATACCAACTTACAGTCTTTGGGAATTAATGCTATAACACCTTTGCAAGCAGAAAATATCGGATTTTTTTGGAAAAACTTACACTATACATCACTTTTTACTTACACAGAAACATGGGATTTTCTGGAATACTTTCCTTATACCTTTTCAATACACACATGCATCAACACAAGATTTGATACAAAGCGTTCAAACCATTTATTTCATTTACATAAGATATCGGATTTTATGGTGTTTACAAAGTGATACAAACTTTTCATACAGATACACTTATGAACTCACCAACATTATATATGTTGACCCTTTTCAAAATAAATTGTATTCTCAGGAAACCGTTAAGTAGGTGAATATCAAGGTCATGTGGAAACTTTTTGCATTTTGTTGCTATTATAAACATTGATATTTTAGGATGTAACTCATGTAAACAATTACAATGATGTAAACTCAGTATTGTTGTATTATTTCTCGTGTGATGATGATTCATGCTTTGTTTCAATTATATTCACTGTGATGATATTACAAGATGAAGTCACATCAACCCCCAGATGTTTCCACTGTACTCTTCGGTTCGGGGGTTTGACATGAGGTCGCTGATGTTCGGCCTTGACCTTCTTGTAGGTCAAGCAGTACTCCACATGCCATGCCACATCCTGCTTACGCAGGGCCACCAATAATCAGGACGAATATCCCTATACATCTTCATTGCCCCGGATGAATGGAGAACCTCGACTTGTAAGCCTCCTCCATCAGAATCTGGCGCACAACACTCCAATACGAAACCCAAACTCGTCGATGTAGAGTCAAAAACCCACGACTATCATAATCAAAGGAAGCCATCTAACCTACAATACACTCACTCTTTCGGTTCTCTTCCTTCACATCCTCGACATGTGCCTCATCAAACCGCTCCAATAATGGAGTAACCATGGTCATCCTCAAACATATATCTATGATTGGAGTTGTGACCTCCTTGCGGTTGAGAGTATCGGCCACCTTATTGGCCTTCCCCCGGTGATAAAGGATCTCGCAATCATAATCCTTCACCACATCCAACAATCGACACTGCCTCATATTTAGATTCGGCTGATCCATCAAGTCCCTCAAGCTCTTGTGATCCGTGTAAATAGTACAACAGACCCCTTGGTGATAATGCCATCAAATATTGAGGGCGAAAACCACAATCTCCAACTCCAATCATGCGTCAGATAACTCGCCTCATGAGGCTTCAACTGCCTCAAAGCATGGCGATCACACAACCCCTCTGCATCAACACCGCCCCCACTCCGGTGATCGAAGCATCACAATAAACTACAAAATCATCAACACCCTCCGACAGGGTTAGAATCGGCGTCTCACACAACCGCTATCTCAAAGTCTCAAAAGCTGCCTGCTGCTCAGGCCCCCAACGAAATGTTACTGTCTTCTTGGTCAGTCGGGTCAAAGGAATAACTATCTTGGAGAAATCCTGGATGAAACTCCTATAGTAGCCAGCCAAACCAAGAAAACTCTAAATCTCATATGGAGACCTCAGAACCTCCCACTACATCACAACCTCGACCTTGGCCGGATCAACCAGAATGCCCTTTTGGTTGACATGGTGCCCCAGAAACTGCACTTCACGCAACCAGATCTCACACTTGGAGAACTTTGCGAAAAGTATCTCCCTTCTCAATGTATTTAGAACTTCCCTCAAGTGCTCCTCATGATGCTCCTGAGTCTTGGAATAAACCAAGATATCATCGATTAATACAATTACGGATCGATCCAGCATCGATCTGCACTCATGGTTCATGAGATCCATGAACGCGGCTGAAGCATTGATGAGCCCAAAAGGAATCACCACGAACTCGTAATGACCATAACAAGTACAGAAAGCTGTCTTCTGCACATCCTCATCCCTAACCCACATCTGATGATAACTCGATCGAAAATCAATCTTGGAGAACCAGGATGCACCCTGAAGTTGGTCAAAAAGATCATCAATCCTTAGGAGGGGATAACGGTTCTTCACCATTACCTTATTAAGCTCCTGATAGTCTATGCACATAGATGAGACCCGTCCTTCTTCTTCACAAACAGTATCAGTTCTCCCTAATGAGAATTGTTGTGTCGAATAAACCCCTTGTCTAACGGCTCCTGCAGCTGTGTAGACAACTCCTGCATCTCAGGAGGAGCCAACCGATACGGTGTTGTGGGTAGCAGAGCCGCACCATGAACCATATCAATCCTGAACTCAACCTACCTCTCTAGAGGCATCCTAGTAAAATCCTCCGGAAACACATCCAGGTAATCCCGCACAATTGACACATCATCCACGTTTGCCTTACCCTTATACCGGGTATCCTAGGCAACATAACTGGAACAACCATGCTATAAATAACGCCTGGCCCTCACCGCAGAACACAAAATCAGCCCACGTTGAGATCTCTCCCCATGAACCACTAACTCTCCTCCACCCAGAGGTCAAACCTGAACCAACCGCTGCTCACAATCGATCACTGCCCTATTAGTGCTCAACCAATCCATGCCCACGATAACCTTGTTCCCACGCAATGGAAGGGGAACCAAATCTACTGAATATTGCTCACTGAACAACTGAAGAGTACAACCTTGATGAACTCTCATAACCTGAACAGACCTATCATCCGCAATCTTAACATCAAAAGGAAAATCTAGATCCCCCGGAGCTCCAACAAATCTCTTGCTAAGCGCAAGCGATACAAAGGATCGAGTAGCCCCTGAATCAAACAATACCAATGTGGAAATACCGTTCACAAGGAACGAACCTAAAATAAAGCACATAAACATAAGCAAGCAATCCAATATAAGTAAAGAGATAAGGAGAAGATACATACCTGTCACCATGTCGGGAGTTTCACGCGCCTCCTCGTCTGTCAACTGGAAAGCCCTGCTCTTCACCACAGGTGTGTCTGCCCGACCCTAGCGGCTGCCAGTAATCCGAAGAGTTGTAGGAGTGGGTGTTGAAACCGGTCCTGCTGCAGAAAAACTTGGACAATGGGCCTTCTTGTAGTCCCTCTGATTGCAATTAAAGTAAATTAGATCAGATCCCTGGGTGGTACCAGCAGTACAATCCATGCTATTATGACCCGTCTGTCCGCACTTGAAGCAGCCAGATCCACCAACCCTGCATGGGCCCTTATGCATCCCGCTGTACTTCCCATAGTGGCTTCGGCCTTGATAGCCTCTCGATCTAGACTCAGATACCTTAAGCCTCTTGCCCGAACCCTCAGAACTTGGCAAAAAACCTAGCTTCCTCTTCTTCTCCATCTCCAGATCAATCTCCCTCTCCCTAGCTCGCGCTATCATATCCTCCAATGTCTTGCAGCTGATCGGCTTACAAACTACCTAATGTCACTCCCCAACATCTCATGATATCAGGCCTTCTTCATCTCCTCATCTGCCACATACTAATGAAACAAAAGCACCCTCCCCCTAAATATCACGGTAATCTCAGCCACCGTCTCCATAGTCTGGTAGAGATCTTTAAACTCTTGTGCCAACTGCTACACCTCAATCACTAGTGCAAACTTAGCTCAGAACTTGGTCGAGAAATCATCCCATGACATCACATCAACAACATCATCACCCACTATATGTCCTACCTCCTCCCATCAGTCTCGTGCCCTGTCCTTCAAAATGCAGGAAGCTAGTCTGACCTTGTCCCCCTCATGGCAACAATTGGTGCGAAAGGCGTCAACAATATCTGCTAACCACCGCCTGCTCTCTATGGGGTCCTTTTCCCCATGATAGTCCAGAGCTGCATATGCTCGGAACTCCCTGAAATTCAATGAACATGCCCCAACCAAAGTTGTCATCTCAGAGCGAAAGGCGCTCAACTGCTCATCCAGAATCTGCAAAATACCCTCCTTGATCGTGCCAAAGATCACAAGAGTCTGCTCAAGGATATTGTGTGTAATCTCAGACGAGATGAACTCCCACGTCTTCTCATCTAGCTACCCGACTCCAAAACCCGAGATCGAGCCCTCTCAAGCACCAGAACTACCAACTGGTATGCCTCGCACTGTCACCATACTGAAAATAGACCATCTAAACCATCAAAATATACATCAATATATATATATATATATATATATATATATATATATATATATATATATATATATCCATACTTTCTTCAAGAATTTCCTTGACTCAACCAAGTCACTTGATATCCATACAACTTTCCTTCACAGATAAGGCTCCCATCACTAGATCTCATCGTAGGTTTCTCCTAGTGCAAACTCCACACCACTCTCCGCAATCAACTGCAGAAGGAACTCCTACTAACTCCCTCTAACTAGCTCACGAATATAATTACATACCACTAAAACCTGATAATTCTTCTAATAAGAGGTCTCACACTACAACAGTTGGACTCAAACAAGAGCTACGCAATAGAGTTAAAACCTAACTTTCTAAAATTATTTATTTCCCATAGTATGTAACTTAGCATATCCACATACTAGTTAACTGAAGTTAGTTAGAACTCCTAGAAAGCAGAAAGCAAACAACATTTAGGCATCAAGTAACCAGGACCAAGCATAACTTAAGCAGGTCATCCTATCGCTGACTAATCAGTACTAGTATTAAAGTCTACAAGCTCATACAATAGGCATACAAAGGCATCTCTCCTAGCATTCTATCATGCGATTCACATATTCACAGATAAAATCATAATAGATAACATGTGTGGGTAATTTGGGGAAACTTATTTGAGCTCGGTCGATCGTATGCACCACACCTTTTTTATTTTAATAAAACCCTTTTTATAAAACATTTTCTTTTTGAAAATTCTACCAAACCCTCCATTTGAGTTCAGACACACCCGAGAGTGTGGCTGAATCCGTCAAACTAAGGCTCTGATACCAACTTATAACGTCCCAAAAATATAACCCAAAATTTTGATTTTTAATTTAATTAAAACAATATTCCAAAAACATCATCAATACTATACAAGTGAAACTAAATGTATCAACATCATATTAATCAGAGTAAATCACAAATACGAAACTATGTGATGTGTGCGATGAAGTCATCTAGATCTTTTCCCATTGGAACCAGAAGTACCTGAAAAATAAATTGAAAACCGTAAGTAGAAAGCTTAGTGAGTTCCCCAAACTACCACATACCATACAAAATAAATCACATACTGGGCCCCAACCCTACAACAGGCCCCGCCTGGCATCGAGCCTTGCTCGGTATACAGATCGGTTATTCTTAGGCCCCGCCTGACATAGGGCCACGCCCACTATAAACATATAATATATATCGCATAATCATGCTGACACATACAATGATCATAAAACAATAGCATGCATTTCAGTTATCAGGCCTAGCCCGACATTGATCCCTGCTCGGTATACATTGCAGCAGATAAGACATGTAAGGGCCACGTGGACTCCTATCATCCTAATATAACAAGAAGGGTCGACATTGGTGCCTTAGACCCGCTAAAACCAGTGACAAAACTCACCTCGACTGCCAAATCTCCTTGAAAATCCCTGGCTGCTGGTCCGACGAATCCCCAAGCCATCAATATAAAATAACACCCAATTAATATTTGGGTTCCAACTCATGTCCAATAATCTATACTTGGAGTAAAAAGACCATTTTAACCCTCACCTAGTTTGGTCCAAGACTAAGGCCCAAACTCACAATCCAAAAGGCCCAAAACCAATTAATCATCCAAGGCCCATTTATGGCCCAATTTTCTAAATTGGGCCCAAACCCCTACATAGGCCTTATGCTAAAGCCCAACAATTTTTCTTAGTCCAGAACACTTGTACTCAGATGGCCCAATATGAACTCTAACACCCAAGCCCAAAATGCAAAAAAACCCATTTGACTGAGTACACGCGACGTACTCAGTTGTACGCTAAGCGTACACGCTATATGGCTTGTACGTCGTACGTACAGACTTGTACGGCCCTCGTACTCACCCATTAAGCCAAAATCCTCTATAAGCACTTAATGCCTAAGTCCAGAAGTCCAAACCTCAAATCTGAATCCTAATAAGTGTCTAGAACCATAAAGTCACATACTTTGTGACTTTGCATACCCCAAAAGGACCCAACTTTAAGATATGGCACTTTACCTTCACTAAATGGATATAATCTCATGCAAGGGTGATTCTAAACCCTAAATGTGCCAAATTTATGGACCTTGAACCTTAGAAACACCAAGAGTGGCAACTCATAGCTCCTGAAGTGGTATCAAACTACTAGATCTCATTCATGGGAACAAAAAGGATCCAAAACTCATATAAACTAGATCTAAAATTATAATGAGCTAGGTCATAGCTTTTTACCTCAAACAAGTTGGAACTGAAGTAGAGAATCAGGATCCACAAGCTCTTCCTTGAGCAACAATCTTGCACTAAGCTTCTATTTCTTGATTATGGACCAAAACACACCAAAATGGACACAATGAGCTTAAAACACAAAAGAGAGATTTAGGGTTTCAAATATGAGGCTATGACGTCAAAGGAGGCAAAGAAATGAGGGTTTCATGAACCATAAATGCGTTTATACAATATCCACCCCTAAAATTAGGGTTTCATTAAATCACACGTAGGTGGATGTACGCCCTGCATGCGTGTCCAAAATATCGTCATGGCCTCGCATGAATACGCTAAGTGTACCATGTGGTACGCTCCGTGTACTCGCTTTACAGCTTGTACGCCAAGCATACCATGTGGTACGCCCCACGTACTACACAGGGACCAAAATGCAACTTATAACTACACAATGGACAATAGTGAAACATACCAAGATTCAAGTGTTACATCGTGTATAGACTTTCATAGAAAAAACGGTAGAAAACCTTAAAAATAATTAGTATTATTGGGCGATATTTTAATATTTGTTATATCCTTAAATTTAAGACGTACATTACGGAAGAAACGTTAATTGTTGAAAGTCTTATAAAGTTTATATTAATAGTATTAAATGACATTCTTAAAAATTAAAAAACACAACATAATGACAAATGGAAAATAAGTCGATCAAAATTACAAAAAAAATATCATATATTAAAATGAAGGAGAAAAAAAAAACATATGACAAAAATATCTTTATTTATTAGGTTCGATAAAATAAAATAAAATTATATGAATCATATGATTGTATAGGAGCAACATAAAATTACAATCAATACTACCATAGTAAAATTATATTATTATAAAATTCTTCTTAACATAATATAGTAATATTACAATAAGATTATTTAGATCCCGACATTAAAAAAAAATACTTATAAAATTTATCTTTTTCGATAAAACCTTACATTTTGAACTTTTTTTTTCTGTAAAGAAAATCATCCACTAAAGATCTAAATGTGAAATCATTTTCCTTTTTTTTTCATATTTTTTGATTAAAAAAAGTTAAAGGGTGATTTTTAGTGAATGTAGCAAGAGTTTAATATCATTATGACAATAACTTTTATTTAATAGAAAAAGTAAAAGTTTGTAATAAATATTGTAATTTAGTTTATTTATATTAGTTGTGTAAACGGTTATTACTGACACATATAGTGAGTATATTTTTTATTTGACATGAATTTTGAAATATAATTCAACGGGTAAATATAACCGGTTTATGTTGAAATATGATTATAATGGAATGTTATTTTTAACATTTTTTAATATAATCATACACTGTAATAACTATATCTTCAAGCGGAGTCATGGAAAAGCCAATAACTATATCTTCATCCATCCATATCCATGAAAATGGAATTTTTCTATAAGAACTATTATAAAAAAAAAAGTAGAGTTATTTCTTTTTTCCTGATCGAGAAAATAAAGTTATGAAATATTTTGATTTATTTATCTATGATTTTATGTATAATGGATTTACCTAGACTAATACATGGTTTTCTTTTAGTCGATTGGGTCTTATATTAGGGGGTATGTGAGTAGTATTACTTCCCAATCCTATTTATTCTGCCTTTCTGTTGGGATTTGTTTTTGTTTGTATATCTTTATTCTATATTATATCAAACTCCCATTTTGTAGCTGTTGCGCAGCTCCTTATTTACTTATATAGGAGCCATAAATGTTTTAATAATTTTTGTTGTGATGTTCAAAAATGGTTCAGAATATTCCAAATCTTTGGACTATTGGGGCACTAACTTCGAACAAGAAAATATAAACATGTTGATTTTTTAAATCGTTCGACACAAACTTTAGAAACTTTGAAGCAGTCTAATTTAAATAATTCCAATTCTGATATTGATAAAAAAAATTTAATAATCAAGATTTGTGTTTTATAAGTTATTTGGAAGAACCAGATTTTCATCGATCCATAATCAAAGGATCTATACATGTGCCCTTTCTCAACGCATTTCTTTAGATAAAGACTCCGTTTTTTCCTCTTTTCGGATGGTAAATATTTCTCATAACATGGGGTGTGAATCAAACCCATGTTTGAATTGAAATTGAGATACTGATACAAGTTCTTCCCTTCTGAATCAGATAGATTCATATCTGAAGTCACTTTTTTTTCTTCATCTTTCCCAACCCACAACACACAGAAATTCTATCTTTTTGAGCTCACTTAACCCATTCAATTAAAAAAAATACAAAACAATCAAAATAAAATCTTAATTAGCAATAGAATTACTGTCGGTACCACTCCCGCTTCAATGGGTTGTTTAATTGGTTTCATTAACCCAATTCATCATCTCTCTCTATTTTTTCTCTCTCATTTTCTCTTCTACCATGTGTTTTAAAACTTGTACTTAGTTGTTTTGTATTTTTTTAATTGAATGGGTTGAGTGAGTTGAGAAAGATAGAATTTTCGTATGTTGTGGGTTGGAAAAAATGAATAAAAAGAAGAGACAAAAAATGATGTGACAGTGGGTTTAATGGGTTGGGAGGAATGACTCCTAACTCCCTTATTGGTTTTTATATGGACTTGTAAACTACCTACCAAATATACTATATTTTTTTAAACGGTCAAACTAATCTACTCCTAAAACCATATATGTCTCTTAATGAGACATGGACCCATGACCTCTCATTTATGAATATCACTCCTTACCGCTAGGCCAATGACCATTTGGTATCAAATATACTAGATAGTAGATACTTCTAATGTATCTAAAATACCATTTAAAAATATATACAAAAATTGCTTAAAGATAACGTAAATCCTCCCTAATAAATAAAGAACTTTTTATCACATGTCATATTCTCATTGATTTGGCCACATGTCATTTTGTGGTTATTTTCAATTAATTTTTTTTCCATATGTCATTTTATGATTTTTTTTTTCATTTTATTAATTTCCAAATAATATTTAAATATAATGATTACAATAAATATAATAATAAATGCATATCAATTTCATTAATTGACTTTTTTTTTATTTCAAAATTTCTAAATTAAAGTTTCATTAGTTTCGTTTGTTTATTTATCTAAATTATTTGTTTTACTCAAAAGAAAAACAAACAATTTAATTTTAATAATTCAATATTTTTCTATTTTTTCTTATAAATTCAAACTTCTCAAATGTTTAGAATTACATATTTTTTTTCTTTAAAATGAACCCATGTAATACATGGGTCTTATACCTAATACTAAAATAAACAAAAAGATATTTTCCAAATATACATATTTATAATAGCATAAATACATCACCCTTAGATATAAACCATATTACTTATCACCAAGATAATATATTGTTGTGCAGACTTCTTGATACGGAGCTCCAACAACTAATTTAGAAGTTGGATCGAACAGTGTGTGATGGTCTTTCGTAACAAATGTCTCTTAATTTCTTTCAAACCTATTATCAATATTGGGGAGCAAATATTTTAGAGAAATTAAATGCATCTTATTTATTTTTCCTTTCCATCTTACTGTATATTTAAAATTATAACACTTATCATTTTTAATAAAATTAATAAATTTTTATTATATTTGTCATTATTTAAAAATGATAGAACAATAGATATGAAAAATATAACACTTATCATGTTTAATAAAATTAATAAATTTTTATTATAATTGTCATTATTTAAAAATGATAGAACGATAGATATGAAAAATAAATAGGAGAATATTTAATTTCATGATATTTTATACAAAATATTATGTGTCCTTTATATGTTGTTGACCATCTATATTTTATACCCAAAAATTAAGTCTTCACTAAACTAATAATATAGTTACGACGTTTAATTGATACAGTATATTTTTTAAAAATAGTTATGTAACTTATACAACATAATAACATATAATTCTAACCTTAATGGTTAGTAATTTTTTATTTAATATTTGTTACGCTGAAGGGAGTAGTGTCATACTTTTTTATTTTGCCACACTTCCACATATACGTTACATCAATATTTACCACAAAAATATGGTTTCATGTCACACCCAATGAGTGGTGTTATACTATTTACCACAAAAATATGGTTCCATGTCACGCCCAATGAATGGTGTTATACTCATTTAAAGGTAAAAAAGAATATATATATATATATATATATATATATATATATATATATATATATATATATATATATATATATATATATTCATTTTGAAATTTGACCGTTCATTAGTAATATGGGTATAAAGTGGAACGAATGAGCGCGGCCATAAAGTGTCATATTGTAGTCACTGCACCAAAACAACAGTGAGAAGACGATATTCCAAGCTAAGGTGATAAGTAAGTGCACCGCCTACTGCACCCACTCCCCCAGACCTTATTAGGAATGATAACAATTCCGCCTTTGGTGCTATATGCTATATGCTGAGGTATTGAATATTCTTTATATGTGATGATATTCATTTTTTACTATAAAAAATCTTATTTATCTTTTCGTTAATCAATTTTTTTTTAGTAAATTACATGAATCGACCCTCGATTTGGTACCAAAAAACATGTTTAGTCCCTATTTTTAAAAATTAACTCGGACAATCTCTATGTTTTAATTTCCTTGCACGGTTAGTCTCTATCGTCGTTACCCATTAGTGGTTTCCGTTTAAGTGTCCCAAAAGCTCGTTTAGTTCCTTGTTTCTTTTAAATGTCATTCGTTTTATTTTAAAAGATTATATTGTCTTTTTTTATTTTATTTTTTCACTTATTTATAATTAATTAATTAAATTAGATTAATTATAAATATTAAAAACTTATATCATTTCTCTCTCTCTCTCTCTCTCTCTCTCTCTCTCTCTCTCCCTCTCTCATTTTCTCTCTATTCCCTGTCCTTTTTCTTAATCCGGACAACTATCCCCTATCATCGTCGACAACCATCTCCTTTCACTATCAACACCTTTACCAACCACCGTCCGTCAACACCAAATTTGATACTATAACTAAAATACAAAACTCAAAATCAAATCTGATACTAGAACCAGAATGTAGAACCTATAATTAACATCAAATCCTAATCTAAAACCTTTAATCAACACTGATTTTCAAGATGAAGTCCCAAAACCTATAATCAATCATGAAATATTGACATCGATGCAAATTCAGAGGGACTGAGATGTGGAATTGAAACCTCAGATTTGTGTCATATCTTCTTTCTCAGCTCTTGCAACCACCGTTTATCACCACTGGAGAAGAGGGAAGAGTTGTCAAAATTTAGATCTGCGAATGGAGTATAGATTTGAAATGTAGATGCAAAAGAGTTGTTGATGGCATGCCTTAAATTACATATTTAAACAGAGAAGATAAGAGAGGACGACAACAAAGGGAGTTGGTTGTCGGCAAAGATACGAGGTGGTTTCTCAAGTTGAGAAAGAAGACAGGGAATATATATATATATATATATATATATATATATATATATATATATATATATATATATATATATATATATATAAATATTGGATTAGTGTCTAAGTCCATAACTATTTTGGTATGTACTTGACCCGATGGTGCATGGTCCTTTTGGGTTGCCTTCACCAAAACAACTTGATAGGATGAATTATGGAGAGAAAGGATTAAATATGATTTATTAATATATTATGGGAATGATATATTAAAGGAGAAATCATATTGTTTAATTAATATTAGTCAATAATTAATTGGTAATTAGTTTTGTGACTAAAAGAGATTAATTAAACTTAAGGGACTGGAATTGTAATTATAAGATAATTGCAATTTAGGCCATGGATTGTCTTAAATCAAGAGGTGGACGAATTCTTATGGGAAGCCCATAAGGAAATAGTCCAAGGGCTTGATTAAAGGAGTCTATGGGTTGCTTATGGCTTAAGCAACCAAATTAGGGTTTCCTTGTTAGATAACCCTAATAGCCTCACTATAAATAGAACCCTTAAGGCTCAAAAACGTGGGGAAGCTTCTTTTATAGGGTTAGAACACGTTTTTGGGCAGCCTCTAACCTCTCTCCTCTTCATCATCTTGCTTATGGTGTTTGTGAGGCATTAGAGGAGTGACACTTGTGACTCTAAGCCTTCTAAAGTCAATTCAAGGAGGAATTGGGATTGTTATTGCTACATAACAATCAAGGTACTATCTTAAACCTAATTATATGTTAATATTGATTTCCATATGCTAGAATTAGGGTTTATAGTCTTGGATTCAAAGCATGTACAATAGAGAAACCTAGATCCAAGCATTAGGGTTTGTATGAGCACATAGGATGTCTTATGACCAAAACCCATTAGTGGTATCAGAGCCTAGGATGGTTTCAATTGTATTGATGCATTGTATATCTGAAAAATTCGATTTTTGGTGTTCTAGAGGCTGGACTCGCCGAGTCCATAGCTGAACTCGCAGAGTCCAGGGTGACTCGACGAGTCAACTCGTCAGATGGAGGTTATCTCGGGATTTCTTGTTGTTTTTGCATTGGGATAGTTACCTTATCATGTTAGATCAATATTAATCCGATTATATGATATATTTGACTATAATTTTGATCTAATTGAAGATATTTATCAATTAATAAGATAATTGTTTCCTTATAAGATAATTGATTAATTATTTTGACTAAATTGATAAATTGTTTTGCAAGAAATCATTAAACAAATCAAATATGGATAATTATGTGATTAAATGTTAATTTAAATTATTTGTTATTTGGTCCTTGTTGTTATGAAAAGTTTCATATTTTCCCCTTAGGTTTTATAGTTTAAATTTGAACCCAAAAGTTTTGTTGTTTTGAAATTTAAATAGTTGAAACCCTAATGTTTTGAAAAAGGTTTCAAAACTTGCCCTCAAGTTTTGGAATTTAAATTTTGATTAATAGTTTAATTTTGATGTATATTTAAATTCTAAACCCTAATGTGTTGAAATGTTTCAAAACTTGCCCTCAAGTTTTGGAATTTAAAAGTTGATTAAAAGTTTAATTAGGAATGTTCAATTCTAAAACTCTAGTATTGTTTTGAAAAAGTTCAAATCACACCCTTATGGTTTTATTAATTAATTAAGGTGTATAATTAAAAGAGTTTTAATAAATCCATAAAAGTTTTGGTTTACAATTTAATTGAATTAAAGGTATAATTGTTAAATTTGACCACCTAATATTTTAAAAGTATAAAATACACCCTATACTATATATAACATTAAAAGTCTAACATTATATATATGTATGAGTAAAAGTCAGTCTTACCATTAGTAGGCCTCATTCACGAAGCTGGTCTATAAGGGGTGTTTAAGGAAATTGCCTATAAAATGGCGATTGAATGGGTATCCACTCTTACCCACCGCACTCTTGACTAGTGGAGGGTCGTTAGCCGAACGGGTAGGATAGGACGAAACCTTCCATTATAAGTATAATGAATTATAAAAGTAACTAAATGTTTTCAAAATTCCCAATCTTAGTTACTTAGGCAAAAGTGAATTGATGCAATTCCATGAAATTACACTTTGTGCCCTTGCGAAGACGTTAGTGGAGCGTGTGTGGTTTACCGGCACACTAAATGGTTCTAAGCAAAGGTAGCAAAGGGTGACTCAATGTTTGTCATAGTTCGGTGGAGCGTGTGTGATTTATCGGCACATTGAATAGATGACTGTAACATGTGGGGGCACCATGTAAGTTTGCATGGTTATTCACACCCGCTTTGTGATCCTCGGCATCCCAGTCACAAACAAGAGGGGCATATCGAGATTTAAACATGCCATTGAAAGTTCAATGAATCTCAAAGGATCTAGGAGTTTTCATAGATTTAAAACTTAAATTTCTTTTTCATTTTTCGTGGTGGAAATTAGTGAATCGTCATTCACTTACCTTCAAATGTTCTGTAATTTGGGTTACGGCATCCCTTTCCCGAGTTGTAGAATATTGTGTTGGGTCCTAGCCTTAGTATTTCATTTGGGGTGATTTACTAAGGACTCAATCAATCAACTAACTTGAATTCGTTTTTCTCCCGTTTTGTAGATGTCAAAGTTCGACAACTATGGTTTTACCAAATCCCGTAGAACAAGCATTCCACATGAAGATGATATTCCACGATTCGATCGAGGAACAAGAGATCATACTTCACTTCCTCCTCCTCCTCAAATTATTCTCCCTAACCCACAAGTTCAAAGGCTTGAAAAGTTCAAGATCACTCAAGCCCTTTTGGCAAGTAAACATAAAGAAGGAAAGCCGGTGTGTGCACACGTCCTAGGGATGAAGTCACACATTGATAGGTTAAGAATGTTGGGATCCGTTGTCTGTGAGGAAATGGCTGTTGATTAGGTTCTTCGGTCACTTCCTAACTCATATAGTGAGTTCGTAAGAGAGTACTATATGATGAATTGCGACGTGACCCTTAGAGATCTCACCTATATGCTTATTGATGCTGAATCAGCAATGGTTTGGCGCAATAGAAAAGCAATGTTGATTGTTGAATCTGCCTTCGAGAGCTCTATGGATGTAGACAATGGCGACGAAAGACATGCAATGATCGAAAATTTTGATCATAAGAGAAAGGCGATGTCTGAAGTAGTTCCATGTGCTGTTCCAAAAGAGTCAATTTGCTTTTATTGCCAAGAGAGGGGGCATTGGAGACGAAGTTGCCCCATTTACCTAAGAGATCTAAGAGATGGGAGAGTCGAAACGTATGACTCTAATATAGGTAAAATCCATTAACTAACTCTTTTAAGTTTCTATTCTAGATTCTTAATACATAATGTGATAAGATTACAATTGATGTTTAGTAAGATCGAAGAAAAAGAAAGGAAGCTTAAGGGAAGAAGTGAGCAAAATCTAACCGTGAAGGAATGGATTTAGATCGCATTTCTCGAAGATTAGATTCTTGAGCTACTACTTAGAGTTAGAATTAGATTGCTAAGAAAGATGTATTAGCATAGTTTTTCAATGAATTGCATTGTAAGGACAAAATTTTTCCGCAATAAAATAAATTTTGATTTTATATTATTTATTTATCCTTGCAATGGCGTATATGAAAAATTGATGTTTGAATGTTTCTATTATTAGCAAAAATGGATTTGGTTCTTATTATGTTATTTATGGAAAGTCGAGAATTTACCAAATAGGGAGAGTTTCTCATCGCCCAAGTTTCAATTGGATAGAAATTTGGAATCATGCAACTTGGTTGCACGATGAATGAGAAATTTCATATTTGGAAATTAGACTAATTCATTGACAAAGTGTCAAGTGAAGGACTAGGAGATCGAGATCGAGTACACAAAGTTGTGTGTTGATCAAGTCCACCATAAGAGTAACAAAGATATTCGTCATGATTTACTAAAGGTTTAGTGAATGTGATTATACTTACAAGATTAAGTGTAATTCTAGATTGATTGGAAAATGTTTAAATCAATAGTAGAACGAATAAGAAGAATCGAGTAGGCAGAAAGATAAAAGTTTCTCCATTCTAAGAAGAAGGGAGAGTACCTTTTATGCTTTATGATGAGTCTTAATGATTAAGAACCATATCTCAATTGATCCTCTAAGTGAGTCTTAGTACAATTGTATGTAGGATTGAAGAAATGGTTAAATCAAGGAGTCAATCATACTTCGTTCCAATAACAAGTCTTAGAGTTAAGATTGTGACATTGAGTGGAAAAGTATTAAGAAGGTTTATAATTTTCATCAAATGTGGAAAGTTGTGATGTCTTGGATAAGACAAAGACCAACTAGGACCAATTTATGAAGTGTTTTGATAAAAGCTACACTAACTCTTTAATATTTGTTTGTCAAGAAATGATTGTTGACAAGAGATTCTTATATGTCAAGGAGTCAGTGGGAGTCTTATTGGTCTTGAAAGGTTTCAAGAACAAATCAAATAGACCTTATCAATCATCACTAGCACACGAGTTGAGGTTTACAACCTATCGTGTTGACATTATTTTGATTATGTGCCAATCCAATCGAGTTAATTATGCATGTGAGTCCTATGAGTTCTCATTTTGAACGCATAAAAGGCAAAACACCTTGATCAATGAAAGGTACATTGATAGGAAAAGGTGAGATGCTTAACTACTTGGAAAACGTGGTGGGCAGCTGTGCTACCATAATGCAAGAAATCAAGATTAAGAAAGTTCGATCCATATGAGTTTGAATTTGTCGTAAACGTTGGTTTTAACAAATTCACATGGATAGGAACAAATACACCGCCTTAAATCTAAGTGTCATAAGATTTCCTCCTTCATGAAAATGATTGTGAGGAAATGCTTTCACTAAGAAAGATTTTAAGAAGATAGTGATTGTAAAATTGTATTCTCGAATTCGATTATGGTTACGGTATCCCTTTCCATAATTTAAATTGTGCGGTTTGGCAATTGTTTACACACACATATGAACTATCTAAGGCAAAGGTGTATAAGTTCAAGAAGCCTTGATAAAAGATTATCAAAGCACTAAGTATTAGAAACATGAACTTAAGAAATTTAATAAGCATTGTTTTTCTGAAAGTTAAGCTGTTTCTAAAGACTTGTCGAAGCTAGTGGGAGCATAAGTGTTATGTTTTATAATAATCATCATGATAGTGGGAGCATAAAATTTATGATTGTATGATTATTAAGGCACGTATTGCAAGTTGGCAATATTAATTATAGAAAACAAGAGTTATATCTTGCAAAGTCGTAAGGGTTGTAAAGTTGTTTTGCTATAATTAAGGGAGAGAATATTATGCTTCATTTCAAATCTAAAGGATTAGGTTGAGAAATGTTAATAAATTTAGTCAAGGGTACATAGTGTGTTCTTAAAATTTCGATTATGATTACGGCATTCCTCTTCACAATTCGAATTTTGAGAACATAGCAAATAAAACATTATGCGTCGTGTCCCATACACTTCGGGTATAGGATCGATTGCAAATGCTTTAATGTTTGACCATTCTAAAATTTTCCAAATGTCTAGCGCATTTAGAGGGAAAAAGGACTAGAATCGTTTTGACTAAGATAATTAAACAACTATCAAAGGACAATCCAAAGTTCGAAGAGGATTGGTTGCTTGTGAGTAGTTGGAAGCATGGTATTGGATAGACAATATCGACATTACTATGAATAGAAAAGATTCTATTAAGAATGAGTTGTCATATGGAAAATATGTAAACGTATCCATATTGGGAATTGAATATTAAAAATCTATGACTAGATTAGAAACTTTTATGCAAAAGGATGTTCAAAGGAATGTACTTTGAGTGAGAGACATCATATCTAAGGAATTGTATTGTAACAATCTCCAATAGAAGACTTTGTAATATCATTGGCAATAGTCTTTGTGAATTTGGTGCAGTGATATTACGAAAGGATCATTGCATAAAATGTTAGAATTTAGCATATTCTATAAGTGGCAAGAATTTGATATTCTTAAACTTATGAAAAAGGATTTGGAGTTGTGAAATGAGAATGATTGGAAATGTGTTCAATGTGATCTATTTGACAAAGTAAGAACCATAGGTAAACATTGTGTGCATGCTAGGAGCATGGGAAAAGTGTTGTAATTCAAATAAGAAGTTGATTACCCGAAACGACAAATAATGAGTAATCGATATGGTGATAAATAAAAGGAGTTTTATTTATACTCAAAGGTTTGAGGCCATATGAGATTAGTATTATTCTTGTGTTTCACATTTGCATGTTTTGACTTCCAGAATAATTGAGTTTATTAAGAATAATAGAATTATTCAAACGGGCCACAGTCGTTCATATGTTGGAAGTAGATATGAATGAAGACTGTCGTGAATTGGTGTGTGGATTGTCTAAAAGAGTATTAGACATAAGCAAATGTTTGCTGCAATGTTCATGAGTGCTTATGAATATGATTTGAGCATTGGATTAAACCTACGCTCACTTGGATCACTCCATGAATTGTATCACGAGTGATTGGTGAGACGATAACATCTTATATTCTTGAAACTGAGATGTGTGAGTTGTATCTTGCAAATCGGTTGCACATTGATAATATGTAAACGCACTAGTAACTTGGTGTTATAAAACATATTGTTGTGTGTGATTTGGTTAGTAAGTGCAAGCAAGCATTGTATCAAAGTTTATCCATTCCTTTTATCCAAAGTAGGATAAAAACGATATCTTTGGGCCCCTCGATGGTTTTGTGATGACAAACGTAAATGCTCGGCCGGGCTAGGGCTAATTTGATTTGTTCAATTAGTCAGTCGTCATAAATTGGGAATCGAGATATAATACAAAGAGAATGATTTGAAATCATATCTCATACATTATCTAGAATGGAGGAATATATGATCCCTTATCTAAGGACACGCGTATCTGATAGGATCAGAGTTGACAGCGGCTTTGGAAAGCTACGATTACAGATCAGGATCTGAAGTCATACGCATAATAGTTATTAGACTTATCCAAGTGGGAGACTATTGGATTAGTGTCTAAGTCCATAACTATTTTGGTATGTACTTGACCCGATGGTGCATGGTCCTTTTGGGTTGCCTTCACCAAAGCAACTTGATAGGATGAATTATGGAGAGAAAGGATTAAATATGATTTATTAATATATTATGGGAATGATATATTAAAGGAGAAATCATATTGTTTAATTAATATTAGTCAATAATTAATTGGTAATTAGTTTTGTGACTAAAAGAGATTAATTAAACTTAAGGGACTGGAATTGTAATTATAAGATAATTGCAATTTGGGCCATGGATTGTCTTAAATCAAGAGGTGGACGAATTCTTATGGGAAGCCCATAAGGAAATAGTCCAAGGGCTTGATTAAAGGAGTCTATGGGTTGCTTATGGCTTAAGCAACCAAATTAGGGTTTCCTTGTTAGATAACCCTAATAGCCTCACTATAAATAGAACCCTTAAGGCTCAAAAACGTGGGGAAGCTTCTTTTATAGGGTTAGAACACGTTTTTGGGCAGCCTCTAACCTCTCTCCTCTTCATCCTCTTGCTTATGGTGTTTGTGAGGCATTAGAGGAGTGACACTTGTGACTCTAAGCCTTCTAAAGTCAATTCAAGGAGGAATTGGGATTGTTATTGCTACATAACAATCAAGGTACTATCTTAAACCTAATTATATGTTAATATTGATTTCCATATGCTAGAATTAGGGTTTATAGTCTTGGATTCAAAGCATGTACAATAGAGAAACCTAGATCCAAGCATTAGGGTTTGTATGAGCACATAGGATGTCTTATGACAAAAACCCATCAATATATATATATATATATATATATATATATATATATATATATATATATATATATATATTTGTAAAATTTATAATTAATATATTTTAGGGTACGCCAACAACACATGCAAGGGCCATGCAGACTCCTATCATCCTAACATAACAATAAGAGCCGACATTGGTGCCTTAGACCCACTAAAACCAGTGAGGAAACTCACCTCGACTGCCAAATCTCACTGAAAATCCCTGGTTGCTGGTCCGACGCATCCTCGAGCCATTAATACAAAATAACACCCAATTAACATTTGGGTTCCAACTCATGTCTAATAGTCCATACTTGGAGTAAAAATACCATTTTACCCCTCACCTAGTATGGTCCAAGACTAAGGCCCAAACTACCCTATACCATACAAAATAAGTCACATACTGGGCCCTAGCCCTATAACGGGCCCTGCCTGGCATCGAGCCCCGCTCGGTATACAAATCGGTTATTCTTAGGCCCCGCCCACTATAAACATATAATATATATCACATAATCATGCTAACACATACAATGATCATAAAACAATAGCATGCGTTTCAGTAATCAGGCCTAGCCCGACATTGAGCCCCGCTCAAAATATATTGCAGCACATAACACGTGCAAGGGCCACACGGACTCCTATCATCCTAACATAACGATAAGAGCCGACATTGGTGCCTTAGACCCGCTAAAACCACTGACGAATCCCCGAGCCATCAATGCAAAATAACACCTAATTAATATTTGGGTTCCAACTCATGTCTAATAATCCATACTTGGAGTAAAAAGACCATTTTAACTGTCACCTAGTTTGATCCAAGACTAAGGCCCAAACTCACAATCCAAAAGGCCCAAAACCAATTAATCATCCAAGGCCCATTTATGGCCCAATTTTCCAAAATTGGGCCCAAATCCCTGCATGGGCCTTACCCTAAAGCCCAACAATTTTTCTTAGTCCATAACACTTGTACTCAGATGTCCCAATAAGAACTCAAACACCCAAGCCCAAAATGCAAAAAACCCATCTGACTGAATACATGCGACGTAGTCAGTTGTACGCTAAGCGTACACGCTATATGGCTTGTACGTTGTACGTACAGACTTTTACACCCATCGTACTCACCCATTAAGCCAAAGTCCTCCTTAAGCACTTAATGCTTAAGTCCGGAAGTCCTAACCTCATATTTGAATCCTAATAAGTTTCTAGAACCATAAAGTCACTAACTTGGTAACTTTGCATGCCTTAAAGAACCCAACTTCAAGATATAGCACTTTACCTTCACCAAATGGATATAATCTCATGCAAGGGTGATTCTAAACCCTAAATGTGCCAAATTTATGGAACTTGAACCTTAGAAACACCAAGAGTGGCAACTCATAGCTCCTGGAGTGGTATCAAACTACTAGATCTCATTCATGGGAACAAAAAGGGTCCAAAACTCATATAAACTAGATCTAAAATTCTGATGAGCTAGGTCATAGCTTTTTACCTCAAACAAGTTGGAAATGAAGTATAGAATCAGGATCCACAAGCTCTTCCTTGAGTAACAATCTTACATCAAGCTTCTATTTCTTGATTATGGACCAAAACACACCAAAATTAACACAATGAGCTCAAAACACAAAGGAGAGGTTTAGGGTTTCGAATATGAGGCTATGACGTCGGAGAAGGATGAGAAATGAGGGTTTCATGAGCTATAAATGTGTTTATACAGTGTCCAACCCCGAAATTAGGGTTTTCATTAAATCACACGTACGTGCATGTACGCCATGCGTACGTATTCAAAATCCCGTCATGGCCTCGCATAAGTATGATAAGCATACCATGTTGTACGCCCCGTGTACTCGCTTTACAGATTGTACGCCAAGCATACCATGTGGTACGCCCTGCGTACTATACAAGGACCAAAATGCAACTTATAACTTCACAAAGGACAATAGTGAAGCATACCAGGATTCAAGTGTTACATCGTGTACAGACCTTTAAAGAAAAAAATGGTATAAAACCATAAAAATCATTAGTATTATTAGGTATTATTAGGTGGCATTTTAATATTTGTTATATCCTTAAATTTAAGACGTACATTACGGAAGAAACGTTAATTGTAGAAAGTCTTATAAAGTTTATATTAATAGTATTAAGTGACATTCTTAAAAATTAAAAAACATAACATAATGACAAGTGGAAAATAAGTCAATCAAAATTAAGGTAATGAAGTGAATAACATCCTTACGACGAATTAGACATATGTTAAAACATGGAAAGAAAATTAAGGTAACGAAGTTTGATTGCGGTGATGAATACTACTTAAGTATTAATAGATCATGAGATTGAGAGTCGTAGAAGTCTTTTCACTTTTATAAGTTAATGTGGAATTATTATACAATACATCTTGTCACGTAAAGATAGCATTAATTATGTATTATAACGATGGAACAAGACTCTTAGACTAGGAAATGAGCGGCATTCATGTTTCAATTTTTGAGTGTGACATCAGCTTTTAACTCATTCTCATTTCACTCACCAAAAGTCATGAAATGATTACATATTACTACATTTCACTTTTATTTTATTTTTAATTAAAAATAATTGATTTTTAAGATTTACAATTCAAAAAATAAATATAATTTTTTTAAAATGATTAATAAACAATAAAATTAATTAAAATAAAAATAACATAAAAACAAAACCAATACTTAAAAAAACCTAGAAAACAACCAAGATTTAAGAAAACACAACCTAGATAAAAAAAAACAAAACGATCTGCGTAAAACATTTTTTTATGATCTTCTTTTTCTTCTTCAAAATTAGTTCGAGGACCGGTCCCAAAAGATGATCGGTGCTTTTCATCAAGAACTACATATCATCTATTTCTTGCCTTTCCGCGCACTCCTTTTTTCGGATTTTTTTCTTTATCGATTTTCAAATGTTCAGCGAAATTCAAATTGTATTGATCAAATGTCACCGTCATTTTTCATATTTCGTCTGCTTCCATGCTGAAATCCGATGCACCGGAAGAAATACCCTTCCCCATTTGAAGGTGAAAGTAGTGAGATATTTATAGATGTATAAAATGGTAAACACACACACACACACACACACACATATATATATATATATATATATATATATATATATATATATATTCGAAATCTAGCCGTTATTAAGAAAAAAAAGTTAAATTTTGGAAAAATAACTGTTGGAATGGGTATTAGAAAAAATGACGAATCAAACGAAGAGAGAGGACGCGGGGGAGCCTCCCCTCACTCGATTCCTACAACCATTTTCATGTACCCTTGGTATTGTGCTCGAAGGTATGGGAACCCTTCCTACTTGAGTTTCCTGCTACACTCCGCTGGGTCTTATAAGATATGGTATGAAGTATGATTAGTCATCCTTCTTAATTATATTTTTGTAACATTATGTTTCGAGAAGTTCCTTATTTTGGTATTGTGAAAAAGAAATGGATCGAGTAAAGGCCTTGTGCTTAAAGGGAATAGGTTTTACATGTAACGCCCCGATTCCCAAAGTATTAAGTTATGGTTAAATTTTCATGATTTCAAGGTCCACTCGACGAGTTGGTTGCCCGACTCGTCGAGTAGCAGCGGGTTGGTCCACATGTTTAAGTGACCTACTCGCCAAGTCCAAGTGGGGACTCGACGAGTAGGAGTTGGAGGATGAAACCCTAATTCTCGGGGTTTTGCACCCTTTTTAAAGGATCATTGGCCTCCCCAGCCTCCCCTACACAACCTCTTTATACTCCATAGCCCTAACTCGTGTGAGTGTGCTCCATTTGTGCGTCTTAAAATTTGAAGAAGGATTTTTGGTGAGAAAAGCTTGGGGAACCAGTAACTAGAAGCAAGGAACACGTGGGAATCAGAGATCTACCTGAGTTGGCATCGTTTGGAAGGTATTAAGCTGTTATCTTGGCGTCATTTCATTCTAGATCTCTTTTGGGTGGATTTTAGGAAGCTTGTCTTGTGTTTGAGCTAAGATCTAAAGTTGCAACTTCAGATCTGAACTCTCTTGGGTCTCTAAGTCCATAAAGTTGTCAGCTTTGGCAAGTATAAACCTCCCCTCAAGTGTAAATCTTCTTTGCAAGCTTAGTTTTGTCATTTTAAGACTTTAGAGCTTTGCATTCATGTAAAGTTTGAAACTTTACGTGATAAACATGCCTTGGGAAGCTGGATCTACAATATGGAACCTTAGCATGACTTAAAAAGCATCTGTATGGTTGAAGGACTGAAGGGACTCAATGAGTCGCATGGTCAACTCGGCGAGTCCTATGAAGATTGTCGTGGGCTCGGCGAGTCAGATGAGTGACTCGACAAGTCGGCTACGGTTTTCCCAACCTTTGGATATGTATGAACTTGGCGAGTTGCAAGGGAAACTCGACGAGTCGGCCAAGGAGTTTACGGCCGCAAACCTTAGGAACTCGACGAGTCACTGTAGTGACTTGTCGAGTTGGCGAGTTATGCAAGGAAATTGGCGAGTAGCTGAGGGTACTCGACGAGTTGAGGTCAACATGGACTGTTGACCTTGACCGATGACTTTGACTTTGACCAAGGGTTGACCAGTTGACTTCTGAGGACATTTTGGGAGATTGGAAATTTACAAGCATGGTTCTATGGTGGATATAGGCGGTGGAGTTTGTGCTGGTGATCTGAGAGTTTTTGTTATCTTTGAGTCGACAGTGTGAGGTGAGTTATCCTCACTATATCAATTGGGTCTAAGGCACCAAGGCCGGCCCTTTATCGGGTTTGTATATGGGTATTTGCTTGATATGTTTATTGATCTGTTGTATTTACATCCTGGTAGTTAGGATCGTGATATGCTTATGCTTAGTGACCTGGTTAGGTTAGTGTCTTGGTTATAGGATGATGCTATGTTAGTGACCGGTTAGGTCTGTATCCCGTTTATTGGGATGTTGCTATGATTAGTGATATGTTAGATCGGTTTGTCTGTTATATGATGTAAGCTAGCGTATGATATTTATGTGCACATGTTTGTTTGGTTGGGGTTGGGTTGAGGCGGTCCTGCTTTGTGCTGAAGGCCAACATACCCAGGGTGGTTCGGATAAACTGAAGGTCCTAAAAATGGGTTCAGTTAGGCCGAAGGCCCAACGAGTGGTCCAGATAGGTTGTAGGCCCTACGAGGCGGTCCAGTTAGGCTGAAGGCTCATTATGCATGCTATTCTGTATTTTTTGATATGATATGATTATTGTTGTATGAGATTGGTATTTTGGGGGTAGCTCACTAAGCTTTCAGGCTTACAGTTTCAGTTTATTGTTTCAGGTTCAACGGATGGCCGCGGGAAGGCGAAGGTGTGACCGTAAACTTCCTCGATTGATGATTATGATTTCTGGGAAATCTGATGTTTAAACTATTTTGAAAAAAAAAATTGTAATAACTGAATAGTTTTAAATGGTTTAAAAAGTTTTAGATTGGCTCGAATTGTATGGATGTTGCAAGTTGGTATCAGAGCCTTGGTTTGAGTGAATTGGAGGAACACTCGTGTGAATCCAGTCTCAAATCAAGGAAAGATTTTCAAAATGGTTTTCAAAATAAGTAAAAGAGGATGTGAAGTGTACGATCAGCCGGAGCCAGTAAGTAGACCCAAAAATACCATACGCTTATTTGATATTGTGATAAATTTAGAACAACATGCTAGTACTAGGCTAGGGATCTTTAAGAGTTGCATGATAGAATTGCCTGATTACATGATGCATGCTGGCCTAGGGTTTCCTGTATATATGAGATTAACATCATTACTGTAGTTGTTTAGTATATGAATCACGATTATACATAATTATGATCTTATAGCCCGAGAATGTTTGCTTTGGCCTTATGTTCTGTTCTTATCTAATTAAGGCCTTAGGGTAGGATTAGATATTCGAAAGTCTATAGGGTCCAACGTTGTGTATGGCTAGCATACACTAGTGCTACAAGGTTGGTGAAAGTTTCATGGATGGGTCAGCTATGTGGGACCGGTAGGCCAGCTATGAGATATTTAGCATTCCTCTAGGAGTGAGGATTGAGAGCTCGCTATGTATATGTATATTGTTAGGGTGTTGTGATGATACTTGAGACAAATATGGGTAGGTGTGGAAGGTAGTATGGGCCCGTACTACTGATAGCACAGGACCCATACGCGTAGCAAGGAAGTCACAACCCCTGGGGTTTAGTTGGAAGTTGGTTCCCTGTTATTGTATGGGATATCCGAGATGTTTTGAGACCGGATCCGGATCAGGATCAAGAGCTGCAGCTAGGATAGGCCAGTATTGTCAGAGGATCGTGTTAGGGAGATCATCCGGGAGGAGGTGATCGAGATTGTTCGGGGACAGATTCCGGAGATGATAGGGTATTTTAAGACCGCCATGGTTGATTATTTTGTTGAGCGCCATGCAGCCATTGCTGAGACGGTTTCCGCAGCAGTAACGACGGTAGGGAGAGGAGCTGGTTGAGCTTTCCGGTACCGGGACTTGTTACTGGTACATATTCTGATGAGTAGAGGGTTGCAGTTATTTGGGATCAGGAAGATGATCTGTACTCATTAGACTTCCGTGGGTTAAGCGAGAGAGGCTAGCACGTGCGTTTCTAGATTTGAGGCTCGGGGGTTTGCTCGAGACCAGAATGTGAGTCGGTGGAACTCCAGAAAGGAGTGATGATTATGTTCAGCTGGGGGTTTTGCAACTGGAAGTGGAATGGTTAATTGAGGGATTTGATTGTCGTTTTGTAGGGCAAGGATTGTGTCCTCTCAGTTTTTCAAGCTCGAAGGAGTGAGCAGGCATGTGACCCCAAGATTAGGTTGTATTCCAGCTCGGGGTCAGCTGGTTGTAGGAATAGGCAACATTACTTCAGCGTCGGTGAGCACAGGTGGGTCAATGTGGCATAAGTAATTGTGAGGTCCAGTTTGCCTTGGATCTCTTGTATCAGGCGGTAAGGATTGATTATGCAACCTATTGTAGTTTTGGGAGTGTAGACTATGTCTTGGGAGTAGTTTGTAGCCTGGTTTAGGGCAGAGGTTGTTTCGGCTGCTGCAGTTCAACTGTGGATGTTTGAGCTGGTAAGTGAGTCAGGGTGCGAACCTTGAAGAGAATGATTTCTAGAGCCCGAGAGTAGGAAGCTTGTTTGGAACACCTTTGGAAATGAGGTATTATGTGGGAGGTCTGTGGATAGAGTCCCACAGAAGTGTTATTCAGCATTATCGGGATTTAGTGGTTTTAGCAACCGTTAGTGATTGACGGATTAAAGCACCAAGGGAAGTAGCTTATTACCGAGGTATTAGTTGGAGCATATATCTTGTGGTCTTCAGGACTTGAGTGTGAGGTTATCCAAGCATTAGTGACTATCAGTTTCACTGGGGTTCAGGAAGTGTTCATCTGGTTTTTAGAAGCGTGTGATCAATTGGGATTGGCTAGTAATGGAGCACTAATGGGAAAGAGTTGGTTGTCATCAGGTCGATCGTTGGGAAGTGAGAAGGATTGGGAATCCTCCAATTTTCATGTATTATGAAGGCTTAGTCGAATCTAAGTGGGGAGAGTTACCCTAGGATGCAGAGCGGGAGAGGTTTTGAAACGGGGGTAAGTTTCACAACCCGACAGGGAGAATGGAGGCCCTAGTGGCTGCTTGGTTTGAGGGTTGTGCTGATTGGGGGTTCGACAAAACTTACCAGCATAAGAAACATGTCTTCTTGGTGCTTGATAGCAGAAGTTGGGGTACCAGGTTGGAGTTCTAGTCAAGAATTGAGTTCAGTTCGAGTATTCGATCGAGGGAATGGTCGACTATGAGGGTTTTTGGATTGATAGATTGAGGGTTTTGTTAGCTGCCAGGGCTCGATAGTGCATTCAGCACTGGTGTGCGGGTTATTCAGTGTATGTGGTAGACGCGCGGGTCAGGGGGAAGACCACAAATTTCCGAGAGGGTGGATGATCGACATGAGGCCTAGGGTTAGGCTTGAGTTAGAGTCCACGAAATGGATCAGGAGTTCGGAACCCCAAGTGGGTGAGAACAATTTGCATGGGAAGGATCACCAGGATAGGTGGTCCAGGGAGATACTCAACAGTTTAGAACGGTCCAGACATGCTGAAGGTTCTGAGAGTGGTCCAGATAGACTGAAGGCCTGGTGAGGCGGTCCAGTCATACTTAGGACTCTATATGTGTTTGTGGATCTATGTGCAGGTATTGAGTATGTTGCTATGCTATAGAAATCAGTAGGTCTGTCCCTAGGTATATGGATATGTTGTTGGAGTAGGATGAAGACTCCTATGTATTTTTGGTTTGATCAGAAGTTGTTTGTAGGGATCAGATGGAGTACAAAGGATCTTGGTGATCTCATCAGTTCGGAGTGTCTCATAGGATTCATCTTCTTGGATCGGGTAATACTTTAGTTAGGGACTGGAACTAGATCCAAATGGGTATTCGTCAGCTTTAGGAAGACTTGGGATTAGAATGTTCTGTCATTCGGGTTCTGGGAACTGGGTCAACACTTTCTCATGATCGTCTATGACATTTGGATAGGGTTGAGGCGGTCCTACTTTATGCAGTAGGCCAAGATACCCGGTTCGGGCCGACTGAAAGTCGTAGGATGGAGGCTCTTAGAGAGCAGTAGGGTTGAGGCGGTAGGCCAACAAACCCTGAGAATTTCAACTCGATATTTGAATTGATTAGACATGTTGGTATTCCAACCCGAAGGGTGATATGGGTTAGATATGAGTGTCGTGCTGGTTGGCCGGTAGTGGTAGGTATGTTGATGATGGTTTGAGTTATTATGAGGGGTTTTGGGTTGGTTTCATCTGTGAAAGAGCCATATGGTGTTTGAATTGAGGAGAAGATGGTCGCTGAAGACTAGGTAGGAGATGAGGCTGACGTGAGTCATGTAACATTCATTATGTTAGCAGAAGTTGATGGAATGGCGTGGAAGCAAGTTCAGCCAGTCGTTTTTCATTTCAGGAGATGTGTGGGACTGATGTTTGTGTGTGTCTTTTGGTTCAGTAATCGGTGAGGTGTCCGATGTTTCGGGTAATGGGTAGACAAGTTGGGATCAGGGAGGTTTCAACTTCGTCTAAGAAACATCATATGGTAGCAAGAAGAGTTGAAATGGGTTTATGACTTGGGATTCATATGTGGTAGAACCTTTTTTTTGTTTCGTTATGTTGTTTGTGATGATAAGAGCGTCGAGTAGGCCCTTTGAGCGGCGAAGGAAAGTGGATATCTACAGGACCGAGTGTTGGGCAACTGAAATGACGACAATAGTGTCGATCGGTCACCGGGAGCATTCCAGACATGAGCTGAGGGCCGAGGAGGGCATACCAGACTCATGTTGTGGGCTCGGACGCAATCCCGACCTATGTTGAGGACCACGTAAGGGTATTCCAGTCATAGGCCATGGGCATAGAGATTATGTTGGTTTTGTCTTTTGTAGCAGCGCGTTCGGATTGGATGTATTGTATGGTGGATGAGACGCAAGGATAGATCCTTGGATCTCAAGTTATGAGTAGACCTGAGTTATATTCATAGAGGTATTCCAATATAGGGTATTCCATCATGATGATGACCAGACCCTATGATTTATTAGACCTGATATGTTTGGTATTCCAGCCTGAGGTTGATTGGGCCAGGCATGAGTGTTCATGTTTTAGTGGATTGATTTGGTATGATATTGTTGGGACAAATTGTTGGAATAGTGTCTAAGGCTGTAACTATATTTGGTTGTGCATGGTCCTTTTGGGTTGCCTTCACCATAGCAACTTGATAGGATGATTTATTAAGAGAGAATAAATATTATTAATATATTATGGGAATAATATAATGAATAATATATATGTTATTTGATTAATATAAGTCATAGAATTAATTAGAATTAATTTGGTGACTTAAAGAGATTAATTAAATAAAGGGGTATAAACTGTCAATTGTTTGATAGTTAAGCTTTAAACTGTAAATCCATTTGGATATACTTTGGACGGATTCTAAGAGCTTTAGGAAAGCTAAAATCGTCCATATGCTTATCTAGGAATGGATTTGGATAGCCTTAAGAGAAGATTATCTGATAGGGACTTATCTGTAATCATTAAGGAATCTACAAGTATAAATAGACCCCATGGCATAGGGAATTCGACACTTCTGAAAAAGTAAGAGAACTCTGGTCGAATTCCTCCCCTCTCCTCTCTCCCAAATCATCCTCCTTGCTTTGGTGTTTGTAAGCCATTAGAGGAGTGACATTTGTGACTCTAGAAGCTCCAAGACCTCAAGATCAACAAGGAACTCAAAGGTATGATTCTAGATCTGTTTTAATGTTCTTGTTTAACCTAATTAGTAATTAGAAGTCTTGGATTCAAAGCATGTTTATTAGAAAGCCTAGATCCAAGCAATAGGGTTTTGCATGCGCACATAGGAAAGTTCTTATGGCTAAAACCCATCAGTGGTATCAGAGCCTAGCTTGGTTTTCTGTAAATTGTTGCTTGATTAACTGAAACAAACCTGCAAAATTCGAATTTTTGGTTTCTGAGTCATGGACTCGGCGAGTCTCAAAGTGGACTCGGCGAGTAGGCCTGACTCGGCGAGTCCATTTGTGCACTCGGCGAGTCCAGGCGTCAGGAATGGCCAGATTCGGGATTTCTTTGTGTTTATCTTATCTTAACTTACCATAAACTAATTAGATCAACATTAATTCGTTTTTCTGATAAATATAACTATTATCTTGATCTAGTTAAAGGTAATTATCAACTAATTAAATATTTAATTTCCTTATATGATAATTAATTAATTATTTTAATTATTTTGGTAATTATCTTAAAAAGAAATCTTGAATAAATCAAATATAGATAATAAGGATATTAATTGTTAATTGGAATTATTTGTTATTTGATCCTCCATGTTTTAAATGTTTAAAACCTACCCTCATGTTTTGAAATTTACTTTTGTGATTAAAAGCTTTAATTTAGACAACTTAAATTTCAAACCCTAGATTTTAAAAAGTTTTAAAATACAACCCTATACTAATATGATATTACTAGAATAATATATATATGTATAACTAAATGCTAGTCTTACCGTTAGTAGGCCTCATTCACGAAGCCGATCTATAAGGTGGGTATAAGGTTGCGGCCTATAAAATGGCGCTTAATGGGTGTACACTCACACCCACTGCTTGCTTGATTGGTGGAGGGTCGTTAGCCGAACGGGTAGGATAGGGCAACCTCATCCTCTCATTAAAAGTATAATAAGAAATACAAGTAACTACACATATTTCAAAATTTCCCAATCCTAGTTACTTTAGGAAAAGTGAATTGATGCAATCCCATGAAATTACACTTTGCACCTTGCTAAGATGTTAGTGGAGCGTGTGTGGTTTACCGGCACACTAATTGGTTCTAAGCGAAGGTGGCAAAGGGTGATTCGTTGTTTATCATAGTTCAATGGAGCGTGTGTGGTTTACCGGCACATTGAATAGGTGATTGTTACAATGAAGGCGCCATGTGAATTTGCATGGTAATTCACACCCGCTTTGTGATCCTCGGCATCCCAGTCACAAACAAGAGGGGCATATCGAGATTTAAACATGCCATTGAATGGTTTCAATGAATCTCATCCGAACCTAGGAATTCTCAAAAAACACTTAGGACTAATAGTTTAAGTTTCGTGATGGAGAATTAGTGAATCGTCATTCACTTACCTTCAATTTATTTGCATGTTAGATTACGGCATCCCTTTTCTAGTATGTAAATGTTATTGTTGGATCCTAGCCCTAATTTTCTTATTGGGTGATAATTAGGGATTCTTATTCTAATCTATCTTTGTCCTTTTTCTAATTATAGATGTCAAACGCAAACAACGCTGCTGCTAGTTCATTCACATTGATGAGCCTTTGCCAAAAGGTCACCTTCGATGGAACGAACTTTAGCGAATGGATAAGATACATTCGCACCATTGCTCACTATGAGGACAAAGAGTATGTCCTTGATGAGAAGCTCGAGAAAATCAACACCGAAATCGCTACTCCAGCCGAAATCACCGCCTTTGAAACTCATGAGCGAGATGCAACGAAGGTACATTGCATCATGATCGCCACCATGAACTCCGAATTCCAAAAATCCTACGAGGACATGTACCCGTACGAGATGCACCAAGACTTATTGGAGAGGTATCACCAAAACGCGAGACAAGAGAGGTACGAGATCTTCACTAACATGATTTCCGCGAAGATGGGTCATGGAGAATCTCTTACCGTGCACTTGCAAAAGATGCAAAGGTATGTCGACCGCCTTCGCAAGTTAAATGTTGACTTCGGTGAGGATTTGGCGATCGACATGGTGCTTCACTCTTTGCCTCCGATGTACAATCAATTTAGGATGACCTATCACATGAACAAAGAAGAGGTCACCCTAAGCAAGCTCCAAGGTCTCTTGAGGGTTGCTGAGAGCAACTTTAAAGACAAGTCTGTTGCACCTACTCCCAATCCGCCCGCTGCTCCTGTCTTGGCTATTGGACAAGGGAAGGGAAAGAAGAGGAAAGCTTCATCAAAGAACCATCGCAAGGTGAAAGCCCGAGATGGTGCCTCTTCTAGTGGGACCAAAGTTGATCCCGCCAAGCCCTGCTCTAACCCGAAGGAGGCAGAGTGTCACCACTGCCACAAGATAGGACATTGGAAGAGAAGCTGCCCGGATTACCTGCAAGCAATCAAAGAAGGAAAGATCAAGCCATCTTTCGCAGGTATATATACAATCAAATCTAACGATTCTAATCATGCTATTTCTTGGGTTCTTGATACCGGTTGCGGTTATCACATTTGTTCTAATGTGCAGGGACTAAGAAGAAGTAGGGATGTGGAGCAAGGAAGGATAAATCTAATCATGGGGAACAGAAGATCGTCGCCTGTAACCAAGATTGGAGTGTATTCCTTAGTGCTTAGGAATAGTTTAGTTTTAGATTTGAACAATTGTTGCTATTCGCCAGAAATGGCAAGAAACATCATTTCATTTCATGGTTTATTTAGACAAGGATTTAGATTTTCTTTTAATAATGAGAATGGTTCTATTTTGGCTTATCTAAATGGTGTCTTTTACTTTGAAGCTATACCATGTAATGGAATATATGAAACTGTTATGATTGTTGATAACTTTGGAAATGATGTTTTGAATATTGATTCTTCCACTAGTATGGATAAAGCATCCTTGTGGCATTGTCGTCTTGGACATGTCAACAAGAAACGCATAGCCCAACTCCAAAAGGATGGAGTGTTGGAGTCATTCGACCTTAGGGAAGATGACACATGCGAGTCTTGTTTGCTTGGAAAGATGACTAAGTCGCCCTTCACAAGTACTTGTGAAAGGGGCGAGGGTCTATTGGACCTAATACATACCGATGTATGTGGACCGTTTAGATCAACCACGAAGGATGGGAACCGCTTCTATGTGACTTTTACCGATGACTATAGTAGATATGGGTATATCTACTTAATCAAGCAAAAGTCAGACACCTTTGAAAAGTTCAAAGAGTTCAAGAATGAAGTGGAGAATCAATTGGGCAGGAAAATCAAGATGCTTCGATCCGATCGAGGAGGAGAGTACCTAAGTCTTGAATTCCACGATTATCTCAAAGAGTGTGGAATAGTTTCGCAATTGACGCCTCCTAGGACACCGCAGTTAAATGGTGTGGCAGAAAGGCGTAATCGAACCTTATTGGATATGGTTCGCTCTATGATGAGTCGTGCTTCACTACCAATCTCTTTTTGGGGGTATGCCTTAGAGACTGCCGCCCATATCCTTAACCGAGTCCCTACTAAGAAGGTTGCCAAAACACCTCACGAGATGTGGACAGGGAAAGCTCCCTCGTTGGCACATATCAAGGTTTGGGGTTGCGAGGCTTTCGTAAGACGAGATACTCACGACAAGCTTGAACCTCGAAGTGAGCGATGTATTTTCATCGGCTACCCGCAGACATCCTTTGGATATCTCTTCTATAGACCGAAGGACAATGTTGTCTTCGTTGCGAGGAGAGGAGTTTTCCGAGAGCGAGAACTCATAAGCCAAGGAGACAGTGGGAGACAAATCGAACTTGAAGAGATTCAAGAGTCGATGGATGAAGGAACCTCTACCGCTGGCACTCTACCCGAGGAGGAAACTCCGGTTGAACCAATTGACGAATCCTTACCTCTTAGACGTTCCGATAGAGTTAGAGTTCATCCCCAGTTCTATGGCTTTCATATTACTACCGAAGGGGACACGTATATTAGTGATGGTACACTAGTAAATCTTGATGAACCTAATAGCTACAAGGAAGCCATGGCAGGCCCGGAGTCTGTAAAGTGGAAAGAGGCAATGGATAGCGAGATCCAATCCATGTATGATAACCAAGTTTGGAATTTGGTTGATTACGTGCCCGGACGTAAGACCGTTGGGTGCAAATGGATCTTCAAGAAGAAGACCGACGTGGATGGGAACGTACACACATATAAAGCGCGATTGGTCGCGAAGGGCTTTACTCAAACTCCCGGAGTTGACTATGATGAGACCTTCTCACCAGTTGCGAAGATTAAATCTATTAGAGTGATGTTAGCAATTGCCGCATTTCATGATTATGAGATTTGGCAAATGGATGTCAAGACCGCTTTCCTTAACGGAAAGTTGGCTGAGGATGTTTACATGGCTCAGCCAGAGGGGTTTGTGGATCCGAAGCATCCGGATAGAGTGTGTAAGCTTGAGAAGTCCATTTATGGACTTAAGCAAGCATCTCGCAGATGGAATCTTTGTTTCGATGAGAAAGTCAAAGAGTTTGGATTTGTACGAAGCGAAGACGAATCTTGTGTATATGTCAAAGCCAGTGGGAGTATAGTAAGCTTCCTCGTTCTATATGTCGATGACATTTTACTCATAGGAAACGACATCCCGACTCTGCAGGAAGTTAAGTCCTGGCTCGGGAAGTGCTTCGCTATGAAGGACCTCGGAGAGGCTTCTTACATTTTGGGAATAAGGATAATAAGAGAAAGAAGTAAGAGACTAATTGGACTTAGTCAGAATACTTACTTAGAGAAGGTACTAAAACGTTTTAGTATGGAAAACTCAAAGAAGGGAGAACTACCGATACAAAGTAATGCCAAATTGAGTAAGACTCAAAGTCCGAGTACCGAAGCTGAGATAGCAGAAATGAGCCGAGTACCATACGCTTCCACAGTTGGCTCAATCATGTACGCTATGACTTGTACTCGCCCTGATGTAGCCTTCGCTTTGAGCATGGTTAGCAGATATCAAGGGAATCCTGGCAAAGCACATTGGATTGCGGTGAAGAATATCCTTAAGTACCTTCGGAGGACGAAGGAATGGTTCTTAGTCCTCGGAGGAAGTGATGACTTGAAGGTGCGAGGGTATAGTGACGCCAGTTTTCAAACCGACAGAGACAACTACCGTTCGCAGTCGGGCTGGGTCTTTACCCTAAATGGAGGAGCAGTGACATGGAAAAGTTCCAAGCAAGAAACCGTAGCTGATTCAACGTGCGAATCAGAGTACATTGCAGCGAGCGAAGCGTCGAAGGAGGCAATATGGCTAAAGAACTTCATCGGTGATCTTGGAGTCGTACCTGCCATAAAGGAGCCAATGGAGATTTTCTGTGATAACGAAGGTGCGGTTGCCTTAACCAAGGAACCGAGGGATCATGGTAGATCAAGACATATCGACAGAAAGTATCACTTCATTAGACATCGTGTAGAAGAAGGACAACTCGTAGTTAAGAGGATATCATCAGAAGATAACCCAGCAGATCCGCTTACGAAGGGACTGAGTAGGGTTAAGCACTTGCAGCATGCTAGGAGTATTGGGCTGAAGGATGATATTAGCATAGATTAGATAGTATTAGAAACGTGTAATAGATAAATGTAATTGACATTTGATGATTAAATAAAGGAGTTTTATTTATGAGTAATGTTACTATCTTATGTTAATTGTTTAGCTATTGTTTCACTTTGCATGTTTTGACTTCCAGAATAATTGAGGTTATTAGGAATAATCGAATTATTCAAATGATCCACAATCGTTCATATGTTGGAAGTAGATATGAAAGAAGATTGTCGTGAATTGGTGTGTAGAATGTCTAAATGATGTTAGACATAGCAAAGGATTGCTGCAACGTTCATGAGTGCTTATGAACTAGTTTTGAGCATTGGAATAAAACCCGCGCTTGCTGGAATCACCTTATGGAATAAGATATAAAAGGTGATCGCAAGACGATAATATCATATAGTCTTAAAAACCTAGATATATGGTTTATTATTTGTTAATTGATTGTACATTGATAATACGAAAACGCATCAGTAACTTGGTGTTATAAAACGTATTGTTGTGTATAGTTGGTAAATGAATAAGTAAATGCATATAAGTCGAAGTTTATCTGTAACTTTTATCTAAGAGGGTAAAAGCGATATCTCGGCCGCTCGATGATTTGATTTGACTTATGTGTCGGGCCCGGTCAGAACTGAATTGATGTGTTCGATTAAGTTCTATGTCAAATAAATCAGAGATCGAGAAACCTAAATGCTTGACTAACCATTCCATAGGATTGTCAGCATGATATCTAACAGAGGACTGTACGTTCCCTTATCTAAAGGACAAGATTGATTAGATCAGAGTTGACAGCGTCTTTGAGAGCTACGATTGCAAACCTAATTGTACTTGTATAGTTACTAGACTTATCCAAGTGGGAGACTGTTGGAATAGTGTCTAAGGCTGTAACTATATTTGGTTGTGCATGGTCCTTTTGGGTTGCCTTCACCATAGCAACTTGATAGGATGATTTATTAAGAGAGAATAAATATTATTAATATATTATGGGAATAATATAATGAATAATATATATGTTATTTGATTAATATAAGTCATAGAATTAATTAGAATTAATTTGGTGACTTAAAGAGATTAATTAAATAAAGGGGTATAAACTGTCAATTGTTTGATAGTTAAGCTTTAAACTGTAAATCCATTTGGATATACTTTGGACGGATTCTAAGAGCTTTAGGAAAGCTAAAATCGTCCATATGCTTATCTAGGAATGGATTTGGATAGCCTTAAGAGAAGATTATCTGATAGGGACTTATCTGTAATCATTAAGGAATCTACAAGTATAAATAGACCCCATGGCATAGGGAATTCGACACTTCTGAAAAAGTAAGAGAACTCTGGTCGAATTCCTCCCCTCTCCTCTCTCCCAAATCATCCTCCTTGCTTTGGTGTTTGTAAGCCATTAGAGGAGTGACATTTGTGACTCTAGAAGCTCCAAGACCTCAAGATCAACAAGGAACTCAAAGGTATGATTCTAGATCTGTTTTAATGTTCTTGTTTAACCTAATTAGTAATTAGAAGTCTTGGATTCAAAGCATGTTTATTAGAAAGCCTAGATCCAAGCAATAGGGTTTTGCATGCGCACATAGGAAAGTTCTTATGGCTAAAACCCATCACAAATATCCTGTCAGCAAAAAGGGATTCGCTTCAGGAAGAGGAAAATTGACTTTCCGATACTTTGGATCATCAGGATTTTGTCAAGTTGGCAAAGTGGAATGTAGGATAGACCTTATGAAAAGGTTCGTTTTGGATTTACATCACCTTTCATGTTTCGCAATTTCGAAAGTGCATCATGGATTAAGAGGTGGTAGTATCATTGGATGACATTCAGGTCGATGAGCGCCTGCATTCTGTTGAGAGGCCGGTGGCCCTTCTGGAGAGAAGGGTGAAGGTTCTGCGGAACAAGGAGGTACCGTTGGTAAAGGTACACTGGGAGCACCGAAGAAGGTCCAAGTGGATTTGGGAGCCGGAGGCAGAGATGTAGGAGCACTATCCGAAGTTGTTCACTGCAGCGAACTTCGAGGACGGAGTCTAGTTCAATCAGGGGAGAATTGTAACGCCCCGATTCCCAAAGTATTGATTTATGGTTAAATTTTCATGATTTCAAGGTCTACTCGATGAGTTGGTTTCCTGAATCGTCAAGTAGCAGCATGTTGGTCCACGTGTCTAAGTGACCTACTCGCCGAGTCCATGTAGGGACTCAACGAGTAGGAGCTAGAGGATGAAACCCAAATTCTCGGGGTTTTGCACCCTATTTAAAGGATCATTAGCCTCCCCAGCCTCCCCTTCACAGCCTCTTGATACTTCATAGCCCTAACTCATGTGAGTGTGCTCCATTTGTGTGTCTTAAACTTTGAAGAAGGATTTTTGGTGAGAAAAGCTTGGGGAACCAGTAACTAGAAGCAAGGAACGTGTGGGAATAAGATATCTACCTCAGTTGGCATCCTTTGGAAGGTATTAAGCTGTTATCTTGGCCTCATTTCATTCTAGATCTCTTTTGGGTGGATTTTAGGAAGCTTTTCTTGTGTTTGAGCTAAGATCTGAAGTTACAACTTCAGATCTAAACTCTCTTGGGTCTCTAAGTCCATAAAGTTGTCAACTTTGGCAAGCATGAACCTCCCCTCAAGTGTAAGAATTCTTTGCAAGCTTAGTTTTGTCATTTTAAGACTTTAGAGCGTTGCATGCATGTAAAGTTTGCAACTTTACATGATAAACATGCCTTGGGAAGCTGGATCTACAATATGGAACCTTATCATGACTTAAAAAGCATTTGTATGGATAAAGGACTGAAGGGACTCGACGAGTCGCATGGTCAACTCCACGAGTCCTATGAAGATTGTCGTGTGCTCGGCGAGTCAGATGAGTGACTCGGCGAGTCGTCTAGGGTTTTCTCAACCTTTAGACATGTATGAACTTGGCGAGTTGCAAGGGAAACTCGACGAGTCGGCCAAGGAGTTTACGGCCACAAACCTTAGGAACTCGATGAGTCACTCCAGTGACTCGGCGAGTTATGCAAGGAACTCAGCGAGTAGCTGAGGGTACTCGACGAGTGGAGGTCAAAATGGACTGTTGACCTTGACCGATGACTTTGACTTTGACCAATGGTTGACCAATTGACTTTTAGGGACATTTTGTGAAATTGGAAATTTAAAAGCATGGTTCTATGGTGGATATAAGTGGTGGAGTTTGTGCCGGCGATCTGAGAGTTTGAGTTATCTTCGAGTCGATAGTGTGAAGTGAGTTATCCTCACTATATCAACTGGGTCTAAGGCACCAAGGCCGACCCTTTATCGGATTTGTATCCGGGCATTTGCTTGATATGTTTATTGATCTGCTGGATTTACATCCTGGTAGTTAGGATGGTGATATGCTTATGCTTAGTGACATGGTTAGGTGAGTGTCCTGGTTATAGGATGATGCTATGTTAGTGACTGGTTAGGTCTGTATCTCGTTTATTGGGATGTTGCTATGATTAGTGATATGTTAGATCGGTTTGTCTGTTATATGATGTGAGCTAGCATATGAGATTTATGTGCACATGTTTGTTTGGTTGGGGTTGGGTTGAGGCGGTCCTGCTTTGTGCTGAAGGCCAACATACCCAGGGTGGTTCGGATAAACTGAAGGCCCTACAAATGGGTTCAGTTAGGCCGAAGGCCCAACGAGTGGTCCAGATAGGCTGTAGGCCCTGCGAGGCGGTCCAGTTAGGCTGAAGGCTCATTATGCATGTTATTTTGTATTTTTTGATATGATATGATTATTGTTGTATGAGATTGGTATTTTGGGGGTAGCTCACTAAGCTTTTAGGCTTACAGTTTCAGTTTATTGTTTTAGATTCAGCGGATGGGCATGGGAAGGCGAAGGCATGACCGTACACTTCCTCGATTGATGATTATGATTTTTGGGAACTCTGATGTTTAAACTATTTCGAAAACAAATTGTAATAACTTAATAGTATTAAATGATTTAAAAAGTTTTAAATTGGCTCGAATTTATGGATGTTACATTACACCTTATTGGATGTTGTTACTATTGGTTACGCAATCTAATCCCTTGGTTTGTATTTTGGAATCAAAGGGTAAAATGGGAAAAGTTATATGTTAGGCTTTTTGCATGGATTATGGTCTTTATTTCAACACTAGGTGTAAGACCCGTGTAATACACGGGTTTATTAAAAATAAAAATTTAATATCAATATTTAAACCTTAAATTTAATATCAATATCAATTTTAGAGCTCTCATTAATTATGACATTTATTACATTATAAATATATCAATTCTTTTTCAACGAAGCATTTATTTGTCTCAATATTATAACCGAAATAAGTTATGATATGTGAACAAATCAGAAAATTACATGTGGAAATAAATAAATTCTAAAAATCTATTAAAATGCCATGTGTCCAAATCAATGAGGACATGACATGTGGCAGAAAGTGGGTTTTATTTATTAGTATAGATGTGTATAAAGCCAAAATTAGCTAGATCGTAGGGTGGGGATCATCAATACATTTTTGTGGATATAAAGATCGTAAAAAACGGAGTTGAAACGAAGACTTATTGGATTTGGGTGGAAAACTGTGACCACAGACTGGGGATCAGAGCCCATGGCATGGTAGTCGCCATGGCCCAGTGAAGCGTGGCCATGACACGACCACCATTCAGGCTCAAGCCCATGATTTTTAAAGTTTTCAACGTATTTAAGCATATGTTTATGAACTTTTGGCCATTTTATTAGCCTTCATCAACTCTATAACCCCTTGAGAGAAACCCTAGCCTCCACCTTCAAGATTTGAGCTTCTCCTCTCTCCCTTATCCTCTTTTGGATGCTTTTTATGTTTTTTTGATGAATTTTAAAGATCAAGAAGGTTCTTTTGGTTGCAAGGAATGATGCTTCAAGTTTGGATCCATCATAGACATACATTTCTGGACTATTGTAAGTATACAATTCTAATCTTGCTATCTAGTTCTTTAGATCTTGTAATTTTGGGGTTTTGGAACTTTTGGTTCATTTTATGTATGATCTTGGAGTTGATTGGACACCAAAATCTTTTGACCAGTTCAGAATGATCCATGGACTAGGAAAGTTGTGATCTTTTGCCTTCCCTCTTAGCCATGCAAGTTATCTTGGTACTTTAGGCCAATTTGGTGTATTAAAGTTTAGATCTAGAAAGATTGTGACATTATTATGGATTAAGTTATGAACTTTATCCATTTAGGCATCTTGTTGACTCAGATCTGAAAGTGGGAGACTTGTACTCAATGTTTTAAGTTGAAAAAGATGCATTTTTGGGTCCCTTTAAGACTTAAAGTCTAGGTTTGGACCTTCCTAATCGATAAAGTTAGAAACTTTATCCATTAAGGGATTCGAAAGGATCAAATCTAAGCTTTGGAGCTCTTGAAATCCGAAGAATGTGTATTAAACTTGTTTGAATTGTTCAGACTGGTCCCTACAGCGTGGCCTTGGGTTGCCCCAATGTAGCAACTTGGGAATCATCGATTGTTTTTGTAACATCCAAAATTTCAAAACAATTAAAACTTTTCAAAATCACCCATTTTATTAATATTGTTACAAAAAGGTTTTCAATACATTATTTAACAGAGTAATTTCCCAGGTTCATATCATAAAACACCAACACGAAGAACGGTACGATCACGCCTTTGCCTTGCCACAGACTCTTGAGAACCTGAAACATAAAACCACAACTGTAAGCCCGAAAGCTTAGTGAGATACCCCCAGAATACCAACCACATATACGCCTTTCCAGGCCCTGACCTTCCGGTCCATGTGTCTCAGGGGACTGCCGTCCCTGCTGGGTAAACCTTCCGGTCCTACCCACGCCGACCTTCCGGTCCATAACATATCGCCTTCCGGCCCATACGCATAAAATGCATATATAACATAACAAATAATCATATAACAGTTCATAGGCAACAATCGATCAACAGATCACATATCATAGCATTACCATAAACAAGATACCGGTCTAGCCGGTCACTAACATAACATTACTCTATGAATCAGTCAACATACTAAATGCATACATACGCCTTTTCAGGCCATGACCTTCCGGTCAACATAGTAACGCCTTCCGGCCCATAACATGCAATGACAACTACCCGGATTTCCATCCGGAAAAAGGGTCGGCCTTAGTGCCATAAACCCTAGCGATATAGTGAGGATAACTCACCTCGAACTGCCGACTGAACAGATTGCTCAAGCTACTCCGATCACTGATACGATCTCCTCCTCTGGACAGCCTCCAATGTGCTGAGCTCAAACAATAAACAACAATTACCAAAATACCCCTGGAACCACTGGTCAATCCTTGGTCAAAGACAAGGTCAAAGTCAACCCCTGACTGACCCTACTCGCCGAGTCAACCCTATGACTCGCCGAGTCCCCATACACAGAACTTCGCTTAACCCGCGACCTAACTCGCCGAGTCACCCCAAGACTCGCCGAGTTCAATGACTCTGAGTCTACTCGCCCTTAACTCACCGATTCCTTAAGACACCCTTTCTACACGTCGAGTATCTCCTTTTTACTCGACGAGTTCCTCCTGGAAGAATCGTGGGGCCACCCCGACTCAACTCGCCGAGTCTGAAGAACAACTCGACGAGTCCCAGTTAATCTTCAAGCTACTCGCCGAGTCTGAAGAACAACTCGGCGAGTCCATGTCATGCAGACGAGCAACTGCTTCCTGAATTACGTATGGTCCCGAGATATACAATCATGGGACTTTCTGGACTTCTAAACATCTTATTACTAGGGTATAAACGTCTGGGTAATAACATAATAACACATTTGATCTCTAAATGGGTTTCATAAACCCTAGATTCGCATACACATCAAAATAACAGAAATGGACCGAGTGTTACCTGAAAACGCACTCTCTGTGTCCCCCAAACCTCAGGGCTCGATCCTCCTTGATATTCCTTTGGCCAAATTCTTTTTCTTCTTGCCTAACAAGTTCTTCCAAGTTCCAATAGCTTTTTCTCCTGCTCTAAACGTCCACAACGCTTAGGGTTCTTCTCAATCGACCAAAAGACGGACAATGACGGCCTAAGAGGCGTTATATACGATCCAAAACCGAACGGTTAGGGTTTCTGCTGAACAGTGTCGACTCGCCGAGTCCATATCTGGACTCGTCGAGTCCAGTCGCGAACCCGCGACCAAGTCTGCGATCCTACTCGGCGAGTCTAGGCTCCAACTCGCCGAGTCCCCTCTTAAAACACCCCCAAAATCATAATTATTACAATACTTGAAATTCCGGGCTGTTACAACTCTCCCCCACTAGAACTAGACTTCGCCCTCGAAGTCTCACTCTGAAAATAGCCCCGGATGCTGCTCCCACATATCACGTTCCGACTCCCAAGTCGTTTCCGATCCCCTCCGATGTTGCCACTGAACCAATACCAGAGGTACCTCCTTGTTCCTCAGAACCTTGATCTTCCGATCTCTGATGACCACTGGCTTCTCGGCATAATTCAGGCTCGCATCCACCTGAATGTCTTCTAATGGAACCACTGCCGACTCATCGGCTATATACTTCCTCAATTGTGACACATGAAAATATCGTGGATTTGTCCCAAATCCGTGGACAACTCCAAACGATAGGCCACCCGGCCTACCCCCGCAATCACATGAAAGGTCCAATATACCGGGGCCCCAACTTGCCCCCTCTTCCTGAATCGAATCACTCCTCTCCAAGGAGAGGCCTACAGGAATACGAAGTCATCGACCTGAAACTCACGCTCGGACCGGCGGCTGACTGCAAAATTTTCCTGTCGGCTCTGTCGAATCTGCTCTGTCGACTGAAGCACGATCTCTGTACTGCACATCACTCTGAAATCGACAATTACCCAAGATGCAACTCTGCTCTAAATCTCAACGATCATTCGACCCATAAGGATTGGAAAACCATGAACCACCGGATCCCTGATCCAGAGCCCACTTTGTCCATTCGGACCGAATGAGAGGTCCATTCTCACTCTCAGAGCAACTCTCACAAGTTCTCCTCTTGCCATCACATATACATACTGAACTAGTCCCAACACCCGCAGGTTGAAAGACCCGATACACTGATGATATCCTCGAACATCTCCCAAGATGAACCGCTAATATCCAGCCTATACCCTGGTCAGAATCACACTGAGAATTCAAGATTTTCTCTCCCCCCTGCATCCCTTCTGAGTCTCGACAGTCATCCTAACCCGGACGGGTTCCTACTTCACTGCCGCGAACACGATGCTCAAAACCATACTCGAAATACTCTAACCATAACTCTGCTCTGCAGCTTCCACTTTCGTGAACTTGCACACCCTTCGGAGTTACACACCTTCCTCTTTTCCTTTTCCAAGGAACCCTCTTCGCCATAATGCCACTCCAACCGGTGCTACGGTGCTTGCCCCAAGCGACACCACCCTTTTCGCGTAATCGCGATTCACATACTCTGGTTCTCATTGCAGGGGCTCTCAATCCCATGCACTCTCTCCACTCATCAAAATCACTGCCTTAGCTAAACAAGATCACTAACCCGGGGCCAGACCTTCCAATGCAATCACACTGCAACATACACAATCCGCAATCTCAGACGGATCCAGCAATACCAACAGAGTCTCCAGCATGACTGAACCGACTCTCATAACACATACTAGCCACTCGAGGCTATATCTCTGTGGGTCCGTACACCCAAACTCTGCGAACCCTCAGGTTCTAACTCTGGGAACCTTCCGGTTCCAGCTCTAGAAACATGCACAACATAATTCCGTGGGATTAATGCAGTACAACCCATCACGTACCTCAAACATACCAATACTCTGATCTCATAACCCCGGTTACTTACTCAAGCTTGATCCCGGCCTTCTCTCATGCCTCCACAATCGAATGCCCTAGGTCTGTATCCCGCCCCGCATACTCGACACTCGCTCTCGTCGGCCTATACTCTGCGCTGACAAACACAGCTGAATCCCAACAGCTAAGCAGCCTCACATACTCATCGATTTCCCGGAGAATTCTCCAATTCTCCCCCACTAAAGCACTGACTAACTGCCACCGATCGTCATTAACGACCTCTCAGAACAATCCTGCACAAAGAGAACATTTACCCACTGACTGCTTCCCACAAGCATAAACAACCCTCAGCAAAACACATCTCCTCCCTGATCAATCCACTCAAAAGAACACGGTCTTTCAATCATCCACTCCACGACTGCAGATGCTACCTGACATTCAACCCAGTGCCGCATCTCCACTAACAACCCCCCACGAACGATAACCAACGGAATTCTCAACAATAACCCGTAACCAAACCCACAATCTGCCAAAGGATGAATACCACATCGAAAACCGCACAAGGCTACCGGCACTAAAACACCAAACTATAACCATACCAAACCATCAGGGAACAACGAATGCCAAAGTGAAACCTGAAGCACCAATCCATAACCATGCCAATCCCGCGAAACAACGAATACCGCATCGAAATCCACACTACCAGCACAAACAATACGCCACCATCAACGCAAGCTAATCTAGACATCAAGACAGCATCATACCCGCAGCTGCCTCCGGCACTGCTCCCTCTCCCTCTGCCGCAAGCCGATAAGCATAACCCTGAGCCCTTGGGCTCTGCTCCATCCTGTCCTCCTCCTGAACTCCTCAAGGTGGCCGGTGCTAGAGCCTGCACCGGTCCTGCAGAAAACTGTGGACAGTTGACCCTCAAATGTCCAACCTGCCGACACTGATAACAAATCCTCAAACCCCAAATTGGCACTGACTGCCGACAATCCCGTGCACCGTGCCCCTCCTTTCCGCACTTGCGGCATGCACCACCGGCCAACAAGCTCCAGTGTGACCCTTCCCACACTTCCCACAAGTGTGGCCGCTCCGATCCCCCATTCTAACATCTACGGTCCTGAACCGTTTCGGCGTCGACTGCGACTGCATCGGGGCCTGCCTCAGCTCACGCAACTACAACTCAACCTCTAACTCACGCCACCTGGCGGCCTCCTTCAACTCCAACAAGGTCTCTCACCTCTGCGCAGACACGAACTGTCTGATACCCCCTTGAGCATACTCAGATATCGGGGCATCTGAGCCTGCTCCGAAGCGAACTCAGGGCAAAACATCGCCCTCCCAATAAACATCCTGGTGATCTCAGTCACCGATTCCAAATCCTGCTTCAGCTCAAGGAACTCCCGAGCCAATCTCTCCTTTTCACCTCGCGGAACATAGCGAGTACTGAACATCTCTCTGAACTGATCTTCTGAAACCGCAGCCCTCAGTGCGTCGAAACATGACCCCGTGGTCAATCTTCACCAATCCTTCGCCCCGAGCCTCAATAGGTTCAGAGCACACCTCACCCTCTGATCAGCAGGGCATAAACTCGTGGAGAAATACCCCTCCACGTCTGATAATCATCTCATAGCAACAATCGGGTCCTGAACCCCATCGAATGTGGGAGGCTTCGTACAATAGAAGTCCCGATACTGAAAACCCCGACTAGCTCCTCTCTTTGCCGTTGCTACAGCCGCTGTAGCCGCCGCGGCAACCGTCTCTGCGAGAGCCGCATATCGCTCGTCGAAATACTCAATCATGGCGGTCTTGATCGACCCAAACAACTCCGGCAACTCAGCCCGGAACAATGCAGCAACCCCATCACGCAGGATCCCACGAACCTTCGCGTCCAACTCACTTGTGCTCATCCGATCGATAACCTTCGACGGCACCGATCCACCCGGAACTCGCTCTCCAGCTCCCGATCCTGATCCGGATCCACTATCATCATGCCTCGAAATCTCCATACTGAAGGCACCCTACCAATCTCAGACACTTCCCACAATCCTGAGATCCAACTCTCGCAACCCTACCCTAGAGACCATGGTTTCCCTGATACGCGTATGGGTCCTGTGCTTTCAGTAGTACGGGCCCATACTACCTTCCACACCTACCCATATTTGTATGAAGTACTACCACAATACCCTAGGGAACATGCATAACAACTATCAACCCTCGCCACTAGAGGAACACTGAGAATATCCCATAAGGGACCCTAGGTTACAGGCATCACATATCAGGCAACATTATCATGAATTCTCGAAGATCCCTAGCCTAACTCTAGCATGCTGTGCTATCAAGCTCAAATAAACAAATATCAAGTATGGTATCTTGGGGTTACTTACTGGCTCCGGCTGATCGTACCTCCGCGTCCTCCTTTTACCAAATTTGAAAACCATTTTAATTTCTCATTTTAATTTCTCTTTTTAAAATCCTCCTCGATTTGAGACTGGAGTCACACGAATGTTTCCCCAATTCACTCAAACCAAGGCTCTGATACCAACTTGTAACATCCAAAATTTCAAAACAATTAAAACTTTTCAAAATCACCCATTTTATTAATATTGTTACAAAAAGGTTTTCAATACATTATTTAACAGAGTAATTTCCCAGGTTCATATCATAAAACACCAACACGAAGAACGGTACGATCACGCCTTTGCCTTGCCACAGACTCTTGAGAACCTGAAACATAAAACCACAACTGTAAGCCCGAAAGCTTAGTGAGATACCCCCAGAATACCAACAACATATACGCCTTTCCAGGCCCTGACCTTCCGGTCCATGTGTCTCAGGGGACTGCCGTCCCTGCTGGGTAAACCTTCCGGTCCTACCCACGCCGACCTTCCGGTCCATAACATATCGCCTTCCGGCCCATACGCATAAAATGCATATATAACATAACAAATAATCATATAACAGTTCATAGGCAACAATCGATCAACAGATCACATATCATAGCATTACTCTAAACAAGATATCGGTCTAGCCGGTCACTAACATAACATTACTCTATGAATCAGTCAACATACTAAATGCATACATACGCCTTTTCAGGCCATGACCTTCCGGTCAACATAGTAACGCCTTCCGGCCCATAACATGCAATGACAACTACCCGGATTTCCATCCGGAAAAAGGGTCGGCCTTAGTGCCATAAACCCTAGCGATATAGTGAGGATAACTCACCTCGAACTGCCCACTGAACAGATTGCTCAAGCTACTCCGATCACTGATACGATCTCCTCCTCTGGACAGCCTCCAATGTGCTGAGCTCAAACAATAAACAACAATTACCAAAATACCCCTGGAACCACTGGTCAATCCTTGGTCAAAGACAAGGTCAAAGTCAACCCCTGACTGACCCTACTCGCCGAGTCAACCCTATGACTCGCCGAGTCCCCATACACAGAACTTCGCTTAACCCGCGACCTAACTCGCCGAGTCACCCCAAGACTCGCCGAGTTCAATGACTCTGAGTCTACTCGCCCTTAACTCACCGATTCCTTAAGACACCCTTTCTACACGTCGAGTATCTCCTTTTTACTCGACGAGTTCCTCCTGGAAGAATCGTGGGGCCACCCCGACTCAACTCGCCGAGTCTGAAGAACAACTCGACGAGTCCCAGTTAATCTTCAAGCTACTCGCCGAGTCTGAAGAACAACTCGGCGAGTCCATGTCATGCAGACGAGCAACTGCTTCCTGAATTACGTATGGTCCCGAGATATACAATCATGGGACTTTCTGGACTTCTAAACATCTTATTACTGGGGTATAAACGTCTGGGTAATAACATAATAACACATTTGATCTCTAAATGGGTTTCATAAACCCTAGATTCGCATACACATCAAAATAACAGAAATGGTCCGAGTGTTACCTGAAAACGCACTCTCTGTGTCCCCCAAACCTCAGGGCTCGATCCTCCTTGATATTCCTTTGGCCAAATTCTTCTTCTTCTTGCCTAACAAGTTCTTCCAAGTTCCAATAGCTTTCTCTCCTGCTCTAAACGTCCACAACGCTTAGGGTTCTTCTCAATCGACCAAAAGACGGACAATGACGGCCTAAGAGGCGTTATATACGATCCAAAACCGAACGGTTAGGGTTTCTGCTGAACAGCGTCGACTCGCCGAGTCCATATCTGGACTCGTCGAGTCCAGTCGCGAACCCGCGACCAAGTCTGCGATCCTACTCGGCGAGTCTAGGCTCCAACTCGCCGAGTCCCCTCTTAAAACACCCCCAAAATCATAATTATTACAATACTTGAAATTCCGGGCTGTTACAGTTTTGGCATTTTGTTCCCACGAGGTGGTCAAGAAAGGCCACGACGTGGATGTTGGTTGGGTGTCTAAGCCCATAGCTATAATTGGTATAAACTTGAATTAATAGTAGCTTAGTCCTTTTGGGTTGCTCTCAAACCCAGCAATTGAATATGACAAATTTTAGAGAGAGAGAGAGAAAGAGAAAGAGAGACTGATTTATTAATTTATTATATGGTTAGTAAATTAATTAGAAATCAAAATAAATAGTTTGTTAATATATGACGAGAATAATATATTAATTACAAATAGTAATATTTAATTAAGAATTAATCAGAAATTAGTTGGAATTAATTTTGGGATTAATTGGATTAATTAAAAATAGAAGGAATAAAGGTAATCATGTTCAAAAGTTGAACATTAACCAATTCTAGAACCTCCCATAGAGGGGGACGGATTCTAGAATTTCCTCTAGGGTTTCCTTGGGCATTAAGGGTGTCTTGGATGCCATAGGGAGGTAGTTAAGGTATTAGGGTTATCTTGAAGATGCTTGCCTTATCTAATACTTTCCTATCACCTATATAAACCCCTATCGGGTTTGATTTTTGTCCAATGCCTTCTAGAAAAGGGTTAGGGCCATTATTTTGTCTTCTCTCCTCTCTCCTCTCTCTCTCTCTCTCTCTCTCTCTTCAAGCTCCTTGGTTGCTAGGGTTTGGGTGTGAACCATTAGAGGCACGAAACTTGTGGTGCTTTTCAAGAAGGTTTTTGACTAGTTATTTACTACAATAACTTAAAGGTAAGTATACCCTACTTTTGTTTTGTGATTTTTGAAATTACCTATGGTTCATAATTTTTGTTGTTCAATAGAATATTACTTCAGTAGAGTTACGAAATAGATCTTTAGGTTGCATGGACCATTAAGACTTAAGGATTTATCCGTGTTACTGTATGTAAAACTGCCCATCAGTGGCATCAGAGCATTGATTTTCTAATAATTGGATGTATATTGTTTGAACCTGAACAAGGAGGAAAACAGAATCGTCATTCTGTTCCGTTACCACGACATGGTATCTTCCACCACGACATGGTGTTCTGTTAATTTGTGTGCTTTTTGTTCAACCACGACGAGGTAGTTGCTTCCCACGACGTGGTGGACGATCGTATCCAAAAAAATCGGATTTTGATTAATCTCATGAATTGATTAGGATAATTACCTTATGTTGGGTCTATAAATATGGTTTATACTTTGCTTTTCTAAGCATTAATTGTATTTATTATTTGGGCCGAAAATAGTATTAGATTATTTGTATTTTGGGCTTGGCCTTAGAGCCAAGGAGCTTAAGTGTGTGCCTTCTAAGGTGTGAGAGAAACTATAGAGAGAAGTGTGTGTGTAAATTATGTGTATGGAGCTTCACTCATTTCATTGAATACATCATAGATTCATCATCTTCTTCTTCTCCTTCTATTCTACTAGATCTGAAATCATCTGTTTGATTGCGATTTTGCACCATCAAACAGATCTGATTGATACACAAGCAGATTTGAGGACTTACAAGTGGTATCAGAGCTTGGTTGTATCAATCAATTTTTTCAGATCTGGAGCTTATTTGATTTTATTTTGAAGAGATTTTTGCGTTTTTGGATAGATCTTGGCAAAATAGGGAGGGTTTGTTCTTCGCGTTTTTCATAAAAACGAGTTTTTGATCGAGTTTTGGAGCAAAAAGAAGCAAAAAACGTTGTTTTTCGTCGTAACCAACGATTTCCGAGGTTCTCGGTCACGTTTTCGATCGGAGTTCTCGGCCAGAGTTTTCGGTCCGAAGTCACGTTCAAGGTCCGAGGCTCGCACGTGTTCGGTTCAGGCACGTTCTCGGCCTCGCCTCTGGTTCACAGCTCAGCAGCCTCGGTCTCGGCCCAGCAGCGCGTTTGTCCTCGCTTCGCAGCTAACTTCGTCCTCGCAGCAGCTCCCATTAAAAAAACCAACAAGCGATTTAGGGGGGGCCGGGAATCGAACCCGCGTCTGCACCCTGATTAACCAAGGCTTTACCAACCGAGCTACTTAGTCACACGCTACTTTGCTCCCGTTTTTTATTCTTAAAGACTACCTTCTCGGTTCATAATTTCGCAAATTGACATTTTAAACCCAAAAATGCAAAATTTTATTTTTAAAATCATTTTTTAACCCAAAATTTTTTGATTTTAATTTTTGACTTAAAAATTTTGACTTTGACCTTCAAGTTTGACCTTTGACTTCAAACTTTGATTTTTCGTTTACCTTTTAATTTTTCAAGTTTAGCCTTTCGGTTTGACTTTTATGTTTGACTTTTTAAGTTTGACTTTTTAAATTTCAATTTGAAGGTTGACTTTCTCGGTTTTTAAGTCAAAGGGAAAAAGGAAGTATTATAAAAAAATGAGTTCCACATCAATTCCGGTAAATGAAGTTTCATGTACTCCATCTTGTGAAACTACTATTAAATTTCTCCGAGATCAAATCGATTTATTAAAAAGAAAAAAATGAGGACCTCAAATACGAAGGCTATACTCTTAGGAAAGGTCAGAAACCTCTGAAAGCTCAATTAGAGGCCAAGACTAAGGACTTTAGGAAACTACAAGAAGATTACAGCAACAAGTGTGAAAATTACAATCACATTAAGAAAAAACTTGTTGCTGTAACTGAAGAACTTGACACTTTGAAAATTAAGTGTGGAAAAACAGATGTTAGTTTCAAAAATTATACTGCATCAAGTAAGACAGTCGAGTCCTTATTTGAAACCCAATTAAAATTCAAAGATAATCAAAACAAGTGTCTAGGGCATGATAGTGTTCCTCCACCTTTCAATCATAACTACATATCCATCCCTACGACACAGGAAGAAATTAATGGGGAAGCACATCTTCAATATGGCAAACCAGCTGGATTTGTGTCAGGAGGTATTTAGGTTGAAAATACTAATGTTTCTACCTCATGTGCAGGTAAAGTAGCAGAAGATGAGAACAAGGAGAAAACAATTGAACAATCCAATGACTCCTTGAACTCTAAATTTGTTGCTTTGAACTCAGCTGCTTCTGATCAACCTGCTGTTGAGAAATATCGGCCACTGTAAGGTCCATTATGTGTTGCATCTTGGGCTCGGTTCTTAGTCCATTTTTGTATCCGGATTGGGCCTGTCCATCCGTGATTTATTTATTAGGGTTTAGTATTTATAGATGCTTGCATGCATCTTTGTACAAAAGATTTTGGAGTCGATCATTCATAGCGAATACCTTTTATTGATTGTAACCCTAAAAAGCCTCTACAGTGGAAGTTCTTTATCGAGCTCTGCTGAGGCGTGAATCTATTGAATGATTCAGCATATTTTGATTCATTCTCATGTTTGATATTTCTGTTTGCATTATTCTGATTAACCTGTGTAAGATCTAAGCGATCAAAGAGTTTTTCAACTCATCAATTGGTATCAGAGCAGGAGACTTTGTAATTCATACACCTCTCTTCTGTGAAAGAAGTGATTAGGGTTCATTCCGCATTCATTGATATTTATTGAGCCGTCACTCCATAATTGACGTATCTTATTAATTATTCATCTTGCCCTAATATTACGTATTACAAAGTCTGATCTTATAACAGGTTAAACGATCAAGCATGGACGATTCTCAATCCAATCCCGTCAACATCTCTAACAACATAGGATCAACAACCAAGATTCCAATCCTCTACACTCAAGACTATGAAGTGTGGACGCACCACTTTGAAGATTACATTATTGGATCGGAAGATAATGGGTATCTGATATGGGAAGCTGTCACAGCTGGCCCTTTCGCTCATTCAAGCACTTCAGGAATCATTAAAACTCAAAAGGAGTATAATGATCTATTAAAAGATGTGAAAGACGTCGCTCAGGACGAAAAGGAGAAGTTCCAATGCAACATTAAGGCATTGAGACTAATTTGATTCGCTCTTCAATCCGACACATTTCGATTAGTAAGTTCTTATGGTACAGCAAAGGAAATCTGGGATCGGCTGCGAGAGTTGTACTCCACAGATGAAGATCTGGAGCACTCAATTCAGACCCTACTTCTCTCTGAATTTAGAGAGTTCAAGCAGAAGCCAGAGGAGGTTGTTACACAAACATTTGATCGGTTCAATCATCTTCTTAGCAAGATGATCAAACATGACATAGAAAGAAAGCTCATCGAACAGAAGGTCACTTTCTTAAATGGCCTAAGACCCGAATGGAGGGCGGTTGTGTCGACGGTTAAAGCGCATGAGCAGCTCAAATCATATTCTTTGGCAAAACTGGTGGGGATTTTGAAATCTCAGGAAAAGATTGTGCTACAAGAGAAAAGCGTGGTTTCAAACTTGGGGTCTTTGGCTCTTTTGTCTAAAGGTAAAAATGCAGCAGAAGAAGAAGAAGATTTGAATCTGGGAGATTACGATATGACATCTGAAGACTATGCAATGATGGTGTCAAATCCCAGAAGGTTCATCAAGAAGAAGTTCCCTACCAACAAGAACCAAAACTGGCAGGGAAGCTACAGCTCTAAAAAGGTGAAAGAGGAGCCGAAGGTTGAAGAATCAAAGAAAGAAGCGAAGGGTGAAGCTGATTCTGGTGTCAGCTGTTTTTATTGTGGTGGGAAAAATCACTACGCAAAAGATTACGTGTTGAAGAAGATGGCAGAGAAAGATGAGGAGAAGGATGAAGAAGCAAGTCTTCTGAAAAGACTGGAGGAGATTAAGAGGCAGAAAGCTGCTACTAATCCCTCTATGAATACTCTTGTTGTGCAGGATTCGGTAGATGATGATGAGTTCGGTGGTGTACAGGTGTGGTCAACCGACTCAGAAGATGATGAAGTGAGAAAGCCTTCTCATGGAAAGGCTTATGTGGCGAAGAATGGTGATGCTGGTGGAAGATGTCTGATGGTGACAGATGTATCCCAGATGAGAGGATACAACACTGATGGTGGAAACAAAGTGGCTAAGGAGCGAGAGGACGTGTGCTTTACAGCGAAGCCTCTCAGTGTGCAGATTAGTGAGCTAGATGAACTGATCAAGAAGGTACAATCTATTTTTATTTCGTTTAAAATTCCATAAACATCATATGAAAAGGAATTAAATAACTTGAATTCAAGAATTTCAAATCTAGATAATTGTTTAACTCAAACACGTGTCACGAATTCTAATCTAACTGACCAAATAAGCAGGGTATCATCCAAGAGTGAGGAGCGAAGGATGTGGATTGAGCAGAAGGATTTGGAGTTGGTTAAATCTAGGGATGAAAATATCTATTTGCAAAGAGACAATCTTAAATTGTTAAAACAGAGGAATGTTTTTTTTTTAATAGCAAAAAGACTTTATACTAACATTACTCAGCTGCATTTAGACTGTGAAATAGGCCAAAAGATACATCGCATGATTTTTCCCTTCCTTGAGTTAAAGGAGGATGAAATCGATGCCGAAGCATACAACTGTGAAAGTGTTGTATCTTCAGATGATGTAAATCCCACTTATATATATGATCTGGACAAAATTGAATCTTTTATAAAGTCCAAAGACCATAAGGACATGCTTAAGAATCTTTTGGATGAAAATGATAAGTTGAAACTCAGGGCCGAAACTATACAAAAATTTGACTCATTGAGTACCAAATTAAGTTCAGAAAATAAAATTGATGTTGAAAATGCATTTGAACTTAATGAGGACGATGACATGAGTGAAATCTCTATAGAGGATGAGGTTGACTGTTCAGAGTTTATTAGGAGCGAACCTGAAAACCACAAAAACTTGATTTCTGAAAATTCTGTGGAATTCGCTCGTCTGTCCAAAAATAAGTCCCCAATCCTTAAAGAAAAGGCCGTTGTATACCAAAAGGTTAGAACCACTCCCAATCAGGTTTATAAGGTCACAGGAGTAACCGAACATCAGACAGCCGAACTCACTGCCATGGTGAATGAAGATAATGCAGATGGCTGTGATGAGTTTTTCTGGTCTGCACCGATAGACAACGCAAATAAAACAGTTGGTTTGTCGGAGCGAACAACATGGAAGGCTAAAGGTAGATATGTGGCAGAACCACTAAATAAACCTACCAACTTTGACGTGCCCAGTTCCAGTGGCACAAAAGAGGTTCCGGTAGAATGCGTCTCCTCTACAAGCGAAACCTCTTCCATGAAAAGTGAACCAGTTGTTCAAAAGCCGAAACAAAAGGCAAATATTCACAGACAACCGAAACAGGTGAAAAATCAAAAGCAGCAGAGAAATCTGAGATGCAAGAAAAATCTCTCAGAGCGAAAGCAATTTTGGCGCTCCCAAAATCCTCACTATAATCACTTTGATAGAAACTCCAAGCCAAAAGGAGAAGAAAATAAGAGTAAAAGGAGCTTCGGTCCATTGGATCAAAAGAACCAGAAGAAGACTTTCGGGCCACAGGAAGAACAAAACCGGAAGGATAGGTTCGGTCCCGAAAGTAACAACAATCGAAAGGTTGGTTTCGTTCCACCGAACAACAACAGACAAAGACCAGTGTTCAGTCCATCAAGATTTTACAGCAGAAGACCGAGTTTCGGCCCAGCAACCCACAACAACCGAAAATCGAGTTTCGGTCCATCATCCAACAGCAACCGAAGGTCCAAGTTCGGTCCCTCAAATGGTCACAACTGAAAGGGTCATTTCGAACCTCAAGTCAGGAAAGATTCTCATTCTAACTTCTATTCCTCTAATTCTTCTCGTTCTCATTCTTCTTCTAAGCCTAATTCTCATCCCACACCAAGCTCACAATCGACAAAGGATTTGAAAGGAAAAAGGAAGATTTCCTCAGCAGATGAAGACCGAAAGCAAGCTAAAGTCCAAAATCCCGAATCTGAATCCAAATTACCTGCATCTAACTCCAATAAAATCAAAGTGTTTACCATTAAGAGGAAAGATGAAACAACCTTAATAAAACAAACATATCTTGTTGATGTTTCTCTTACCATTCCTGTTTCTGTAAAAGGCTCACGAGGACCCAAGAAACATTGGGTTCCTAAATCTGCTTAATTTTTGCAGGTTATAAGTGACGAGCAGTTCGACGAAGAATGGTACATAGACAGTGGCTGCTCATGTCACATGATAGGAAGGAAGGAAGAGCTAAGGGAGTTTCGGTCTCTTCAAAACGGTGGCAATGTCAAGTTTGGTAACAACTCTTATGGAACGATAAAGGGTTATGGGATGATAACCAATGGGGACTTTACAATCAGGAAGGTGGCGTATGTAGAAGGATTACATCATAACCTCATTAGTGTGTCTCAACTGGTGGGAGATACAGGTCTCAAAGTCTCATTCGATGACGAAGGTTTAGAGATAATAGAGAAGAAATCCAACAAAGTTATTCTCAAGTCGGAACGAAAAGGTGAAATGTTCCCTCTGAATCTCAGACCAATCAAACGGAATCCAGCATATGTCTTTTGTCCAAAGCCCATTCAGACGAAAGTTTGTTGTGGCACCGAAGGCTCTCACATCTCAACTTCAAAGACATCAACAAGCTAGTCACCGGTGGTCATCTTCGGGGACTTCCACTGCTTAAGTTCGATCGGGAACACTTATGTGCTGCATGTGAAATGGGGAAACATAGTCGCCAAAGTCACCCAACAATCATAAACACCAAAGTTGTTAAACCACTTGAGTTGCTTCACATCGACTTATGTGGTCCATCATCAATCGAGAGCATTGGCGGTAACAAGTACATTCTTGTTATTGTTGATGACTTTTCACGATTTAATTGGGTATTCTTTCTAAAGCACAAATCTGAGGCGACTCCCAAACTGAAGATCTTTATCAAGCAAGTCGAAGTGCAACTGAGAAAAGTCGTTCGAAACATCAGAAGCGACAATGGACTGGAATTCAAGAACAAAGATTTCGAAGATATCTTAGCAGAAAAAGGCACCAGTCACAATTTCTCAGCCCCCTATACACCTCAACAGAATGGAATTGTCGAAAGGCGAAACCGATCCCTGTGTTAGGTGGCCCGAACCATGCTAAGTTTTGCTTCCCTTCGTCTATATTTCTGGGCTGACGCCATTGCTGCAGCTTGTTTTACTCAAAACAGATCGTATCTCAACAAGCGTTTCTCTCTCATCCCTTATGAGATTATTAACAACAGGAAGCCGAATGTCAAGTTCTTTCACGTGTTCGGTTCAAGGTGCTTCGTCTTCAACTCCAAAGAACATCACAACAAGTTTGATGTCAAAGCTGATGAAGGTATCTTTCTGGGATATTCTCTTACTTCAAAGGCATACAGGGTTTTGAATAAGTGTTCTAAAAGAATTGAAGAAACCTATTATGTGACGTTCGATGGCAATTACGTCAAGAAGTTGAAGTCTGCCGAAGAAGCAATTGGAGAGATTTTCTCTCAAACAGGTCAAGTCACAACCTCAATCGCCAATTTCTTTGACCAGTTCATGGATTTATTTGATGAACCTAAGAAAGCTGCTCACTCTGAGGCCACGACAGCAGATAACAAGATTGATCACCTTAAGAAGATTGTCGAAGATGCAGCCAAACAAATGGGAGAAGAAGAACCAGTTCGAAACGAACCTCCCCAGAGCGACACTTCTGTCGAGGGGGAGAATCAATTTTCTTCAAATCAACAGGTCTCACATGTCCAGGGGGAGAATACAATCTTTGACGGACCCGAAAGTCCTGTAGCACCCGAAAGCCCAGTTGCACCCGAAAGTCCTGTAGCACCCGAAAGTCCAGTGACAACCGAAAGCCCGGATCAGCCCGAAAGCCCAATCGAAGAAAGACTTCTTGGTTCACATCCAAAGGATTCATCATCTGTCAAGGGGGAGAATTCCGATATGCACTATGACAATGATGTTCAATCAGAGTTGGAAGAAATGGTAAATGCTGAATTGGATCCATCCTATGATCCAAATTATCCTCCTCTCACCAAATGGACCAGAGATCATCCTGTATCTCAAATAGTGGGTGATGCATCAGAAAAGGTTCTAACTCGATCACAACTGAAGGCGAAGCAAAATGCTCTATTCTCCAAAGTAGAATTCTGCATGTTTAATTCTTTCATCTCCAAAATAGAGCCGAAGACCGTCAATATTGCTCTCGATCATTCTGATTGGGTTCAGGCGATGCAAGACGAACTCAATGAGTTTGAAAGAAATAAGGTCTGGAGACTCATTCCAACACCCAAAGATGCCTCGGTTGTCGGTCTCAAATGGGTGTTTGGAAACAAAATGGACAAGGAGGGAAATGTGATTCGAAATAAGGCTCGGCTAGTGGTGAAAGAATATTGCCAGGAAGAAGGAATTGATTACGAAGAGACATTTGCTCCAGTTGCAAGGTTGGAATCCGTTCATGTATTTCTCGCCTATGCTGCACACAAGAACTTTGAGGTCTACCAGATGGATGTGAAGTGCACCTTTCTGAATGGGGAACTTGAAGAAACCGTGTACGTGGAGCAACCTCCTGGTTTTGTAAATGAAAAACATCCAGATCACTGCTATATCTTGGATAAGGCTGTTTATGGTCTAAAACAAGCACCTAGGGCATGGTATGAAACATTAACTAAGTTTTTAAAGATGTCTAAATTCAAACAAGGTTCGGTTGACCGAACCTTCTTTCGTAAAAAGGAAGGTAACCACCTTATGATCATTCAAATTTATGTTGATGATATCATCTTTGGCTCAACGAATCCTAGCCTAACAGCTGAATTCAGAAAGTTGATGGAGACTAAATTTGAAATGAGCTTAATGGGTCCGATTAACTTTTTCCTTGGCTTAAATATTAGACAGGGACCCGAAGGCATCTTTATCAACCAGGAAACATATACAAAGACTCTCCTTGCTAAATTTGGCATGATGGGAGACTCCAAGGTTAAAGTCCCTATGGCGTTCGGCACCAAGCTCACACCATCTTTGGAAAAACCAGCAGTTGACATAACGCTATATCGCCAAATGATTGGTTCCCTGATGTACCTCACAGCTAGCAGGCCCGATATAATGTTTTCAGTATGCTATTATGCTAGGTTTCAAGCAAATCCTCGTGAACCACACATGCTGGCAGTGAAGAATATATTCCGGTATTTGAAGCGAACCACCTCTCTCGGTATCTGGTATCCCTCAAACTCAGGTTTCTTCGTTCAAGCCTACTCAGATGCAGACCTAGGAGGATGTGGTCTAGACCGGAAAAGCACTACAGGAGGTTGTCAATTCCTCGATGGGAAGTTGGTGAGCTGGAAATCTAAGAAACAAACATGTGTTTCTCTATCTACAGCCGAAGCAGAGTACATTGCAGCCGCCTCCTGCACATCTCAAGTGATTTGGATCCAAAGCCAACTCTGGGATTATGGACTCAATATGAAAAATATCCCACTATATTGCGACTCAGACGGTGCAATTAGGATCTGTCATAACCTAGTGCAACATTACAAGACAAATCATATAACACAGAGGTATCACTTTATTAAGGATCATGTGGAAGATGGAAACGTAGAAATTCACTTTGTTCGAACCAATGATCAACTGGCCGACATCTTCACCAAAGCCCTTCCTGAAGCAAGTTTCAATAAAATTGTAACACCCGAAATCAGAAAGGTCAAGAAAGGAAAGGAAAAACCCTAAGTTAAAGAGGTTTGACTCGTCGAGTCCAGGGAGGAACTCGGCGAGTCAGAGCGGGATCCGGGTGTAGAGCACGTGATCGACTCGGCGAGTCGGCAAGTGGACTCGGCGAGTCAGGTCTGGGTTGGGAAACGCTAATTTCGGGACTTGGTACCCTATTTAAGCATCTTAATCTCTTCCTTAGGGCTCATTTGCGGCCCTATAGTCCAGAACAAGAAACCCTAAGCCTCCATTGTTGCTCAATCAAGCTTTCTTGCCATTTTGGGTGATTTGAAGGAAGAAGGAAGAAGACACACATTGGGGATTCAAGAATTGGCAGTAGATCCAGAGTTTGTGAGGTCTTCTAGAGCTTTTGAAGGTAATGAGTCGCTACCTTCCCTCTTTTGCATATAGATCAACCTCTATCATGGGATTTGGGGCTTTTAGGACAAGTTTATGAACCATTTCGAGTTAGAAGCCCAGATCTGAAGTTGCTACTTCAGATCTATGTGTATCTTGGCCTAGAGAATCATAAAGCATCAGTTTATGGGTTGATTGTTGAGCCCCTTTGTCTCAAACCCTAGTTTATAGTGATTTGAGCCTAGATCTCGTTAGCTACACGTAGTTTGCCACTTTACGTAAGGAATAGGCTTTAGAAGAGTGGATCTACAGTTTGGAGTCCATGCATGACTCAAAAGTCCTCTGCATGTATGTAGATCTGGATGGACTCGGCGAGTAGCATGAAGATGAGGAGGAACTCGATGAGTGGGATGAACAACTCGTCGAGTCGGATGAAGTTAAGCATGAACTCGGAGAGTTGGAAGAACAACTCGACGAGTTGGTTGAAGATTGCCTTGGACTCGGCAAGTCTATTAGTGGACTCGGCGAGTCAGGTCGCGAAACCCCAAACCCTTCGAGTTGAGATTCGAATCAGTGAGTCAGGTGGAGACTCAGCGAGTTGGACAGGTCAACACTCGGAAATAGTTGGACTCGGCGAGTCATGGACTGACTCAGCGAGTCGAGTCGCGAATAAAAAGACCCTGAGCATATGAACTTAGCGAGTCATTAGGTGGACTCGGTGAGTAGGGTTGACCTGGAAGGTTGACTTTGACCAGGAATTTGACTTTGACCAGAGTTGACTTTGTTGACTTTTAGAGGACTGTCAGACTAAGTGTCATATTGATATTGGTAGCTCGGAGAGCTGGAGGAGCAGCGGCTCAGGGGATTGTCGATCAGCAGCCAGAGGATTATCGGCGGAGCTCAGCAGTTCAGGTGAGTTTCCTTCCAGTAGGAACGGGTCTAAGGCCACAATGCCGGCCCGTTTAGCTAGCAGTAGTTTTCGGATTTTGATCCGATGCAGTAGTTAGTATGTTTAATGCCTTCGTGACTCAGACATGGTTTATGTGTTATGTGTTCCGGGCTACGGCTCGATGCAGTATGCAGTATATGTGTGTTCATGCTAGTTGATATGTTTATGTTATATGATGTTCAGTTAGTTTCGGACTTCGGTCCGATGCAGGGGGCAAGGCCCCAGTTAGTCCTGACTTCGGTCCGATGCAGGGGACAAGGTCCCAGTCAGTTAGTCCGGACTTCGGTCCAATGCAGGGGACAAGGTCCCAATCAGTTTCCGGACTTCGGTCCGATGCAGGGGGCAAGGCCCCAGTTAGTCCGGACTTCAGTCCGATGCAGGGGACAAGGTCCCAGTCAGTTTCCGGACTTCGGTCCGATGCAGGGGGCAAGGCCCCAGTTAGTCCGGACTTCGGTCCGATGCAGTGGGCAAGGCCCGGTATGTGCTTTATATGTTATTGCATGGTATGTGGTAGTTTGGGGGAGCTCACTAAGCTTCGTTCTTACGGTTTTCAGTTTTGGTTTCAGGTACTTAGTTTTCAAAAGAGGAGCTTGGAGAGATTGCAGTGCACACACCATAGTCAGTTAGCCTGGGAAATGTTTTACTCTGATAATGAGATTATGTTTTGAATCTAATACTCGAAAGTTATGTTATGACTTATGATACGTTTTTATAAATATGGTTTTAGTAATGTTTTAAAAAGAAATTTTTAGTTATGATTTTTGGGTCGTTACAAGTTGGGATCAGAGCCTTGGTTTGAGGGATTTGGGCATACCCTCGGGCGTGCCTGAACTTAAACTAAGGGATTGGTATAAAGGTTTTCAAAAGGAAAAGACAGTTTTGTAAAAAGAATTTTTGAGAAAGAAAACAGTTTTAGTAAAGCAAAAGAATTCAAAAAGAAAGGAGTTTTGGTAAGAGAAAAGGGTGTGGTGCATGCAATCAGCCGAGCTCAAGTAAATACTCCCAAATTACCCATACAAGTTACGTTATGATTATCAGTATCAGTATCAGTTTCGGTTTCAGTTTTAGTTCCAGTTTCAGTTTCAGTTTCAGTAGATCAGCATGCTAGTATAGGACTAAGGATCTAGGAGGATGCCTTATGTGTCTGCTATATGTGTTTCAGCTTTATGAGAATTGCATGCTAGTATTGAGTAGACAGCAGTAGGATAGCCTGTGTAGGTTATGCCTGATACTATGAGCTTAGCATTGTATGCTAGTACAGTTTCTCGTTATGAGAATAGTTTTGCCTGAGTATGTTTCCTTTATCTGAATGCTGCTTGCTTTGTGCTTTGTGGGACTCTGAGCGGTGGGAGTTAGTCATTAGGTGAATACGTCACATCACATGTGATCAGGGTTGAATAATCTCAGAGTGTTGGATTTGGCCCTACTGCGCAGCTCTCGTTTGAGTCTAACCGTTGTAGGGACGAGACTTTTACTCGAAGGATTATCCGAGCCTCATGGCATGTGATGGTATTCAGGTGGTGGCTAGTTGGCATTACAAGGAGGCCTTCAGCAGCTGAGGACTATTTGGGTAGAGTCAGAGGTTCCCTAGGGCAAGCCTAGGATGAGAGTAGCAGAGATCAGTAGTAGAGAAAAGGGGACTTGGTGGAGTTGAGGTAACTCTTGAGGAAAGTACGGATAGATTTGGAAGGTAGTTTGGGCCCATACTACTGAAAGCAGAGGATCCGTACTCGATTCAAGAGGGGCCAAGGCAAAACCAGGGAACTAGTAGAGTGTGTGAGAGATCCCTCAGTAGTAGTGTGTAAATTGATCAGGAATTGTTATATTTTCAGCATGGTGACGTTGTGTGAGATATCAGTTGGCAGTTCAGGTGCCGGGGAGGGATCTGGCTCAGGCTCTAGAGCCGGGCAGATTGAGGATCAGATGAGGGATTTCATTTCCGCAGAGATCATGCGCAACTTCATTGATCAGACTCCAGTGATTTTCGGTTCGATTAGAGAGGCCATTGTGGAGCTCATGGACAGTCAACTTGAGGCCTTTCAGCCCGGGATAGTTTCAGGACAGATTGGGGCTCGTCTAGACCCCGATTCTTATGGAGTTCAGGGATCCATCGGGAAAGGAGATCCCATTTCTAGGTTTTGCCATCAGGGGACAGGAGTGAGTGGGGCACCCTGTCTCCAAGAGAGACCTTTGCATGATTGGATAGTTGAAGAGGTTACGCGAGCCATTCGCGAGGATCTGCCCGACATGGTTGTGAGGATCACTGATAGGTTGATTGCGAAGCTCCAGGATCAGACAACTGTTGTTCAGTCGACGGGCGGTGTCGACAAGGGAACGCAGGAACGAGAGACGGGTAAGGAATCGGAAAGGAAGAGGAAAACGGATGAGACTCAGGAAGCCGCAGGTTCCGGCAAGAGGCCCAAGGGGTCGGATTTGAGGACGAGGAACTATCAGAGCCGCAGTCGATGCGGGAAGTGTGGTAGGACGCACATGGGTACATGCAGGCATAGAAGTGGTGGTGATGCTGGATGTTTCAAGTGCGGCCAGATTGGCCATTTTAGCAGAGATTGTACTGTTACCATCGCCCATGGACTTGATCCGATATGTTTCCATTGCAGTCAGAGGGGCCACAAGAAGGCCCACTGTCCGAGTTTGTATACAGCAGGGCAGATGCCAGCTCCTGCCCTTGGGACTTCAAGTACCGCCAGTGGTTGCCGAGGCCGGGCAAGGGCGCCCACGGCTCGGAGCCGAGTTTTCCGGTTGATTTCAGCAAGGATTCGAGCAGCGCTGAGTGATGGAGGTATGTATCTTTTACCTCCCTGTCAATTATTATTCATATTATTATTTGTTATGTTGTTGCATTGATATCAATAAGCATATGTGTTGGGGGTATTATATTACCTACTTGTGACGAAGTGTTATGCCATCTGCATACCATGGGATTAGAATGGTGAATTCGAGGTCGTTTCCTCTAGATCAGGTTACTTCAGATGCGGTGACTGTAACATGTATGTGTAAGATTCAGTAGTGCCTTACTACTTGCGGAAGGCGTTAGTCGGGTAATGATCAGTTATATTCTAAGTAGTGATAATCCAGAGATTTTAGTGGAGTAGCTAGCAGTCAGTAAGGAAGTGGGTTGGGGATGTGCACCCCAAACGCAAGTTCTCGGGATGTAGTCCCTAAAGTAAATACAATTAAGGATCGAAGGGTGCTCAGTCAGAAAGCAAGAAGGGTGCGGATCTGATAAGAGTTAGTTGGAGCGCTGGCAAGGGTAAACGTTGGCGGACAGCATATCGTCCTTTTAATGGAAGGAAGGTTGGGAATCCTTTCGACCAGTGAGCAGTAAGGAATTAGCCGAATCCAAGTGGGGGAGAACCCTCCGAGTATACAAGGATAAGAGCCACGTAGACCCAGAATGAGTGTGCGGCCTCTGAGAAGAAAAGATAGTAGCATAGTGATTAATGGATTGAGAAGTTCAGAATTGGGAGTTCGAGGACCTTCCCAATAATTAGTTCATGTAATCGAGAGGGTTAGAAGCTGGTTGGGAATCCAGGATTGGAGGACCACATGTAGGGCTCAACTGAGTCGAATGAGGATCCTAAGAACCGTTAGCAAGAGATGCTTTCATATTAGTAGCCAGTGACAGAGTCAGCATGCAGAATTGTGTAGATTCAGGAGTTGGGAGTTTGGAAACTTCCCAAAAATAGCTTCTTGTATCTGAATTAGTAGACGGTTGGTTTGGGAACCAAGCCGAAGAATTCCTCGACGAAGCGCTAAGTATATCAAGGATATAAGATGTCAAGGTTGATACAGTATTCAAAGACTGAGGGCTGGTTTTGAGAAATCAGGATGAGGAATCCCTAACAGGACTAGGGATAGTCAGGATGTCATCAGATAGTAGTAGTAGTGTTGTAAGTCTGCGGGGGTACCCGTAGCATTCACTAGCAGTCAGATAGTAGTAGTGGTGTTGTAAGTCTACTGGGGTAGCCGTAGCATTCACTAGCAGTCAGATAGTAGTAGTGGTGTTGTAAGTCTACGGGGGTAGCCGTAGCATTCACTAGCAGTCAGATAGTAGTAGTAGTGTTGTAAGCCTACGGGGGTAGCCGTAGCATTCACTAGCAGTCAGATAGTAGTGGAGTGTTGTAAGTCTACGGGGGTAGCCGTAGCATTCATTAGCAGCCAGATAGTATTAGAGAGTTGTAAGTCCGCGGGTATAGCCGTGGCCTTTATCAGATTGGTAGGCAGCATGAGCGCGTTGTTGGACGCGGGAAAACAGTAGTTCCCACCCGTTCGGGTGCAACAGTGAGGATATGGGAATCCACGGGTTAGATTTCGGATTTCCCAAATGGTTCAGTTATGGCTAAGTCAGCAATTTGGCTATAGATCGTCACATCAGTTATGAGATCAGAGTAGCAGTGGACCGTTGGGGTTTGGGTATGTTAAGGGCTACCGTCAGTCTGGGAGCCATCATGTTGTTAGTCGTGGAATTGATGATGTCAGGATGTGACGTATGGACCCGATCGGTTGGATCGAAAGGTTGTTAGAGCCACAGTGACAGGATAACTAGTGGAAACTAGTTCCAGAGAAATATTTCGTTCAGAAGTCGTGGGAGCGACTACGTGAGGAGTCCTTTGACTCCACAGTTGAGTTGGAACTCAGTGTTGCAAATAACCGACGAATGACTGCAGACCAGGAGGGTCTCGAGATATTTGGGAAGCAGCCATATGTCAGTTCAGTGTTTCAGGCAGTTCAGTGTTTCAGGCAACTCAGTGTTTCAGTCAGTTCAGTGTTTCAGGCAGCTTAGTGTGTGACATCCCCAAAATCTCGGCCAGAAAAGACAGATTTTCATTTATGCTTTTAAATAATTTCAGAGTAAATCCTTTTGATTTGAAAGAGTTGCGGAATTTGTTCCCAAAAACAAAACATGATAAAACAATGTTTACCGAAGCATTTCATAAAAGAAATGTATTTTCATTATAATCAAAACTCGGGGTGTCATGTTCCGATACAGACCAATAAGCATAAACGAATACATTACAAGTCATATAACAAATATAAACATATGCAGACTTGTAAACAAAACAACTTGATGGTTCATCCATCTCATGCCCTTCCGCCACTTCCTGTAATACAATTTAAAACTGAGTGGGTCAGGCTTGGGAGCCTGGTGAGCATATAGGGTTTTCAACCCACAATAAATATCATATTTAATTTTCACCAACCAACAATAACCCAATTACCCATTCCCGTTATTCTCACTTTAATGTCCCTGAAACAACTAACATAAGGGACCTAGTCTAAGAATATTTCATCGGGGCGACAACACATGCTTCGGGGGTACCTCAGCAATATAAGTCAAATAAGGCAACCATGAGGGAGATGGAGTACAGCGAATGAACACCCAAGTTCATTAACACCTACAGGTGGCGAACCTGCTAATGTTTCCACAAGACTATCTAGAAAAGTATGTGGTCGTCATCTAAACTCCGCTAGATGACTAAATCAAACAACAACGAGGCCTCTCATCTGTTTATTACACACCAACTATCTACCCATGTTCTACCCAACATATTAGTAGATAAAAATATACATTTGTATACATAGTTTAAAAACCTGTATAACATGCTTTAATCGACACATATATCACATAACAGATGAGGCACACACACACATAACACATATCTCATAGAGAAATAATCAGATCTATAAGATAGAAGAGAGTGAATACACATTCACACATAACACAACCAAATATATACACATAGCACGCATTTTATTTAAAATACTTCATATTATTGTATTTGGAAGAAAGTAACTACACACTCACTTGATCCGAAGATGATCGGACAGCACTACGACTTGCAAAAGTAGTAATCCTCAGTAGATCTGGAAGATCTCTTCAAAAATCGAACTTCTCGCGGGCAGAGCTTCGGCTCGGGAACCGCACTTCTCGGGATCTTCGGGATCTCGGGATTTGCTTCGGGACTTGGGAATATTACCGGGGCTTCGGGGTACTTCTGGCACGCAAATCGATGCAAAACGGGAGAGAGAAGAGAGAAAATAGCAACCCTAAACGGCTGGCCCTTCAAATCTATTTATAGGGCAAATTTGGCCCTTGCCACGTCGTGGCAACCTTGTTCCACGTCGTGGGCTTGGTCGTCACTGCATGCGTCATCCCAAGTTGCATCTGGGGGCCTTCCGGAGGTGACAGGACACTTGCCACGTCGTGGCAACCTTGTTCCACGTCGTGGGCTCTGACAGTTTTGGGGTTTTGCGCCTCGAACTTCAGAAATTCATAACTTTCGCATACGAACTCCGTTTTCGACGTTCTTTATATCGCCGCGAAGGTGAGATTATGCTCTACAACTCTCGTTTAGACTCCATTGGCTAATTTTGACTTTATTTTTAATATATTATAAGTATATTACTTATATATTATCTTTAGTAGGCCGGGACAGGAAAACTCCGTTCGGAATTCATAACTCCTTCATCTGAACTCCGATTCCGTCCGTCTTTCCGTCGTTGCACTACTATCAATGAGATCTTCAATTCTCATTTAGATCACTAAGGATAGATATCTATCTACCTTAAATTCACTATTTACGTTGCGCTGGGTCGCGCCGGTTCTGTCGCGAAACTTCGACAGGTCATAACTTCTTCGTTATAACTCGGATTTCGGCATTCCTTATATCTCCGGAATCCTTGTTTCGACCACTAAAACTTTATGAAAAGATATCGGGCTTATCTCACACTTTAATTTTGATGCTTATTTTTTATTCTTAATTAATCAAACCACATAATTAATCAATTAAGCACAAAACACATAATATTCAAATAATACACTTTTATTATTTCAAAACGGGTTACAAAGGTTAACCTAGACTATTACATTGCTAAAAATGGCAAGCCCGGAAACACAGGCGTTACAATTCTCTCCACCTTAGAATGATTCCGTCCCCGGAATCACACATCAACAAACAAATGCGGATAGCGACTCAACATGCCACTCTCCGTCTCCCAGGTGAGATTCGGCACATTCGTGTGTTTCCATCGGACAAGCACTAACCCAACCATTTTGCGTTGCAACTTCTTAATCTTTCGGTCAACAATTGCCTCTGGTTCTTCAATCAACCTTTTGTTCTCATCAATTCTCAATTCAGAAATTGGAATTATATCGGGAACTTCTCCCGTGAACTTCCTCAAATAACACACATGAAAGGTGTTGTGAATTCCATTCAGTTCTTCGGGTAATTCAAGCTTGTAAGCTTGGTTCCCAATCCTCTGAAGGACTTTAAACGGTCCAATAAACCTTGGACTCAACTTTCCCCTTTTACCAAATCTGATAAGTCCCTTCCACGGCGAGACTTTAAGCAAAACCGAATCTCCAACCTCAAAAGTCATCGGTCTTCGCTTCTTGTCAGCATAGCTCTTTTGACGATCTTGAGCTGCTAACATTCTTTCCCTAATTATTTTCAACTTTTCAGTAGTTTGATGAACCATCTCCGGTCCCATAAACTGCTTTTCCCCAGCCTCAAGCCAACAAGACGACGTACGACACTTCTGTCCATACAAAGCTTGATAAGGTGCCATCTTAATGCTCGAGTGAAAACTATTATTATAGGAAAATTCTACCAACGGTAAATGTTCATCCCAATTACCTAGGAATTCCAAGGTACATGCTCTCAGCATATCTTCAAGTGTTTGTATTGTTCTTTCACTTTGACCATCAGTCTGCGGATGGTAAGCTGTGCTTAAACATAACTTGGTACCCATTTCCTCTTGTAGACTTTTCCAAAACATTGAGGTGAAACGGCTATCACGATCCGATACAATCATTAACGGAACACCGTGAAGCCTCACAATTTCCTTCACGTAAGAATTCGCAAGCTTTTCCATAGACCATTTCTCCCTGGCCGCTATGAAATGCGCACTCTTAGTGAATCGATCAACGACCACCCAAATCATGTCGTGACCATTCTTTGTTCTGGGCAGTTTAGTGACAAAATCCATAGCAATGTCTTCCCACTTACCCATAGGCACAGGCAATGGTTCTAAACTCCCGTAAGGTTTCTGATGTTGTGTCTTGACTCTCGCACAATTCACACACTCGGCCACATACTTTGCAACATCAAGCTTCATCGTCGGCCACCAGTAGTAGGGTTTCAGGTCCCTATACATTTTAGTGCTACCAGGATGAACTGAGTACATGGTTTTGTGAGCTTCTTCCATCAGAAGATCCCTAATTCCTCCTGACTTAGGTACCCAAATACGATCTTGGAATACCTTCAGTCCATGACCGTTAGTACCAAACACCAACGTTTTACCCAAACGTTCATCCTTTCGGTCATTTTTCCCAGAAGCTTCCTCCTGAGCTTTCTTTATACTTTCCACAATAGTCGAGACAACTTCAATTCTCAACGCTCTTGGCCTCTTCCTTTCAAGATTGGCCTTCCGACTGAGAGCATCAGCAACAACATTAGCTTTACCGGGGTGGTAAAGTATCTCGCAGTCGTAGTCTTTAAGTAATTCTAACCAGCGTCGTTGCCTCATATTCAATTCTTTCTGATTAAAGAGATATTGGAGACTCTTACGATCAGTAAAAAGTTTGCACTTCGTGCCATAGAGGTAATGCCTCCATATTTTCAGAGCGAAAACTACCGCTGCCAACTCCAAATCATGAGTCGGGTAATTCTTTTCATGCTCTTTCAGTTGTCGAGACGCATATGCTATCACCTTTTCTCTTTGGGTCAAAACACAACCCAATCCAACCCCAGACGCATCGCTATAAACAACGAAGTCTTCAAATCCATCAGGTAGAGAAAGTATTGGTGCCGCGCATAGCTTCTTCTTTAACTTCTCGAATGCTTCTTTATGCTTCTCACTCCAAGCATAAGTAGCTCCTTTGTGGTTCAAAGCTGTCAATGGAGTAGCAATCGAAGAAAAGCCTTGGATAAACCTGCGGTAATATCCGGCTAATCCTAAAAAGCTTCGAATCTCCGTGGGACTTTTCGGTTGTTCCCACTTCATCACAACTTCGATCTTCGCTGGATCAACCATTATCCCTTCTTGGTTGACCACGTGACCCAAGAATTGGACTTCACGAATCCAAAAATCACATTTGGAGAACTTTGCATAAAGCTTCTTCTTCTTCAAAACTTCTAACACTTCTCGCAAGTGTCTGCCATGCTCCTCCTGGCTCTTCAAGTAAATCAGAATGTCGTCTATGAACACTATCACGGATTTATCAAGGAAAGGATTACAAACCCTATTCATCAAATCCATGAACGCTGCCGGAGCATTGGTTAGTCCAAACGACATAACCAAGAACTCGTAGTGTCCATATCTAGTTCTAAATGCAGTCTTCTCGATATCCTACTCTCTTACTTTCAGCTGATGATATCCTGATCTAAGATCGATCTTCGAGAAATAGCTCGAACCTTGCAATTGATCAAATAGGTCATCAATCTACGACAACGGATATCTATTCTTTATTGTTGCCTTGTTCAGCTCTCTGTAATCGATGCACATTCTCATACTTCCATCTTTCTTCTTTACAAATAACACCGAAGCTCCCCAGAGCGATGAACTAGGTCTAATGAAACCTTTGTCCAATAACTCCTAAAGTTGCATCATCAGCTCCTTCATCTCCGTCGGTGCTAATCGATAAGGTGCTTTTGCTATTGGCGTGGTTCCTGGTAACAAGTCTATTCTGAACTCCACTTGTCTATCAGGTGGTAATCCAGGAAGATCTTCGGGAAATACTTCCGGATAATCACACTCCACTGGAATGCTCTGCATCACCTTCTTCTCTTTCTTAGCATCAATCACGAATGCTAAATATGATGTACATCCCTTGGTCAAACACTTTCTGGCTTTCATTAGAGAAATGATCCCAGAATTCACTCGCCGTTTGTCCCCATACACCATAAACAAATCTTTTCCAGGCAGGTTTACTTTAACTATCTTTTTCTTGCATAAAATTTCGGCATCATTGGCGCTAAGCCAATCCATTCCCAAGACGATTTCGAAACCATTAAGTTCGATAGGCAATAACGCCTCGTGAAACTTATTCCCATTAAGGTCGATTAAGATGTTTTTCATGCGATAGCTAACAGGTACAAACTTGCCACTAGCAACTTCGACTAATAAGGCATTATCTAGTCTAACAACAGGCAAAGCTAGCTTTCTACCAAATTCATGCGATATAAAGGAGTAGTTGGCTCCAGAATCAAATAAAATTTGGGTAGGCAATTCGTTAACGAGAAAGGTACCTGAAGCGACATCAGCTTCATCTTTAGCAGCTTCCAGTGTCATCTGGAATGCTCTCGCCTTTGGCTTTGGTGGAATGTTAGGCTTTGTTGCCTCCTTCTTCTTCGGACAGTCCTTCAAAATGTGCCCCTCTTCATTACACCCAAAACACATCCTTTTGTTGTTTGGACATTCATTGGAAAAATGTCCTACCTTTCCACACTTGTAGCAGGTCACATCCTCGCTACATTTCCCAAAGTGCTTTTTCTTACACTTATCACACCACTTTGCTTCGCTTCCTTTTCCTCCAAACTTTTTCGAATCAGATTTCAAAAATTTTCCTTTCTTACCGGAACCAGATGTTCCCTCAAACTTTCTTTTCTCACCAACATCAACCTTGTCGGTGGTTCTCCCCTTGATCATGTTCTCAACAGACTTGGCAACCCAGATAGCTACCTCTAAAGTAAGTGCCTGACGTACTGGCACCTCGTACTCCCATGGAAGTCCCTTCGCATACCGATCCACCTTTGTCAGCTCGTCTGGAACGATACGCAAGGCAAACTCCATCTTATCGGTGAAGTTATTGGTGTATTCATCAACTGACATGCTGCCTTTAGTCAATGTCAGGAACTTGTTCTCCAACTCCAACAGATTTTGAGCCGAGCAGAACTTGCGCTTAAACTGCACCAAGAACTCTGCCCATGACAATTGCAGTGGCTCATTAGGGCTCAAAGTCTTCCCTAGAGTGTTCTACCAACGAACGGCTCCACCTCGGAACTGACGTACTGCATAGATAGTTTGCAACTTACCTCTGCAGCCACATGTCATGAAGGCTAGCTCCATTTCGGAGATCCAATCCATAACCCCAATCGGATCCTCCTTTCCATTGAAGGTCGATGGTTTGCAAGTCAAAAAGTCCTTGTACTTGCATCCCATTCCATCATTCCTTCCATCACGGTTATCTTGCCTAACTATTGGTGGGTTGGCTGGACCAACAGACCCAATGAAGTTTCCACCTTCCGAGTGCCCTTCATTTAATTCAGGCTCTTCCACACGAATCGACAGTTCTTCACGATTTTGTTGAAGCAACCGTCTAGTTTCATCCATCTGACGATCCAACATCATCTGAATCATCAATTGCACACCAGCCATGGTTATTGGCTCAGGTGCTGCTGCTACGACATGTATTGGCTCAATCACTGGTGGTTGATTCCTGTTTTCGTCAGCATTTCCAACTCCACTTCTTGTTCTCACCATTTTGATCTACACACCGAATAAGGTGAAATTAGATCCTCAATCATGATAGATATTCAAATCATCCTTATCACTCCGAAACGTTTACATGCTAGTTCTAATATCGTAGACGTACACTTAGAATCCTACACACATAAGGTTTCTAGATCCGGTCGGCAACAGACCATAGATCCGAACAAATAATATCATATATGGCAACATATAACATTTAGCACATAAAATCATTTTAGGCAACTTTCCTAAAATAAACTAGTGCTCGTGTCTAAATCACAACAGACACACATCTCAAAACTTCACTTAGCATTCTAAGTTTAAGTCTAGAAATCCTACAAATTCCTAGTTCGCTTAAAATAATGCTCTGATACCAACTGTGACATCCCCAAAATCTCGGCCAGAAAAGACCGATTTTCATTTATGCTTTTAAATATTTTCAGAGTAAATCCTTTTGATTTGAAAGAGTTGTGGAATTTGTTCCCAAAAACAAAACATGATAAAACAATGTTTACCGAAGCATTTCATAAAAGAAATGTATTTTCATTATAATCAAAACTCGGGGTGTCATGTTCCGATACAGACCAATAAGCATAAACGAATACATTACAAGTCATATAACAAATATAAACATATGCAGACTTGTAAACAAAACAACTTGATGGTTCATCCATCTCATGCCCTTCCGCCACTTCCTGTAATACAATTTAAAACTGAGTGGGTCAGGCTTGGGAGCCTGGTGAGCATATAGGGTTTTCAACCCACAATAAATATCATATTTAATTTTCACCAACCAACAATAACCCAATTACCCATTCCCATTATTCTCACTTTAATGTCCCTAAAACAACTAACATAAGGGACCTAGTCTAAGAATATTTCATCGGGGCGACAACACATGCTTCGGGGGTACCTCAACAATATAAGTCAAATAAGGAAACCATGAGGGGGATGGAGTACAGCGAATGAACACCCAAGTTCATTAACACCTACAGGTGGCGAACCTGCTAATGTTTCCACAAGACTATCTAGAAAAGTATGTGGTCGTCATCTAAACTCCGCTAGATGACTAAATCAAACAACAACGAGGCCTCTCATCTGTTTATTACACACCAACTATCTACCCATGTTCTACCCAACATATTAGTAGATAAAAATATACATTTGTATACATAGTTTAAAAACCTGTATAGCATGCTTTAATCGACACATATATCACATAACAGATGAGGCACACACACACATAACACATATCTCATAGAGAAATAATCAGATCTATAAGATAGAAGAGAGTGAATACACATTCACACATAACACAACCAAATATATACACATAGCACGTATTTTATTTAAAATACTTCATATTATTGTATTTGGAAGAAAGTAACTACACACTCACTTGATCCGAAGATGATCGGACAGCACTACGACTTGCAAAAGTAGTAATCCTCAGCAGATCTCTTCAAAAATCGAACTTCTCGCGGGCAGAGCTTCGGCTCGGGAACCGCACTTCTCGGGATCTTCGGGATCTCGGGATTTGCTTCGGGACTTGGGAATATTACCGGGGCTTCGGGGTACTTCTGGCACGCAAATCGATGCAAAACGGGAGAGAGAAGAGAGAAAATAGCAACCCTAAACGGCGGCAACCTTGTTCCACGTCGTGGGCTTGGTCGTCACTGCATGCGTCATCCCAAGTTGCATCTGGGGGCCTTCCGGAGGTGACAGGACACTTGCCACGTCGTGGCAACCTTGTTCCACGTCGTGGGCTCTGACAGTTTTGGGGTTTCGCGCCTCGAACTTCAGAAATTCATAACTTTCGCATACGAACTCCGTTTTCGACGTTCTTTATATCGCCGCGAAGGTGAGATTATGCTCTACAACTCTCGTTTAGACTCCATTGGCTAATTTTGACTTTATTTTTAATATATTATAAGTATATTACTTATATATTATCTTTAGTAGGCCGGGACAGGAAAACTCCGTTCGGAATTCATAACTCCTTCATCTGAACTCCGATTCCGTCCGTCTTTCCGTCGTTGCACTACTATCAATGAGATCTTCAATTCTCATTTAGATCACTAAGGATAGATATCTATCTACCTTAAATTCACTATTTACGTCGTGCTGGGTCGCGCCGGTTCTGTCGCGAAACTTCGACAGGTCATAACTTCTTCGTTATAACTCGGATTTCGGCATTCCTTATATCTCCGGAATCCTTGTTTCGACCACTAAAACTTTATGAAAAGATATCGGGCTTATCTCACACTTTAATTTTGACGCTTATTTTTTATTCTTAATTAATCAAACCACATAATTAATCAATTAAGCACAAAACACATAATATTCAAATAATACACTTTTATTATTTCAAAACGGGTTACAAAGGTTAACCTAGACTATTACATTGCTAAAAATGGCAAGCCCGGAAACACAGACGTTACATAGTGTTTCAGTCAGTTCAGTGTTTCAGGCAGTTTAGAGTTTCAGGCATGTTCAGTATTGCAGGCAATTCAGTGTTTGGATAGTTTCAAAGTTTTTCACAATATTAGTATTTGTGTTGGAATGTAAGTGCTGACGGTATAGTTGGTTGATTTGGAAATGGCAAGTCCCTCTCAGCAGGATCAGTTGAGCCTTCTACCAAGTATAAGTGATCTGTGAGGATAGCTAGGCAGGTAGCTATTCTTTCAGGATGGAAGACTCGAGTTAGTAGGAATTGAGTAGTCAAATGAGAGATAAGTAGGCTGGTTCCAACAGCATCGATTCAGTATGGATGGCAGAATGGATAGAACAGTTATAGATAGTCGAAGTATCTTCAGGAGTCGCTGGGAGCGACTAGGAGATTGCGATGGAGTGTAGTGACCGGTGGGAGTCCGGTAACTCAGATATCGGTAGATTAGTTAGACCAGGGTAGTCTCAGTGCATCCGGTAGGCGGATGAGGGGCAACAGAATTTTCAGTTGGAGGAAGTGACATTGAGGAAATTATGGAAAAGAGAAGGATTCAGTATGTACCAACAGTAGTGACCAGCACTGTGAGTGGCTAGAGTGATGGACAAAAGGGTGTTAGTTTTCCCAGACAAAGAGTTGGAGGCAGTTCGCAGGACAGTTGGCCATAGCAAACTTCGAGGACGATGTTTAGTTTAAGTGGGGGAGAGTTGTAACACCCGAAATCAGAAAGGTCAACAAAGGAAAGGAAAAACCCTAAGTTAAAGAGGGTTGACTCGTCGAGTCCAGGGAGGAACTCGGCGAGTCGGAGCGGGATCCGGGTGTAAAGCAAGTAACCGACTCGGCGAGTTGGCAAGTGGACTCGGCGAGTCAGGTCTGGGTTGGGAAACCCTAATTTCGGGACTTGGTACCCTATTTAATCATCTTAATCTCTTCCCTAGGGCTCATTTGCGGCCCTATAGTCCAGAACCAGAAACCCTAAGCCTCCATTGTTTCTCAATCAAGCTTTCTTGCCATTTTGGGTGATTTGAAGGAAGAAGGCACACATTGGGGATTCAAGAATTGGCAGTAGATCTAGAGTTTGTGAGGTCTTCCAGAGCTTTTGAAGGTAATGAGTCGCTACCTTCCCTCTTTTGCATATAGATCAACCTCTATCATGGGATTTGGGGCTTTTAGGACAAGTTTATGAACCATTTCGAGTTAGAAGCCCAGATCTGAAGTTGCTACTTCAGATCTATGTGTATCTTGGCCTAGAGAATCATAAAGCATCAGTCTATGGCTTGATTGTTGAGCCCCTTTGTCTCAAACCCTAGTTTATAGTGATTTGAGCCTAGATCTCGTTAGCTACACGTAAAGTTTGCCACTTTACGTAAGGAATAGGCTTTAGAAGAGTGGATCTATAGTTTGGAGTCCATGCATGACTTAAAAGTCCTCTGCATGTATGTAGATCTGGATGGACTCGGCGAGTCCTTCGAGTGGACTCGGCGAGTAGCATGAAGATGAGGAGGAACTCGATGAGTGGGATGAACAACTCGTTGAGTCGGATGAAGTTAAGCATGAACTCGGTGAGTTGGAAGAACAACTCGACGAGTTGGTTGAAGATTGCCTTGGACTCGGCGAGTCTATTAGTGGACTCGGCGAGTCAGGTCGCGAAACCCCAAACCCTTCGAGTTGAGATTCGAATCAGTGAGTCGGGTGGAGACTCAGCGAGTTGGACAGGTCAGCACTCAGAAATAGTTGGACTCGACGAGTCATGGACTGACTTGGCGAGTCGAGTCGCGAATAAAAAGACCCTGAGCATATAAACTCGGCGAGTCATTAGGTGGACTCGGCGAGTAGGGTTGACCTGGAAGGTTGACTTTGACCAGGACTTTGACTTTGAAAAGAGTTGACTTGTTGACTTTTAGAGGACTGTCAGACTAAGTGTCATATTGATATTGGTAGCTCGGAGAGCTGGAGGAGCAGCGGCTCAGGGGATTGTCGATCAGCAGCCAGATGATTATCGGCGGAGCTCCGCAGTTCAGGTGAGTTTCCATCCAGTAGGAATGGGTCTAAGGCCACAATGTCGGCCCGTTTAGCTAGCAGTAGTTTCCGGATTTTGATCTGATGCAGTAGTTAGTATGTTTGATGCCTTCGTGACTCAGACAGGATTTATGTGTTATGTGTTCCGGGCTACGGCCCGATGCAGTATGCAGTATATGTGTGTTCATGCTAGTTGATATGTTTATGTTATATGATGTTCAGTTAGTTTCGGACTTCGGTCCGATGCAGGGGGCAAGGCCCCAGTTAGTCCGGACTTCGGTCCGATGCAGGGGACAAGGTCCCAGTCAGTTAGTCCGGACTTCGGTCCAATGCAGGGGACAAGGTCCCAGTTAGTTTCCGGACTTCGGTCCGATGCAGGGGCAAGGCCCTAGTTAGTCCGGACTTCGGTCCGATGCAGGGGACAAGGTCCCAGTCAGTTTCCGGACTTCGGTCTGATGCAGGGGGCAAGGCCCCAGTTAGTCCGGACTTCGGTCCGATGTAGTGGGCAAGGCCCAGTATGTGCTTTATATGTTATTGCATGGTATGTGGTAGTTTGGGGGAGCTCACTAAGCTTCGTGCTTACGGTTTTCAGTTTTGGTTTCAGGTACTCAATTTTCAAAAGAGGAGCTCGGAGAGATTGCAGTGCACACACCATAGTCAGTTAGCCTGGGAAATGTTTTACTCTGATAATGAGATTATGTTTTGAATCTAATACTCGAAAGTTATGTTATGACTTATGATACGTTTTTATAAAGATGGTTTTAGTAATGTTTTAAAAAGAAATTTTTAGTTATGATTTTTGGGTCGTTACAAAAATCCTACAAGGCCTAGGTATGATGGAATCGGAGTCAGTACCGAAAACACATTCTCAAAACTAAAAGTTGGAAGTGAAATGAACCGGACGCTCGATCTATTTCGGGCTCGGTTCACACGGGAACCGAAATGAACCGAACACTCGGTCTATTTTGGGTGCGGTCCCACTGCACTTGTTTTCGCTTATCTCAAAAAGGTGATATCTTTGGTTGTATAGTTTTGTACAATTTCTTTCCAAAAATCCAAAAATATATATATATATATATTTTTTGAACCGAAATGAACCGAGCGTTCGGTCCATTTCGGGTTCGGTTCAAAAAAATTTTTCAGTTTGGTTTGTTTTGTTTTTCTCTTTACAAAAATATCAAAAATACCAAAAATATTTTCTTTCTTTTTGTCTCTACTTCTGTTTATGTTAACAGTTTATGGAATATCAATGGGGCAGGTATCATTCTCACACTTTTTACTAGCTAAGTGTCCCTAGAAGCATGTTGTTGCATGTTGTCCAAAGCCTCAACTGATTTTGAATAAAGCCTTATTGACTGGGTACATTCTGAACTGAAGCTAAAGCAACCCCTCTAAGCCTCATTAAAAGATGCCTTTCAACACTTCTTAACAAGTGCTTGATCGTAATTCAATGGGAAAGCACACAGACACTTTAAAGTCTCTCTTGACTTTGAAGGAAGAGATTCATGCCTGGGATCCACTGTTTCGTGTCTATATTGACATCACAATTTCCCACATATATGTTGCTTTATTCCTTCATCTTTGACACTCTATGCATGAAAATCTTTTTGATTTTCCAAAAGTCTGGTTTGGTTCACTACAAGCTACTTTTATAGCTCTGGCTTTTAATGCTATATTCTCAAAGGGATGCTGTGGTTTATCTACGTGTTTGCTTTTATTTAGTGAAGACAGCTCATTTTAAGGATAAGATGATGACTCAGCCGGGAGACTAAAGGTTTCAGGAATTCAAAAAGGCATTTGATGGGAAGACGTGCAAAATGGAAACGTTTTTTTCTCTCTCTCATGCGTAATCATAGGGGCTGCTAACTGTCACGCGTCAATCAACTCAGGAATCGATTCCTTTTTCAAGAGGATTTGGGGGCGAATTTTTCTCTCACTTCTACACAACGTATAAAGTGTAAACCTTAAGTTGTTTTACCTCTTTACTGCATCTAAATTTCTGAGAGCAACCAAAGACGCTTTTCTCCCACTGTTCATCTTCTTCTTTGAAGCACTCAACAATGGCGAATTCATCCTCTGTTCATGAAACGACCCACATTCTCCCAATCCGACCCCATCAAAGCTTGGTCATTGATCTCACCCCAGTTTCGTATGATGCGTTCATGTACCTCATCATGGAGTGTCTCAAATACTCTCCACTGGTTCTCGCTCTGACCAAGGTCGAAACTGTCCCTATGGAGTGTTTATCGTAGATTTTCTCTACTGCCCACTACGATAAGTCTGTTGATCGCATCTTCTTCGACATTCTTGATACCAAAACCTCCATCTCAAAACAACGATTCTGCTCGCTTCTAGGGTTTGAACTTGATGAGTCGAGGGTTAACCCTGATTCGATTTCTGTGGGACAACTGTTCTCCATGTTTTACAACATGGGTTACACTGAAAACCTTACCACAGTCATGAAGTTCAAGAAGTCGTGTCTTCCTCCTCAGTGGAATGGCTTCTTCACGATACTGTTCAAGGGTCTATCAGAGAGGAGTGCAGGATCTGATGGGGCTAGTCGTCTGTTCATGACGATTCTCTACAGGTTGTATAATGGAGTCAACCTCGACTATGGCTCAGTTTTATGGCAGCAGTTAATCCAAAGCCTTGCCTCTACTTCTCGCCATTCTGAAATTTCATATGCCAGGTTCTGGATGCTCATCACCAAATGGGCAATGGACAAGTATCATGTCCCCATTGTGGCTACATCTCCACTCTCCTCTATTGGCGTTTTCCACACCATAAAGATAATTGTTACTGATCCTTCCAAGTTTCAGTTTGTTGGTTCAATTCCTGAGTCAATGTATGCTTGCGTATCAGGGGAGAGCCGCATCATCAAGACCTACAAGGAGTTTCTTTCGTCGGGTCCTAGAGAGCTCACTCCAAAGATGATTCAGTCTATCAATGATGTCGACAAACCTGCTCCCAGGGGCAAGAAACCAGAAAAAGGGAAAGACAAGAAGGTGGTCAAAGGGGCGAAAGGCCCTTCTCCTAAAAAGAGTAAATCAACGAAGGCTGCACAATCACCTCCTCTAAAGAAAAGGAAAACCCAGCCCAGGCGAAAACTCATTCTTGCCTCTTCCTCCAGTGAATCAGAGGATGAAAGTTCAGACTCAGAAGAGTCGTTTTGTGGTGACTCTCTTCCCCGTTCGCCTTCACCTGAGGTACCAGTTTCAACCAAACCTGTCTCTCCTCCCCCAATCACTATATCTATTTCCATTCCCCCTATAACCTCCACTACTCATATTCCACCCACCTCTATTCCTGTACCACCCCCCATTTTCTCAGATGCTACAACAACAACAACCACTGGAGTTTGAACCAACGTATCTGATACGGGGGCTCGTACTTCAGCACCCAAACACATACCTACACCCTAACCTACTTCCACACCCGAACCTACTCCCACAACCGAACCTCCACCTTCGCCTTCATCTCCCAATCGCTCAGCCGATACCGAGACTTTTCTTGGAGGGGAAGACATGAACTTTGATTCTGTCTACTACAGTCCCTACCAGGTTCAAAGCGATGATGACGATGATGCTCCTGTCACTAAAAAGCACATCAAGGAACTACATGAGAAAATTGATAGTCTTGTCGCTTCCTCCTCCTCCTCTCGTTCCAATATCTCAGAGGCTGCCATTCAGGGGATGGTTGATACTTTCACCAAGGCTCATGAAGCCTCTATCAACTCTGACACTGCTGCTATAGAGGCATCCACAAAGGCCTGTGCTGCTGCGACTGAAAAAGTCGAAAAACTATTTCACGATGCTAACATTCTTTTACAGTCTTTACAGGGGGCAGCTGCATCTAATGCAGTGAAGGTCGATTCCGTTGTTGAGAAGCTGGCTACTTCATTTGCATAAGAACATCAACTCTTTGCCGGTCTTCGTCAGACTCTTGAAGCTGACAATCAATCTTTTCAAGCAGTTGTTGAGGAGCGATTGACCAAGCTCCAAGAAGACCTTGCTTCGGAGAACTCTGTGATGGATGCGCTTGCGCGCAAAAAACTGCTCTAAAGATCAAGAGTCTTCAGCTTTCGCAATCAGAAAAGGAGGTTTCTTCTCTTCGATCTGAGCGCGCGGTCATTTCGAGTTGTGTTTCAGATGTCCACGGAGCCCTCTCCAACATTATTGAAGCACACGACCCAATTCTCAACTACTCAGTAAGGCGAACGCTTGCTGAGAAGCTTGCTCCTGTCCTTGCCTTGCTCAGCAAAATTGAGGGGCTTCCTGAGTTCGTGGCCCATCCAAAACAAGGGGGAGAAGGACCTTCAAAGGGCGAAAATCAATCTCAACCGCCTCCTACTTCTACATCAGCTTCAACTAAAGCAACCGAACCTCCAACAACTAGTCAGGCTTCAGGTTCGGGTGCTCAAGATAAAGGGAAAAAGGCTCTGGATGACAGTGATGGCGATGATGACAAAGAGACCATTGCTGATCTCTTGAAGAAACAAGCCAAGGATAAGGATCCAGACATGAGTGCTCGGATCATTAGAGAGGCAGAAGCAAACGAAAGGAAGATGAAGGAAGCTCATGATCTCCTTGAAAATCGAAAAACCCTATTGCATCCATGGACTCTCGAGAAGCTTATCAAAGAAGCTATCGATACCCCCAGCATCCTCTAGCTTGAACCTGTTATCTCTTTGGACAGGGTTAATTCTGTCGACTCTTAGTTCGACATGCCCTTGACCCGAAATGCCTTTATATTTCATGCATTTTCACACATTGCTGAAGTCCCTCATCCTCACCCGAAGGTCGATAGGGAGCTTATTGACTTCTATCTGAGGTCTGCTCAACCTCAGTATCAGACGTGGAGTGCACAGAAGATCATCAACGTTCGGGTCCTCAAACCCTTTCGGGAGGGTAACTTCACTAATGTCAGGTTCAAAGTATTGAGGGGGTCAGCTAAAACCGAACATGCCATTTCTCTCGCTGATCTTCCTAACCTGAATCCACATGATTGGATCATCCTGCATAACATCCTCCTCACCAATGAAGCTGAATATGGGCCGATCATATATCACTTCAAAAGGATGTTGGTTTGCTACATCATGGAGGTTGCCAAAATGGATCAGGAGATTGCTAGTGTATTCAAGAAGAAGCCCACCATCTCCCCAGTTGGTTCTGCAAGTGATTTGAATAAAATGCAGATGGGGAGGATTGATCCAAAGCGAAACTCACTCATGTTCACCAAGAATGAAGGCCAAAAATGTTTGTTCGCCTTGGCTGACAAGCATCTATATACCACTTCCTGTTTGGAACATGTTCTGGGGATCATTAATCGGTGCAAGCAGAATTCTGAAGATGACAAAAAGTATTTCGATGATATGATCCTGTGGTACATTCGTTTCAGACAAACCATTCTTGCCATCATTCCTCGTCTGTTCGATACCACGAAGAAAGTTCCTGCAACTGGATCCAACAAGCCTAAGTAGAGTCTCGCTCCAATTGACGCAAAGGGGGAGATTGTAAGGTCCATTATGTGTTTCGTCTTGGGCTCGGTTCTTAGTCCATTTTTGTATCCGGATTGGGCCTTTCCATCCGTGATTTATTTATTAGGGTTTAGTATTTATAGATTCTTGCATGCATCTTTGTACAAAAGATTTTGGAGTCGATCATTCATAGCGAATGCCTTTTATCGATTGTAACCCTAAAAAGCCTCTACAGCGGAAGTTCTTTATCGAGCTCTACTAAGGCGTGAATCTATGGAATCATTCAGCATATTTTGATTCATTCTCATGTTTGATATTTTTTTTTTGCATTATTCTGATTAACCTGTGTAAGATCTAAGCGATCAAAGAGTTTTTCAACTCATCAGCCACCAATTCCAGTGGAACAGAGTGTCTGTTGTAATTGTGCTTGTGGGAACAATAAGAAACAAAGCAAGGATACGCCACTAGGGGCAGGAAGAAACAACTTCACGGTGAAGAAAAAGACATGTTTTCACTGTGGAACACCTGGACACAGTGCCAGAAACTGTCCAAATCGCGCATACGTTCCTTACTACGCACGCGGCTGGCAAAATGCGCCAAGTGGGAGATACTTCAAAAGAAACCCTTCGAGACCACGTTCAGATAATGGTGACTAGAACGCGCAGAAGGCCAAGAATCAAACCCACAAGGCCAAGAATCCGAATCCCAAGGGCAGGAAGGGAATGTCGGACAAGAAGCCTAATCCAAGAGATGTTCCAGTGAAGCCAAGACCGGCTAGATCAAAGTCATCTCAAAGGATGACATCAAGATCAAAAGCAAGTACTGAGCCACCCATCAGATCGAAAAAGAAATGGGTTAAACCCAACTACAGATGGGTACCAAAGGTTCAATCTCCCAAATCATCTAATGCTACTAATATTTCTACATTTTCTGTTTGTGATAAACAGGATATGTCATGGGAGAAAGTACCTTGCGTTGATGACAAAGTTTGACCCAGTTTCAAAATGGACTGGGTTCCAAATACCAACTGATCCCGCTCGGTGTCGGAACGACTATGGAGGCATATCATCAGACTTCGGTTTGTTGATATTGGCTGTTCCAGGCACTTGATAGGAGGCATCTCTCAACTGTACAACATTCAGAACTTTGTTTGAGAGTATGTGTCCTTTGTGGGAAAGGAAGAAAGGAAGGGATCACACATGGGGTTAGTGCTTAATGACATGAAGAATTTTCGGATCTGTTCTAAGATTATTCATGATGTTCTCAGACCTTTTGGATGCAAATTCAATCGGTGAATTATGGTTTGCATTTTATTTTCTGTACTCTTGAGTTTATCTAACTCTGATTCGTTTTAAAGACAATCTTTTATAGTTTTTCTTTAGTAGATATTATTGGGAAGTGATATCAAGAAAGTGATAACGGGTAGTCTAAAACATGTGTAAGGGACTGAATCTGAATTGTCTAGACTCTATGTTCAATATGCTGGTAGGCACGAAGGATTTGACAGTGTGGATTTAGATAGAATTTTTTGGACTGACCATACGACGCTCGGGTAGATTGAGCAGTGAGAAAAACACGGGAACCCACCGGATACACTAAAATAATACGCATCTAGAACAGTGGTTCAACTTTTCTTTGATGTACGGACTTATGTCCTTAATTCTGGTTCTGATAGGGCGATTGGGGGGTTTTGATAAAGTAGGTCTGTAGAAATTATTTTCTTGCTTTCTATCTGTCAGTCATATGTTGCTTCCTCTGCGTGATTGGAAGAGATCCGACCTGGAATGCAACATATGCAACTCTAATTCTACGCACCTCCTTATCCGTGAAATTCTTTCTATCTGTTAGACATATGATGTCTCCTCTGCGTGATTGAAACATATCCGATCTGGAACATAGCATATGCGCCATTCTATCTCTCAATCCCTCTATCTCTGTTAGCCATATGTTGTCCCCTCTGCGTGATTGAAATATTTCCGACCTGGGACACAATATATGCACCTGTTTATAAATCTAACTTCCTCCTTAATAATTGTTTACTCACATAAATTAAGGAGTTCTTAGGAATTTCTTGATAACCAGGGTATATCGGGAAATGGTGAACATGCTCTAGTGCAACTAAAATTGAACCATTTAAGAGGTTGTCTGTAGATCTCGTTGCTTAATTTAAGTGGACAACAATACCCGTGGTCGTCGTCAGCTAAATGGTTTATTTAGAAAAGTTTGTCGATATCCTTCATGTTTAAGTGGACCACAATTCCGGCAATTGACTAGATCTATTCATGAAAGTGAAGGTACTGATAAACAAGTTCAAGCTGTCTCACAACTTTAATCCCAAATATTTTTGTTTTTGTTAAATCTGTTCATAGTTTTCCTCAATGCACAAATTTAGGGGGAGAATTAAAAAAATTCAAAAATCAAACAAAAAATCATAAAAATTCAAAAATCAAACAAAAATCATAAAAATAAAAATCCAAAAATAGTGTTATATTCTGTTTTATTTCTTGTTTAGAGAAATCAAAAATCCAAAAATATTTTTGTTTCTGTTTTTATTTTTCCAGAAAATATAAAAAATCCAAAAATATTGTGTGCTAAGTTTTCTTTTAGTTTTTTTTCGTCTTGAAAAAATGAATTCAGATGTAGATGACACTCATGGACACTGTATTGAAGATTTTCTGAGCCAAGGCTTCATCCATGAGCATCGAAGAATTCTCATTCGAAGGAGCAAGAAATGAAGATTATTCATTCGACATTCAATGTTTCAACCCCAGAAGCAAAGTGAAGCTGGACTTGAAGATTATGTGACAGATTGCATTGAAGCCTCCTTAATCAATTTGATGCTATCTATGTACCTGCTGAAGTGATCCAGAAGATTCATTCTCTCTGATGTTCTCTCTGAAGAATTTCAAGCTAAAAGCGCTATCTTTCAAGAATATTTTCAAGAATCCTCCTCACCCAATGCGCATTCAATGTCAAATCTTGAAGAAAAGCCCAACTGCTCCAGATGAAGTCATTCATTGAAGATTCATTAAGATCATCTTGACGTTGTGAAGAATTTAAAGATAATAGCTGAAGCCAAGCTCCTAATGAAGATTGACAAGAAGTGCCAGCTACTTTTTAGGGGGGGCTTGTTGGGTCAATTAGAAAAGAAAGCTTTAAACCAAGGGGGGTTGTTGGGTTTATAAATATGGTTTATACTTTGCTTTTCTAAGCATTTATTGTATTTATTATTTAGGCCGAAAATAGTATTAGATTATTTGTATTTTGGGCTTGGCCTTAGGTCCATATATATATATATATATATATATATATATATATATATATATATATATATATATATATATATATATATATATATATATATATATAGGGTGAGGAGTGCATGTGCGGTACAGAGCAAAGGAGCTTAAGTGTGTGTATTCTAAGGTGTGAGAGAAACTATAGAGAGAAGAGTGTGTATGAACTATGTGTATGGAGCTTCACTCATTTCATTGAATACATCATCAATTCATCTTCTTCTTCTCCTTCTATTCTATTAGATCTGAAATCATCCGTTCGATTGGGATTCCGCAACATCAGACGGATCTGATTGATAGACAAGCAGATTTGGGGATTTACACCTTAAATACTATTTTAATTATGTAAAACTGAATAATTATCTAAGTAACTACATATCCTTATCTTGAATTCATGAATTATCCTTATGGATCTTATTATTATTTTAATTAAATGATTAATTAAAAGATAATTAGTGAATCCATAAAAATGGTTTAAATCTAGTTAAGTTAAAAGTTTAATTTATTAAAAGATTTTGAAATTTTAAAATGTTTTAAAATGCATCTTAGACAATGTATATATAATTAAAAGTTTAATATATATATATATATATATATATATATATATATATATATATATATATATATATATATATATATATATATATATATAAGAATAGTCAATCGAACTAATAGTACACCTCATCCACGAAACTAGTCTATAAGGGGGGTATAAAGAAACTGTCTCTAAAATGGTAGTCGAATGGGTATTCACTCTCACCGACCGCTTCCTTGATTAGTGGAGGGTCGTTAGTCAAACGAGTTTGATAGGATAATTAATTCTTATTAATAAGTATAATGCGATTAACAAGTAACTAAACTATTTTTAAAAAAAAAAAAAATCTCACTCGTAGTTACTTTAAGAAAAAATGTGAATTTGTATGTTAATCCATAAAATTGCACATTACACTTTATAAGTCCTTAGTGAAGCATGTGTGGTTAACCGGTACACTAATGGGGGACTAATAAGGAGTGGTAGTGGGTGTCTCGAAAATTATTGTTGATTAATGGAGCGCGTGTGGCTAACCGACACATTAAAATGAGATGATAAATGACATCAAGAGTACCAAGCTAATTTGCATGGTTATTCACATCTCATTTATGATCCTCGACATCCCAATCACAAAAGTGAGAGCATAATATGAGATTAAACATGCCATTGATTAGATTTTATGAGTCACAAAAGATCTTGGAGTTTCATAAGATTGAAATTGGTAAAAGCCTTACCTACCTAAAAATAGATTCGAATTTGATTACGACATCCTCTTTAAAGTTCGAATAGAAAATATGGATAGTAGCCTTAATTTAAAATTTATGGGTTAATAATTAAGGATTAAAATCAACTAACTTGTATTCTCCTTTCTCCTATTATAGATGTCAATTCAAGACAACAATTGTCTTCCTTGTTCTATTGGAAATGGTTTTCCTTTGTCTTCTGAAGATGATCTTCCACATTCTATTCAAGGTGAAAGTGTCTCCCCTTCTTCAGGAAATTGTGGAACTGGACGTCATACTTCTTCAACCCTTCCACCGCCACCTCAAGTGACTTTCCCAACATCGCGTTTTTCTCAAGTTGAAAGATACGAAACTACTCAACCCTATTGGCATGTAAACATGAAGATGGAAATTATGTGTGTGTGCATGTTCTGGAAATGAAATCATACATTGTTAAATTGGATAGAATGGGTGTTGTTGTAACATCCTGATGTTAAGGTACTTCTAATTTCAGTCCTTTAATTTATTTATGTTGCTTTTTGGTCCCTTAGTTCAAGAAAGTATGCAATGGAACCCTAATGACATTATTGTAATTTTGGGACTTCGGAGTACGCCATGCGTATGTAGTGTATGCTGGGCGCACATCAGTTTACAATGGGCGTACTTGCTAGATTGGGAAACCCTAGTTTTTAGGGTTTTTCTAGTATTTAAGCATCCTTAAGTCTCATTCCTTCCCCATTTTTCATCCTTCATTAGAAAAAACATGTTCTCTTGTAAACCCTAGCCTCATTAGAGTCTTTGGAAGGTTGAGTGTGGGTTTTTGGGTGTTCCAAAAGAAGCAGAAGGTGGTGATAAAGCTTGGAAGCTTGTAACAAAGCTTGGATTTTGAAGTTTTGCACCTTTCTCCACCATTTCAAGGTATAAAGTTCTCACCTTGATGGCCAGTTTAATAGATCTTGCTTATGTGTTGATTTCATGTGCTTTTTAGTCCCAAATGTCTCATCTTGAGCATGACATTTTCTTGAAGATTCCAGCTGTCCTTTCAGACCCTAGGAGCGATCCTAAGTCATAAAAACGAAGTCCCATTGGTTAATTTTGCTCTGTGCATCTTGTAGAATGTCTTAAGGGATTAAGCGTTGGGTTCTGTATACTACAACATCCTATGGTGCACATACAATGTGACATCCCCATTTTCAAGGCCAGAAAATACCGATTTTGTTTATGCTTTATAAAAATCAGAGTACCTATTTTAATAAAAATGATGCGGAATTTGTTCCCAGTAAAACATGATAAATACGTTATCAAAGCACTTCCGAAGAAAAGTATTTTTATTCATTTTTAAACATTTGGGATGTCATCGTCAATACAGAAACATAAGCATAAACATAACTTACATTCATTATCACTAGTGATTTATATCTCCTTAATCTCTCAGTGTAATGTGACTTCATATCAACACCTGTGATATAAATAAACTGAGTGGGTCAGGTTGGGAAACCTGGTGAGTACATAGGTATTTCAATCCCACAATGTTATACCATATATATAGTTTAAAACTCACAAAATATACAATTTCACCATATATATAAACAACTCTTATCCCACCCCGTCTATCCTCACAACGAGACTATCCATACTCTCGGACCTAAGATTAGCCGTTTTACCTAATCCATACCCGCGGATCAGAAATGAACGAGTTTACCTAATCCATACTCTCGGACTAGGGACGAATGACTAATCCATACTCTCGGATTAATGATGAATGATTATGCCTAATCCATACTCTCGGACTAGGGACAATGACTATGTCTAATCCATGCTCCCGGATCAATGACATATACTAAGATTTTATTCTCTGAGTATAATTCACTCGTACTCGTAAGAAAACACTACCCAATATTCCTCATAATTAATTTATGTTTACTCTTTATCCTAAATCAGCATATATAATCAGGTATGTTCTTTAACAAGTATCTCAGGCAACATCAAATAATTCGCACATAAACATATATTTAAAACTTCAATCAATACTTGTATTAAAATCATGTTCATGAAAGGGACTATGCACTCACTTGAAAAGGTGGTGATTCCGAACTCAGACAGCGCTTCGCTTCTTAAAAATGATTTCCTTCGACGAAACCTAGTATTATTACCACTAGAGTTTAGTCTATTATTTTTCGAGACTAATTAATAGTCTAGCTATTATTACTATTATATAAGCGTTAAAAAATACTTATATAACCCATAATAATAGCCCAAGTACTTATTATAAGTTCTTAAAAACGTTACTATAATTAAATAAACCATATATTAAAAATAGAGTAGGCTAGCTCACTTACAGCGGGTTTTATAGAAAACCGGGCTTTGATTGGAGCAGCGTTCCCGAGCCGAAAATCTCTTCCTCTCGGAGCCGTCGAGCACTCCGGGGCTTCCGCCTCGTGCTAGGGAGGTTCCCTTGGCTTTTCGGAGGGTTTCGGAGCTAGAGAGAGGTTCTAGAGAGAGAGTAAAAAGAAGAAAGAATGGGAAAGGTGTGAAGAAAATGAGGGTGGGAGAGGTTCTATTTATAGGGTGAAAATGGTTGAACTTGGTGCCACATGTCACCATCTAGTAGCAAGACTTGGGGAGAAAGCAATGGCCAAGATTGTGCCACATCACCCATTTTCGCACAGCACACTTCCGACTTCTAAAATCCATAACTTTCACATACGACCTCCGTTTTTGACGTTCTTTATATCCACGCGTAGGTAAAATTAAGATCTACAACTTTCATTTTGACTCCATCGGCAAATTCTCGACCGATCTTAAATTTAACAGTACGAGGTGATTTTACTGTTAAATGTCCGTGTAATTTTCATAACCTCTACATACGGACTCTGTTTTCATCCGTCTTTTTACCGTTGAGTTCCTATTAATGAGATCTTCAATTCTCATTTAGGTCGTGTAGGCCAAAGACCGCTGGAACTAAAATTCGTGTTTCGGGCCGTGCACTGCTGTGTCAAATCTTAGAAAATTCATAACTTCCTCATACGAAGTTAGATTTGGGCGTTCTTTTTTTTTGTATGTTCTCGGTTTAAACTATACTACAACTTTTATTTGGATCGATAAGGCTAAAAAGTCCTTTATCAAAATTCACTATTTACGTCTCCCGGTGCCGTGCCGGTTTTGCCGTAAAACTTCGACGGCCATAACTTCTTCGTTATAACTTGGATTTCGACGTTCTTTATATTTACGGAACCCTTGAGACATATTATAAAACTTGGTTAAGATTACTTATTATAAATAATCTTTTGTCGAAAAGTCATTTTCGACCCCTATTATCTCTAAATTGACTAGCCCGGATCTACGGGCGTTACAATTATCTCCCCCTTAGGATGATTACGTCCCGGAATCATCAACGAAATAGGCTCACATGATGACTCCATACTTTATCTCTTCATCCTAAGTTATAACCGTAACTTTGATGTTTCTTCGAACGAATATCTAACCCTAAGACTTCCTGATTGCAGGCGGTGCTCGATCTTGCACTGGCTCCCTATCTCACGTTAGACTCCAAATTATGACCTTCAAGTCACAATCTCAATCCTTACTAGAGACTACTTCTTCTTCTTAACAAACTTAAGATAAGTTATTTTATTACTAAAATGGACCGATGTGTCATATTCTAATGACTTATCATCGTATGTTCCCACGCTTAGACTCAGGTCTCTTAGAGTCTTCCAGAACAGACTATACTTTCGTTCATGTTCCAATCTCATATTAAAAGTTAGCATTTATAGCTACAAGCAACTATCGCGATACCTCTACTGATCACTTTGATTGTTTTTCTCTTTAAGCTTTTAGCTTAAGTCAGTTGCTACATCGGACTTGATTCTCTGAACTATTTATCATACTTATCGTAGTCGGACTCAATTTGATATGACCACTAGGGTTGGTATAACAATCACCTTCTTAGTCATTACCGAAACAATGGTAACAATATTCTTGAATAAAACGGTACCAATTACTAGTTTCTTGTTAACCTTGTGACCTTCCCTGATCCAAGTGCGAGTCCTGTGCTTTCGGTAGTATAGGCCTCTACTAACATTCACACCTACTCATACTCGTCCAAAGTATTGTCTTACAGTTTTCCCAAGTCACCATAAAATAAAATCACATGACAGCTTAACACATTAGATAGCAAAATGAAGGTTTTTATATTATTCCTTGAAACGATTACATAGGTGTTCAAGTTCACCCTAGACTATGCCTCTAATAGGATACATCATACGATATTATGGCTACTCACTACTAGAAAAAAGGCCTTTTACGACGCGCAAAATACGACGCTCATTGATCTATGTTACGCAAAGGAGAGTGACATTAGAAAAATGTCATCTCTTCAAAGAATTTAAGGATAGAAGACACGCATTATTGTGCGCCCTTAAATTAGTGTCTAAAAAAACACGGAGGGCACCTATAATAAAATGCGTGTCGTCTAAGGATGTTGCTTTATAATTTTTAATGGAACGCGCCTTCCATCCTTTAACAGTAGGGGGAAATGAAATTCTGAAAAAATTAAAAATCCCGCCTTCCTTTTTTTTCTCCTTTCCCTCTTGCCCAAATTATGGACGCTCCTTCCTTCCCCCTCCCGACATTGACTGTTGGCTACTTCTTCCCTCACTTCTACCTACTGGAACCACCATATCTCCCACTCGATGTTGAAATTGTTAGAAAAAGCCCTAATTATACTCTCAAGTCTAAATACAGAAAAAATAGAAGATGGTGAAGAAGTAGCAGTACAGGAAGTGGAGGATGAACAGTCGAAAATGTAAGGAATGGCATCAGTAGCGTTGTTACTAGATGGGTCAATCTCGGGTCATTTTGTTCATCTTCCCGAGTCCGTTTATTACCAGATGGGTCAATCTCGTCTTTTCGTCTCGACTTCATATCTCTCTGTAAAGCAACCGACGACTTCATATCAGAAGTGGAGGTGGCAGCCTAAAGACTGTAATTTGCCAAAGTAAGCATACTCTGTTCTTCCACTTTTTAAAATCGAATTAATTGTTGAATTCTTGATGATTTTAATTGTGTGTTTTGGGGGAAATGAAATGAAGGTTTATAGGGAAATTGTTGGTGGAGAAATCGAAGAACAAGAGGCTTATGTTCGTTGGAGATTCGTTGAATAGAAATCAATGGTGTGCATGGTTCAATCCATAGTCACAGGATTCGCCAAAGTAGTCACGATCCACGTTCCAAACGGCTCGATCCCAAACGGGGTACGATTGCGTATCGATCGCCGACAGAAACGCCCTCCGGTACGTCATGCTTGCGATCCCACCAATTCTTTAAATCGATACCTGAAACGTGAAATTGGCAAATTGGATTGCACAGAAACGCGATTGGGATCGAGAATTTTGGTTTTGGAACGCCGATTTGTGAAATTGGTGGGAAATTGTTTTTATCCGGAGAAAAGTCACCGACGCTTGATTTCTTCCTTAAGCCCTTGACTCCATGTTAGGTGTTTGGACTTCCAGATCTGATTCTTCTTTATCACTTTTAATAATATATAATAGCTATAACACTTATCCAATATCATCACTTCACCATGATTTCACTTTTGTTCTACACCTTTCAGGAAGAGTTGTTGATGGAAGAGAGATGATGGTTTAATTTGCCAAATATGGGCCTAATGCTGAAAAAATGTGAGTCACATTCACATATAATCTAATATATTTCTAAATTCCAAGAATCAGATATGAAAAAGTATATGGTTGTTTGACTAATGTGGTTGCTTTTATTCTTGTTTTAGTCACAAGGGAAGGATACTTGAACCAGTAGAAAAGCTGAAGGGTGGATTAAGGAGCCGAAGTCCTAGACCAAGGTATGATGAGAATGTAGTTTTGACCATTCTACCCTTGTATTGGAGTTGATGTTTATCCAATGTAGTTCCAGGTATAGAGATGAATACAAGGGCTACAGGAGGATAAGTCGCAGCAGTAGCAGGGACAGGTATTATGGAAGGGACAAAGATCGTTACAGAAGTAGGACCCTCATGCAGTAGGAGTAGGAGCCCTGATTATCATAGAAGAAACAGGAGGGGTAGATATGATGATGATTATGATGATGAGAGAAGCCCAAGTAGGTCTCCTATAAGGTAAAAAGACGTAAATGCCCTTATCATTAAAAATAGCATCCGTAAAAAGTTTTTTTTGTCTGTTTAAAGTTGATGTTTATTAGGAACCTGATGGACTATTCACTATTCTATATGTGTTTGTTACTTACATAGAAGTACTAGTGTTGAAAAGACTAGAATGCCCTTATCATGTGATGTGTCAATAAACTGATGGATTACACAGAAGCAGGTCTCCTCCACGTAGGAGTAGGTCACCTTCTAGAAGCAGAAGCCCTAAAGGAGGAGGAAATGAGAAAGCATCAACATCATCACCCTATTCCCATGGTAGAGCTGATTCCAGAAGCCCTTTGCAGCGTTCTGATTCCAATGTAAGTTTTTTTTACCTGTGGAATCATTGATTCGGAGTGTTGATATTTTTTTATTGATTACTTTTTATCTTATCTTTTATATATTATTAATTATTATTAACCCTTGGTTGTGGTATAATATGTAGGGTTTGCCTGGACCAATGGGGTTGATGAGTACTAGTCATTTGGAACAAGAAGCTAAGAGTTTATAAGATATTCTTTTGCCAGTTATCCCGACATTTGACCAAATGTTTATTTGAATAAACACCTTTTTTTGAGGGAATAAGTTAGTGTAATTACTGTCATTTCTTACCAGAGCCCATACGAAATGCAACAAATCCAAATAGAGTTGAACTTTACATTGACCTTTTTTATTGAGCAAATTATATACCATTTTCAAGAACTCACAACCCAGCTCACATCTGGTATGTTCCTTTCCCAATATGAGGTAAAAATTTGTTAATATATGAAGATTATGCAATGTATTTTGAATTTAATTTTAAACTTGTTGCTTGTTCTGTTTTGGGTGCTTTAGTTTTGGGATATCCTGTAGATGAGGATCAATATTTGGGTGTCGTCTCTAAATCTGAGATGATGTCAACTTTTACCATGCGTTCTTCCTTTTGCTTTTTGAAGGTATGCTTCCTCCTTTGTAAACCATATTATTTAAGAAAAAGATGCCCAAAATACCCTTAAAAGGAGTCGTTAATGGTTGTAGGTCATTACCATTCAGTATACCATGCTGGGTTGGTTTGGAATGGAACAAAACATTCAAAGTATGTTGTTTTGTAAATAATATTTTTTTTTTGATAGAAGAATGACCAGAATACCCTTTTAAAGAAATAAAATTGTTTTATTATATTTCTGTACTAGATTATAACCCGTGGAAACCACGGTTGTCAAAATAGACAATGTTGATAGTTGAAATTCATAATCATTAATCAATTCTTTTAAAATAGTTATTAATAAACACATTTATATGATTTGTGTTTAACTTTATAATGATTTTATTCAAATTAATATGTTAAATGTTTTGAAGATACGGGGGACATTCTTAATAATAGTTTATTCAAATTATATGTAAAATGTTTTATTCTTTATGTGTAAATTAATGAAAAAATGATGATATTCTATAATGAAATATAAAATGAATAAACTAAAAAAACAACCACAATCAATCATTGAAATGCAATTATTATATGGAAAATCAAAATTTAAGTTACTGAAATATATATATATATATATATATATATATATATATATATATATATATATATATATATATATATATATATAAAATAAATTGGGATAAAAAATGCCATAGGAAATGCTCGACGTAATAGACATGGTCATTTATTGTTATGGTTATTATAGCAGTGTACTTTGAAAGTACATTGCTATAATTAGGATATTCTTTAACATGAAGATTTTGGTTTTAGAAAAAAGACATGTATTTTATTTGCTATTAAAATACTCGCAAGATATTTATATTATGGATACCTGATTATAGCAATGTAAACAGAATATATTTCGACTACTAATGATAAAATCTATCTATGAAAATGAAAGCATGGGCAAAAGCACATGATATTAACAGTTCAAAAGATCGAACTCTTAACTCTTTATCCATAATATTATTGGTTGCTTCTCATCTATAGGTTTTCTTTTTATATTGCTTAATACTGAAAGAAAGTCATCTTTTGTATTTCTTTTTTATATTACTTTTCAACTGTTCAAAATTTGTTCTGATAATTATTCTTTGGTTGCAGAATCAAGACCCTCCTATCTTACCTCCATTTTCCGAGATATTAAAAGGTAATACTTAATTAAGGATGTAAAACTAGTTAATTAGTATTAAGAACTTATCTTATACAATGAAACTTCATTGATGTTTGACTACAAGTCAAGCCTTAAATGAAAAGGGAGTATAGGAATGTTATGAGTTTTTTTTAACATATTCTGCAGTTAGAAGTTCATTTTAACAATAGGTGATGGCCTTGGTTTTAGCTGTCTGTAAGGGGTAAATAAGTCATTTCACCATATGTGTTAGTTGTTAGCTGTGGTCAACGGTTAGCCAAGTTTGAGAATCCAGAAAAAGGTTTGGCTTGGCTTGGCTTCATGATTCATATCCATATGTGTTGTTGTATCATGTTGAAAAAGGTCAATTCGTGTGAATTTTTCTCTACAGGTTTTGTAGAACTAGCGGCTGATCTGGTGGAGGCATCAGTTGCTCACTGCCAATTAATTGTTATGTCCAAGAAAGTTTTTTCAGATATTTTCAGAAATTTGACTTTATTGTGTACAAAGACATGGAATAATTTTGTGCTTCAGTTTATGAAGGTTTCTGATATGCTTGAAGCAAATGCAGGGTTTCTTGTAAGATGAGGGTGAATGCATCAGGTATGCCACCTTTGTTTTCCCTTTGTCATGTTTGAATTGTTTGGAATTAGTTATTTTATGTCAATGTATGCTTTATGTTATGTCAATATATATATATATATATATATATATATATATATATATGTAAATGACATGTATACATACTCCTGAAATTTCCTATGTTTGGCTGAAAACATGCAGACAAACAAATTTGACATATTAGTGCCTTGCAGCCTCTCAAAGTTCTTGCATTCAGGTTATTCTTTTAGAAAGAAAATTGTCAAAGGTGATTGTCAAAGGAGAATTTATTCAAGGGTTTCTTTTAATGTTGTACATGTTTTGTTTTCAATAATAAATATTATGCAATATTAGCAATGTGTTACATTTACTTACTATTGGAATGATTATTTGTATATGACATTAAATTTTATGAAATGGATTATATTTTTTGTATATGATATTTTATTTTCTATTATGAGGCATTAAATTCAAATTTAATTTGAAAATTAGTAAATCTATTAAAAATATTTTTTTTTAAACATTTAAAATTATGATACGCAAAAATGTGTGTCATCTTCATTTATGACATGACCTTTCTTGACAGGGGCTTTCTTGATACGCATTGCGTGTCATTAACACGCGCGTCGTAAGGTTACGACATGCGAATGCGTGTCGTCTTCCTTTATGACAAGGCCTTCCTTGATACGCATTGCGTGTCGTAAACGCGCGTCGTAAATGCGCGTCGTAAATGCGCGTCGTCTCTCTTTATGACAGGGCCTTCCTTGACGTGCATTTGTGCGTCGTCTGAGCGTTTTACGACACGCAATGAGCGTCGTAAAAGGCCTTTTTTCTAGTAGTGACTGCATAATTTGATCTTCGGATATGAAGTCCTCAACCTTGATTCCTCGTGTTGTCATCTGCTTCGTCAAGGATCATCTGAAATGATCTTGCCTTTGGTTTTGGCGGAATATTCGTCTTTGTAGATTCTTCTTTCCTTGGGCAGTCTTGCTTGAAGTGTCCCTCTTCACCACACTTAAAGCATACTTCTCTCTTAGTTGTGCATTCACTGGCATAATGACCAGTCTTCCCGCATTTAAAGCGGGTCATCTCTTTAGAGCATTTCCCAATGTGCTTCTTTCTGCACTTGTCACACCATTGCGTTCCTTCTTCGAACTTCTTTGAACCAGACTTCGAGAATTTTCTCTTCTCGTCGGACCTTGAGGATCCTTCAAACTTTCTCTTCTTGCCAACCTCCATCTTGATGGCGGCTCTTCCCTTGATCATATATTCAACAGACTTGGCATCCCAGATAGCTGCCTCCAGAGTAGGTGCCTGGCGTACTGGCACCGCATACTCCCATGGAAGTCCCTTTGCGTACTTGTCAATTTTTGTCAGCTCGTCTGGGACAAGGCGCAAAGCAAACTCCATCTTGTCCGTGAAGTTGTTGGTGTATTCATCGATGGTCATGCTTCCTTTCTTCAAGGTTAGGAATTGGTTCTCCAGCTCGAGCAGGTTTTGGGCTGAACAGTACTTACGTTTGAATTGCACCAAAAACTCTGCCCATGTCAGTTGCATGGGATCATTGGGGCTTAAAGTCTTCCACAGGGTGTTCCACCAACGAACAGCACCTCCTCGGAACTGCCGTACTGTAAACGTGGTCTATAATTTGCCTCTGCAACCACACGTCATGAAGGTCAACTCCCTCTCCGAGATCTAATCCATAACTCTGATCGGATCTTCCTTTCCAGTGAAAGTCGATGGCTTGCAAGTCAGAAAATCTTTGTACTTGCATCAATTCCTCTCGACTCCGTCATCTTGATTAATCCTTCTAATCATCGGTTCTTCGGCTTGACCAACGGTCCCATTGTAGTTCCCTTCCTCTGACTGCCCATCTTTTAGTTCGGGCTGTTCGATAGGCATCGTAAGTTCCTCTCGAGTTTGTTGAAGTAAACGCCTTGTTTGCTCCATTTAACGATTCAACTGATGGGTTTTGGTCCTAAGAACATCCTATGTGCTCATACAAACCCTAATGCTTGGATCTAGGTTTCTCTATTGTACATGCAAGTTTTCCAAGACTATAAAACCTAATTCTTGCATACAAGTAATCATATTAACATAAGAATAGGTTTAAGATGTTACCTTGATTGTTATGTAGTAATAACAATCCCAAATCTCCTTATATTGACTTTAGAAAGCCTAGAGTCACAAATGTCACTCCTATAATGGTTCACAAACACCATAAGCAAGAGGATGAAGAGGAGAGAGGATGGAGGCTGCCCAAAAACGTGTGAAACCCTAGAAGGTTGCTTGTACACATTTTTGGTCCTTAAGGGGTCTATTTATAGTGAGGCTATTAGGGTTATCTAACAAGGAAACCCTAATTTGGATGCTTAAGCCCTAAGCAACCCATGGACCCCTTTCCTTAAGGCCTTGGACGATTTCTTATGGGCTTCCCCATAGAATTCGTCCACTCCTTATTATAAGGCTATCCATGTCCCAATTGCAATTATCTTATAATTACAATTCCAGTCCCTTAAGTTTAATTAATCTCTTTTAGTCACAAAACTAATTACCAATTAATTATTGACTAATATTAATTAAACAATATGATTTCTCCTTTAATATATTATTCTCATAATATATTAATAAATCATATTTAATCCTTTCTCTCCATAATTCATCCTATCAAGTTGCTTTGGTGAAGGCAACCCAAAAGGACCATGCACCATCGGGTCAAGTACATACCAAAATAGTTATGGACTTAGACACTAATCCAACAGTCTCCCACTTGGATAAGTCTAATAACTATTCTGCGTATGACTTCAGATCCTGATCTGCAATCGTAGCTTTCCAAAGCCGATGTCAACTCTGATCTTATCAGATATGCGTGTCCTTAGATAAGGGATCATATATTCCTCCATTCTAGATATCATATGAGATATGATTTCAAATCATTCTCTTTGTACTATATCTCGATTCCCGATTTATGACGACTGACTAATTGAACAAATCAAATTAGCCCTAGCCCGGCTGAGCATTTACGTTTGTCATCACTAAATCATCGAGGGGCCAAAAGATATCGCTTTTATCCTACTTTGGATAAAAGGAACGAATAAACTTTGATACAATGCTTTCTTGCATTCACTCACCGAATCACACACAACAATATGTTTTATAACACCAAGTTACTAGTGCGTTTACATATTATCAATGTGTAACCGATTTGCAAGATACAACTCACACATCTCGGTTTCAAGAATATAAGATGTTATCGTCTCACCAACCACACGGGATACAATTCATGGAGTGATCCAAGTGAGCGTGGGTTTAATCCAATGCTCAAATCATATTCATAAGCAATCATGAACATTGCAGCAAACATTTGCTTATGTCTAATACTCTTTTAGACAATCCACACACCAATTCACGACAGTCTTCATTCATATCTACTTCCAACATATGAACGACTGTGGCCCGTTCGAATAATTCGATTATTCTTAATAAACTCAATTATTCTGGAAGTCAAAACATGCAAATGTAAAACACAAGAATAATACTAATCCCATATGGCCTCAAACCTTTGAGTATAAATAAAACTCCTTTTATTTATCACCATATCGATTACTCATTATTTGTCGTTTCGGGTAATCAACTTCTTACTTGAATTATTACACTTGTCCCATGCTCTTAGCATGCACACAATGTTTACCTATGGTTCTTACTTTGTGAAATAGACCAAATTGATCACATTTCCAATCATTCTCATTTCACAACTCCAAATCCTTTTTCATAAGTGAAAGAATATCAAATTCTTGCTACTTATAGAATATGCTAGATTCTAACATTTTATGCAATTTTCCTTTCGTAAATTCACTGCACCAAAGTCACAAAGACTATTGCCAATGATATTACAAAGTCCTCTATCGGAGATTGTTACAAGACAATTCCTTAGATATGATGTCTCTCACTCAAAGTACATTCCTTTGAACATCCTTTTGCTTAAAAGTTTCTAATCTAGACATAGATTTTCAATATTCAATTCCCAATATGGACACATTTCCATATTTTCCATATGACAACTTATTCTTAATCGAATCTTTTCTATTCGTTATAATGTCGATATGGTCCATCCAATACCATGCTTCCAACTACTCACAAGCAACCAATCCTCGTCGAACTTTGGATTGTCCTTTGATAGTTGTTTAATTATTTTAGTCAAAACCGATTCTAGTTCCTTTTCCCTCTAAATGCGCTATACATTTGGAAAATTTTAGAATGGTCAAATATATGCAATCGATCCTATATCCGAAGCATATGGGACACGATGCATAATGTTTTATTTGCTATGTTCTCAAAATTCGAATTGTGAAGAGGAATGTCGTAATCATAATCGAAATTTTAAGAACACACTATGTTTCTTTGACTAAGTTATTAACATTCCACAACCTAAGCCTTTAGATTTGAAATGAAGCATAATATTCTCTCCCTTATTTATAGCAAAACAACTATTCCATCCTTACAACTTTGCAAAGAATGACTCTTGTTTACTATAATTAATATTGCCAACTTGCAATACGTGCCTTAATAATCATACAATCATAACATTTATGCTCCCACTATCATGATGATTATTATAAACATAACACTTATGCTCCCACTAGCTTTGACATGTATTCAGAAACCATCTTAACTTCTAGAAAATCAATACTTATTGAATTTCTTAAGTTCATGTTTCTAATACTTAGTGCTTTGATAATCTCTTATCAAGGCTTCTTGAACTTATACACCCATGTCTTAGATAGCTCATATGTGTGTCTAAACAATTCGGAGTAATTGCCAAACCTCACAATTCAAATTATGGAAAGGGATACCGTAACCATAATCGAATTCGAGAATGCAATTTTACAATCACTATCTTCTAAAAATCTTTCTTAATGAAAGTATTTCCTCACAATCATTTTCATGAAAGAGGAAATCTTATGAAACTTAGATTTAAACGGTGTATTTGTTCCTATCTATGTGAATTTGTCAAAACCAAAGTTTACGACAAATTCAAACTCATATGGATCGAACTTTCTTGATCTCGATTTCTTGCCTTTATGGTAGCACAGCTGCGCACCATGTCTTCCAAATAGTTAAGCAGCTCACCTTTTCTTATCAATGTACTTTCCATTGATCAAGGTCCTTGCCTTTTATGCATTCAAATGAGAACTCATAGAATTCACATGCATAATTAACTTAATTGGAACGGCACAGAAACAAAATAATGTCAACACGATAGGTTGTAAACCTCAACTCGTGTGCTAGTGATGATCGATAAGGTTTATTTTGATTTGTTCTTGAAACCTTTCAAGACCATTAAGACTCCCACTGACTCCTTGACATATAAGATTCTCTTGTCAATAATCATTTCTTGACAAACAAATATTCAAGAGTTAGTGTAGTTTAAAACACATCATAAATTTGTCCTAGTTGGTCTTTGTCTTATCCAAGACATCACAACTTTCCACATTTGATGAATGCTATAAACCTTCTTAATACTTTTCACTCAATGTCACAATCTTAACTCTAAGACTTGTTTTGGAACGAAGTATGATTTACTCCTTGATTTAACCATTTCTTCAATTCTTGATTCCTCTTCTTAGACATACAATTGTGCTAAGACTCACTTAGAGGATCAATTGAGATATGGTTCTTAATCATTAAGACCTATCATAAATCAAAAAAGGTACTCTCCCTTCTTCTTAGAATGGAGAAACTTTTATCTTTCTGCCTACTTGATTCTTCTTATTCGTTCTGCTATTGATTTAAACTTTTTCAATCAATTCAGAATTACACTTAATCTTATAAGTATAATCATATTTACTAAACCTTTAGTAAATCATGACGAATATCTTTGTTATTCTTATGGTGGACTTGATCAACACGCAACTTTGTGTATTCGATCTCCAAGTCATTCACTTGACACTTTGTCAATGAATTAGTCTAATTTCCAAATATGAAATTTCTCATTCATCGTGCAAACAAGTTGCATGATTCCAAGTTTCTGTCCAATTGAAACTTGGGCGATGAGAAACTCTCCTTATTTGGTAAATTCTCGACTTTCCATAAATAACATAATAAGAACCAAATCCATTATTGTTAATAATAGAATCATTTTAACATCAATTTTTCATACACGCCATTGTAAGGATAATATAAATAATATAAAAATCAAAATTTATTTTATTGTGGAAAAATTTGTCCTTACAATGCAACTCATTGAAAAACTTATGCTAATACATCTTTCTTAGCAATCTAATTCTAACTCTAAGTAGTAGCTCAAGAATCTAATCTTCGAGAAATGCGATCGAAATCCATTCCTTCATGGTTAGATTCTACTCACTTCTTCCCTTAAGCTTCCTTTCTTTTCTTCAATCCTACAAAACATCAATTGCAATCTTATCACATTATGTATTAAGAATCTAGAATAGAAGCTTAAAAGAGTTGGTTAATGGATTTTACCTATATTAGAGCCATACGTTTCGACTCTCCCATCTCTTAGATCTCTTAGGTAAATGGGGCAGCTTCGTCTCCAATGCCCTTTCTCTTGGCAATAAAAGCAAATTGACTGTTTTGGAACATGACATGGAACTACTTCAGACATTGCCTTTCTCTTATGATAAAACTTTTCGATCATAGCATGTCTTTCGTTTCCATTGTCTATATCCATAGAGGTCTTGAAGGCAGATTCACCAATCAACTTTGCTTTTCTATTGCGCCAAACCATTGCTGATTCAGCAACAATAAGCATATAGGTGAGATCTATAAGGGTCACGTCGCGGTTCATCATATAGTACTCTATTACGAACTCACTATATGAGTTAGGAGGTGACTAAAGAACCCAATCAACAGCCATTTCCTCACAGACAACGGATCCCGACATTCTTAACCTATCAATGTGTGACTTCATCCCTAGGACGTGTGCACACACCGACTTTCCTTCTTTATGTTTACTTGCCAAAGGGCTTGAGTGATCTTGAACTTTTCAAGCCTTTGAACTTGTGGGTTAGGGAGAATAATTAGAGGAGGTGGAGGAAGTGAAGCATGATTTCTTGTTCCTCGATCGAATCGTGGAATATCATCTTCATGTGGAAAGCTTGTTCCACGGGACTTGGGAAGACCATAGTTGTCGAACTTTGACATCTACAAAACGGGAGAAAACGAATTCAAGTTAGTTGATTGATTGAGTCCTCAGTAAATCACCCAAATGAAATACTAAGGCTAGGACCCAACACACTATTCTACAACTCGGGAGAGGGATGCCGTAACCCAAATTGCAGAACATTTGAAGGTAAGTGAATGACGATTCATTAATTTCCACCATGAAAAACGAAAAAGAAATTTAAGTTTTAAATCTATGAAAACTCCTAGATCCTTTGAGATTGATTGAACATTTCATTGGCATGTTTAAATCTCGATATGCCCCTCTTGTTTGTGACTAGGATGTCGAGGATCACAAAGCGGGTGTGAATAACCAGGCAAACTTACATGGTGCCCTCACATGTTACAGTCACCTATTCGATGTGCCAGTAAACCACACACGCTCCATCGAACTATGACAAACATTGAGTCACCCTTTGCTACCTTTGCTTAGAACCATTTAGTGTGCCGGTAAACCACACACGCTCCACTAACGTCTTCACAAGGGTACAAAGTGTAATTTCATGGAATTGCATCAATTCACTTTGCCTAAGTAACTAAGATTGGGAATTTGAAAAACATTTAGTTACTTTAATAATTCATTATACTTATAATGGAAGGTTTCGTCCTATCCTACCCGTTCGGCTAACGACCCTCCACTAGTCAAGAGTGCGGTTGGTAAGAGTGGATACCCATTCAATCGCCATTTTATAGGCAATTTCCTTAAACACCCCTTATAGACCAGCTTCGTGAATGAGGCCTACTAACGGTAAGACTGACTTTTACTCATACATATATATAATGTTAGACTTTTAATGTTATATATAGTATAGGGTGTATTTTATAACTTTTAAAATACTAGGTGGTCAAATTTAATAATCATACTTTTAATTCAATTAAATTGTAAACCTAAACTTTTATGGATTTATCAAACCTCTTTTAATTATACACCTTAATTAATTAATAAAACCATAAGGGTGTGATTTGAACCTTTTCAAAACAATACTAGGGTTTTAGAATTTAACATTCCTAATTAAACTTTTAATCAACTTTTAAATTCCAAAACTAGAGGGCAAGTTTTGAAACATTTCAAAACATTAGGGTTTAGAATTTAAATATACATCAAAATTAAACTATTAATCAAAATTTAAATTCCAAAACTTGAGGGCGAGTTTTGAAACCTTTTTCAAAACATTAGGGTTTCAACTATTTAAATTTCAAAACAACAAAACTTTTTGGGTTCAAATTTAAACTATAAAACCTAAAGGGGAAAATATGAAACTTTTCAAAGAACAAGGATCAAATAACAAATAATCTAAATTAACATTTAATCACATAATTATACATATTTGATTTATTTAATGATTTCTTGCAAAACAATTTACCAATTTAATCAAAATAATTAATCAATTATCACATAAGGAAACAAATATTTTATTAATTGATAAATATCTTCAATTAGATCAAGAATATAGTCAAATATATCATAAAATCGGATTTATATTGATCTAATATGATAAGGCAACTATCCTTAAGCAAAAACAGCAAGAAATCCCGGTTTTCCCTCCATTTGACCAGCCGACTCGCCGAGTCAGGCATGGACTCGGCGAGTCCAGCCTCCAGAAACACAAAATTCGAATTTTTCAATCATATCAAGCATCAATACAATAGAAACCAGTCTAGTCTCTGATACCACTGATGGGTTTTGGTCCTAAGAACATCCTATGTGCTCATATAAACCCTAATGCTTGGATCTAGGTTTCTCTATTGTACATGCAAGTTTTCCAAGACTATAAACCCTAATTCTTGCATACAAGTAATCATATTAACATAAGAATAGGTTTAAGATGTTACCTTGATTGTTATGTAGTAATAACAATCCCAAATCTCCTTGTATTGACTTTAGAAAGCCTAGAGTCACAAATGTCACTCCTCTAATGGTTCACAAACACCATAAGCAAGAGGATGAAGAGGAGAGAGGATGGAGGCTGCCCAAAAACGTGTGAAACCCTAGAAGGTTGCTTGTACACATTTTTGGTCCTTAAGGGGTCTATTTATAGTGAGGCTATTAAGGTTATCTAACAAGGAAACCCTAATTTGGATGCTTAAGCCCTAAGCAACCCATGGACCCCTTTCCTTAAGGCCTTGGACGATTTCTTATGGGCTTCCCCATAGAATTCGTCCACTCCTTATTATAAGGCTATCCATGGCCCAATTGCAATTATCTTATAATTACAATTCCAGTCCCTTAAGTTTAATTAATCTCTTTTAGTCACAAAACTAATTACCAATTAATTGTTGACTAATATTAATTAAACAATATGATTTCTCCTTTAATATATTATTCTCATAATATATTAATAAATTATATTTAATCCTTTCTCTCCATAATTCATCACATCAAGTTGCTTTGGTGAAGGCAACCCAAAAGGACCATGCACCATCGGGTCAAGTACATAGCAAAATAGTTATGGACTTAGACACTAATCCAACATCAACATCATCTGGATCAACGCTTGAACTTCGGCCATTGTGATTGGCTCAGGAGCGGCTACTACAACAGGTATTTGCTCAATCACTGGGGGCTGATCTCGGTTCCCATTTGCATTCATGTTTCTGCTACGGGTCCTTGCCATCTTGATCTATACACCGAATAAGGTGAATCTAGATCTTTATTTAGGATTGACGTTTAAATCATCCTTATCACTCAGAAACATTTATATGCTAGTTCTAATATCGTAGTTAAACGCTTAGAATCCTAAACACATAAGGTTTCCAGATCCGGTCGGCAATAAACCATAGATCCGAACAAATAACAGCATATCAGGCACAAGCATTTAGCACATAAAAGAATTTTAGGCACAATTCCTAAAATAAGCTAGTGCTCACACCTAACAATCATCGCTTAGCATTCTAAGTTTAAGTCTAGAAATAAATCCATATTCCTGGTTCGCTTAAACTAATGCTCTGATACCAACTGTGACATCCCCATTTTCACGGCCAGAAAAGACCGATTTTGTTTATGCTTTATAAAAATCAGAGTACCTCTTTTAATAAAAATGTTGCGGAATTTGTTCCCAGTAAAACGTGATAAATAAGTTATCAAAGCACTTCCGAAGAAAAGTATTTTTATTCATTTTTAAACATTTGGGATGTCATCGTCAATACAGGAACATAAGCATAAACATAACTTACATTCATTATTACTAGTGATTTATATCTCCTTAATCTCTCAGTGTAATGTGACTTCATATCAACACCTGTGATATAAATAAACTGAGTGGGTCAGGTTGGGAAACCTGGTGAGTACATAGGGATTTCAATCCCACAATGTTATACCATATATATAGTTTAAAACTCACAAAATATACAATTTCACCATATATTTAAACAACTCTTATCCCACCTCATCGATCCTCACAACGAGACTATCCATACTCTCGGACCTAAGATTAGCCGTTTTACCTAATCCATACCCCCAGATCAGAAATGAACGAGTTTACCTAATTCATACTCTTGGACTAGGGACGAATGACTAATCCATACTCTCGGATTAATGATGAATGATTATGCCTAATCCATACTCTCGAACTAGGGACAATGACTATGTCTAATCCATGCTCCCGGATCAATGACATATACTAAGGTTTTATTCTCTGAGTATAATTCACTCGTACTCGTAAGAAAACACTACCCAATATTCCTTATAATTAATTTACGTTTACTCTTTATCCTAAATCAGCATGTATAATCAGGTATGTTCTTTAACAAGTATCTCAGGCAACATCAAATAATTCGCACATAAACATATATTTAAAACTTCAATCGATACTTGTATTAAAATCATGTTCATGAAAGGGACTATGCACTCACTTGAAAAGGTGGTGATTCCGAACTCAGACAACACTTCGCTTCTTAAAAATAATTTCCTTCGACGAAACCTAGTATTATTACCACTAGAGTTTGGTCTATTATTTTTCGAGACTAATTAATAGTCTAGCTATTATTACTATTATATAAGCGTTAAACAATACTTATATAACCTATAATAATAGCCCAAGTACTTATTATAAGTTCTTAATAACGTTACTATAATTAAATAAACCATATATTAAAAATAGCGTAGGCTAGCTCACTTACAGCGGGTTTTATAGAAAACCGGGCTTTGATTGGAGCAGCGTTCCCGAGCCGAAAATCTCTTCCTCTCGGAGCCGTCGAGCACTCCGGGGCTTCCGCCTCGTGCTAGGGAGGTTCCTTAGGCTTTTCGGGGGGTTTCGGAGCTAGAGAGAGAGTAAAAAGAAGAAAGAATGGGAAAGGTGTGAAGAAAATGAGGGTGGGAGAGGTTCTATTTATAGGGTGAAAATGGCTGAACTTGGTGCCACATGTCACCATCTAGTGGCAAGACTTGGGGAGAAAGCAATGGCCAAGATTGTGCCACATCACCCATCTTCGCACAGCGCACTTCCGACTTCTAAAATCCGTAACTTTCACATATGACCTCCATTTTTGACGTTCTTTATATCCACGTGTAGGTAAAAATAAGATCTACAACTTTCATTTTGACTCTGTCGGCTAATTCTCGACCGATCTTAAATTTAACAGTACGAGGAGATTATACTGTTAAATGTCCATGTAATTTTCATAACTTCTACATACAGACTCTGTTTTCGTCCGTCTTTTTACCGTTGAGTTCCTATTAATGAGATCTTCAATTCTCATTTAGGTCGCGTGGGCCAAAAACCGCTTGAACTAAAATTCGAGTTTCAGGTCGTGCACTGCTATGCCAAGTCTTAGAAAATTCATAACTTCCTCATACGAAGTTAGATTTGGGCGTTCTTTTTTTTTTGTATCTTCTCGGTTTAAATAATATACTACAACTTTTATTTGGATCGATAAGGCTAAAAATTCCTTTATCAAAAATTCACTATTTACGTCTCTCGGTACCGTGCCGGTTTTGCCGTAAAACTTCGACGAGCCATAATCTCTTCGTTATAACTCGGATTTTGGCGTTCTTTATATGTACGGAACCCTTGAGAAATATTATAAAACTTGGTTAAGATTATTTATTCTAAATAATCTTTTGTCGAAAAGTCATTTTCAACCCCTATAATCTCTAAATTGACTAGCCCGGATCTACGGGCGTTAGATACTACCCTAAATGCTTTGGATCTATGTTTTCTCTAATTATACATGCAATATTGTTTCCAAAGCATTAAGCCTACAAATAGAATACTATTGACATAATCAACATAAAAATGACTTATAGAATTACCTCTTTGTTGTAGCTTGTAGTTTTGGCCTTTAAGAACTTAGCACCCCAAGTGTGATGCCTCAAACGGTTCACAACACACCCCTAGACAAAGGAAGACTTGAGAGAGAGTATTCTTACACTAGAAATCGACTCTATGAACTCTTAGAACATGTAGGGTCCGATTTAAAGTCATGGGACATCATATATATAGTTGTAGGATTCATGGTAAACCATAATCCATACCCTTGGGCTTATTATCCATGATCCATGAATGGTGTGGGCTAACTCTTTATGGATTCTTCCATAAACTTAGTCCATCATGTATCATAATCCCAAATTATATATATATATATATATATATATATATATATATATATATATGATTAATTTACACAATTAGTCCCCACTAATTTAATTAGTCTCTTTTTATCACTAAATTAATTCCAAATTAATTCTTGATCAATAGTAATTAAATCATATGATTTCATATTAATATATTAGAACTTATAATATATTAATAAATGATAAATAACCTCTTCTCAAAAGTCCATCCTATCAAATTGTCCTGGTGATATGGAACCCGAAATGGACCATGCTACTCTAGGGTCAAGTACATACCAATTATAGTTATGGGCTTAGACAACTAATCCAACATTAAGACCTTGAGTTAAGCTCTTATTAGACATGTAAAGTCATAAAGTTGGAAACTTTATGACTCTATATTTTATTTTGTCCATGGATACGAAGTTGGGACGTAAGAGATTAAGCCATTAAGATGTTAATGAGATTATTGGGCTTGCGAGGGTACACCTCACATACTTAGTCAACCACCATGATGGTGGTCAACCTGTGAGGCTTCGTTTACGCCATGCGTACCTCAGGAGTATGCACCCTAAGTTGAATCGATCGAGTTGAGTCGGTTGGGTTAACTCTACTGGTTGACTCAGTTGACTTACTGGGTTTGACCAGTTGACTTTGACCAAGTTTTACCAAGTTTGAAATTGAGGGTATTTTGGAATTTTGATGGAATTTGTCAATTGTTAGGAATAGTTCTCGGTTAGAGAGTTGAGATTCGGAGTCGAGACCTCATCAAATTCTATTTAGTTCGTGAGGTGATTTTTCCTCACTCTACTTACGGGTAGAAGGCACCAAGGCCGACCCATTGGTTGATATTCATTGATATGCATGTTTATGCTAGTTATTGATATGCTAGTCTGGTAGGTCTGTAGGGTTACCTGTGATTCTCTTGCATGATTATCTGTATATGTTTATTATCTGGTATATGTCGACATATTCTATTGGGTTAAGGTTGTACTACTTCGTGTGGTAGCCAACAAACCCTGGAGCATTCCAGCTATGAGATGAGGGTCGGGTAGGGCATGCAAGACTCATACTGAGGGCTCATGAGCATTCCAGTTATGAGCTGAGGATCGAGCGGTATGCCAGACTCGTACTGAGGGCTTAATTTTATTTAGTCTGAGGACTGATCTAGTCGGGGAGCAAGCCAGATATAAGTTGTGGGCCCCAAGGGCAAACCAGACTTATACTGTGGACCCAATGGTAATCCAATTGTTTAGTTTTGGACCCATTGCATGTTGTTGTTATATATATATATATATATATATATATATATATATATATATATATATATATATATATATATAATTTGGTTATGTGTTGGTATTTTTGGAGAACTCACTAAGCGTTGACTTACACTTTTGGGTTATGCTTCTAGTAGTTTAGATGATCGTGGGAAGGCGAAGGAGTGAGCGTAAACGACCTCATGTTTTGGAATTATGATTTTGGGAACTCTGATGTTGAAATGCTTTTGAAAACTATGTTTGTGAACAATTTGTGAAATTGATTGGTCTTAAAAAGTTTAAATTTATCATGATTTTTATGAGTGTTACAAGTTGGTATCAAAGCCTTAGTTTGAGTGAATTGGAGGAACATTCGTGTGAATCCAGTCTCAAACTAAGGAAAAAGGTTATAAAAAAAGATTTTCTAAGTGTTTTCAAAATAATCAAGGAGGATGCGATGTGTACGATCAGTCGGAGCCATCAAGTAGACCCAAAATTACCACATTGTTATTTGATTTCTGATATGTTAAAACAACATGCTAGTGATCGGCTAGGGATCTTGAAGAATTGCATGATAAAATTGCCTGATTATATGATGCATGATAGCCTAGGGTTCTTCCTTATATGAAATTCACATCATTACTGTAGTTGATTAGTGTATGCATCATGATTATACATAAATAAGATTCTATAGCCTAAGAATGTTTGGTTTGGCCTTATTTCATGTTCTTATTTGATGAAGGGCTCAGGGTAGGATCAGATATTCGATTGTCTATAAGGTCTAATGTTATGTATGATTAGCATACACGAGTGTTGCGGAGTTGGTGGAAGTTTCACGGATAAGTTGTGTAGGGTCATCCGACCAGTTTCAAAATGTTTAGGCTGAAGTGTTTTGAGCACTATAACAACCTTATGGTGCACATGCAACCTTAGATTCTTTGGATCTATGTTTTCTCTAATTATTCATGCAATTTGATTTTCCAAACATACATCCTAACCAGCATACAATTTAACAATTGAACAATATAACTAGTTAGATAACTTACCTCTTAGTAGGACTTGCAGTTCTTGGCCCTCAAGAGCTTTAGCACCTCAAATGTGATGCCTCTAATGTGTCACAAACACCAAGTGCAAAAGGAGGCTTGAGAGAATATGTTATTTAGCACAAAATCAGTTCTAACTCTCTAAGAATGTATTTGCCACTGATTTTAGCTCTAGGAGGTTCCTTTTATAGTGTGAAAAATGCTAGGGTTACATTTATGCAAATCCTAATGCACCATGACCCTTCATATTACTTAGGCTCCATAGGTTAAACCTCCATGGACTATTATATTGGTTTAGCCCATCCCAATTAACCATGGATCATTCGCCCACACTATAAGAATCATTGATTTACTTAATCAGTCCTCGTATATTTAATCAGTCTCTTTTGATCACTAAGTTAATTCCAAATTAATTCTTGATCAATACTAATTAAATAACATGATTTCATATTAATATATTATACTTGTAATATAATAATAAATCACAAATAACCTTATTCTCAAAAGCCCATCCTATCAAATTGCATTAGTGAAGGCAACCCAAAAGGACCATGCTACTCTCGGGTCAAGTACATACCAATTATAGTTATGGGCTTAGACACTGAATCCAACAGTCTCCCACTTGGATAAGTCCAATAACTATAACTGCAAATACGACTTAAATAACCGACTAGCAATCGTAGCTCTTAGCCATTGTCGAACTCTGACCCAGTTAGTGACGCGTACTTTAGATAAGGGATCATATAATCCTCTGTTCTTTAAGATATCAGCCGGACAAATACATGGAACAATGTCATACTTATTGTCCATCAGTTTGTTTCTCGATTTCCGATTTGTTTGACAGATAACTTAATTGAACACATCAACTTTCTCCCTACCGGGCCCGACACATAAGTCAAAACAAAATCTTCGTGGAACCCAATATATCGTATTTAATCCTCCAAGAATTAAAACGAACAGATAAACTTTAACATTATATGCTTGTACTAACTATTCGTTAAATCGTACACAATAGTGCATTTTATAACATCAAGTTACTGATGCGTTTTCACACTATCAATGTATAACCAACTCATCGTGAACAACTCATATATCTTGGTTTGAAGACTTATATGATATTATCGTCTGTGACATCCCCATTTTTTACACGGACAGAAAAGACCGATTTTGTTTATGCTTTATAAAAATCAGAGTACTACTTTTCATAAAAATGTTGTGGAATTTGTTCCCATAAAAACACGATAAATACGTTATCAAAACATTTTCGAAGAAACGTATTTTATTCATTTTAAAACGTTTGGGATGTCATCGTCAATACATAAACATAAGCATAAACAGCACTTACATTTATTTACACTAGTGATCTACATCTCTTTAATCTCTCAGTGTAATGGGACTTCATATCAACACCTGTGATATAAATAAACTGAGTGGGTCAGGTTGGGAAACCTGGTGAGTACATAGGGTTTTCAACCCACAATAATATAATTATTATGATTAAACAATCAAAAAATCAACCCAATTACCCATCCCCATTATCTTATTTACTCTTAAGGATCTATCCTAAGAGTCATCTATCATGCATTCGTTTATTCTGAGGTCCCTTGCTTCCAGGGTTATAGGACTGGCACTAAATCCATAACTGCCAATGCTTGTTCGTAAAGCACTAATTCCATAGTTGCTATAGTTTATTCATCGGGTACTAAATCCATAGCTACCAATGTTTATCTAATAGGTACTAAGTCCATAGCTACCGATTCCTAACAGGTACTAAGTCCATAGCTATCAGTGTTTGTCCAATAGGGACTATATCCATAGCTGCTGATGTTATTTGTTAGGCACTAAGTCTATAGCTGCCAATGTTTACTCACATCATCTTTTATCTCTCATAATTCATCTACCCATGTCATACCCAACATACTTGTATATATAAAATACATATACAGTTCAAATCATTTAAAATATGTATAAAAACGTTCATCCAGCATAAACAGCAAGTATTCAAATAATATGCACACATAGCACGTAGTTTATATAAAATACTTCATATCTATATGTAAGATGAAAGGGACCATGCACTCACTTGAAAGGTGGTGACTCAGCACTCAGACAATGCTTCGATACTCTTAAAACAATTTTCCTTCGATAAAACCTAGTATCAATACCACTAGGGTTCAGTCTAACGATAACCGCGATAAATTAATAGTCTGACTATTATTATTATATAAGCGTTAAACGATACTTATATAACTCATAATAATAGCCCAAATAATTATTTTAAAGACCTAATAATATTACTATAATTATTTGAAAACTATATTAAAAATTGCGTAAGCGTAGCTCACTTGCAACAGATTTTAAAGAAAACCGGGCTTTGCTCGGAGCAACATTTCGAAACCGAAAGACCCTTTTTCTCGGGACTCCGGGAGCCTCGGGGCTTCCTTAGGGTGCTAGGGATTTTTCCTATGGTTTAGGGGTGGTTTGGGATCTTAGATAGAGAAAGAAACTAGAGAGAGAAGAAGATTTTTGTGTGAAAAACCGGCTGCCCTCGCACCCTTTTTATAGGTGCGAGGCTTCGCACTACGCGGGGCGTTCAGAAGGTTACGCGGGGCGTTACTTCAGATAATAAGACCAGGTGGCGAAGGCTCATTATGCTACTATTAACAAGATCTTCGATTCTCATTTAGGTTGTGTCGGCTAAAAAACGCTCGATCTAATATTCAAATTTCGGGTTGTACACTACTAAGCCGAAACTTCGAAAAATCATAACTTCTTCATACGAAGTCAAATTTGGGCGTTCTTTTTACAGACGCTCTCGGTTTAACGTATTCTATGACTTTCGTTTAGATTGCTAAGGCTAAAACTCTCTCTATCATAAATTCACTATTTACGCTTCCCGGTGTCGTGTCGGTTTTGCCGTAAAACTTCGACGGGTCATAACTTCTTTGTTATAACTCGGATTTCGGCGTTATTTATATGTACGGAAACCTTGTGACATATTCTAAAACTTGGTAAAGATTATTTATTCTAAATAATGTTTTGTCAAAAATTCGTTTTCGACCCCTATTATCTCTAAATTGACAAGCCCGGATCTACGGGCGTTACATCGTTTCACGATCACTCGTAATAAATTCCAGGAAGTGATTCAAGTGAGCGTGGGTTTAATCCAATACTCAAACCTTATGAGCACTCATGAATGTTGTAGCAATCTTTTGCTATGTCTAAATAGTTCAGACAATCTACAATCCGAATTCATGACAACCTTACCTCAGTACCTACTTCCAAAGTATGATTGACTGTGGATGGTTTGAATAACCTAGTTATTCGGGAAGTCAAAACATGCAAAGTGAAACACAAGAATAATTGAAACCAATATGGTCTCAGAACCTATGAATTTAAATAAAACACCTTTTATTTAATCACCATATTGATTACACATTATTCATTGTATAATGTTTCGATTAATCAACTTAATACTTGAATTAAAACAATAGTTATCCCATGCTCCAAGCATGCACACTATGTTTGCCTATGATTCTTTTTTTGTGAAATAGATCAATTGAACACATCTTCAATGAAACTCATTTCACAGCTCCAAATCCTTTCTGTAAATTTAAGAATACCAAATTCTTGCCATTTACTGTAATCTGTTAGATTCTAAACTTACATGCAATGATCCTTTTGTAGTGACTATGCACAAAAGTGACAGAGACTTGGCAACATACATTACAAAGTATTCCAATGGAGAGCAATTCCATGGAAACGAAGTCTCACATTCAAAATAAATTTCTTTGAACATCCTTCTTGCATTAAGTTTTCTATTCTTACACAAATTTAAAGAGTAACTTCCACTTATGGAAATATTTCCATATTCCCATTTTGACTATCACTTCTGAACAAGAGTTGCCTCTTTTCAGAATATGTCAATATGGTCCTTCCAAAATTTACACTATACTTCCAACTGTCCATGAGCAACCAATCTTTAGTAAATCTCAGATCGTCCTCGACAATTGCTTAACCATTTTAGTCATATCCGGTTTTGGTCCTTTTTCCCTCTTAATGCCCTAGGCATTTGGAAAATTCAGAACACATAAATATTATAGCATATGCAATCGATCATATTCCCGAAGCATATGGGATACGATACATAATGTATCACATAAAGACATGATACTTTACTAGTCTTTCGCTATAATATTTCCACATATAGAATTTCCTTATGTTGAATCATTTCAACATAACATTCACATATGTCCATGACTAAGTTCAATTAAAATCTCAATCTAAGCTTGTAGATTTGAAATGAAGTATGAATTCCTCTCCCTTAATTATAGTAAAACAACTTTTCAAACCCTGCAACTTTGTGAATTTAAACTTTTGTTTTTTATATAATTAACATTGCTAACTCACAACACTTAACGTAATAATTGTGCTCCCACTAGCATAGCATAATAATTACATTCTTATTATCATAGCACTTATGCTCCCACTAGCCTTGACAAGTACCCATAAATCAGTTGGACTTCTAGAAATCAATACTTATTGACTTTCTTACCAAAGTTCAGATTTCTGATATGAGATGCTTCGATAAGACTTTATCTAGGCTTCTCAAACTTATACACCTTTCCTTAGATAGCTCACATGTGTGTCTAAACAATTTTAGAACTACAACAATAAGTATCAAATGTTTAGACCTTTTCCATTTCTCACAATTCGAGCTATGAAGAGGGATGCCGTAATCATAATTGAATTTAAGAATGCAAATATCACAATTCCTAGCTCTTTAAAATCTACTTAGTGAAGCATTTCCTCACAATCATTTTATGAATTGGAGAGAAACCTTATGACACTTGGATTTTTACGGCGTATCTGTTCCTATCCATGTGAATTTGTCAAAACCATAATCACAAGACAATGTTAGTGACAAATCCAAACTCATATGGATTGAACTTGTTCAATCTTAATTCCTTGCCACCTGGTGGCACAAGGGCCTACCATTGCTTCCAAGCTGTTATGCAAACAATTGAGAACTCAAAGAACTCACATGCATAGTCAACCAACTGGAATGGGCACAAAAATAAAAAATATATGTCAACACGATAGGTTATCAAACCTCAAGTCGTGTGTTAGTGATTAACAATAGGTTTACTCTTGTTTAGTTCTTGAAACTCTTCAAGATCTTTAAAACTCCCACTGACCTCTTGACATATAAGATTCACTTTGTCAAGGAACATTACATGACAAACAAATATTCAAGAGTTAGTGCGGTTTCTTATCAAGACAAGCACTTCACGCAATTGATCTTAGTTGGTCTTTGTTTTATCCAAAACATCACAACTTATCAATTTCAAATGTATAAGAGTAAGAAACATTTTACTCTACATTTGATAAGTGTTATAAATCTTTCTTAAGATTATGTTACTCAAGGCTTGATCTTAGAGTGTGACTCTAAGATTCGATTTTGGAACAAAGTATGATTCACCTTTTGATCTAACCATTTCAACAATTCACGATTCCTCTTCTAAGCCATACAAATGCACTAAGATGTCCTTAGAGGATCAATTGTGATATGGATTCATAATCACTAAGATAATCATAAAACACGATACTCATGTACTCTCCCTTTTTCTCGGATTTAGAGAAACTTTTATCTTTCTGCTAATTTGATTCTTCTTATTCGTTCTGCCATACATTTAAACTTTTCCAATGATTCAGAATTACACTTAATCTTGTAAGTATAACAATATCTACCAAACTTTTAGTAAATCATGACGAATAGTCTTATCGTTCTTTGTGGCAGACCTAACCAACGCAAAACCAAGTGTAACTGATCCCCTAGTCCTTCACTTGACTCACATATACATGTGAACAAGGAATTAGTCTTAATTTCCCAAAGACGAAGGTCTCATTCATCACACAATACAAGTTGCATGATTCCAAGTTTCTATCCAACTGAAACTTAGGTAATGAGAATCTTTCCTTAGTTGGTAAATTTTGACTCTAACACAAACGAAAGAATCAAATCCATTTTCCAATATTGCTATCAATGGAAACATATAAACAACAATTTTCACAAATGTCATTGTAAGGAAAGTTAAAATAAAATAATTTTTTTTCTTTTATTTATAAAAATTGCGGAAAACTTATCCTTACAATGCAAATACATATGAAAACTATGTTGTTATCTATTCCTAAGAAATCTATCATAACTCTTAAGCAGCAGCTCAAAATTCCGATCATCGAACCATGCGATCAAAATCCATCTCTTCACGATCAAAATCAATTTACTCTTCCTTTAAGCTTCCTTTCTTTTCCTTGATTATACAAAACATCAAAATGTAATTACATTACATCATGTATTAAGAATCTCCAAATAGGAGCTTAAGAGAGTTAGATAGTGGACCTTAGCGGAAGTAGAATCAAACATTTTGACTTTACCATCCTTGCGATCTTTCAGGTAAATATGGCAGCTTCGCTACCAGTGCCCCTTCTCTTGGCAATAGAAACATGTGGACTGTTTGGGAATGGTACATGGGACTATCTCAGACTTATCCTTTCTCTTTACCATTCGGTCAAATGACTTGACCACAGTCGATCCCTTTCTATTGGGAAGAAAAAGCTTTTCTGGACTTCCAATGTTGCAATTGTCAATGTCCATGGAAGTTTGGGTAGTAGATCTTCTAATCAAATTTTCTTTACCAGTGTGCCAAAGCATTGTTGATTCAACAGCAACAAGCAAATAGGTAAGATCGATAAGGTTCATGTTGAGATCTGTCGTATATTAGTCCTTAAAGTACTCATTATATGACTTAGGGAGTGACTGAAGAACCCAGTCAACAACCATCTTCAGCGAGACATCGACTCCTAACATTCCCATCCTTTCAATGTGTGACTTCATCTCCAAGACATGTGTACACACAAACCTTCCATCTTGGTGTTTGCTAGCCAATAGGGCTTGAGTGACCTTGAACTTTTCAAATCTTTGAACTTGTGGGTTAGGTAGAATTAATTGAGGAGGTGGAGGAAGTGAATTTCTACTACAACATAAAAAGGGATTAATCTTTCACCTTGATCGTCTTGTGGAACATCATCTTTATAAAAAAAACTTTTTCTAAAAGGATAAGGTAGACCATAGTTGTCAGAATTAGACATCTATAAGGGAGAAATTCAAGTTTACTTGATTTAAGTCCTTAATATAACACCCAAAATGAAATATTAAGGCTAGGACCCAACACAATATTTTACAATTCGGAAGAGGGATACTGTAATCCAATTGCAAAATATTTGAAGGTAAATGACGATTTACCAATTTACACCATGAAAAACAAAAATGAACTTTAGGTTTTAAATGAATTGAAATTCCTAGATCTTTTGAGATTCATTGAACTTTTCACTGGCATGTTTAATCTCGATTATCCCCTTCAAGTTTGTGAATGGGATGTCGAGGATCACAAACAAGGTGTGAATAACCATTTAAATTAGCTTGGTACTCTCGGTGTCATTTATCACCTGATCAATGTGTTGGTTAGCCACACACGCTCCATTGATCTATGACAAACATCGAGCTACCCATTGCCACCCTTGTTAGTCCAAGTTAATGTGTCGGTTAACCACACACGCTCCATTAACGACTTGACAAGGTGCAAAGTGAAATTTCATTGAATAGCATCATTTTCACATTTTCCTAAAGTAACTAAGATTGGGAATTTATTAAAACATTTAGTTACTTTATAATTATCATTATACTTTTAACGAGAATTAATGTCGTATCCTACCCGTTCGACTAACGACCCTCCACCAGTCAAGGAAGCGGTGGGTGAGAGTGGACACCCATTAGACCACCATTTTATAGGTAATAACCTTATACCCCCCCCCCCCCCTTATAGATCAGCTTCGTGAATGAGGCCTACTAATAGTAAGACCGACTTATCTTATACATACATACATACATACATACATACATACATACATACATACATATATATATATATATATATATATATATATATATATATATTAAACTTTTAATATTATAATAGTATATGGGTTGAATTTTAAACTTCTAAAATTCTAGAGTTTGGAATTAAACTATTCATAAGTGTGACTTTACAAATTCCAAAACTTAAGGGCAAGTTTTGAAACTCTTTAAAAATTTTCATTTCCATAACTTATGAGTTTAATGACTTTTAAAAATGAGACTTTTCATTTTCCATAACTTGATGACAAGTTATGGAATTCATTAAGGCATTTAGATCAATATTTTAACAATAAAGTTATCTTATAATTTTTCTATGATCTAGTTAAATTCCTAAGTCAAGTTAATTCATATCAACAATTTCCATACAAATTAGCTTATCTTATAAACTAACTATAATCTTGAAATTTTGACAATTATCTTTTAATTGGATTAGGATGATCACTATCATATCAAAAAATAAAAAAATAAAACAAATTTTATGATTCAAAACAATTTTTGGTAATGATCCTAATCCAATTCTGGCCTAAAAAAACCCCGAAAACCTGATGTCTGATCATGCAACTCATCGAGTTCAAGGAAAAAATCATCTACTCGTCGAGTCCAAACATGAACTCGTCGAGTAGGTGCTGTCAGAACATATTTTCAACTTTGAAAAATAATACATTAGCATCAATATAATAGAAAACTATCCAAGGCTCTGATACCACTGAAGGGTTTTGAGCACTATAACAACCTTATGGTGCACATGCAACCCTAGATGCTTTGGATCTATGTTTTCTCTAATTATACATGCAGTTTGATTTTCCAAAGCATACATCGTAACTAGCATACAATTTGGCAAATGAACAATATAACTAGTTAGATAACTTACCTCTTAGTAGGACTTGTAGTTCTTGGCCCTCAAGAGCTTTAGCACCTCAAATGTGATGCCTCTAATGTGTCACAAACACCAAGTGCAAAATGATTCTTGAGAGAATAATTTATTTAGCACAAAATCGGTTCTCACTCTCTAAGAATGTATTGGCCACCAATTTTAGCTCTAGGGGGTTCCTTTTATAGTGAGAAAAATGCTAGGGTTACATCCATGCAAATCCTAATGCACCATGACCCTTCATATTACTCCGGCTCCATAGGTTAAACATTCATGGACTATCCATGAACTATCATATTGGTTTATCCCATCCTAATTAACCATGGATCATTGGCCCACACTATAAGAATCATTGATTTACTTAATCAGTCCCCGTATATTTAATCACTTTCTTTTGATCACTAAATTAATTCCAAATTAATTCTTAATCAATACTAATTAAATAATATGATTTCATATTAATATATTATACTTGTAATATATTAATAAATGATAAATAACCTTATTCTCAAAAGTCCATCCAAACAAATTGCATTGGTGAAGGCAACCCAAAAGGACCATGCTACTCTCGGGTCAAGTACATACCAATTATAGTTATGGGCTTACACACTTAATCCAACATAGCCTTCCTCTAGGGAGTTAGGATTGAGTGTATGATTTTGATTGTATGTATTGTTAGGGTTTCTGTGATGATCCTTGAGACAAATATAGGTAGGTGTGGAAGGTAGTATGGTCTCGTAGTACTGAAAGCACAGGACTCGTACGCATAACAAGGAAGTCACAACCCCTATGGATTTGTTGGGAGTTGATTCCCCTGATACGATACGCGTGTTATCTGATATGTCCTTGGTTTATGTTCATTATGGTTATGACAAGATGATTTAAGGCTGGATCAGGATCGAGATCGGGAGCTAGTAGTTAGGATGGGCCAGTTGTGTCCGAGGAAAATTTTACAGAGATTCTTCTGGAGGAGGTCATTGCTCACTTTCCAGCATAGTTGCTAGAGATGTTCGGGTCTATCAAGAACGCCATGGTGGAGTATTTTGATGAGCGTTATGCTGTTTTGTTTGAGGTTGCTGTTGTTGCAATCACCGTGACCATTATCGTTGTTGGGGTGGGTGTTAGGAGAGTCTCCCAATATTGGGATTTTGACAATATGAAACCCCCAACATTTGATGGAGTTTATGAGCCAATCATAGCCATGAGGTCTTTATTCGACATTGAGGGGTGTTTCTTCACTTTCTCTTGCCTAATTGACTAGGTGCACTCTGAACCTTCTAAGACCCGGAGCGAAAGATTGGTTGAGACTTGTTACTGGCTCGTATTCTTTTGAGCACAGAGCTAATGTGTCTTAGGAGCAGTTCTCAGGGATGTTCAGTTCTAGATATGTGCCGTTGATGGAGCGTGAGAGGTTGGCCCAGGAGCATTTGGATTTGAGGCAGGTGATGGAGTCGCTGATCGAGATCACCAAGATGTTCACGGAGAGGGCCATATTTTGTCCGGAGTTTGTTGCCTCTAATCAGGCTCAGATAACCCATTACTTGAGCATTTTCAAGATGGATACCAGGAAGTTCATATCCACTCAACGTGATGGTTCTTTGTTGGAGTTGTAGGAGGCCACCAGGCCACGTGAGATTGAGATGGAGCTCCAGAAGGGGGATCAGAGACCAGCCCTGACGTAGTCGCAGCCTGCATCGAAGCAGTTCAAAGCCATTAATGTCAGATCTGGGGGATGGAAGGGCCGCACTTGCAGGAAGTGCAGCAAGGTTGATGAAGATGCTTGCCGATCATCTTCTGGGTGCCACGATTATGGCCGGCAGGGCGATATGGCTAGGGATTGACGCCAGCAGGCCCCAATACTCAGCTCCAGGATTTGTTTCCATTGTGACCAGATTGGCCATGAAAAAGCCAACTGCCCCTCACTTGCTACTAGGCCGACACAGGCTCCAGCGTCGGATACTCTAAGGATCATAGATGGGAGTCATGGCAGGGTAGATCCCCCGAGGTCTCGAACTCGTGCTTTTCAGCTCACTGCTGAGGAGTCCAGAACAGCTCTAGATGTTGTCACTAGTATGTATCTATTTATTATCCTGTTGATTATGTTTTATGTTATGCTCGGACTTTTTTCATGCTCTTGTGTTGTTTGACTCGGGTGCGAGTCGGTCCTTTGTATCTCGTTCATTCAGTAGGGAGTTTGATATGCCTATTGGGGAGTTAGAACCTCCATTGTGGATTTCTGTCGCCAACAAACATGAGGTTTTTGCATCTACATTATATCAGGGTTGTGTGCTAAAGATCTTCAGGGTGCCTTATCTGATTGATCTGATCCCTATTCCCATGGGGGGACGTGTGCGTGATAGTGGGTATGGACTAGCTGAGCAGGTTTGGTGCCATGATTGACTTTGAGGGCAAGCGAGTGGTAGTTCGAAACCCAAGTAGGGGAGAACTGTTTATTTATGGAGAGGCTACCAGGGTCGGTTCATGGTTTTGTTCGGTAGTCAAGGCTCGTGAGTATATTCAGCATGGGTGTGCAGGTTATTTGGCTTACGTGGTTGCCACTCGAGTTAGCGATCACATTTCAGCTTTAGAGGTTTCAGTGGTCAGGGAGTTTGATGATGTGTTTTTGGAGGAGTTACCTGATGTGCCTCCTGAGAGGAATGTCGAGTTCAGGATTGACCTTGTGACAGGTGCAACCCCGATTGTTGTGAAAGTGTACCGCTTGACACCGCCTGAGATGTAGGAGTTGTCATCTCAGTTGCAGGAGCTTCAGGGAAAGCAGTTCATCAGACCGAGCAGTTCTCTGTGGGGAGCGCCAATACTATTCGTCAAGAAAAAGGATGGTTGGTATCAGATGTGAATTAATTATCAGGAGTTGAACAAGTTAACGGCGAAGAACTGTTATCCACTTCCATGGATTGATGACCTCTTTGATCAGTTTCAGGGTGCATCTTGGTTCTCCAAGATAGATATGAGGTATGGGTATCATCAGGTGAGAGTGAGAGAGGATGTTGCAGAGAAGACCACATTACAGACTCGTTATCGGCATTAGGAGTTCGTAATGATGCCATTTGGGATCACCAATGTGCTTGCTTTGTTTATGGATTTGATGAATCGGGTATGCATGCAGAAGCTCAATCGATCTGTCATGGTGTTTACTGACGATATCTTGGTGTATTACAAGACAAAGAGCAGCATGATGAACACATTTGAGAGCTTTTGGGGGTTTTGAGGCGAGAACAACTTTATGCCAAGTTCTCAAAGTGCGATTTTTGGTTAAGAGAGGTCCAGTTCTTAGGGCAACTCGTTAACCAGGATGGGATTTTGATCGATCCGGCCAAGATCGAGGCTGTGATGTAGTGGAAGGTTCCGAAATCTCCCTCAAAGATATGGAGTTTCTTGGGTTTGGCAAGTTACTATCGGAGATTCATTTAGGACTTCTCCAAGATTGTAGTACCCCTTGCTCGTCTGACGAGGAAGGGCGTGGATATCCGATGGGGCCCTGAGCAGCATTTAGCATTTGAGACTCTTTGGCAGAGGTTATGTGAAGCCCCGATATTGACCCTCCCGGAGGGAGTTGAGGATTTTATGGTATTCTATGATGAATCCATCATCGATTTAGGGGAGGTCCTCATGCAGAGAGGACAAGTGATTGCTTATGCTTCGTGGCAGTTGAAGCCGCTTGAGTCGCGATATCCCAAAAATGATCTGGAGTTGGGGGAAATTGTAACGCCTGTGTTTCCGGGCTTGCCGTTCTTAGCAATATAATAGTCCAGGTTAACCTTTGTAACCCGTTTTGAAAATAATAAGATTGTATTATTTGAGTATTATGTGTTTTGTGCTTAATTGCTTAATTATGTGGTCTGATTAATTAAGAATAAAAATAAGCGTCAAAATTTAAGAGTGAAATAAATTTAATATCTTTGGTTAATGTTGTAGTAGTTGAAACAAGGTTTCCGAATATATATAGAACGCCCAAATCTGACTTCGTATGAGGAAGTTATGATTTATCGAAGTTCCGGCTTAGCGGTATACAGCCTGAAATACTCGAATTGAGATCGAGCGGTTGTTAGCCGAAGCAATCTAAATGAGAATCGAAGATCTCGTTGTTGGTATCGAAGCGATAAAAAGTTAGGCGAGAACGGACGTCAAACGAAGAAGTTATGAATTTATAACGAAAGTTTCTGTCGCGGCCTATTAAAAATAATTAATAAAAATAAATTCAAAATTAGCCGACGGAGTCTAAACGAAAGTCGTAGAGCATGGTCTCACCTTTCCGTGGATATAAAGAACGTCGAAAACGGAGTTCGTATGAAGAAGTTATGAATTTCCGAAGTTTATTAATCATTTTGTATTTAAATTTAAATCAAAATTCGGAAGCTTTATCCGAAGGAGTCACCGATCTGATCCGAGGTACGCCCCGCGTACTCGAGTACGCCCTGCGTACTCCGAGGGATGTCGACACTCGCACTCGAGCACTTCGGATACGTAAGCAATGACGTTTTGGGCAGTACGCCCCGCGTAACGCAGTACGCCCCGCGTACTCCGAGGTTCCAGCCTCTATATAAAGGATCCGAAGACAGCCTCATTTCTTGTTCATTTTCTTCTCTTCTCTCTAGTCTTTTGCATCGTTTTTCGTGCCGAAGCTACCCCGAAGTCCCGGTATCATACTCTAGCCCCGAGGCAAGTCCCGAGATCCCGAAGATCCCGAGAAGCGCGGTTCCCGAGTCGAAGCTCTGCCCGCGAGAAGTTCGATTTTCGAGGAGATCTTCCAGATCTGCTGTGGATTACTACTTCTATAAGCCGTAGTGCTGTCGGATCGTCTTCTGATCAAGTGAGTGTGTAGTTATTTCTTCTAATACAATAATACGAAGTATTTTATATAAAAATACGTGCTATGTGTATATATTTGGTTGTGTTATGTGTGAATGAGTATTCACTCTCTTCTATCTTATAGATCTGCTTATTTCTTTATGAGATATGTGTTATGTGTGTGTGCCTCATCTGTTATGTGACATATGTGTTGATTAAAGCATGCTATACAGGTTTTCTTTAAACTACGTATGAAAATATATATTTTTATCTACTAATATGTTGGGTAGAACATGGGTAGATAGTTGGTGTGTAATAAACAGATGAGAGGCCTCGATGTTGTTGTTGTTGTTGATCTAGTTATTCAGCGGAGTATGGATAACGACCACGGACTCTTTCTAGACAGTCCAGTGGAACACTAGCAGGTTCATAACCTGTAGGTGTTGTGAACGATGTGTTCACCGGTGTACTCTATCCCCCTCATGGTTGCCTTTAGGATATCTATTGTTGAGGAAACCCCTTCGCAGTGATGTCCGTCCCGATGAAAATCCTAGATTAGGTCCCTTGAGATAGTTGTTTTAGGGACGTAAAGTGAGGATAACGGGAATGGGTAATCGGGATAGTGATTGGTTGGTGAAATTAAATATAACTTATTTATTGTGGGTTGAAAACCCTATATGCTCACCAGGCTCCCAAGCCTGACCCACTCAGTTTTATTTGTATTACAGGAAGTGGCACAAGGGCGTAAGATGGATGGATCATCTTGTTGTTTTGTTTACAAGTCTGTATATGTATATATTTGTTGAATGACTTGTAATGTTTATCGTTTATGCTTTATGGCCTGTATCGGAACATGACATCCCGAGTTTTGATTATATAATGAAATGCATCTCTTGATGAAATGCTTTGATAAATATTATTTTATCATGTTTTGTTTTGGGAACAAATTCCGCAACTCTTTCAAATCAAAAGGATTTACTCTGAAAATATTTAAAAGCATAAATGAAAATCGGTCTTTTCTGGCCGAGATTTTGGGGATGTCACAGTTGGTATCAGAGCATTAGTTTAAGCGAACTAGGAATTTGTAGGATTTCTAGACTTAAACTTAGTATGCTAAGTGGAGATTGTGAGATGTGTGTCTGTTGGATTTTAGACACGAGCACTAGTTTATTTTAGGAAAGTTGCCTAAAATGCTTTTATGTGCTAAATGATATATGTTGCCATATATGATATTATTTGTTCGGATCTACGGTTTGTTGCCAACCGGATCTGAAGGTTTATGTGTTTAGGATTCTAAGCGTATGTATACGATATTAGAACTAGCATGTAATCGTTTGGAGTAATAAGGTGAAATTATTCGGTGTAGATCAAAAAATGGTGAGAACAAGGAGTGGCGTTGGAAACGCAGATGAAAACAGGAATCAACCGCCAGTGATTGAGCAAATACCTGTTGTAGCAGCAGCACCAGAACCAATAACAATGGCTGCGGTGCAAGCCATGATTCGGGCTATGCTAGCCGAACAAAGGGAGGAGATGCGACAAATGTTGCATAATAATAGGGATGAACCTATCATACCTATTGAGGAACCGGAATTGATTCCCGAGCAATCGGAGGAAGGGAACAATAGTCGCATGGTGAGTCAAGTTGGGACTCAAGAGGAACGAAGGAACGATCCGGAAAGGAGAAACAACAAGGATGGGCGTATGTACAAGAATTTCTTGGGCGCCAAACCGCCAAGTCTTTCTGGGAGCCCAAAGCCTGTTGAGATAATGGATTGGATCTCCGAAATGGAGATGGTATTTGAAAGTTGCGACTGTAGCAACAAACAGAAGACCGTCTTTGCGGTTAGACAACTGAAGACTGGGGTCTTGAGTTGGTGGAAGTTGTTGGCAGATACTATGCCACGAGGAGAAGCCCTGAAAATGTCATGGGAGGAGTTCTTGGAACAGTTAAGGGTGTAGTATTGTTCGGAGATAGATCTGATTGATCTGAACAATGAGTTTCAAAACTTAAAGAAGGGGAAGATGAGCATAGATGACTATGCTACTGCATTTACTGAGAAGATGAAGTTGTTTCCGTACCTAGTGCCAACGGAACTCTCCAAGATTGAGAGGTTTGCTAACGGACTGCCTGCTGACTTTGGTCCGACAGTCAAAATGGCAACCACTCTGAAAACGGCTGTTCGTGCAGCTAAGAATGTGGAGGCCCAGCAGAAGGAAAAGGGTCTGGAAAGAATAGATGTTGGAGAAAAGAGGAAGTTCGATGGAACTTCAGGGTCCAACAAGAAAAACAAGTTCTCGAAGTCTGGTTCGAGGGGAGGTGGAGGTGAGGCGAAATGGTGCGACAAATGTAAGAAGAAGCATCATGGAAGATGTGAGGTGGCGAACACATGCTACAAGTGTGGAAAGCCAGGGCACTATGCCAATGAGTGTACCCTCACAAAGAAAGTTTGCTATGGTTGTGGTGAGGAGGGTCATATGTCGAGAGACTGCCCGAAGAAGAAGGAGGCAGCTAGACCCAGCATTCCGCCAAAGCCAAAGGCGAGAGCATTCCAGATGACACTGGAAGCTGCTAAAGATGAAGCTGATGTCGCTTCAGGTACCTTTCTCGTTAACGAATTGCCTGCCCAAATTTTATTTGATTCTGGAGCCAACTACTCCTTTATATCGCATGAATTTGGTAGAAAGCTAGCTTTGCCTGTTGTTAGACTAGATAATGCTTTATTAGTCGAAGTTGCTAGTGGCAAGTTTGTACCTGTTAGCTATCGCATGAAAAACATCTTAATTGATCTGAATAGGAATAAGTTCCACGAGGAATTATTGCCTATCGAACTTAATGGTTTCGACATCGTATTGGGAATGGATTGGCTTAGCGCCAACGACGCCGAAATTTTATGCAAGAAGAAAATAGTCAAAGTAAACCCGCCTGGGAAAGATTCGTTTATGGTGTATGGAGATAAACGCAGAGTGAATTCTGGAATCATTTCATTGATGAAAGCCAGAAAATGTTTGACCAAGGGGTGTACATCGTTTTTAGCATTCGTGATTGATGCTAAGAAGGAAAAGAAGGTGATGCAGAATATTCCAGTGGTGTGTGATTATCCGGAAGTATTTCCCGAAGATCTTCCTGGATTACCGCCTGATCGACAAGTGGAATTCCGTATTGACTTGTTGCCAGGAACAACGCCAATTGCGAAAGCACCTTATCGATTAGCACCGACAGAGATGAAGGAACTAATGATGCAACTTCAGGAGTTATTGGACAACGGTTTCATTAGACCTAGTTCATCGCCCTGGGGAGCTCCGGTGTTATTTGTAAAGAAGAAAGATGGAAGTATGAGAATGTGCATCGATTACAGAGAGCTGAACAAGGCAACAATAAAGAATAGATATCCGTTGCCGAGGATTGATGACCTGTTTGATCAATTGCAAGGTTCGAGCTATTTCTCGAAGATCGATCTTAGGTCAGGATATCATCAGCTAAAAGTAAGAGAGCAAGATATCGAGAAGACTGCATTCAGAACTAGATATGGACACTACGAGTTTTTGGTTATGTCGTTTGGACTAACCAATGCTCCAGCAGCGTTCATGGGTTTGATGAATAGGGTTTGTAACCCGTTCCTTGATAAATCCGTGATAGTTTTCATAGACGACATTCTGATTTACTCGAAAAGCCAGGAGGAGCATGGCAGACACTTGCGAGAAGTGTTAGAAGTCTTGAAGAAGGAGAAGTTGTATGCTAAGTTCTCCAAATGTGATTTTTGGATTCGTGAAGTCCAATTCTTGGGTCACGTGGTCAACCAAGAAGGGATAATGGTTGATCCAGCGAAGATCGAAGCTGTGACGAAGTGGGAACAACCGAAAAGTCCCACGGAGATTCGAAGCTTTTTAGGATTAGCTGGATATTACCGAAGGTTTATCCAAGGCTTTTCTTCGATCGCTAGTCCATTGTCAGCTTTGACCCACAAAGGAGCTACTTATGCTTGGGGTGAGAAGCATCAGGAAGCATTTGAGAAGCTAAAGAAGAAGCTATGCGAGGCACCGATACTTTCTCTACCCGATGGAGTTGAAGACTTCGCTGTCTATAGCGATGCGTCTGGTGTTGGTTTGGGTTGTGTTTTGACCCAAAGAGAAAAGGTGATAGCATATGCGTCTCGACAGCTGAAAGAGCATGAAAAGAACTACCCAACTCATGATTTGGAGTTGGCAGCGGTAGTTTTCGCTCTGAAAATATGGAGGCATTACCTCTATGGCACGAAGTGCAAACTTTTCACTGATCATAAGAGTCTCCAATACCTCTTTAATCAGAAAGAATTGAATATGAGGCAACGACGCTGGCTAGAATTACTTAAAGACTATGACTGCGAGATACTTTACCACCCCGGTAAAGCTAATGTTGTTGCTGATGCTCTCAGTCGGAAAGTCAATCCCGAAAGGAAAAGGCCAAGAGCGTTGAGAATTGAAGTTGTCTCAACTATTTTGGAAAGTATAAAGAAAGCTCAGAGCGAAGCTTCTGAGAAGAATGACAGAAAGGAGGAACGTTTGGGCAAAACGTTGGTGTTCGGTGTAAACAGTCATGGACTGAAGGTGTTCCAAGATCGGATTTGGATACCTAAGACAGGAGGAGTCAGAGATCTTCTGATGGAAGAAGCTCACAAGACCATGTACTCGATTCATCCGGGTAGCACTAAAATGTATAGGGACCTGAAACCCTACTACTGGTGGCCGACGATGAAGCTTGATGTTGCAAAGTATGTGGCCGAGTGTGTGACTTGTGCGAGAGTCAAGACACAACATCAGAAACCGTACGGGAGTTTAGAACCTTTGCCTATGCCTATGGGTAAGTGGGAAGACATTGCTATGGATTTTGTCACTAAACTGCCCAGAACAAAGAATGGTCACGACATGATTTGGGTGGTCGTTGATCGATTCACTAAGAGTGCGCATTTCATAGCGGCCAGGGAGAAATGGTCTATGGAGAAGCTTGCGAATTCTTACGTGAAGGAAATTGTGAGGCTTCACGGTGTTTCGTTAACGATTGTGTCGGATCGTGATAGCCGTTTCACATCGAGGTTTTGGAAAAGTCTACAAGAGGAATTGGGTACCAAGTTGTGTTTAAGTACAGCTTACCATCCGCAGACTGATGGTCAGAGCGAACGAACGATACAAACACTTGAAGATATGCTGAGAGCATGTACTCTGGAATTCCTAGGTAATTGGGATGAACATTTACCGTTGGTAGAATTTTCCTATAATAATAGTTTCCACTCGAGCATTAAGATGGCACCTTACCAAGCTTTGTATGGACAGAAGTGTCGTACGCCGTCTTGTTGGCTTGAGGCTGGGGAAAAGCAGTTTATGGGACCGGAGTTGGTTCATCAAACTGCTGAAAAGTTGAAAATAATTAGGGAAAGAATGTTAGCGGCTCAGGATCGTCAAAAGAGCTATGCTGACAAGAAGCGGAGACCGATAACTTTTGAAGTTGGAGATTCGGTTTTGCTTAAAGTCTCGCCGTGGAAGGGACTAATAAGATTTGGTAAAAGGGGAAAGTTAAGTCCAAGGTTTATTGGACCGTTTAAAGTTCTTCAGAGGATTGGGAACCAAGCTTACAAGCTCGAACTACCAGAAGAACTGAATGGAATTCATAACACTTTTCATGTGTGTTATTTGAGGAAGTTCACGGGAGAAGTTCCCGACATAATTCCAATTTCTGAATTGAGAATTGATGAGAACAAAAGGTTGATTGAAGAACCAGAGGCAATTGTTGACCGAAAGACTAAGAAATTGCGACGCAAGATGGTTGGGTTAGTGCTTGTCCGATGGAAACACACGAATGGGCCGAATCTCACCTGGGAGACGGAGAGTGACATGATGAGTCGCTATCCGCATTTGTTTGTTGATGTGTGATTCCGGGGACGGAATCATTCTAAGGTGGAGAGAATTGTAACGCCTGTGTTTCCGGGCTTGCCGTTCTTAGCAATATAATAGTCCAGGTTAACCTTTGTAACCCGTTTTGAAAATAATAAGATTGTATTATTTGAGTATTATGTGTTTTGTGCTTAATTGCTTAATTATGTGGTCTGATTAATTAAGAATAAAAATAAGCGTCAAAATTTAAGAGTGAAATAAATTTAATATCTTTGGTTAATGTTGTAGTAGTTGAAACAAGGTTTCCGAATATATATAGAACGCCCAAATCTGACTTCGTATGAGGAAGTTATGATTTATCGAAGTTCCGGCTTAGCGGTATACAGCCTGAAATACTCGAATTGAGATCGAGCGGTTGTTAGCCGAAGCAATCTAAATGAGAATCGAAGATCTCGTTGTTGGTATCAAAGCGATAAAAAGTTAGGCGAGAACGGACGTCAAACGAAGAAGTTATGAATTTATAACGAAAGTTTCTGTCGCGGCCTATTAAAAATAATTAATAAAAATAAATTCAAAATTAGCCGACGGAGTCTAAACGAAAGTCGTAGAGCATGGTCTCACCTTTCCGTGGATATAAAGAACGTCGAAAACGGAGTTCGTATGAAGAAGTTATGAATTTCCGAAGTTTATTAATCATTTTGTATTTAAATTTAAATCAAAATTCGGAAGCTTTATCCGAAGGAGTCACCGATCTGATCCGAGGTACGCCCCGCGTACTCGAGTACGCCCTGCGTACTCCGAGGGATGTCGACACTCGCACTCGAGCACTTCGGATACGTAAGCAATGACGTTTTGGGCAGTACGCCCCGCGTAACGCAGTACGCCCCGCGTACTCCGAGGTTCCAGCCTCTATATAAAGGATCCGAAGACAGCCTCATTTCTTGTTCATTTTCTTCTCTTCTCTCTAGTCTTTTGCATCGTTTTTCGTGCCGAAGCTACCCCGAAGTCCCGGTATCATACTCTAGCCCCGAGGCAAGTCCCGAGATCCCGAAGATCCCGAGAAGCGCGGTTCCCGAGTCGAAGCTCTGCCCGCGAGAAGTTCGATTTTCGAGGAGATCTTCCAGATCTGCTGTGGATTACTACTTCTATAAGCCGTAGTGCTGTCGGATCGTCTTCTGATCAAGTGAGTGTGTAGTTATTTCTTCTAATACAATAATACGAAGTATTTTATATAAAAATACGTGCTATGTGTATATATTTGGTTGTGTTATGTGTGAATGAGTATTCACTCTCTTCTATCTTATAGATCTGCTTATTTCTTTATGAGATATGTGTTATGTGTGTGTGCCTCATCTGTTATGTGACATATGTGTTGATTAAAGCATGCTATACAGGTTTTCTTTAAACTACGTATGAAAATATATATTTTTATCTACTAATATGTTGGGTAGAACATGGGTAGATAGTTGGTGTGTAATAAACAGATGAGAGGCCTCGATGTTGTTGTTGTTGTTGATCTAGTTATTCAGCGGAGTATGGATAACGACCACGGACTCTTTCTAGACAGTCCAGTGGAACACTAGCAGGTTCATAACCTGTAGGTGTTGTGAACGATGTGTTCACCGGTGTACTCTATCCCCCTCATGGTTGCCTTTAGGATATCTATTGTTGAGGAAACCCCTTCGCAGTGATGTCCGTCCCGATGAAAATCCTAGATTAGGTCCCTTGAGATAGTTGTTTTAGGGACGTAAAGTGAGGATAACGGGAATGGGTAATCGGGATAGTGATTGGTTGGTGAAATTAAATATAACTTATTTATTGTGGGTTGAAAACCCTATATGCTCACCAGGCTCCCAAGCCTGACCCACTCAGTTTTATTTGTATTACAGGAAGTGGCACAAGGGCGTAAGATGGATGGATCATCTTGTTGTTTTGTTTACAAGTCTGTATATGTATATATTTGTTGAATGACTTGTAATGTTTATCGTTTATGCTTTATGGCCTGTATCGGAACATGACATCCCAAGTTTTGATTATATAATGAAATGCATCTCTTGATGAAATGCTTTGATAAATATTATTTTATCATGTTTTGTTTTGGGAACAAATTCCGCAACTCTTTCAAATCAAAAGGATTTACTCTGAAAATATTTAAAAGCATAAATGAAAATCGGTCTTTTCTGGCCGAGATTTTGGGGATGTCACAGAAATGGTGTTCGCCCTCAAGATTTGGAGACACCATGCATAAGGGGTCCATTGTACGGTCTACATAGATCACAATAGTTTGAGATATCTGATGGACCAGCCGAACCTAAACATTAGGCAGTGTAGGTGGTTGGGTGTAGTCAAGGATCATGACTGGTAGATTCTTTACCATCCAAGTAAAGCAAATGTGTTAGCGGATGCTTTGATCCGCAAGTCGGCTGGATCTTCAGATAGGGAGATGTGTATGAGGATACCAGTTGATTCTCCGCTTTTGGGATTGATCAGGGAGGCTCAGGACGAGGGAGTTCGGAAGGAAAACTAGAACAAGGAGAGGATCCGAGGAAAGATTGACAGATTTGTCATGGATAGTCGAGTGTTGTTAACCTGCTATGGTCAGGTTTGGGTTCCAGTTTCTGGTGGGATTAGGCAGATTGTGTTGGAGGACACTCATAAGTCTTGTTTTTCTATTCATCTGGGAGCCACCAAGATGTATATGGATTTGAGATTGAGATATTGGTGGTCGTGTATGAAGAGGGAGATAGTTTGGTACTTTAGATGACCATAGGAAGGAGAAGGCATGACCGTACAAATCCTCATGTTTTGCACTTATGATTTTGGGAACTCTGATGTTGAAATGCTATTGAAAACTATGTTTGTAAACAATTTGTGAAATTAATTGGTCTTAAAAAGTTTAAATATATCATGGTTTTTATGAGTGTTATAGTCATTTTCCTAAGGGAGCAAGCCATTGATTTGGTTCTACTTTCACTTTCTAAGTCGTATGGTCAGTTCGTTAAGAACTTTCATATGAGGAATATCAACATGACCCTTATTGATCTGACCCGAATATTGATTGTTGCTGAAGCAGAAATGCTTAAGAGCACAAGTGAATCAAAGATTCTTGAAGGGTTTTATTCAAAGTTTCCATGGACATTGACGATTGTGATAATGGTGACCCAAAACAAGTTTCTCTTCCCAATGGAAAGGGATAGGCTAAGGTTAAACTGTTTGATCATATGGTAAAGAGAAAGTCTAGTTCTGAGATAGTTCCATGTGTTAAACCTAAAGATTCGATATGTTTTTATTTCCAATTGAAAGGATATTGGTTGCGAAGATTCCCTGACTACCTGAAAGATCTAAGAGATGGTAAAGTCAAATCATGTCACTCTACTTTAGGTACATCCATTATCTAACTCCATTATTTTAACAAGTTCCTATTCATACACTCTTATTACATGTTGTGATGATTACATTTTGATGTTATTTTAGGATCTAAGAGAAAGAAGGAAGCTTAAGAAGAGTGAGCTGATTCTAATCATGAGAGATGGATTTCAGTCACAAGGTTCGATGATCAGAATTTGGAAGCTACTGCTTAGGAGTTATGATAATTTAATATATTGCTTAGGAGATGTCTAGAAACATAGTTTTCATTTTATGCATTGTAAGGAAAAGTTCCAATTTTTTTGTTTATTATCAATAAAAGTGAAATTTTGTTTTATCTAGTTGGCTTACTTGATATTTCCTTGCAATGGCATTTGTGAAAGTGTTGGTTACATTTATATTATTAGCAATATTAATTGTGGATTGGATTCTTATCATTTCACTTGTGGTAATGTCATAATTAACTAAGTGATAGATAATTCTCATCGCCCAAGTTTCAATTGGATAGAAACTTGGAGTCATGCAATTGGAATTGTATGACGAGTGAGAATCTTGATCTTTGGAAAATTATGACTAATTCAATGATCACATGTTTTACGTGACTCAAAGTGAAGGACTAATGGATCTAGTCTATTGACATGGACTATTCAGATCCACCACAAAGGAAGAAAAACTCTATTCGTCATGATTTACTGATGCTTCAGTAAATATGCTTGTGTTTATAAGATTAAGCATAATTCTGATGTTTTGAAAAGTTTCAAAGAGTAGCAGAACGAATATGAAGAATTTATTAGGAAGAACGATAAAAGTTTCTCCAATCTGAAAGGAAAGAAGAATACTTTAGTATCATGTTTTATGATCATCTTAATGATTGTGGAACTATATTACAATTGATGCTCGGAGAACATCTTAGTGAAATTGTATGACTAAGAATAGGAATTGGATATTGTTGAAATGGTTCATTTGAGAGATGAGTCATACTTTGTTTCCAACAAAGTCTTAGATTGATACTCTAGTTATTAAAAATCGTATCTTAAAGCTCATTTTGTACTAAGTATGTTTATAACACCTCATGAAATATGGAGTAATAATGTTTTCTTACTCTAGCACATTTGGAATTGGAAGTTGTGATGTTTTCGTTAAAACGAAGGATAAACTGAGACCAATTCCATGAAGCGTTTCTTTTTAGGAATCCAAACTAACTTTTGAATATTTATATAGGTTCGTCAAGGAATGTTACTTGAGATAGAAACTTATAGATCAAGAATTCAGTGGGAGTCTTATTGATCTTGAGAGTTTCAGGAGTCAATCGAGAATAAATCTTTTAGTCATTAATAGGACACGGCCTGAGGTTGATAACCTATCGTGTTAAGTTGACACGTTCTTGTTTCTATGCACCTTCCAGTTGATTTGGCAATTCTTATGAGTTCTGTGGTTCTCATTAGATTGCAAAAAGAATAGCATGTTGGTCAGTAAAAGTACATTGATCAATACATGTGAGCTGCTTAATAATACAGAAACACTGGTAGGCCCTTGTGCTACCATTTCATGAGGCGGCAAACACCTAGGCACGGACTAGAGGCTGCTCGACAGTAGCCTGAGCCTGGGATTGACTTCCACCACTTGTCTTGATGCATGGATTTTCTATAACAGGAACATCAGTGAATCATGACATCTCTTTCCAGGATGATAGATCATTTTAGGATTGATTATCTACCTTTTCCATAATCAGACCATGGAGCTGGCCCCTTCAGGCACACAACATGGTGATACTAGTGATACTGACAACAATGACGATGAAGAGGATAAGTACACGAGTGATGATGGCGATGGTGATGGTTATGAGTGACGATAGAGTTTTATTTTGATAGTTTGTTGTGTTTTGATACTTGCTCCATGTATTTTGTCTTGATACACTTTTATGTATACTGTGTTCTTAGTTTGTATTGTATGATATATATATATATATATATATATATATATGTGTGTGTGTGTGTGTGTGTTTGTGTATGTGTGTGTTCTTCTGTTTTACTAATCGCCAAATCTAAACTCAATTGGTACATTGGTCCATTCAGAAATAAACATATGTGATCAGTCTACTTTTAGTTGTGACTTGACATATGTACATTGGTTTAGTTAAGATAATTGATTATTATATTTTATGCTTTTGATTCGTGCACTTAAATGTTTTGGATTTGCTATTATTAAGTTTGTTTTGTACTTCTATACTATAAAATAAGAATTGGCCAGAAGAGAAGTGTCGGAGGGCAGGACCATATTAGCATATAGTCGTTTTGAAATCCAGCAACCCAAGCGACAATTCAAACTAATCACCTTTCACGTAAGTAGTCTATCAGTAGTGTAATTAATAATAATACTTTTATTTATAGGTTTGAGGACAAGCCGTATCGGATTATATGCCCTAAGCTATAGTCATAATTTCCTAAGGATTTACTAGTTCTCAATAACCTTCGGCTCACATACCATTCTCTTTCACACCCTTGGCCGGTGGCGGAAACACCAAGCCGTTACATGGTACGTTTGATCATCCAAATCACAAAGCATAAAACGAACAACATAATTCTTTTACTAATAACTCACGATTACATTGATTCTTACATAATAAAATCTAACTAATTTCATGCTTATTGTCCTTCCTTGCAACAATATTCTCTTCTTTCGATTTCCTAGGAATACATGCATTTTGAAAATGGTCAACATAATGTTGGTGAGTTCACAAGTTTTATAGTTTTAAAAGTATTCTTCGATATAGGATTCTTATTTATGAATACATAGACTTTCGAAACTTTTCCATCACTATACGTTTCTAGGGAGTATATCTTTTTACGATATTAGTCGTAACTTCTCATATTCTCCTTTAACAGTTGATTTGCTTCCTTCATCTTTCAAGAAGGGATTTGGTTGAAACACTAAATTAGTTTAGAGTAGTTATTAGATAAGATACTTAGGAAGGTATATATATATATATATATATATATATATATATATATATATATATATATAATATCTTATTTTTCCTATAAATTTCTTCTTTTAGACTTATCCTTTAACTTTTCCTTTTACGCAATTATGTTTCTTTTTTCTTACCTTTTCATACTCTAATTATCTCCCAGGCATTATACTCTGGGTAATATGATTAATTAATTAAGTTGGGCGAGCTATGTTACAATAAGTTCCTATAATCGAGCTATATGACTTGAAATTTCCCCGTCACGACGCTTCACCAGACATCGTAAAAAAAACTATAAAGTTATGTATGTTGAGGTTGTAGCTAGCAATTGCAAGTGGGAGTGTCAATTGTGTAGATTGATAAATAACTTTAATGCTCACTCAAGTTTAACAATTATAGGTCTGGAGTAGCCAAATATCAATCAACTATGGATGAATAATATGTCTCATTTAACAATTACTTTGATAAACCTTTAAAGTATGATTATTATCTTTCTTATTCTTTCCTTTATAAATTTTATTACCTAATCATTCATATATATATATATATATATATATATATATATATATATATATATATATATATATATATATATATAGAGAGAGAGAGAGAGAGAGGCTTAGGGAATATGTGGCTGCATGTACCTAATGTTAGATATATAGAACCATAAAAAACTACATAGTTTTAACAAAATGCAAACAAATCTTTCTACCGACTTTCTTGCATCATCTATTAGAGCTAATGCTAAGCTTTGTATATATTTTTATGGAATTTTATAAGTTTAATTGTGCACCATAAACCATGTATAAGTATATTTTACCAACTACTTGTAGGTCTCCAAATTGAAATTTCATACAGAAAACTACATTGAAAGATTGATATTGTTCATTAAAAAACCCACTAAACCTCTTTCCATAAGCCATGATAGAAAAACCATGCAAGTATACATAAGATAGGTATTGAAAGAAGTTATGAAACCTACTAGAGGTCTAATAAAAAAACACATTCGAAATAGAAAGATATTGTGGACGAGTCACGAAATCAAATATAATATGAGTTCAAAGGCAATAGAAAGGAACTAACAATGAAAGAAAATTTTGTTGTTTAATCAAAATGAATTCAATTTTGATGGTTCTATACCTAACATTATATACATGACAGCCACATATTCACTTTTCCCTATATATATATATATATATATATATATATATATATATATATATATATATATATATATATATATATATATATATATAAGATATGGTTGATTTGATATCTTTGATATGATATTAGGGCAGAGTACAACAAAGTACATTGCTTATCCTTAAGTTTTCCTTTAATATAGTTTTATTCCATAATTATTCTGATATGTATATATATTATACCATATCCATAAAATAATTATTATATTATTGATATTTATAGGATAGTAGCGCAGAGTAACAACTAAGTACATTGACTATCCTTAAGTTTGGTCAACATAACATCTAGAAACTAGGTTGTTCTAGGGAATAGGTCAGCATAACCACTAGGTATAATGCTCTATTGTAATCTTAGGCATTATAACAAATTAGGCATAATATCATTCTTAAAGCTTAGTCAGGGTAACTATCAGGCATAATATTATCCTAATATTGCATGCATTATCAAAATTATTGATATATAAAACATTTGAAAACAATAAAAGTGGGGCCGTGAAACTCACTTTAAAAGTGTGATTTGAAAGAGTCGGGTTATTGCATCGAGAACTTCCAGCCATCTTGGGAGGAGGATAGGATTTTAGATTGATTTAGAGAGAATATAAAGAGTTTGAGGTGTGGAATTGGAAGATGTGAAGGCTTCTATTTATAGGGCTTATGCATGCGACATAATCTATGTGCGTCATGCACGAGCCTTGTCTCCCCAACCAAAACTTGGCATATGTCAATTTTCTAGTGATCCATGTCTCTCGTATCACGATGAATACTTCGTGTGTGGCATGCATTACGCGCGCACAATTTATATTTTTCGAAAATTCATATCTCTCTTATATGAATCTTTTTCCTTACATTCCTTATATGTTTGTGTAGCTATTGATGAGTACTACAACATTCCTTTAGGTTGTTTTGGCTAATTCCAACTTCTAATTTTAACCCGTATTGTATGTTTTCCCAAAAATCATATTTTCTCTATACATAGTCTGTTTTTAGCCTTCTTCGCACCATAGTTCTTATCTAGAGGAGTACTATGACTTTCCATTTAATGACCTTAACCAAAACTCAACCAATCTCTTAGTATTATTTTCATGTTGTAAAATTTATGTATGTGGTTGATTTTACTTTTTACAAAAATCATTACTCTCTTATCAAAGTCATATTTTTATGAAGTCTATATCCTTGAAATTATCACAACATACTTTCCTAATCTGTTACCCTTTACGCTAATTAACACGACTTTTTGTACACTTAATTATATGATTTACACATATTTTGAAAGATTTTATCTTATATATTGAGGCTTTAAGTCTTGTGATTAGATGATTATATTTTTCAAGTCCTTTACAATCGGTGACCGATGATAATTATCGCAATTGTTACAAATATAAACAAAATGTGCTCTTTCATTGGTAGGACATGACTCACATTTTCGATATATATGTATATATATATATATATATATATATATATATATATATATATATATATATATATATATATAACAGGAATTTTGTTTTATTACTTGATTAATACTTTAAATCTTGAAACAAAATTTGATCGAACATTTTCGGTAACTCCACTCTCAAAATACAAAAAGGTAGTGAGGGTTATAAGAGCGAAACATTTTAGAAACTGACCTGATTAGAAATCATAGAGATATCCTAAACCCTTTCTTGCAGTATTAGAGTGGGTGAACCTAGTCTTAATTCGACGATAATGTTTTTATTAACCTGTGAGGACACATGTGGTATAACTGTTATACGTATAGTAAATTATACCATATACTAAATGTAAACCTTTTCAATGTATGTTCTTGTCTTTCTAATTTAATTCTCTTAATAAAAAATATTAAATATAAATATTCAAATTTTAATTCAAGTTTAAATAATATTCAAATTTAAATAATTAAATATGATTAGGCTCCGATACCACATTATTAACATCAAGTATACCATCAAAAGATATCAGAAACAATCTATGGATTTACCTAGGTGCACATGCATTGTAGAATTTATGTTTCACTAATTATAACAACATACTTTAAAAATTCGCAAACGAAAGAACTAACCTTTTTAATGCTTCATTGTGATATCGTAATTGCCAATTCGTTGCTACGAATAAATGATCCAACATAGCACCCCTCTAATGAAGTCGGACCCACAGTACCAAAAGCAAAATGATCAAACGCTAAACTAGGGTTTATACAAAACTCACTAACCCTAGGAGGGGTTAAAATTTCATATATGGAGAGATGGGAAGAGAGGATGGACAAAACTTATTAAGGGAATCAACACTTTAGGGTTCCCCCCTAGCGGTCTATTTATAGGCTATATATAGAATCCTATAAGTTTTCAACCTCTTAAGATTAATCATTATTTGATTCAAATCTGTCTTTTCCTAATCAATGTGCCTATCAAAATCATCAATATCACTGTTTGCTGTAACCTCTTGAATATTCCAATTAATCTCTTGGATTCATTTTTATTAAAGCTCTTTAATTAATTAAAACCTTTTAACTAATTACCAAAATAATTTCTAATTAATTTATTAGTTTCTTAAAAAAATAACAACTTATTTATCTCCAATTCCTTTTTGTTATTTAGGTTATGAGGTGAACCCAAAAAAACCTTATTATTATTAAAAATATTGTTGGTTAATGATTTTGAACATTATTTTCAACAAAGATAACATATATGATAAACATATTACTCAATAGTGAATTGCATATAAATAAAATTATATAAGTATGTAAAATATCAACCATTATTTCTAAATCAACTTAATGCAATGTATAATCTTATGCAACTATACATTATTATTAATATTATTATTATTATTAGATATTTAATTTTTAAAATTTTTTTTTTTTTATTAGAGTTATTGAAAAACTTTAAAGTTATAGAAGATTAAAGTATAGTATAATTTTTATTTTCCTTATAATTATATTATATTAACACCAAATTTCATGGATTAACATCAAATTCATATTTTTCTTAAGTAACTAAGATTGAGAATTTATAAAGCATTTAGTTACTTGTATTTCATTATACTTATTAATGAAAGTTTGTGTCCTATCCTACATGTTCAACTAACGACCCTTTACTGGTCAGGGTGCGGTGGGTAAGAGTGTATACCCAATGACGGTCATTTTATATGTTGCTTCCTTAAACACATTTATAGACCAGCTTTGTGAATGAGGCCTACTAACGGTAAGACTGACTTTTAACTTATACATATATAATATATTAGAATTTTAATTTTCTATAGTATAAGGGTGTATTAAACATTTAAAATACTTGGTGGTTTAATCTATTAATAAATTAGACTTTTAATTTAATTAAATTTAAACCATATGATTATGGATTTATTAATTTTCTCTTTTAGTTAAACATTTAATTAATTTAATAAAATCCATAAAGGTGTAATTTGTACTATTCAAAAACATTAAGGTTCTCAATATAAAAGTTCAAAATTAAAGCTATTTAGTTAATTTTTAAGTTACGAAACCAAGAGTTGCAATTTTTTGAACCTTTTCAAATTACTAGAGATTTTGGAATTTAATGTTTCATAAATGAGACTTTTCAAGTTCCAAAACTATGACAAGTTTTGAAACTCTTCAAAACCTTTTTGAATTCCATAACTTAGAATTTAAAGTTCCATAAATGAGATATTTTAAATTCCAAAACTTGAGGGCAAGTTTTGAAACTCTTCAAGACCTTTTGAATTCCAAAACTAGATGACAAGTTTTGTAACTCTCCAAAGCCATTTAGATCAAATTTTAAACAGGTAAAATAATCACATATTTTTATCATTTACCAATTTGATCTAATTCAACTCATATAGCAAGATAATTTCAACACAAATAATGCAAATAATTAGCTTATCATATCAACTAGCAATTATCTTAGAATTTTGACAATTATCTTTTAATTTGGATGAAGATAATCATTACCTTATCATAAAAAATGATTTTTATCAGTCAAAACAGTTTGTGGTAATGATTCTAATCCAAAACTTGACCAAAAACCTGGAAAAATCTGCCCACTGAACAGTCACCATGTCATGGTAACTATGACCACGTCGTGGTCATCAGGCAGATTAAAAAAACGATTTCCTTTCTTTGAACAATTACCAATGCATCAATATAACATAAAACTCCCTAAGCTTTGATACCACTGATGGATTTAAAGCACTATAACAACCCTATGGTGCACATACAATCCTAGATGCTTTGGATCTAAGTTTTCTCAAGTTATACATGCAATTTTATTTTTCCAAAGCATGAAGCCTAACTAGTATATAACTTGATAATTGAAACATAAAAACAAGTAAGATGATTACCTCTTTGTTATAGCTTGAAGAACTTGACCTTTCAAGAGCTTATCACCTCAAATGTGATGTCTCTAATGGAGTCACAAAACACCAAAAGCAAATAGAGAATAATTATAGAGAGGCTATGAGGCACCAAAATGGCTAGGGTTCATCTTGGAACTCTTAGGAGACTTTTTGGTGATGCTAGGGGTTACATTTATAGTGTGAAATTCCTAGGGTTTCACTGGTAAACCCAATTCACTTCCTTGGGACTTTAACACAATAATCCATATGATAAGCCCTTTGGACTAACTCTTCATGGACTCCCACATAAAATTAGTCCATCCTAATCAACATGGATCATTAGCCCCAAACTATATATATTACTGATTTACTTAATCAGTCCCTGTTAATTTAATCGGTCTCTTTTGATCACTAAATTAAATGCAAATTAATTCTTGACCATTACCAATTAAATAATATGATTTCTTAATTAATATATTATTCTTATAATATATTAATAAACCATAAATAACCTCTTTCTCAAATATCTATCCTATCAAATTGCTCTGGTAAATGCAACCCAAAAGGATCATGCTACTATCGGGTCAAATACATACCAATGATAGTTATGGGCTTAGACACCAAATTCAACATAAGATACCTTCCCAGTCATGAATTCTCCATTTGTTATCATGTCATATCCCTTTATTTCTCCAGTGGCATTGTTTCCACACTTCATTTTTCCACCATCATTTAAGGTTCAGAACTCTCTTAATTCCGCTTTCTTTCATGTCATGTGACGAGAGCAACTTCCATTAATGTACCATTCCAAATCATATTGCTCGTCATGCATAACCTACAAAATTTAAGCAAGTTTAGGAACCCAAGCCGATTTGGGTCCTTGTGAGAGTTTCATTTGAACAGGAAAAAATTTTGATTTGTCAACCCAAAATGATTTTCTTTTCAAAGTATGGTTCATCCCTTTTCCATTTAAAAAAGTTCAATTTTGTTATCACAAAGATTGATTTCAATAAAATTAGATTTTCGGAGAATATATTCTTTGAATTTTGGAGCTATCTTTTTCGAAAAAATATTTCTTCCTTTTTCAACTTTGTTTTGTATTCTTTGAGAGTAATTTCTAGATCCGAAACAACCATGTTTTCAACATTGAGATCTTTCGTTTAAGCAATCGGTTTTGAAAACTATGACTTTGGTGAATAACTTGATTTTGGTTTCAGAAATTGAGATGAATCGGTATTTTGATTAAAAGATCTTGATGAATTGACAGAACTTTAATTTGAATTCATTCCAACTTTGTTCCAAAATTGTTTTCTTTTAATCAAATTCTTTTTGTATCTTGCATTCATTTGTCTTTTCTTTGCATTTAATTCCTTAGTTGATTTTCGAATTTTACCTTTCCATTTTTCCTTTTTAATTGGTGTTTCATTCTTTTTTGATGAAGTTTGACTTGAAACATCTTTTGTACCACTTGGTCTGGCCTCATCGTAACAAAAGTCCACACGATTCAATGGTTCTGAAACATATTTTCCTTTTGATTTACAAGAGGTAATTTCTGAGAGACATTTTGTTTAATTGGCATTGTCCATTGGCTTTGACCAGAAAAATTCATCACACCCTTTTGTATTATCATCAGTAACCATGGATGTTAAATCAGAAGTATCATTTTTGTTCAGTCATTTCTTTATAAAACTTGATTTGGAGTGGTTTGAACTTTGGAAAAACTGTTGCTTCTTCTTTCAAAACTTTTGAACCTTTGTTTTCAACAGTTTGAACAAATTCGATTGAGTTTTTAGAAATTATAATTTTCTTTGGTTCATCAAGATTTTTCACAAAAAGCAGAACAATCAATTTCGTCCTCTACAGATATTTCACTCATTTCGCTTTCATCAAATTTAGAAATATTCTAAGAATTGAGAGTATTATCTGAATTCAATTTCTTGCATAATAAGTCATATTCTGTTGGATTTGGTGTCAAAGCCCATAACTATAACTGGTATGTACTTGACCCGATAGTAGCATGGTCCTTTTGGGTTGCCTTCACCAGTGCAATTTGATAGGATGGTTTTATGAGAATAAGGTTATTTACGATTTATGAATATATTATAAATATAATATATTAATATGGTTATTTAATTAGTATTGTCCAACAATTAATTTGGAATTAATTTTGTGGTCAAAAGAGACTAATTAAATATGGAAGGATTGATTATGTAAATCAATGATACTTATAGTATGGGCTAAGTGATACATGATTATGTAAGTGGGCTAAACCAATAATATAACTCATGGAGGTTAAACCCATGGATCATAGGAATGTGGAAAGTCATGGATCATTAAGGTTTGCAAAGTGTAACCCTAGCACTTGCCACAACTATAAATAGCCCCCTCCATGCTCCAAAATCGGTTGCACCTTCAAAAGAGTTAAGTAACTTATTCTCTTAGAACCTCCTTTGCATATTGGTGTTTGTTAACCATTAGAGGCATCACACTTGAGGTGCTCAAGTTTCCAAAGGTCAAGAACTCGACCCTACTCAAGAGGTATGTATCCTAATTATGTTTTGATTATATATAGCTTCAATAGTATGCTAGCTAGGGTGAATGTTTTGGAAAATGAAAATGCATGTATAATTAGAGAAAACATAGATCTAAAACATTTAGAGTTGCATGAGCACTTAAGAAGTGTTATAATGCTCATAACCCAACAATTTCTGCATAACACTCATTTTGATTTCTTGTTTATCTTCATCAGTCAAGATTTCTTTCAACATGTTTTTATGTCCTTTGGACTTAATATACTCTTCTATTTTCTCAAGTCCAACTCTGTAAGAATCAGAAACATCATCTGAAGAAACAATTGATTCAAACTTATAACATTCAACATCAATTTCATCTTCTTTCAATTCAAGAAAAGGCAAAATCATCTTATGCAAACCTTTACCTATTTCGCAGTCCAAATGAAGCTGAGTAATATTGAAATACAGACGTTTAGCAATTAAGCAAAAAATATTTCGTTGTTTCAAAAATGCTATACTATCTCTCTTAAGCAAAATAATATCATCTCTAGATCTATTAAGCTCAACCTCCAAGGCTTCTATTCTTATTCGTTTCTCCTCATTTTTAAATGTTATCCTGTTAAGGTCATACAAATTAGAATTACTGATACGATTCCTTTTTAAGCTATCACTAAAATCAGAAATCGTATAACGTAAATCATTCAAGTCAAAATCATAACGTGATGTAGGGATATTAAGAGATTTAAGAATAGAGTGTACCTTATCGACAACCTTCTCGCATTCGTTCACTTGTTCCTTGACAGTCTTCGTAGCAAAACAACTATCTGAAGCTTTTCCACCATCAGTTGCGTATCCTTCCTTTTTGAACTGCTACTTTGAATCATCAAACACTTTCCTGTGGGAAGATTACACAGATTTGTCTTCACTAATGTTAGTTGACCACCAAATGACATCGTCTTTGCCTTCCAAATAGATAGTTTGGAGTGAAATTTGTCTATGATTGGCTTCCCGTTTTTTATTAAATTCATGTCGGCCCACCTCTTAGTTTCGTTCTCCAGAGCTTCGATACCAGACACTTTGGACTTATGAAAATTTACCTTCGGCCCGGATGATACGTAGAAACATTTAAGAGATAAAAATAGGCTAACCAACTTTAATAATTGAAATTTGAACATCCAGTTAGATATTTTATTAGAGAATAATTTAATTAGCTATTATTTTGATATATATTTCAATGGATATTTAATTAGCTATTACTTGGATAACCAAGTATTAATTAGCTATTATTTGGATTACCAAATATTAATGGGTTAATTATTGGACAACTGAAATTTGAACATCCAGTACCTAATATATTTACCGGTTTTTAAAACAAGGTTAGATATTTTATTGGATAATAATTTGATATCCAATTGGAAAATAATTACATCGACCCGGTTAAATTTTATTGAATCTGGATTGACATCTAACAACCAAGCCATCCGATTTAAATATTAAAATTGAAACTGGTCCAATTCAATTATAATTTCATATTCAGTTTACATCCGTCTTTGTAACTTAGTTGATCGGTTTGAATTTGATAAGTTACTTTCTACCCATTCACACTTACATATAATGGCATATTCAAGAATATCTTTTCGCACAGAAGGTGTGTTTGTCGCCAGTAATGTGAAGCTGTACTGCTGAAGCATATGAACTGTGTTACGCAGCAAAATAGATTTAATCGGGGCATGACGATGATATAAGATACACAAATTAATATAGCCACACAACATGCACGTATATAACTAGGATTCTTAAAAATCAAATTTTAATATGTAAAACTAATTTTGCCATTTAATACACACGACAAATTTTATTATATTTGTTATGATATTTTCTTAGTGAAAACAACCACTAATTTACAATAAATTAGCCTACTTTCTTGGTCATGGGCACAATTGTCATTCTCTCTCCATCCTAAAACCAACCTTACTCTATATACATTTAAAATACCTACAAGCATTGATTGAATAACAATAATCAGTTTTCATTAGCATTGCAATAATTTTTTTAAAACAATTAATTGAATAATAATTAGAAAAATATTTGATACATTTTATTACAGAATTGACAAGTAATTGTTGGATCGAGATATGAAGAAGAGGAACTTATCATCGCTTAGCCCATTTAATGAGTGGGCGAAACTGTTCATGATGTTTGTTTGATATTCTAAAAAATATAAGGATTTGTTTTTAATAACATTATACCTTAGACACATATACTTCTACATACTTCTACCTTGATTTCTTTATATATGTTATTTCATATATTTTTACTACACTTATCTTACAATCTTAAAACAAATTCATCCCATTTTTTTTTTCAGGATACAACATAGACAGATGGTTATGCGAGACCTTGGAATTCAATTTATTTATTTATTTATTTATTTTTTTTGAACCGGCAATCTAATCTACTCCTAAACTAATAACACCTATTTCACATATGTCCACGACGGGACTTGAACATTCGACCTCAAAGAAGGAGGACACCACCTGATACCGCTGGGCTACAAGCCCTTTGGTCCTTGGAATTCAATTAGGCTATGGTTTTTTCTTGACAAAAGCTTGAAACTCGTTGTGGCAGCAATATAAGGAAGAAGAGAGGAGAGTTCGGTTTCGTTCGGTGTATATGTGTTGCTTACAAGAATGGTATATTTTTATTGTAGATTGAACGGCAACAATAATCACAACTTAAGGTCATCACAAAACTACCAAAGGGCTTCTAGCCCAGCGGTATCAGGTGGTGCCCTTCCTCCTTGAAATCGAGGGTTCAAGTCTCGTAGTGCACATAGGTGGAATTATGTGTTTGCTTAGGAGTAGATTATAATTGTATTTGCCAGTTCAAAAAAAAAGGTCATCACAAAACTAACGATTTAATTCCAGAAATAAATCAATATTAAAAACACAACATAAAATCATTTTTTTTAGGAAAGGGAACTTCCTTAGCAAGGGTTTTCGGGTCAATTTTCGCGCACCGATTAATCCCCCGTTGCAAAAATGAGACTATGTCTCATGCCCTGAAGGCACTGCAGACAAACTTCCGTGACCACATGGGCTAAGTAGTGTCGGGATTTGAACATGAGTCAATATGTTATTCATCATATTTTTCACATGTCTTAGCAAATCACTATAGTTGATTACTCTGATCACCATTTAAAACATCAAATTTCAATGATTGATTTCTCATTTACCCAATATACGCCTTGGACATGCAATTCACTAAATGGCAATATAATAGAGGAGAAGGTTTCAACCTTTGTAGAAAACGTAGGAGCTGAAGTGAAAACAATTAGATTTGGGATTTTTTTTTCAAATTATATTTAGGATATTTTATTTATATCATTATAATAATAATTTAATAAATAAAATGTTTGAAATACATAAGGGCATAATTGTCATTCATAGTCGGTCCCGGACCATAATCGAAACAAAAACAAACTATATGGATAGTCCGAGTTAAAAAAAGGTTAAGGATAAAAATGCATATTATCTCAAACCTTAAGGACCAATCATGAAATTTACTCTACACCCTGTAATATGCATGTGGTAGAGGTATAAATGCATACGCTTATCATGTCATGTTGGGGATTTAAAAACTAGCATTTCGGTTACATTAAAGTTCATAAGTATATCCACCGGGTGGGTCATATTTAATGCATCTGATAAAGGCCCATGTTTACAGTTTATAGCCAAACAGCGGCGTCGTTTGGATTTAGTCAACTTTCTCGATTCCGAAATTATATGTGTTCTGTTATGTGAATTTGTATATCTACTAATTATAAACTATTTATCAAAATCTTTATGTATTTTATAAAGACAAAACTTCAAAAATGGTCCCGGTGATTTTTGAAAATATCAAGTTTAGTCCCTAAGTTCAAAAAAACCTCACAGATCGTCCCTGTGATTTCAAAACTTTTAACATTTGGTCTTTCCGGCTCACTCCGTTACCATTTAGCCGTTAAGTCAGGACCATTTTTGTCATTTCATTACCCAAGAACCATTTATGAGGTTTTCTATTACCTTTTTTTAAATAAATAAATAAATTTAATATGCAAGTGTTCCACCTCTCTCTCTCTCTCTCTCTCTCTCTCTCTCTCTCTCTCTCTCTCTCTCTCTCTCTCTCTCTCTCTCTCTCTCTCTCTCTCGTTTATGCCAGATAACCAAAAGCATCAACTTCATCTTCATTTTATATCTCGTAACCAAAATCAAAACTTGGAAACTAAAAACCCAAGATTTGGAGGTGCTTAGATGACTTGAACCTTGATTGGTATTCTCATGGAAAACCATTGTCACTCCATCACCCAGCTATATGTAATTTCTAGCCATGAACCATCGTATGACCACTCCATCACTTCCTCTAATTTCGATCGAGAATTGATTTCTGGAACCATTTTGGAATTCGATCGAAAATTGATTTATGAAACAACCGTCTCTCCGATCTACAACTCGATGAAGACGATGGTTGAGCCGCCCGTCTCTCTCTTTCTCCGGCGATGTTGTTCCACCTCTTTGATGGCGACGTCGTTTAGGTTTGTTCTTGCTTGATTATTAAAATCTAAAACTGAAAATCAAAATCGAAAAGCAACTGATTTGGGTTTGTTCTTGCTTGATTTCTTTGTGGAAATCGAAAGACGTTAGAGTATTTGTGGAATCACGAAATCAGAGTTCTAAAAGAATACTGTAGGCAGCAGACGTTAGAGTCGAGTTTGGAGTTCGTTTTGATCGAAATTAGAGGATTTCACTTCAATTTTGATTCTGTTTCATGGAATCGGCTTTTCAAATCAAGTTGATCTATTATTAACCTCCAATTACCAAGAGGAATTGGAGTGTTCAAACCACCATCATATACTTACAGTGGGGGAAACTTTGAGATCAGTTTGCAAATCTTGTTTTGATTTTGCCTCCGAAATCTTCCTTCAGGTTGCAGTAGGGCTAATCAACTTGATTTTGCCTCCGAAATCTTCCTTCAGGTTGCAGTAGGGCTAATCTTCCTTCAGGTTGCAGTTGGGCAAAATTAAGAGAACTACTTGTTGGTGGGCATATCTGCTTCAAATAAGTTATGGTGATTGAATCATGGTTTCGTGGTGAGAGGAGGGACGGTGGTGAGACCTGTCTTATGGCCACTGATGGTTTGGGTATTAAAACGAGAGAGAGAGAAAGAGAGAGAGAGAGAGAGAGAGAGAGGTGGGACCCTTGCATATTAAATTTATTTATTTATTGTAAAAAAAAGTAATAGAAAACCTCATAAATGGTCTCTGGGTAATGAAATGACAAAAATGCCCCTGACTTAACGGCTAAATGGTAACGGAGTGAGCCGGAAGGACCAAATGTTAAAAGTTTTGAAACCACAAGGACGATCTGTGAAGTTTTTTGAACTTAGGGACTAAACTTGATATTTTCGAAAACCATAGGGACCATTTTTGAAGTTTTGTCTTTTATCAAACATCTTCTTTTTATTAAATGCAATTTTGCAAAGAGGGGTTTAGCAAACACCATTTTTTTATCTATAATTCTATACATAACAATTTATATTAAAAAAAAAACAAATTATTGTTGTGTATAGACAAATAAATATTACGTCCAAACTACTTCCCTTTAGCATAAGGTGGTTGGATGGTTGGGTAACTCCATATATTTGTCTATGTAGGGAAGTTGGTTATTGGGTACCTTTAATATTAAAGTTTCTCTCTATAGATAACTATTTCTAGACATTTTTCACAGATGGTTCTAATTTTTTTCAGATTTTTCTCTAAAATAATCCATATATATATATATATATATATATATATATATATATATATATATATATATATATATATATATATATATATATATATATATTATTTTTGGAACAAACCTTGCATGCAAAAAGTCTTTATTATGGATGTCCGTTAGATGAATCTGTTAAAATAAAATAATTTAAGATAAAGACCATTTCTGTCATTTTGTGAAACTTGCTAGATGACAATTTGTGAAAAACTATCCAACGAACCAATATAGAAATTCTAGGTAAGTCTATTAAATCTTACATTAATTACCACAAATCAAATAAAAAGACAAAAAAAAAACTAAAATATAACAAATATAATAATAAAATGAATTAAACGTTTTAGCATGTGTAGCAGCACAGTTAATTATTAGTTATCAAACGTTTTTTAGATTCGCGTTGAATAATTTATGTCTTTATTAATGTAACATCCCAAAATTGAAGACCAAAAATTTCATTTTTAAATTATTGAATAAAACCATAGTTATCAAAATCTTCTAATAAAAATGTAAATCATAGTATGTCAAACATCATATCAAAAACAATGTCAATCTATCAGAGTAAAACATCCCAGGCTAAGCATAATGGTGTGTACAATGCAGTCATCCTGAGCTCTTCCCCTTGCTACCGTAAGTAGTTGAAACCAAACTGAAAACGGTAAGCACGAAGCTTAGTGAGTCTCTCAAAACTACCACATACCATACACATAAACACATAGTCACATAATAACATATCATGGGGCCTGCCCGCTTCATCGGGCCCCGCCCGACATCAAACAGTGTCCCGCATCAGGCCCTGCCTAGCATAGAGCAAAGCTCGGTATACATATAAATATATCAACAAATACATATAAATAATCACATACCATAAACATATAAACATTCTTCGGGCCCCGCCCTACATCGGACCGAAATTCGTAAGCATACAAACATTCCTCGGGCATTGCTCAACATCAGACTGTAATCCAGAAACATGCAACACAGACACATGCAAGAATCACGAAGAAATCAAGCATATAAACATTCCCCGAGCACTGCCCGACATCGAGTCGAAACCCGGAAACATATAAACCTACATCGGGCATTGCCCGGCATCGGACCTTAGCCCGGAACATATTAGCATACATATACGGGCCGACATTGGTGCCTTTGACCCATCCATACAGTAGGAAACTCACCTCAAATGTCGGATGCTAGATGAAACGTCACTGCTCCGGAATCTACTCTACTCACTCCCTGACTCAAAACAACCCCTTAGATACCATTTCATACCCATAACCCCTTAGGGTCAACTATGGTCAAAGTCAAGTCTAGGTCAAAGTCAAAGTCAACGCTCCCAGTTGACTCAACTCGTCGAGTTTTCCCTTCAACTCGACAAGTTCCCATGATTTAAAGAATTATGATTTCGCGAGCCAACTTGTCGAGTTTTCCTCCAACTTGTCGAGTTTCTCCTTCTCAACAGAAATAGGATTTTCCCAGTACAACTCGTCGAGTTCCCTTGTGGACTCGTAGAGTTCCTTCAACAGAATCGGGAATGTTCGAGCCAACTCGCCGAGAACTATGATGAACTCGCCGAGTTCCTCATAGTTCTTAGTCTATTAATCCCTTTCCTCAGATCTAAGGTTCCAGAATATAGATCTACATTGTTTGCATGGTATACATCTGTAAAGTCGACAACTTGATGGTTTTACATGCCTCAAATGGACCCAATCTCAAGATATAACAACCTACTTCTATGGATATGGTCTTTTCTTGGACAAGAACGGGTTTTGGACCCTTTTTATGAATCTAAAGACCAAGTAGCGCTGGGAATGGGAGTTTGTAGCATCAGGACTATGAAGGTTATCATGCTCCAACAGTGGGGTCAAAAAGATTCATAAAATAACACTAATATCGATCTAAGCTATTAATCATCAAGTTTGAGACTTTTTACCTCAAAATTTTGTCAAAGACGGACGAGATCCTAGATGTAGTGCTTCTCCTCATGCTCAATGACCTTCTAGTTCTTCCAAGTCCTTCACCAGGCACAAGAACACACAAAAATCCACTCAAAACCTCTAGTTTCTCAACAAGGAGCTCACAATACGATTTACGGTTTTAGGGAGGCTGATAAGGGCTAGTGGGGAAAGGTTAAATCTTTTAAATAGGGTGCAGAACCCTGGAAATTAGGGTTTCATCCCTGCCGGCCTACTCGTCGAGTTGAGGCCTCCCAACTCGTAGGTTACTTAAATCACGCGGCCCATATGATCTCTACTCGATGTGTTTAAGGCTTCCAACTCGTGAAGTTGCTCTTATAAATTGAATAAATACATACTAGGATCCAAGCATTACAATTCTCCCCCACTTGTCTCAAACTTCGTCCTCGAAGTCTGTTGTCTCACATAACTGTGGGTAATGCTCTCTCATCTCCTCCTCGGGCTCCCAAGTCCACTCTGACCCCTTGCGGTGCATCCACTGCACCTTTATTAACTGTACAACCTTGTTACTTAATGTTTTCGTCTTGCAATCTAGAATCGCTACTGGCCTCTCAATGTAGTTCAGGCTGTCATCCATCTGGATATCCTCTAAAGGCACAACTGCGGAGTCATCCACCAAGAACTTCCGCAGGTGGGAGACATAAAAAGTGTTATGGATCTGGATGAGCTCTGCTGGAAGATCCAAAGGATAGGCCACACTGCCCACCCGATCTTTTTTGTATTCCCCTGTTCTTCGGATACAATTCGATCCTTCTACGGCCAAATCTCAATTTGTGGAAAGCCTTCGATGGCTTCCTTATGAAAACTGAAACTCTAAAAGGACTGATGCACCTGGGGCCCAGCTTGCCCCGCTTCCTAAACCGGATGACACTTTTCCAAGGTGACACTTTTAGGAGGACCATATCCCGTACCTGAGACTCTAGGTCTGAATAGCGCTTGTCGGCATAGCTTTTCTGCCAACTTAGAGCACTCTGGAGCCTGCTTCGGACCTGTTGGATCTTCTCCATGTTCTTGAGTACCACCTCAGTACTCCTCATGACTCTCTGACCGACCTCTCCCAACAGATTGGGGTCCTACACTTTCTCACGTAGAGCATCTGAAAGGGAGGTCGATCTATGCTAGCATGATAACTGTTGTTATACGCAAATTCCGCTAACAGAAGATATGTATCCCAACTACCGCCGAAATCCAATATACATGCGTGCAACATATCCTCGAGAGTCTGGATTGTCCTCTCACTCTGGCCATCAGTCTGAGGGTGAAAATTTGTGCTAAAGTGAAGTCGAGTACCCATCTCGTCATGAAACCGCTTCCGAAACCTAGAAGTGAAGTGAACATCTCAGTCCGACACAACTAACACCTGCACTTGATGACGTGCCACCACCTCGCAAACATAGATCTCGGCTAGCTTCTCAGCCAATATACTCTCCTGGATTGGGATGAAATGAGCACTCTTGGTCAACCGATCCACGATGACCCAAATCGAATCTACTTCACGTGCGGTCTTGGAAAGCTTCGTGATGAAATCCATAGTGATATCTTCCCATTTCCGCACGGGAATATCCAACGGTTGCATCTTTCCATGAGGTCACTGGTCTTCGGCCTTGACTTTCATGCAAATCAAGAACCGCTCCACGTACCATGTTATGTCCCGCTTCATGCAGGGTCACCAATAATCAAGGGAAGATCCCGGTACATCTTCGTCGCCCCGAGGTGAATGGAGAACCTAGACTTGTGGGCCTCCTCCATCAGGACCTGGTGCAACCCACCCCAGTAAGGAACCCAGACCCTCCGATGCAGGGTCAACAACCCACGATTGTCATAATCGAATGAGGCCACCTAGCCTATGATTCGTTCACACTTATGGTACTCCTCCTTCATCCCCTCTGCCTACGCCTCTCGAATTCGTTCCAGCAATGGAGTAATTCCTGTCATCCTCAGGCATATGTCTCGTATCGGTGCTGCAATTTGTAACATCCCAAAATTTAAGGCTAAAATTTTCATTTTTAATATAAGAAAACCTTTAATAACTTTGTTCCAGACATTGAAAACATTTCAGTTAAAACAAATATCAGAGTCTAATCCCAAAGATCACATAATGCGGAATAACATGGGTGAATGCGTTGTGATCGTCTTGAGCTCCTTTTTCTTGAAAACTGAAGATACCTGAAACCAAAACTGTAAATTGTAAGCACGAAGCTTAGTGAGTTCCCCAAATACCACATAACATACATATAAACTGGGCCATACATGCCATACATACTGTGAGCCGTACATATCAAACATATCCATAATCAAATAAGATGCCATGTGTCAAACATAGTCTTGCCATTATGCCACGGGCCGCACGTGGTCTTTCTTGTCAAGCCTGGGGCCACCCCGTCAGTCTTACAGACAAGTGCCAAGAGCCACCTCCTGGTCTTCCATGCAAGTATCACAAAGACAACTAGCATACATACTACTCTACTTAGCTAATCAGCATACAGTGTGCCAGGATCCACCTCCTAGTCTTTCATACAATAGCATACAGTGTGCTAGGAGCCACATCCTAGTCTTTCATACATATTGCCTAGGGCTAACCCCCGAGTCTTCCTACCATACATAATAACATATTGTGTGCCAGGAGCCGTCTCCTGGTCTTTCATGCATAATACATAGGGCTAACCCCCGGGTCTTCCTATCATACATAAACTAAATGGGTCGGTATTGGTGCCTTAGTCCCATACAAATAGTAAGGAGACTCGCCTCACAAGCTGACTGTAGAACCCTGTGAATAAACCTCTCGCTGCTAGCTGGCGGATCCCCGAACTGCTGCTCCTTCAGATCCCCGAGCTATCAGTACCAAGATAACACTTAGTCCAAAAACCATTAATCCTCCTTAGGGAAAAATGAAAATTTTACCCCTGATCTAATTTGGTCCATGACCTAGGCCCAAATCCATCACATGAAGGGCCCAATTCCATATAGTTTTTACAAGCCCACTAACGGCCCACTTATGGCCCAATTTTCTAAATTGGGCCCAACTTCTCAAATGGGCCTTCCCTCAAGCCCAACATATAATATAGTCCATTAACAATCCAAAAAAAAATAGTCCATTAAGGCCCATAATCAACTAATCCAAGGAAATGGCCCAAAAAGGCCCACTGACTTACGCATGCAGGGCGTTCCTTCGCAATCCTGGTCGTGAATCTCAGCGGGAACGCAACAGGTTCCCAAGCCCTACGCAGCACGTTCGTGTCCAGATTCAAAAAATTGGCCATTAAGCACTTAATGCTTAAGTCATGTTATCCAAACATAGATCCAATCTATTTAAGACCTCTAAAATCATAAAGTCACGAACTTGATGACTTTGCATGCACCCAAAAGTCCCAATCTTAAGAAATAGCAATCAAATTCCATAAAGATGGCCACAACTTTTGCATGAACCCATTAGGACCTTAAAGATGGCAACTTTCCTGCTTAAGGGACTCAAATAGCTTCATGGGTGGCAACCTTAAGTATAGAAACGAATTTGAACCATAAAAATCCATTCTTGAAACCAAAAAGGGACAATATCCAAGAGAACCTAGATCTATGATGTAGGAGCACCAAGATGAGAACTTTATACCTTCAATAGGCTGGAAAAGATGCAAAACCTCTGGATCTCCAAGCTCTCTTCAATCTCTTGCTTCTTCTCTAAGCACCTTCTTCTTCAAATCACCCAAATAACACCAAAATGCTCAAGGTAAGCTCAAAATGCATGCAAGAGGCTTAGGGTTAGATAAGATGGAGGTTGAAGGAAATGAGGGTTGGAGGTGAGTTAAGGTGTTTAAATAGGGTCCAAGACCCGGAAATTAAGGTGTAGTCTGCCAGATGAACGCAGGGCGTTCCCGTGTGCATCTGCGTCCACAACACCCAAGTACGCCATGCGTACATATCTCATACGCCCCGTGTACCTGGTTTGGCCCAAACCCTTCTAACTTCAAATGGCCATAACTTCTTCGTTATAATTCTGATATTGACGTTATTTATATCCACGGAAAGCTAACGAGAAGCCCTACGAATCTATAAACTTTATTTAGCCTAAAATCCAACCGAACTTAAATCCAAAATCCATAAATGGCCCGAACCAACGCCTTTACCGATACCTTTGGGCTCCAAAACACAAAGTGAATAATTGGATCATTCAAAATACATCATCCACCTCCAAATGATCCCAAACTCAACTCTTCATTGATTCTAACTCAATTAATACCCTCTCCTTGATCACCACCCTAAAATGGAAACGATTCGAAACGGGGCATTACAACTCTCCACCCACTTAAATTAGAATTCGTCCTCGAAGTCTCCTGCGGATACTTATCTCGGGTACTTCTCCTGGGTCACAGTAGCCACTCCAAGCTAGCTTGAATGCTCACAACCATTCTTATATAACGCTTAAACTTGTCTGCTCAGTCTGATCCCCAAAAGGACTGCTACACTTGACCTCCTGAGTTCCAACCATTACCCTGCGCAATTGATTGTCTTCCCAAGGCATTTGTGCATAAGCGACACCTTTCCTATATCTAAAAAGGAAAATCCGTCATTATAACTAAATCTCCAGCCACTCCCAGTGCTGGTCCCTTCGCTATTACCCACTGAATGCTTCTATTTACTATGACCCGATGCCGAACACCCGACCCAACGAATAGTCAGATAATCCTTCGAGTAAGAGATTCATCCCCGCAACGGTTTGACTCATATGAGAGCTGCACAACAGAGTCAAATCGCTTACTCTGAGATTATTTAATCCTGCTGTGAGTGACTTAGCACCTCTCGGTCAACTAACTATTCCATGCATGAATCCACTTATCACTGCGCCTGCCCGAAGATCTTGTTGTCACTTATCCGCTTTCCGGATGAACCCATACCTCCCAGGTCCCAACTTTCCTGTCAACTAACTAGGAATATCAGGTTCTGCCCTGTTACCGAACCCAATCATGTTGTGGCCTACTCACATCCGTGCGGGCTGCCTTGCCCCGGTTTAACCTATCTGAAAAACTCCACAAGCGAGTCATACATCTGATACATTCTTACTGCCGAATAGGGACCGAAGAATGCTACGGGCCACCCCGCAGTCTGATGCTTCCATATTAACTGACCACTAATGAAGGCTACGGGCCACCCCGTAGTCTTACTATACCATTATACTAACGGCTAAATGACGAGTGCTACGAGCCACCCCGTAGTCTTACAATACCAATGCTACAGGGCACCCCGCAGTCTTACTATGCTAATATACAAATGCTAAGAGCCACACCGCAGTCTTACAATACCAATGCTACAGGCCACCCTGCAGTCTTACTATGCTAATATATGAATACTACGGGTCACACCGCATTCTTACAATACCAATGCTACGGGCCACCCCGCAGTCTTACTATGCTAATATACGAATGCTACGGTCCATAGTGCAGTCTAACAATACCAATGCTATGGGCCACCCCACGGTCTTACTATACTGATATACGAATGCTACGGGCCACACCGCAGTCTATTGGCCCATAGTGGCATTTTTGTAATTTTGGTCGAAGCACGGATATGTTGGGTGTACATTGCATACGCTGGGCGTATGTCGTAGAACCCCAAACCCTAATTTTTAGGGTTTTTACCCTATTTAAAACATCCTTAACTCTGAAGACTTCTTTCCTTCATCAACCTCAAAGCCCCATTTCGACCCTTTTGCTAACCCTAATCCATTTGAGAGCATATTGAGCCGCTTGTGTGTGTTTTGGTGATCTTGAAGGAGGAAGAAAGAAGAGGAGATCATCTTAGAATATTTGAACACTATGGATCCATAATCACATCACCATTTGACACCATTTGAAGGTAAAAAGCTCTGAACTTGATGAAGTATTGATTAGATCTTTTTTAGCCATGTATTTGGGTTAATTTGGTCCCACAAGCTTGGTATTTTGAGTATGGGTTACTCTATTTCATATAAGATATCCTTTCAGATGTTTTGGAGTGTTTAAAAGCATACAAATGTGAACTTGGTCATTAGTTCCCTTCCATGCATGAACGAGGTTGTCTTAATGAGTTAAGAAGTTAGGGTTTTTGATATTGAGCACTTAATAGCCATGCAAGACAATAAAGTTGGAAACTTTATGGTTAAGGACGACATTTGAGGACTAGATCTAGAATTTAGACAATAGATCTTAAAGGATTAAGCTCTTAACGGAAGGGGTATGAGTTAGTTGTGTATGTTGGGCGTACCAAATGGTACGCTGTGCATACGCAATCAAACCCCCATTTTCTGGTTAAGCTCAAGTACGCCCAATGTACTCAACTAAGTTGAATTGGATTGACTTTTATGTAACGCCTGTGTTTTCGAGCTTGCCATTTTTAGCAATGTAATAGTCTAGGTTAACCTTTGTAACCCGTTTTGAAATAATAAGAGTGTATTATTTGAGTATTATGTGTTTTGTGCTTAATTGCTTAATTATGTGGTTTGATTAATTAAGAATAAAAATAAGCGTCAAAATTTAAGTGTGAAATAAACTTGATATCTTTGGATAATGTTGTAGTAGTTGAAACGAGGTTTCCGAATATATATAGAACGCCCAAATCTGACTTCGTATGAGGAAGTTATGATTGATCGAAGTTTCGGCTTAACGGTATGCAGCATGAAATACTCGATTTGAGATCGAGCGGTTTTTAGCCGAAGCAATCTAAACGAGAATTGAAGATCTCGTTGTTGGTATCGAAGCGATGAAAAGTTAGGCAAGAACAGACGTCAAACGAAGAAGTTATGAATTTATAACGAAGTTTTTCTGTCCCGGCCTATTAAAAATAAATAATAAAAATAAATTTAAAATTAGCCGACGGAGTCTAAACGAAAGTTGTAGAGCGTAGTTTCACCTTTCGCGTGGATATAAAGAACGTCGAAAACGGAGTTTGTATGAAGAAGATATGAATTTCCGAAGTTTATTAAATAATTTGTATTTAAATTTAATTATTAAATCCCGGTATTATCCGAAGACGAGTCATCAGACTCATCCAAGGTACGCCCCGCGTACACCGAGGTATGTCGACATTCGCACTCGAGTCTTCGGATACGTAAGCAGTGACGTTTCTGAGGCAGTACGCCCCGCGTACTCTGAGGCTCCAGCCTCCTATAAATAGGATGCGAGGGCAGCCGACTCCTTTGCTATCTTTCTCTCTTCTCTCTCCCGTTTTACCTCGATTTTCATGCCAGAAGTACCCCGAAGCCTCGGTAATATTCTCGAGCCCCGAAGCAAGTCCTGAGATCCCGAAGATCCCGAGAAGTGCGATTCCCGAGCCGAAGCTCTGTCCGCGAGAAGTTCGATTTTTGTGAAGATCTTCCAGATCTGCTGAGGATTACTACTTCTGCAAGTCGCAGTGCTGTCCGATCATCTTCTGATCAAGTGAGTGTATACTACCTTTCATAAACACGATAATAATACATGTATGGTTTGAGTGTATTAAGTATATTTTTGTTTATATGTGTGAGTGTGTAGTTACTTTCTTCTATCTCATAGATATGATTTATTCTCTATAAAATACGTGTTATGTGTGTGTGCCTCATCTGTTATGTGAAATATGTGTTGATTAAAGCATGCTATACAGGTTTTTAAACTATGTATAAAAATGTATATTTTTATTTACTAATATGTTGGGTAGAACATGGGTAGATAGTTGGAGTATAATAAACAGATGAGAGGCCTCGTTGTTGTTTGATTTAGTCATCTAGTGGAGTTTAGATGACGACCACGGACTTTTCTAGATAGTTTTGTGGAAACATTAGCAGGTTCGCCACCTGTAGGTGTTAATGAACCTGGGTGTTCATTCGTTGTACTCCATCCCCCCTCATGCTTGCCTTATTTGACTTATATTGCTGAGGAACCCCCGAAGCATGTGTTGTCGCCCCGATGAAATATTCTTAGACTAGGTCCCTTGTGTTAGTTATTTTAGGGACATAAAGTGAGAATAACGGGAATGGGTAATTGGGTTATTGTTGGTTGGTGGAAATTAAATATAATTATTTATTGTGGGTTGAAAACCCTATATGCTCACCAGGCTTCCAAGCCTGACCCACTCAGTTTTATTTGTATTACAGGAAGTGGCGCAAGGGCATAAGATGGATGAATCATCAAGTTGTTTTGTTTACAAGTCTGTATATGTATATATTTGTTGAATGACTTGTAATGTTATCGTTTATGCTTATTGGTCTGTATCGGAACATGACACCCCGAGTTTTGGTAGAGCTGATAGTCGGAGCGGTGTCCTGTTCAGCAATCTTTTTAGACTAAGATGTGAGTTTTCCTCACTATACTCGTGGGCCGAAGGCACCAATTCCAGCCCACTAGATTGTGTAACCTGGTATATAGGGTGTTGTTATGTTGTACTGATCTGTTGGATCTGTATCATGGTATATTGGATGTTCCCATGCAGTAGTAATCTGTAGATCTTCCTGATGATTGATTATGTGTTTATCCTTTGTTTATGTCGATATTGTATCTTTTGGGTTGAGGCTTTACTGCTATGTGCGTGAGCCAACAGACTGGAGGTAATCCATCCTAATGGTTGTGGACCTAGGGGTATTCCATTCCGATGACTGAATGGGCACGTTACATATTGGCATTCCATTCTAATGATTGATTAATTCAGGTTAATCCAACTGATAGCTGTGGACCCTATGGTATTCCAGTCCGAAGACTGAAATGGTCCCAACATGCATGATTCTATATGTTCTCTTTTTTTGTTGTACTTTGAGGAAACTCACTAAACTTTGGCTTATAGTTTCATTTTCATTTTTCAGGTACTTCAAATGATCGTGGCAAAGCGAAGACGTGATCGTGCACATCCTCTTGGCTTTGATGATGTTGATTTGGGACACTATGATATATAATTTCTATGTTTGAGAACAATGTTTTGTAAACAACTGGTTTGATTTTGGGATTTTGGTTTGAAACCAATGATTTCACTTGGTTTAAAAATGAAAATTTTTACTTAGATTTTTGGGATGTTACATAGAAAGTTTTTTGGGCTACATAAATTTCAAGGTTTTTGTTCAAAATATCCAGGTAAGAAGTCTCGGTTCTTGTCTACGTTACAAATTTTGTAGATGGGATTGAATCATCATATGTACGTAAGGTATGTAAAGCGTATAGTGACATGACTGATGTATATGCTACAAGAAAGCTATCAAAATTAGACAAATAATTTTCTTTTGTGAGATTTATCTGTGTGAGTGATCAGAACTTGTTTATAAAAAACCCATATACCATTTGGACATGGAAACATCATACTTTTATTTTATCTATAATGTTCTCTTAAGATGATATTAAAAGTAAAAATAATTTGGTTTGATTTCCTCATCACAAAGAGAAGAAAGACAACACAGATTTAGATATAGGTTGGCCGATAAGAACCTTAAAACCTTCGCTTCGGTGGTGAAAGGTGGGAAGTTGAGTGGAGGAGGAGGGTGCAGAAAAATGAGAATAGTGAAAAACGAGTGATTCTTGGTAATATTATTTTACTCGTTGTTCAGAATTCTTCATGTATGCTGCTATGATGTGTTCAATATGTCCATCTTAATTCCAACTTTTATAAGTGTGTAGTAAAGAAGGTTTCCATGATGTTGATATCAAATATGTTAGGGGTGCTTGAATTTGGATTGAGTTTATATTCACAAATGAATTATTTATATTAAAAAAATAAGGAGATGAACCGGTACTTCAAATAATTGAAGCCTTTATCAAATGGATTTACGATATAGGGAAGAATGGTTTGGGTAGAAATATAAGGGCTGCCTTTATTTGTTTGGATTATGAAGTCGTTCAAAGAAGGTAAAAAGTTACTCGGGAAGGTCATATTTAAGGATGATGATCATGAAGATAATGTTTTGAGGGGAGAGTTTATCTAAATACCTTGATTATGGCTAGTATTTCAGAAAATATTTAGGTGAACATTGATGAAATGAATTATGAAATAAGTGTGAAAAAAATTCAAGATGGAATCATACTATTCTTGATACGAATAATGATTCTAATGAAAATAATGAAATTGAGAAGGTTTTGGAACATGGTGTTGATAGGTTTTGAGGATCCTTAAACAACATTAAAGGGACAACGAAAGCAGCAATTTTTTTTTATCCTCAATAGGCCCGAAAGCGGATCTATGAACAACCTATCTAATGAAACTTTAATATACGAGAAATTATACCTTTTAGAGTTTGTCAAAACCATTGTAGATCCTTCAGTGTTTGATGAGAGCTAAGAATCCAATATAGATCTCCTCTTTTGTAGTCGCACCCAAGGCACTCAGATTAGCAACATCCAACAATAACCCATTCAACTAACACCATGAACGAAGCTCTAAAAATATATAGTTATTGGAATTCCAGATACCACGTCATGACACTAGAACCACCACTTTGTGGCTTCACGATTTCTAGGGTTTCGGGAATGAAGAGGTAGGACCGAGTTTTTCCTAGGGTTTTGAGTAAAACTCATCAGATAGAGAGGTGGAAGTAGATGACTTAACAATGGTGATATGGAGTTTGAAGACACATTTGGGATTCAATCTTGAGGTGAGAAAGTATAGAATGTATAGGTTGATTCAGAAGATGAAAAAATTGATGAGAAATTTGTGGAGGTAACTTGTAAGAACCTAAAATTTAAAGAGAGTTGACTTTTAGTCAACTATTGACCAAAAGGGCAAAATGGTCAATTATGAGAATTTAGTAAGTATATGAAGTTGTGAATTCATGAACAATACCAATACGAGTTTAAGTCACTTATAAGAGGTTAGATGAGTAATTTTAAGAGAAAGAAGGCATTAGAAGATGCATTTTGGCCAAAAGAGTAAAATGGGTATTTTATGCTTATTAGGAGAACTTTGTGACTTCATAGATTAAGAATTGTACTAAGTCAGTGAGAATTGATGTAAACAATTGTAGAGTATGTTACTACATTCACATTGATATAAAGATCTTAGAAAATGGCTTAGAAACGAAGAAGTTATGTGTATTTGAAGTTGGGAACAAAACTGTCCCAATGCTGGAATAGAATTAGCTAAGGAAATTATGTAAAGCAGTGTACGCATCGCAGTGAGTAGATCTCCACGACATGCTGACAGTGATAGATAATGGGTTACCTTCTCGTCGTAAGAAAAAGGAAATGCATTTTGTCCTACGACGTGGTATATGGGTGGCAAAGATCAGTGGTCAAAGTAGGATGTTGTTATGGGAAGTCACAGCGGCTCGATTAAAGGCTGAATGCAAGTTCATTTAACACACCATGATTCGGTAAGACACCCATCGCGACGCGGTGTCACAATCAGACTAAAGGTTGTTAAGCCTTCATTCTCGTTATAAACAACCCCAAACCCTCCTATAGATGAGTTCTGGTGATTTGGAGAAGGTAGAAGGATTAAAGGAAGATTATAGGTGTTTATCACTTGGATTGCAGGTGGAAATCTCATGATGTAATCATCTTCTCCATAATTAAGCTAATAGGGATTTAATGGTGTTTTGATGATTTGAGCTAATTGTGTAAGATTATGTTAAGAAAGCATGTTAGTAATGTTTAATAAAGTGTTTAGATGCCTTGAACAAGCTTTGTATGTGATTTCCATGGTGATATATATATATATATATATATATGTGTGTGTGTGTGTGTGTGTGTGTGTGTGTATGTGTGTGAAGTTAGGGTTTGAAACCCTAACTAGTGATTCTGATTAATGCATTTAAAGAGTAGATTATAATGAATTAGGTTGTAAAGGATACCTAATTCATTGGTGGGAGTATATTAAGAGATAGAAATAGAGTAGATAGAATTATGATTCGTTAAGTGGTCACTTTGAGCAAGAATGTCATTAAGATCTTAATAGGATAAGACAAGCATTAAGAACTTGTATATGTATATGAATAATGTAACACCCTGTTCCGAATTGACTCTTAGTCATAGGCTGTGGCTCGAAGGTTGGTCATTAAAAGTATTATGGCTTTTGATAAGGTAAGATCTAGGCCCATTTGGGTGCGGGTGATGTATTAAAAGTGATCCGGGTGTTCGATTCGTGTTTTGGAGCCCAGGGGTATTTCGGTAAAGTGGCAGTTCGAGCTTTTGTGGAAAATAATTTTTTTTAGGAAGGTTTTAAGAAAAGTATGAGTTAATATAAGTGTAGGGCTTCTCGTTACCTTTACGTGGATATAAGGATCGCCAGAATCGGGCTTAGAACGAAGAAGTTATGGCCTTCGGAAGTTTCATGGTTTTCAGGCTTAGCTGAGTACACGGGGCGTACACAAAGAGTACACCGAGCATACTAGTGAAGAAGGTAGTACGTGGGGTGTACCTAGGAGTATGCAAGGCGTACTGACCAGGATTGTCACGAATGTTCTTCGGAGTACGTTGGGCGTACCATAATTACGTTGGGCGTACGCCAGTCAGATCAGAACACTATTTTAGGGTCTTGGACCCTATTTAAGCTCCTTATCTCATAACCTAACCCTAATATCTTCAGCCTCCACCCTCTAAAACCCTATAAATTTTCATATATCATTCATGGTGACATTTTGAGCTTATCGAGTCCATTTTTGGGATGTTTGGCCCATTTTCAAGAAGATGGAGCTTGTTGCAAAAATGGGAATCAAAGATGAGCTTATGGATCGGGCTTTTGGTACTTATTCTCAGCTTGATGAAGGTATAAAGCTTTGAACTTGATCATTTATCTCTTATATCTACCATTTATGAGTTTTTGTTCATTTTGGTCCTAAGTATGAGATCTAGTGGTCTTGATTTCATTCGAGGATCTTTGAGTTGTCCCTCTTAGTGATTCTGAGGTTCAAGGTCCATAAAGTTGGCACCTTTAGAGTTTAAGACCATCTATGTTGGATTTTGAGCCATTTCCATGAAAGTATAATGCTATTTGGTCTTATTGGGGGCATGCAAAGTCACCAAGTCAGTGACTTTATGGGTTTAGACATTATGTGGGACTCAGATCTGTGGTTTGGACTTATGACTTAAAGCATTAAGTGATTAATGGAAAAAGTGAGGCTAGAGGGTAGTACGTTGGGCGTACAAGCCAGTACACACAGCGTAGAAGCCATTAAAGGAGTACGCGCAACGTACTGCTGAGTACGCCCTACGTACTCAGCCATGTTGGGTTTTGAACTTTGGGCTTCGGGTTTGGGCCATCTGTTTGGGTCGTAGATTCTTGGGCCCTAATGGACCATCAGAGTGATCATGTTCTGGACTAAATGAAGGATCAGATCTTAGGTTAGGTCCCAATAAGGAGCGTGGGCCCAATTTGGAAAATTGGGCCATTCATGGGCCTTTATGGATCTTATGGTTTTGGACTTTGTGTTTTGGGTCATATTGGGCCATCAGATATTGGGGTTGATATTTATTTATGGAGGCCCATTATGGTTTTGATCCCAAATTGGAAAATTGGGCCATGGGTTGGGTCTTAGGGAATTTTTGGTAATTAGGCCTTGTGGACTATTGGGTTTTGGGCCCAATTTGGAAATTAGACCACTAAAGGACTTATGGTCATTATAGTGTCAGGCTTTTGTGTTGGGATTGGGCCTTAGTTTTGGATCATACTGGGCTAGGGGTAGAATGGTCATTTTACCCCATGCATGGATTAAGGATTATGGGATTGGACCTAATTGCTAATTGGGTATATTGATCGGTATTGATAGCTCAGGAAGTGGACAGGGCAGCAGCTAAGGATTTCATTCGGGAAGCGCCTGCATTCGAGGTGAGTTTTCTGACCATACTAATGGGTCTAAGGCATCTAAGCCGACCCATTTTATGTTATGTTGTACACTAGTTGTAGTAGAGATATGTAGTATGGTAGTTAGCTTTATGCTAAGTTGTATGCTAGTGATTATATGATATTTGCATGGAAGACCCCAGGGGTAGCCCATGGCAGTTGGATATAAAACCATGTGGGGGAGCCCATGGCATGATGGTATAAGACCCTGGGGGGAGCCCACGACATCCTTATATGTTTATGTATGTCTTATGTAGTATGATAGATACTTCTATGATATATGATATGCTAGTTGATTATGTGCTCATTGCATGGAAGACCTTGGGGGGAGCCGGTGGCAATTGGATATAAGACGATGTGGGGGAGCCCATGGCATTCCTAGGTAAAGACCATTGGGGAGCCCATGGCATGAAGGTATAACACCCAAGGAGGAGCCCACAGCATCCTTATATGTTAGTATGGATGGCTTATGTGATATATGTAGCTTTTGTAGCTAATATGGTATGTGTTATGCGGATTGCGTGGGGTATGCTCTGTGGGACTCACTAAGCTTTGTGCTTACGGTTTCTAGTTTTAGTTTTAGGTATCATCGATTTGGAAAAGAAGGGCTCGGATTGATCGCAGTGCACACACCTATGATTTCCGTAATGAATGATTTTGGGATGAACTGTGATAAATGTTTTACTTAATGATGATTTGAAATGTTTCAAATAAATAGTATCAATGTTTTTGTAACACCCATAAAAATCATGCCAAATTTAAACTTTAAAAGCATTTCAAATCTTTTAACCCTTACAAAACTTGTTTCAAAATGTATCATATCTGAGTATCCCATAAACAAAGTCAGAAAAATTGAGGAGTTGTACGATCACGCCTTTGCCTTGCCACGATCTCCTGATGTACCTAAAATAATAAACTGAAACTATAAGCCCGAAAACTTAGTGAGTTCCACCAAAATACCCATACCCATGACAATACACATATAATCATAAACATCATAATGTGGGTCCAATCATCTTCGGGATGGAATACCCTAGGCCCACAACCAACAGGTTGGAAGGCCCACATACTATGAGTCCAATCATCCTCGGGATGGAATACTCACGGCCCACAACCAACAGGTTGGAAAGCTCACGTCTATTGGCTTTCGCACAAAAGTAGATAAGCATCAACTGCCAAACAAACATGTACACATATAACCGATAACCACATAACAGTCTATAGATAGACAAACCGCTCTAACAAATCATAATTGTACATAACATCCTACCTACTCGGATACTGATCTAACGGATCATAACATCACATACCATCCTATATACCAGGATACTGATCTAACGGATCATACAACACCCAAGCATATAACACATCATGATGACAATCCAAAAAGGGCCGGCCTTGGTGCCTTAAACCCTTGATTATAGTGAGGAAAACTCACCTTGAATGCAGAAGCTTCCTGAAAGAAATCCTTAGCTGATGCCCTGGCCACTTCCTGAGCTATCAATACCGATTAATATACCCAATTAGCAATTGGGTCCCATACTATAATCCTTAATCCATGCATGGGGGTAAAATGACCATTCTACCCTTGACCCAGTATGATCCCAAAACCAAGGCCCAAATCAACAAAAGCCCAACACTATAATGTCCATAAATTCATCAATGGCCTAATTTTCCAAATTGGGCTCAAACCTGTATGTGGGTATTGCCATGAGGCCAAAATCCTTGTTTTTCAGTCCAACCTACCTAGCATCCCGATGGTCCAATAATAATCCAAACACTTAAGCCCAAAATGCTAAAAAAACACTCGTGGCCCAAACCATGGTCCAAGTTTCTAAATTAGGACCAAATCCTTCTAGGGCCTTTTCCCACATCATTAACAGCCCACAACCAGATGACCCAACGGGCCCAAGATAAACAAGCCCAACAATTGGCCGACACTGAAGCCCAATAAGCGAAACCCATTCTGACTGAGTACGCAGGGCGTACTCAGCTGTATGCGGTGCGTACTAGGTTTGTGACTTGTACGCTGCGCGTACCAGCTTGTATGCCCAATGTACTCCTTTATTAAGTCCTTTTTGCTATTAAGCACATAATGCTTCAAACAAAGGAACCAATTTACAGATATGGGTTGTAGTTAACGTCTTAATCCATAAAGTCACTGACTTGGTGACTTATATGGCCCACATGAACCCAATACTCAAAGAATAGCAATCTACTTTCATGAAAATGGTTATAAATCTTGCATGAACCCATTTAGACTTCCAAGATGGCAACTTTCTGCCTTAGGGACTCAAATAGCACCAAGGGTGGCAACCCTAAGCCTAAGAATCAGATTTGAACCATAAAGCTTCATCCTTAGGACCAAAAAGGGACCAAAACCCACAAATGGTAGATCTAAGAGATGAATGATCAATTCAAATCTTTATAACTTCATTAAGCTGAAAATGAGTCACAAAAGCCGGATCCATAAGCTTCTCCTTGATCCCCCATCTTTGCATCAACTCCACCTTCTTGGAAATGGACCAAATACTCCAAAAATGGACTCCATGGGCTCCAAAATGTCACCATGGATGATTAAGGACGATTTCTATGGTTTAGAGGGGTGGAGTCTAAAGATATTAGGGTTAGGTTATGAGATAAGGTGTTTAAATAGGGTCCAAGACCCTAAAATAGGGTTCTGATCTGATTGGCGTACGCACAACGTACTCCGAAGAACATTCGTGACCATCCTAGTCAGTACGCCCAACGTACTGCCTTCTTCACTATTACGCCCCACGTACGCTTTGTGTACGCCATGTGTACTTGGTTAAGCCTGAAAACCATGAAACTTCCAAAGGCCATAACTTCTTCGTTATAAATCCGATTCCGACGATCCTTATATTCACAGAAAGGTAACAAGAAGCCCTACACATATATAAACTTTATTTAACCAGAAACCCAACCGAAATAAAATCCAAAATTCATAAAAGAAGTCTGCAACACAACATTCCCGTTTTACCCCTGACCGCAAAGTGTAAACCGAGGTATTGGTTCACATACCTACATTACCCACATCCAAATGGGCCTAAATCTTACTTTTATAAAGGCCCTAATCCTTATGACCGCTCTTCGGGCCACAACCTTGATTTAGGACTTTATTCGAATCAGGGCGTTATAGTTTTAGCTTTATTAAAATTGAAATTTTTACCCTTTATTTTTGGGTCGTTACAAGTTGGTATCAGAGCCTTGGTTTGAGGGATTCGGACATACTTTAGGGTGAATCTGAACTCAAACTGAGGATCTGTAAAGTTTTCAAAAAGAAAATGTTTTCAAGGAACTAACTTTCTAAGATAAGAAAAGGGTGTGGTGCATGCAGTCAGCCGAGCTCAAGTAAGTTGCCCCAGAATACCCATATATGATATCTTTTATGACTTGGTTTATAAATCTGTGAATCGCATGCTAGTTAGGGCTAGAGCAGATGCCTGTATATGTTGTATGAGTTGGTAGACTTGCATGCTAGTGCTGAGTAGTTAGCAATAGATTAGCCTGATATGTGGTGCTTGTAGCCTTGAGAATATTGGATGCCATGCTAGAATGAGAATGATTATTGGTATTGGTAACTGCTAAGTGTATGCTTTGAAAATTGTATACGGTTAGGATCTTATAGCCTTAGAATAACTGATTTGACCTTATTTCCTATTTTGTGTATAATTTGCATGCATAAGGAAGCCGATAGTGAGGATGGATGGATGTGGATAGCATGGGTTGTGGTATGTGGGTCGAATTTTTTATGATAGTTCTTTAGATTGGAGTGCTACTGCACAAATGTTGCTTGCTTTGTGCTTTGTGGAACTCTTGAGTGATGGGAGTTAGCTACAAAGTGGATATGATGATATCCAGGAGGTGGATGGCTGGCATCATGGGGAGTTCTCCAGCAGTTGATGGCAGGGTGAGGTTGGGAACGTAGGAAAACCTAGGATATGCTCCAGTGAGTAAGGGGGCAATTCGGTGAGGTTGGTAGCCTAGGGGGAGCCTAGGGGTTACCTTGGTGGGTATTTTGTTACTATTTAGCAGATATTTGGTGCACCAGTAAATTAGATGACTTAGAGGATTTAGGAGGATTGCCAAGGAAAAAATGGATAGGTGTGGAAGGTAGTGTGGGCCCATACTACTGAAAGCACAGGATCCATACTCGAGTCGATGAGAGTCTTGGAGAATCTAAGAAGCCTATTGGAAGGAGAATTCTTGGTTATGCTTGGATCGTGGGGATAGTTGCTTTGCAAAATGAGGATGAGCACACATGAGGAAGGACTAGGGTTTGGTCCCGGCGCCGGTGGTGAGCCAGTTAGTGGAAGGACTACCATGGTTTTGAGTTCGCCTTAGATCTCTTGTATTAGGCGGCAAGGATTGCATGACAAGGAGGGGCAAGAAGGGCTTGTGCACAGGGCCCATTATTTTCAGGGGCCCCCACAACAAATATAGTCGATTTTGTAACTTAGTCCACAAACGAGAAGGCAGCACCGATCGATTGCAGCATAATAGATCGATCATCGATCATTCACACTTCAGTGACAACATCAACTGTAGAGGGCCCAGGGTTACTGTGATTCTGTGAAGGATCAATTTATGAACTCCTACGGTCCTGCTATTCTGCTTACTACTAATCAGGTATGTAATCGATTAATTGATGTTATCCGAATCTTCAACTCATGCGTTAGATCCGTTTCTAATTGAATGCCGAAATCGGAATGTCGATTGCTAAGTTAAATTATCAGCTTGTAATTGAAATGTTGAATATCGATTATCACTTATTAGTTTGTAATTGAATGTCGATTATCATTATAAGATACAAAAATCACTCAATTAGAAGTTGATTATTAGTTTCTATTTGAATACTTGAGTTGAATTGAGCACTCAATCTAATAATGTTGAATTGTTGATTGTGATGGGTTTTTGTCATAAGACATCCTATGTGCTCATACAAACCCAAATGCTTGGATCTAGGTTTCTCTATTGTACATGCTTTGAATCCAAGACTATAAACCCTAATTCTAGCATATGGAAATTGATATTAACATATAATTAGGTTTAAGATAGTACCTTGATTGTTATGTAGTAATAACAATCCAATTCCTCCTTGAATTGACCTTGGAAAGCTGAGAGTCACAAGTGTCACTCCTCTAATGGTTCACAAACACCATAAGCAAGAGGATGAAAAGGAGAGAGGTTAGAGGCTGCCCAAAAACATGTGAAACCCTAGAAGGTTGCTTGTCAACGTTTTTGAGGCATAAGGGTCTTTATATAGTAAGGCTATTAGGGTTATCTAACAAGGAAACCCTAATTTGGTTGCTTAAGCCCTAAGCAACCCATGGAGCCCTTTTCTTAAAGCCTTGGACGACTTCATATGGGCTTCCCCATTAGAATTCGTCCACCTTATAATAAAAGGCAATCCATGGCCCTAATTGCAATTATCTTATAATTACAATTCTAGTCCCTTAAGTTTAATTAATCTCTTTTAGTCACAAAACTAATTACCAATTACTTATTGACTAATATTAATTAAACAATATGATTTCTCCGTTAATATATTAATCCCATAATATATTAATAAATCATATTTAATCCTTTCTCTCCATAATTCATCCTATCAAGTTGCTTTGGTGAAGGCAACCCAAAAGGACCATGCACCATCGGGTCAAGTACATACCAAAATAGTTATGGACTTAGACACTAATCCAACAGATTGTTGATTTTTTGAAATCGATCATTCATGTATGATGTATCTATGTTATCAGATCAAGTTGTTGATTGTCGATTTGTTGAATTCTAGTTTTCTTTTTGTTCCTTCCACTGATCAAACAAGGTTAGGGTTTAGGGTTAGAAAAATATTTCAATAGAATGATAAGGTAGATCACAACTTAATCAACCCACATTTTATTCCATGTTGATTGACAAATCTTTGATGTCTTATAGCATATACGTTTTCCAAATGTCCAAGTTTCACCAAATTAACAATGGGATAATCCAAAAAGAGCATTTCAAGTTTAGGCACAAAAACTGAGAAGAAATGCATTTGATTCATGTAAATATATTTGTTCTAGGTTCTATGTTCTAGGTTCTAATAGAGACCAAAATAACTTAGTGTGCACTCCAAAATAATGAAAGATGTTAAGTTTTAACATCCCAAATTTCAGTTTCATATGCTCCAAATTGTTGAACTTACACAACAAATAACACTGAAGGGCTGAAGAGTGATGGATTACATCTAGGAAACCTTTCAATTTGGTCACAAAAACTAACAACCATTGATCAAAATAGAAAACACTGTTGCAACTTCAACAAGCTGTTTAAGGTACATATAACATACATAGGTGACTTGTTATCTTCTTTTTTTTTTTTAAAAAAAACTTTAATTTATATAGTTTAATTCGTTACACGTTAGGGCCTAAGGCCTTTTTATCGGCTCGTCCCGGGCATTTGAATCCTCAGGGCCGGCCCTGAAGGATTGATTGTGCAATGTATTGAACTTTCGGGATTGGAGACTATGTCTTGGGGGTAATTAGTAGCTCGGTTTAGAGCAGAGGTTACTTCAGCTATTTCAGTTCAACCATTGACGATTGAGTTGGTGAGTTTGTCAGGGTGCAAGACCCTGAATGATATGGACCCCAAAACCGAAAATGGAAGATTGAGTCGAACTACCTCGATGAGAGAGGTTAAGGTGATATCATTTTTAATCATCTAAAGCCATTGATGTGGTTGGGATTCAAGAAATGCTATCTGGTTTTTGGAAGTTGTGTTGTTTTGGGAAGGGTTACTTATGGTGCACTAGTTTGGTAAGCACTGGTCATCAACAGATTGATCATTGGAACGTTAGAAGGATTGAGAATCTTTCAATTTTCATGTGCCAAGCGGACTAAGTCGAATCTAAGTGGGGGAGAATCGCGTAGGTATTTAGGACAGGAGCAGGTATGAGACCGGGATGAGTCTTTCATCCCCATCGAGGAAAAATGGTGGCCCAAGTGGCTATTTGGTTTGAGGTTTGTGTGAGTTTGAAGTTCAGAAAAACTCCCCAGCGTTTGAATCGCATATTCTTTGGGGATTGATAGCAAAATTTAGAGAAGCGGGTTGGGGCTCCAGTCATGAATTGATTTCAGTTCGGGTGTTCGTTTGAGTGCGTGCTCAACTCCGTATGCGATTCGAATCGATAGATTAGGGGTAAGGCATTGGGTTGCGGTTGTGTTAGGGTAAAAGTGTTGTAAGACTACGGGGGAGTCATAACATTCACTAATGTTCAGTTAGGGTGAAAGTGCTATAAGACTATGGGGGATCCATAGAATTCACTAATGGTCAGTTAGGATGAAAGTGTTGTAAGACTACGGAGGAGCTGTAGCATTCACTAACGGTCAGTTAGGATGAAAGTGTTGTAACACTATGGGGGAGCCATAGCATTCACTAAGGGTCAGTGGGAGTGAAAGTGTTGTAAGACTACGGGGGAGCCATAGCATTCAATAATGGTCAGTAGGAGTGAAAGAGTTGTAAGACTACGGGGGAGCCGTAGCATTCACTAATGGTCAGTAGGAGTGAAAGTGTTGTAATACTATGGGGGAGCCGTAGCATTCACTCATGGTCAGTAGGGTGAAAGTGTTGTAAGACTACGGGGGAGTCGTATCATTCACTGGTAGTCAGACAGGGTTGGAAGTTTTGTAAGTCTGCGGGGGAGCCATAGCATTCACAACCGGTCAGATAGTGCAATAAGTGCAGAAGGACTACAGGGTAGCTGTGAAATTCAAGGATTTGTTCGGATGACTTAGGCCAGGGTGGGCCAGTTCTCAAGGATATGAGTAAGTCACAACATAATTTGAATCAGGAAACGGTAGGTCGAAGGAGACCGAGTATGATGTAAGAATACAATTATTCTAGTAGCATTCAACTGTTTGCATCGGACTCAGTGGTGACAGGTTGTCAGCCTATCATGATCAGATGGATGAAAGGATTGAAGGAACCATCAGTAGCGATATAGATAGGGCAGTTATTGTCAGACGATGTATCTTTTGGAGGTCATGTGGGACCGATGTGCTTTTGTTCCTGACTCAACAATAAGGAAGGTGTTCGATGTTCCAGACAGTTGGGTAGACATGTTGGAACAAGGGAGGTTACAGTTGTTCCTTAGGAAGGCAGTTATGTGGCAGCAAGATGAGCTGGAGTGATTTTAGTGGTTTGGAGTCCAGGTGTGGAGTTGCCTGTCATTCGGGGCATACACTAAGTTTTTGCAGTTGGATTAAATAATCTTAGAGTGGTTGATATGACCCTGTTGCGTAGCTCTCGTCTGAGTCTAACCGTTGTAGGGGTGGGTCTCCTACTCGAAGGATTATTTGAGCCTACTGACAAGTGTAGTGATCTGCAGGGATAGTTGGTCAGTGATTCTGTTCCTAACAGGAAATCCCTAATATCAGACGTCGAGTATTCAGTTGGGACATTTATGGGATAGATTCAACTTGGGTTCAGTACGGGCGTCTATCAGGGAGACATGCCATCTCGAGACTTCAGGTCTCAGATTGAGTAAACAGAATTATGTTGCAAGGAATTTGTTTCATCTCCTGGTTTTAGAACCTTGCATGGTTGGTCTTAGTTTCCTTGGAGCCCAGGGATATTTCGGTAAAGTGGCAGTTCGGGCTTTTGTGGAAAATGATTTTTTTTCAGAAGGCTTTAAGAAGGTATGAGTTAATAGAAGTATAGGGCTTCTCGTTACCTTTACGTAGATATAAGGATCTTCAGAATCGGGCTTAGAACGAAGAAGTTATAGCCTTTGGAAGTTTCGTGGTGTTCAGGCTTAGCCGAGTACACGGGGCGTACACAAAGAGTACACCGGGCATACTAGTGAAGAAGGCAGTACGTGGGGTGTACCTTGAAGTACGCTAGGCGCACTGACCAGGATGGTCACGAATGTTCTTCGGAGTACGCTGGGCGTATCGTAATTACGTTGGGCGTACCATAATTACGTTGGGCGTACGCTAGTCAGATCAGAACCCTATTTTAGGGTCTTGGACCCTATTTAAGCCCCTTGTCTCATAACCTAACGCTAATATCTTTAGCCTACACACTCTAAAACCCTAGAAATCGTCATATATCATTCATAGTGACATTTTGAGCTTATGGAGTCCATTTTTGGGATGTTTGGCCCATTTTCCAGAAGATGGAGCTTGTTGCAAAGATGGGAATCAAGGATGAGCTTATGGATCTGGCTTTTGGGACTCATTCTCAGCTTGATGATGGTATAAAGCTTTAAACTTGATCATTCATCTCTTAGATCTACCATTTGTGAGTTTTTGTTCATTTTGGTCCCAAGTATGAGATCTAGTGGTCTTGATTTCATTCGAGGAGCTTTGAGTTGTCCCTCCTAGTGATTCTGAGGTTCAAGGTCCATAAAGTAGGTACCTTTAGAGTTTAAGATCATCTATGTTGGACTTTGAGCCATTTCCATGAAAGTAGAATGCTATTTGGACTTATTGAGGGCATGCCAAGTCACCAAGTTAGTGACTTTATGGGTTTAGACATTATGTGGGACTCAGATCTGTGGTTTGGACTTATAACTCAAAGCATTAAGTGCTTAATGGCAGAAGTGAGGCTAGAGGGTAGTACGTGGGGCGTACAAGCCAGTACGCGCAACGTACAAGCCATTAAGGGAGTACGCGCAACGTACGCCCTATGTACTTAGCCAAGTTGGGTTTCGGACTTTGGGCTTTGGGTTTGGGCAATCTGTTTGGGTCCTATATTCTTAGGCCCTAATGGACCATCAAAGTGATCATGTTCTAGACTAAATGAAGGATTGGATCTTAGGTTAGGGCCCAATAAGGAGCGTGGGCCCAATTTGTAAAATTGGGCCATTCATGGGCCTTTATGGGTCTTATGGTTTTGGACTTTGTGTTTTGGGTCCTGTTGGGCCATCAGGGTTTAGGGTTGATATTTATTTGTGGAGGCCCATTATGGTTTTGAGCCCAAATTGGAAAATTGGGCCATGGGTTATGTCTTAGGGAATTTTTGGTAATTGGGCCTTGTGGACTATTGGGTTTCGGCCAAATTTGGAAATTGGGCCATTAAAAGAGTTATGTTCATTATAGTGTCGGGCTTTTGTGTTGGGATTGGGCCTTAGTTTTGGATCACACTGGGCCAGGGGTAGAATGGTCATTTTACCCCATGCATGGATTAAAGATTATGGTACAAGACCCGGTTGCTAATTGGGTATATTGATCGTTATTGATAGCTCAGGAAGTGGACATGACAACAACTAAGGATTTCATTCGGGAAGCGTCTGCATTCAAGGTGAGTTTTCTCACCATACCAATTGGTCTAAGGCACCAAGGCCGACCCATTTTATGTTATGTGGTACACTAGCTGTAGTTGAGATATATGGTATGATAGTTAGCTTTATGCTAAGTGGTATGCTAGTGATTATATGATATTTGTATGCAAGTCCCCGAGGGAGGGGGGAGCCCGTGGCAGTTAGATATAAGACCATGTGGGGGATCCCATGGCATGATGGTATAAGACCCTGGGGGGAGCCACGACATCCTTCTATGTTTATGTATGTGTTATGTAGTATGATAGATACTTTTGTGATATATGATATGCTAGTTGATTATGTGGTCATGCATGGAAGACCCCGGGGGATCCCGTGGCAGTTTGATATAAGACTATGTGGGGGAGCCCATGGCACTCCTAGGTAAAGACCATGGGGGAGCCCATAGCATGAAGGTATAAGACCCTGGGGGATCCCACAACATCCTTATATGGTAGTATGCATGGCTTATGTGATATATGTAGCTTTATAGCTAATATGGTATGTGTTATGTGGATTGCGTGGGGTATGCTTTGGGGGACTCTCTAAGCTTTGTGCTTCGGTTTACAGTTTTGGTTTCAGGTGTCATCGATTTAGAAAAGAAAGGCTTGGATTGATCGCAATACACACACCTATGATTTCCGCAATGAATGATTTTGGGATGAACTCTGATAAATATTTTACTTAATGATGATTTGAAATGTTTCAAATAAATGGTATCAATGTTTTAGCTATATTAAAAATGAAATTTTTACCCTTGATTTTTGGGTCGTTACAAGCCTAAGAGCAACGAGAATGGATCAAGATGCATCAATTGAATAATGAAGCCAAGGTGAGTTATATCCCTTTTTTTAGATTAAGTGTGTGTGTGTGTGTATATATATATATATATATATATATATATATATATATATATATATATATATATATAAGAGTTGATGGGTTTTGAGGATCATTAGACAACATTAAAAAGACAACGGAAGCAACATAGTTTGATCCTCAATAGGCCGAACACCAGATCAATGAAAAACCTATCAATCGCAACTTTAATATGCGAGAATTCATACCTTTTTAAAGTCGTAGAAACCCTCGTAGATTCTTGATTGTTTGATGAGCGCTAAGAGTCCAACGTAGAACTCCTCTTTCATAGTCACACCCAAGGCACTTAGATCAACAGCATTCGACAACAACTAATCCTCCAAACACATTGAACAGTAACCCAAAAATCCTAGTATTAATAATAATATTACAAAGTGTTATGATTGTGGGCACCATTCTCCTTCACTCTCACTTGCACAAGTTACCAAAATTATATGGTCTAATATCCACTAGTAATTAGTAGAGAGTATACAACCAAATGTACTTGCCATACTCACAACATAGAGCCGTGAGACAACCCTTAGGTAAGTGATCAAATATTCCTTTGTTTCTTCAAGATATTTGGATGAACGTTAGACATAGATATAGTCAATTTTAAACATTCAGGATTCTATTTCCCGAAAACCGACTTTGATCTGAGCATGAATATGCATTATAAATGTTAACACCAAATCATCGAGGGACCCAAAGATATCGACTCCAACTATCTAAACAAGAAGTGAAGAAATGAACTTTAACTACATAGATTCCACCTATTCCTCATGTCATATCTAGCCAATCGCTATATGATTGTGATTTACAAACAACGTTGGGGAGATACCAAGACATAACATATTGTAGGAGAAAATCTCATGCATCTCTATTTGAAGAATATATGATATTAACATCTTAGAATTACGTGTGACATAATCCATGAAGTAATCTCTAAGTGTTGGTTGCTCCAATACCTTAAAATCTTCATTTAAAGTACTTATGAGTATTGATCGCAAACTTTGCTATGTTCATCCCTATGAACAATCTACTAATGTTCCATAACAATATTAAATCACTACATACTTCCAGGAGTAGAACCAATTATGGAAATTTGAATAATTTATAATATTTTGGAAGTGGTTCTAAACATGAAAATTGAAACACAATGATGTTCTAAATGAAATGACCGAACTCCATCAAATATTAGGTTTTCCCCTTAATAATCGTCGGATCAAATAGAGACCACAACCGCATCAGTTCTTAAATTAAGACAAATTAAACTAAAATTTCACAACTTAATACAGATGAAAGTATAATAACATTAGATCTTTATGTGACTACTACCCTTAATTAGGGCTTTATTTTAAAGGCATGAATCAACAAAATTCTCTTTAGTGGACTATGACATCTACTTACTAAGTATTTAACATGTGATCTTCTGTGACTTAGGATCTATACTTATGAAACATCCCAAAAACATGGTCCAAAAATTTCGTTTTGAAATAATATAAAAACCATAATCATCCATAATCAATAAGAAAACCAAGTGTCATGCATCTCAAAATCTCATATCAAATACTATATCAAACAAATGAGAAAATATATATATATATATATATATATATATATATATATATATCAGAGTCTCAATAAATCCCAGGCTGGAAGCTGTGGTATGTGCCATGCGATCATCCCAAGCCCTTCCCTTTGCTAGAATAAGTACCTGAAACCAAAACTAAAAACTGTAAGCACGAAGCTTAGCGAGCTCCCCCAAACTACCACATACCATACAATAGCACATATAACAAGTATTGGGCCTTGCCCAGTGCATTGGGCCCCACCCGGCATCGGACCTTAGTGTGGAATAACTTGGGCCCTGCCCAGTGCATCGGGCCCCACCCGACATCGGACCAAAGTTCGGAATAACTTGGGCCCCGCTCACTGCATCGGGCCCCGCCCGACATCGGACCGAAGTCCGGAATAAACTAAACATAACATGAAAGTAAACATATAACATATTCACATAAACTACATCGGGCTTGCCCGACATCGGATCAGAGTCTGGAACATATAACACATAACATAAATATGCATGGATCACATAGACATCAAGCACACATAACTACTTCTCGGTACCACCCCGGCATCGGACCGAAGTTCGGAATATATATATATATATATATATATATATATATATATATATATATATATATATATATATATATATATATATATATATATATATATAAACTGCGTCAAGCTAACCCCGGCATCGGGCTTACCCCGACATACTGTAACTATATAAATGGGTCGGCATTGGTGCCTTAGACCCGTTCTTACTGAAGGAAAACCCACCTCGAGAGACTGAACGCTGCAAATCTTGGTGAGAAATCTCTTTCTGCTGCTCCGGCGACTCTCCGGCTATAAATTTCCATAAAGGTACATTGTCGAAAACTGATAACTGATCTTAGGGTAAAATGACCATTTTACCCTTGGCTAAAGTCAACATCATGATCGAAGTCAACATCCAGTTGAATCGACTCGTCGAGTTCGTCCGCCAACTCACCGAGTCCCTATTCTTTCTTTGTCCCCAACTCGACTCTACTCGTCGAGTCTAGCAAGAACTCGACGATTTCTCCTTCAATCAACATCGGGACAATCTTAAACTGACTCGCCGAGTTCCTCTTTGAACTCGTCGAGTTCATATTCATCATATGAGTGTGTCTAGTCTGTGACTCACCGAGTTGTATGAACAACTCGTCGAGTCCATCTTCATGGGTTGGGAGATTGCCTTGGACTTGTCGAGTGTGTTCATCCACTCACCGAGTCCCATAGTTTCCAGGTCCATATCTACGTCTATTTTGTTGAGTCCCCCTTCTAGACTCAACTAGATCCCTTCGAATCAGAAAAGGTTGTGGAATTAAACCCCCGACTCGGCGAGTCCCATGAGCGACTCGTCAAGTCGACTTATGTCCAAGTCCATAACTTGATTTCGGTTGTGCAAATCTCATCCCAAAGGTAGATCTAGGCTCCTAAGGCCGATATAACACGTAAAGTCATGAACTTTACATCCATGCATGAGACTTTTAAGCTTAAAGGACCAAAAATGGAGTTTATTACATGTGATGGGACATCGATCCGAACCACCTCTTCACTCTCTTCTCTTCTCTTGATGACAGCTAGGGCAGAGAGATCTGCGAGGTCACAACAGAGAAGCCCGTTAGAGCCGCCCCAGGGACTATGCCTCGTGAGTGGGCTCTGATGGTCAAGTTAGATCATTTGGTAGATATGAGATGGTTCTCTTTAGCTGGAGAGAACCATCTTGGTGTTGGTGGTGGTGTATGGTGGCTGACGGAGGCGGGTGGCGGCTGAGCCACCCGACCGAAGTATAGTATGGCGGCTGAGCCAAGTGGAAGATCCCTCTCCATGGAGGAGATACTATTAATTATATAGGGACAATTAGGTCAAGGGGAATTAGGTCAAGCCTTGAGCCAGCCCAATTCAGGCCCAGCTAGCAATGAGTTGGGCGAGGCCGCCCAGAGGCGTCGGGCAAGGCTTGCGGGCGCGTACCAGGTAAGGCTGGCGGGTGCGCACCAGGAAAGGCTGGAAAGGGAGTGCTAAGCTAGGGAGCTCTAGGCCAGGCCAGCAAGAGAGTTCCCAGCAGGGCTGGCAAGGGAGAGCCAGGTCGGGCCGGCGGGAGAGTCCCCAACAAGGCTGGCAAGGGAGTCCCCAGCAAGGCTGGCAAGGGAGCGCCAGGCGAGGCTGGCGCGCCAGAGCTATCTAGGCCATGTTAATGGACCATATATCAACAACATGCATGGGGTTCTCATGGCCATAGAGATGGCACCTTTATGCCATGAGGTCCCTCCAAGGTTCCAGATCTGAAGCTTCTTCCATAATTTAGTGTTGGGTTATGAGAATTCTAACACTCCTAAGTGTACATGCAACCCTAAATACCTTGGATCTATGTTTTCTCCATGAAGCTTGAGTGCCTAGTGCCCCAAGTATGACACCTCAAATGGTTCACATAACACCATGAACACTTGGAATAACCTTGATAATAAGGATATTTTGGTTCTCTCCAGTAAAATCCGCCTTGCCCTTTTGTGTACACACACTAGTCCCAATTTCACCAACCAAGGAAATCTTTATATAGTGTGGAGATTAGGGTTAAACCCTAATACCCATGACCTTTCATTTCATATGATCCATGGGTTAAACACTCTGTGGACTATCCATGAAAGCTTAGCACAACCTAAATGAACTTAGCCCATCACACACATATATCTAAGAGTCCATATTTAATTAGTTCCTTTTTGATCACTTAATTAATTACAAATTAATTCTTGATCAATAATAATTAAATAATATGATTATATATTAATATATTGGAACTTATAATATGTTAATATAAATCACTAGTATCCTTTTTCCTCATCTTATCAATCCAATTGTCCCGATGCCATGCAACCCAAATGGACCATGCCGGGTCGGGTCAAGTCTTACTAATTCTAGTTATGGACTTAGACATTAATCCAACAGTCTCCCACTTGAATAAGTCTAAAACTATTATTGCAAGTATGACTTCATAACCCGACTAGCAATCGTCTCTCTCAAAAGCTTCTGTCGAACTCTAACCTAGTCGATGAACTCTGACCTTTATCGATGACTTGTCCATTAGATAAGGGATCATATATTCCTCTATTATAGATATTATATAGAGTGAGACATGGATTATAAATCATTCTCTCTGTCTATTTGTTGTTTCCCAATTTCTGATTCATGATGACTGACTGATTGAACAGATCAAATCAGTCCTGGCTTGGCCAAGCACTCACATGTATCATCATTAAATCATCGAGGGGCCCACAGATATCGCTTTTAACCCGAAGGTAAAAGGAATGGATAAACTTCGACTCATATGGCTTGTTCTACTACTTGTTGAATCATACACAAAGGCACGTTTTATAACATCGAGTTACCAATGCGTTTTCATGCAATCAATGTATAACCAACTCATAGTAACAACTCATATCTCTAGGTGTGAAGACTATACGATATTACCATCTCATGATCACTCGTGATAAAATCCATGAAGTCATTCAAATAAGCGTGGGTTGAATCCAATACTTAGAACTTATGAGCACTCATGAGTGTTGTAGCACCACTTTGTCCAACATCTTAGACCTCTACAAGCCAACCCATGACAGTCTTGATTCATATCTACATCCAACATATGGTCTCAGAACTTATGAACATAAAAAAAACACCTTTTATTTATCACCATATTGATTACACATTATTCATTGTATACTGTTTCAAACTATCAACTTTATACTTGAATTAAAAACACTAGTTGTCCCATGCTCCAAGCATGTACACTATGTTTTTTAAACAATAGCTTTTCCATACACCAATTATGCACTCTATATTCGTCTATGATCCTTACTTTGTGAACTAGATCGATTGAACATGATTTCAATGATTCTCTTTTCACACTCCCAAATCCTTATCGAAAATGTAAGAATTCCAAATTCCTATCATTTATCGAAATCTGTTAGATTTTAAACTTATATACATTGATCCTCTTGTAATGATTATGCACAAAGTCACAAAGACATTTCAACAGACATTACAGAGTATTCCAATGGAGATCAACTCCATGGAAACATCCTTATTGCATTAAGTTTTCCTAATCTTACACAAATTGAACAACTTCCACCTATGGAATCATTTCCATATTCCCATTTTGACTATCACCTCTAAACAAGAGTTGCCTTTTTTCAGAATATGTCAATATGGTCCTTCCAAAATTCACACTATACTTCCAATTGTCGCTGAGCAACCAATCTTTGGTAAACCTTAGATTGTCCTCGACAATTTCTTAATCATTTTAGTCCTATCCAATTCTAGACTTTTCCCTCCTTAATGCCCTGAGCATTTGGAAAATTTAGAAAGGATGAATATTATAGCACATGCAATCGATCCTTTACCCGAAGCATATGGGACACGATTCATGGTGTCTCACATAAAGACATGACGCTACACCAATCTTTTGCTACAATATTTCTATTTCTATTTGCCAAGTTCTCATAATTCAGATTATGAAAATGGATGTTGTAATCATAATGGAATTTTAGAATGCAAATAATGGATCCATATATATAATTTCCTTATGTTGAACCATTCCAACACAAAATTCATATATATATCCTTGACCAAATATGATTAAAACCTCAATCTAAGCTTTTTGAATTGAAATGAAGTATAATTTCCTCTCCCTTAATTATAGCAAAACAACTTTTCAACCCCTACAACTTCACGAATTAAAACTTTTGTTTTCTATAATTAACATCGCTAACTTGCAATATTAATCTTAATTATCATGCTCCCACTAACATGATGATTATTAGCATAACACTTATGCTCCCACTAGCTTTGACATGTACTCAGAAATTAGCTAGACTTCTAGAAAAACAATAAATTATTGACTTTCTTACCAAAGTTCAGATTTCTGATACGAGATGCTTTGATATTACTTTATCAATATCATACACCTTATCTTAGATAGTTCACATGTGTGTCTAAACAATTTAAAAACTATGAAAAGGGATGTAGTAATCATAGTCTCGATTGTTTAGACCTTTGTTATTTCTCATAAGTCCATGTTAGTGTGCCGGTTAACCACGCAAGCTCCACTAACGACTTTGAGAGTGCAAAGATTGCTATCTACTTAAAATCTATTTGGTGGAAGTGCTTACTCACCATCATTTTCATGAATCGGAGAGAAACCTTATGACCCTTAGATTTTATGGTGTATGTGTTCTTATCCACGTGAATTTGTCAAAACCATAATCACAAGACTAGGTTAGTGACAAATCCAAACTCTTATGGATTGAACTTGTGCAGTCTTAACTTCTTGCCACCTGGCAGCTCAAGGGCTTGCCATTGCTTCCAAGTTGTTATGCAACCAATTGAGAACTCTAAGAATTTGTATGCAAAGCCAACTTTAACTGGAATGGGAACAGAAATAGAAATATGTCAACACGATAGGTTATAAACCTCACGTCGTGTGCTATTGTCAAACTACAGGTTTTTATTCTTGATTAAATCTAGAAATTCTTCCAGGATCTTTAAGACTCCCACTGTCCTCTTGACATATAAGACTATCTTGCCAAATGTTCAAGAGATAGTGCAGATTCTTTATCAAGACAAACACTTCACACAATTGGCCTTAGTTGGTCTTTGTTTTATCCAAAACATCACAACTTTCCAATTCCAAATGTACAAGAGTAGGATACTTTTACTCTTACATTTGGCTAGTGTTAAGAAACCTTCCTTTAAGATATGTCACTCAAGTTACAATCTTGGAGTATGACTCTAAGAATTGTTTTTGGAACGAGGTATGAATCATCTTCTTGATTTGACCACTTCAACAATTCATAGCTCCTCTTCTTAGCTATCAGAATGCACTTAGAGGATGAATTGTGATAAGGTCTCTTAATCATTAAGATGATCGTATAACATGATACTAAATTACTCTCCCATCCTTTCAGATTTGAGAAACTTTTATCCTTCTGCCTAATTTGATTCTTCTCATTCGTTCTGCCATACATCGAAAATTTTCCAATGTATCGGAATTACACTTAAACTTGTAAGTGTAACCATATTTACTAAACTTTAGTAAATCATGACGAATAGTCTTATAGATCTTTTGTGGTGGACTTGATCAGTGCACAAGAATGTGTACTCGATCCATTAGTCCTTCACTTGACTCACATATAAATGTGATCAAGGAACTAGTCTTAATTTTCCAAAGCTGAAAGTTCTCATTCATCATACTGTACAACTTGTATGATTCCAAGTTTCTATCCAATTGAAACTTGGGTGATGAGAATCTTTCCTTGTTTGGTAGGTTTAGACACTACCACAAATGAAAAAATCAAATCCACTTTCCAATATTGCTATCAATGGAATCATATAAACAACAATCTTTCACAAATGCCATTGTAAGGATACTTAGAATAAATAAAACCAAATTTTTTTTCAAACTTTGTGGAAAACTTATCCTTACAATGCAAAAGCATATGAAAAACTTGTTGTTATCTATTCCTAAGCAATATTACATAACTCCTAAGTAACAACTCAAAATTCTGATCACCGAACCATGCGATCAAAATCCATCTTCGCGATTAGAATCAGCATATACTTCCTTCTTTGATTCTTAAAACATAAATATGTGACCTAGTCACATCATGTAATAAGAATCTCATAATAGAAACTTAACAGAGTTTGATAGTGGACTTTACCTGAAGTAGAGTCAAACTTATTGACTTTAACATCCTTAGGTAAATTTGGCAGCTTCGCAATCAATGCCCCTTCCTTTGGCAATTTAACATATGGACCCTTTGGTAATGGTACATGGGACTATCACAGACTTAGCTTTTCTCTTTACCATTTGGTCAACCGAGTTGACTACGGCCGATCCCTTTCCATTGGGAAGAGAATGCTTTTTCTGGATTTCCAGTGTCACCATTGTCAATTTCCATAAAGTTTTAGGAAGTTGATCTTCTAATCAAATTTTCTTTACTAGCCTTCCAAATCATTGTTGATTCAGTAGCACCAAGCAAATAGATAAGACCATTAAGGGTCTTGTCATAGTCTGTTTCATAGGAGTCCCAAAGGAACTCACTATGTGATTTAGAAAGTGATTGAACCACCAACTTTCTCAAGACTTTGACACCTAACTCTCCCGGCTTGTCAATATGTAACTTCATCTCCAAGATGTGATAACACCTAGACCTTGCCTTGCCAATAGGGCTTGAGTGACCTTGAACTTGTGGGTTAAGGAGAATAATTGGAAGTAGTGGAGGAAGTGAAGTTCCAAGAGATTTGGGAGGATCATAGATGTCTAAACCAGACATCTTTTTGGGAGATATTCAAGATAGTTGATCTAAAGTCTTTAATATAACACCCAATATGACATATTAAGGCTAGGACCCAACAAACTATTTTATAACTTGGAAGAGGGATGCCGTAATCCAAGCTATAAAATATTTGAAGGTAGGTGAATGACGATTCACCAATTTCCACCAAGATAAACGAAATGTATTATTAGGTTTTAATTTGTTTTGAAACTCCTAGATTCTTTTGAGATTCATTGAAATTTTCAATGGCATGTTTCAATCTCGAGTGTGCCCTTCAGGTTTTGCGACTGGGATGCCGAGGATCACAAAACAAGGTGTGAATTAACCACGCAAATTACTTGGTACCCTTAATATTTACCCCTTAATCGATGTGCCGGTTAACCCCACGCGCACCACCGATACTATGATAAACATTAAGTTACCCTTTTCCTACCTTGTTAAATACGAATCAGTGTGCCGGTTAACCACACACATTCCACTAATCGACTTAAACAAAGTGCAAAGTGTAATTTCATGGATTAGCACCTTATTCACATTTTCATAAAGTAACTAAGATTGGGAATTATAAAAAACATTTAGTTACTTTATATTTATCATTAATATTTTTAATGAAGGGAGAAATATAGTCCTTGTCCTACATGTTCGGCTAACAACCCTCCACTAGTCAAGGAAGCGGTGGGTGAGAGTGGACACCCATTAAACTGCCATTTTATAAGCAGTAACCTTATACCCCCTTATAGACCGGCTTCGTGAATGAGGCCTAGTAATGGTAAGACGACTTGCTCTTATACATATATATAAATATTATTAACTTATAATATTATAAAGTATAAGGGTCGAATTTTAACTTTTAAAATTTCAAGGGCTTAACTTGGTATTAAAGTATTCATGGGAAAACTTTACAAATCCAAAACTTGAGGGCAAGTTTTTGAAACTATTCAAAACTTTTCATTTCATAACTTAAGAGTTTAATGGTTCATTAAAAATGAAGACTCTTCATTTTTTTATGTAACCTCTTATTCTTTAATAACACTTTTAAAGAAGCGACTCTTAAACATCCATAACTTGAGGACAAGTTATGGAGTCATAATACTATTTAATGAAAAATACTCTTCATTTTTTTTATGTAACCTATGACACTTTTATGAGTTTTAAGATTCATAAATGCGACCTTTTATGTAACTTGAGGACAAGTTACAAAAACGTATTTTATGAACTACCTCTAGATTAATTAGGATTGAAAACAACTAAAACACAATTTTTTTTCCATTAATCTAAACTAACTCATAAATCAAGGAAACATAAAACTTTTGGTAATCCATAACTTATGGAGTTAAATGCTTATTTTATGATGAAACTTTTCATGTTTCTTTTAAAACATTAACAACAAATTTTGTAACTCCATAAAAACTTTGAATCAATTTTTTTTAAAACCTTTTCATATCCATAACTTATGGAGGTTTCAAAAAAAACTCTTTAGATCAAACTTTTAAAACTAATAAAGTAATCATATCATTTTATCTTTTACTAAATTTGACCTAATTCAACTCATATAGCAAATTATTCAAATTTCACAAATAATTAGTTTTTCACAAAAACAAGTAATTATCTTAAAATTTGACAAATGTTATGTTTTTTTTCCCTTTTTTTCAACTTTGAAAATAAAACATTTCCATCAATATAACAGAAAACAACCCATGGCTCTGATACCACTGTTGGGTTATGAGCATTCTAACACTCCTAAGTGTACATGCAACCCTAAATACCTTGGACCTATGTTTTCTCTATTATACATACAAATATGAATATCCAAGGTATTATCCTAACTAGCATACCAAAACATTGATACTAGGGTAATAAAACAGATAGAATACATACCTTGTTTGTGACAACCCGAAATTTCCATTCTGTACAAACATTGTGAAGTCAATAGAAGTTAGATCAGTTGCAGTGAATTTCAGACTTTTCCGAATAAGTTTGAGTATTTCAGGGTTTACATTTCAGGAGATATCAGGAGAGTGGATGCACATGGGTTTGTGAAACTCGAGTATTTCAAAGCCTTATGATATTAGAGTTCATTTCTTGAATAAAAATATTTTCTGCAAAAAATCCCAGGACTATATATATATATATATATATATATATATATATATATATATATATATATATATATATATATATATATATATATATATATATATATATATATATATATATATGATTCTTAACCAAATTATTTCATTAGTTACATTTCCAACTAGAGAAAAGCCATTTTCTCTCTCTCGGATCTTCGGGTTTTCATCCCAAATCGTGAGTATACTTCTCTAGTTGTTTTATAATGCTTATAATGTGCTTAATAACATAGATTTAATAGCAAAACAACTAGATTCGGGAGTTTACCGCCCAAGAACGTTCTTGAAGAGTAAACTCCTATATAAGGCTTAAATGATGTCTAGTCCTTTCCCCGTGTTAGGAAACTATGTTAGGCTTGTATATAGGTGTATTTAAGACTAGAAATCATCAAATAACATCAAGATTTAGGTGTTCACGGCCCAAGAAGTTCTTGGACTGTGAACTCCAAAAACAAGGACCAAAAAGTGCTTTTAACACTCCTAAAGCTTTGGACAATTACCTAGATTTACTCCTAGTTATTTGAGGGACCTTAAAACATCATAAACCCCTCCCACAGAAAGATTACGGCCGTAATCTCTAAGGGAAAAGGCTCTTGGGCCGTAAACATGAAAGAAGGGCACCAATGTGTGCCTAAGGCCTTCATTAGCCTTAGATAAATGTATAGAACCTATCCTACATGAGTTTGGGACTTGAAAGCAAAAAAATATCCACTTCCATATGAGTTTACGGCAGTAAACTCAAAAGGAAATGGCCTTTGGGCCGAAAACTCCTAGAAAGAGTGTTTTGATTCCCTAAACCCTTCCAAGGATTAAACCACCAAGTCAAATTGCTTCTAGAAATCATTTAGGACTTCAAAACACAAAATGACACTAAGTCTATGAGTTCACGTCCGTAAACACAAGGGTTTACGATCGTAAACTCCTTGTGTGGAGTTTAATGAAGAGTAAACACATACATAAGGTCTTTTGGAACCCCAAACCCCTTTAGCCTTGTCCCACAACAACTTAGATGCAACCCTTAGGACTTATAACACTTATACAAAGTGTTTTCATGTTCTAGAGTGTCACAACTTAATTTATTAGTTATTAATTGGCTAATTAGTTATATATATGTTCATTATATGATAACTAGGATCGTGCGTGTGTACAAGTCTCCGTTTGCCACCTAGCATAGTAACCGACACTTCAATCCAATCCACTCACCACAAGTGAGTTCATACCCCTTTAATTAACCTTTGAAATACTTTTATATGTTTTAAATGCTTTTATGGGGGGAATACAAGTTGAATAATTATAGTTATTACATCAATCACATGTGATTAATAACTATAAAACCAATGATTTTATTTCCGTTCAAATTGTTTATCAAACTGTTTTACTTCAAACTACTTTACAAACTCTTTTACTTATCAAATACTTTTACTTAAACTTTGTTATACTTATAGTAAATTGCATGCCCGTATATGTATAGTTATATAAGCAATGTTTAAAAGGCTTAGGAAGGCCGTCCGCCCTGTTTCCTTTTCCTCGATTTAGATGTGGTCTGGTGGGATATCAGGTAGTCGTCCGAAGGTCGTTTCAATATTGATTATATATCATGTGTACATATATAGACATAAAAGTGCTTCCATATTCATGCGTACTAGTTACATCATTAGTAAGCTACCATCGGGGTAGCATAGGATCATACTTATACTATTGCTAGATCAATGAGTCAGTTCATTCATGAGTCAATACTTATTACTATGAGAACATATACATTACATTACTATGAGAACATATACAACTATACTAGAGGAAGAACATATACAACTATACTAGAGGAAGAACATATACAACTATACTAGAAAGAGAACATATACAACGATACTAGCACGAGTAACAATACATTACATATACATAAATACGTTGAAAAAATTGTGATCCTGTATCGGAGCATGACTTCAATGTCATGGCCCAAGTTGTAGCCAGAGTCTCTTGAAGGGAGAGCGTGATTTTGCATATAGATCTATACTGGATTGACTATCCTACACCTTGCTGCTAGCTACAGCCAGACCTGCAGGTCTGCGGGTGCCAAACGTCATTTCTTTTTACGACCATACCTTTGTCGTTGTTTCCAGCCGATAGTATGGTACAATTAATCACATGATACCTTAATATAAATCTGGTTTAAGGTAGTTAGTACAATAGTAGTTCCTATAATACAACACTACAGTACTATAGTAATTTACCCGTTACATATATTTAGTGATTATTTCACTTAAACATTAATGTACAAACTATATTTTGTTAATGATAGTTAAACTTGGGAAATTACACACTTTTACAACAAACGAACATACGAAATAGTTAAGCCTTGGTAGAAGGCTACTTTAATAGAAAATATAGGTTTTTCTAGGAGATTCAAACTTTTACAAACACTTACAAACATTTACATACCTTTTACAAACTCTTACTTAAAACCATGTTCAAACGTTTTGATAACAAACACCGACACTAAAATACTTATGAACTCACCAGCTTAGTGCTGATAAATTCTTTCAAAATAACTTGTATTCTCAGGTCGACAGTAGATAGGTACTGAGGCCAGCTTTTGAGAAGATTGAGCGCATACAAGACTCATCTTATTATTTTGATATACTTTTTGGTGTCTATAACTGTACAGAACACACTTGTATTAAAATTATATATTTAATGCAATGGATGATGTTGTTTGCTTATTTACTGTTATACTGTGTTGTGATACTTTACATGACGTCCTCCGCCCCAGAACGTTTCCGACGTTCTTGGTTTTGGGGTGTGACATTGTTGTTGTTGCTCGACTCCATGAAGCTTGAGTTCCTAGTGCCCCAAGTGTGGCACCTCAAATGGTTCACACAACACCATGAACACTTGGAATAACCTTGAGAATAAGTATATTTTGGTTCTCTCAAGTGAAATTGTCCTTGCCTTTTTGTGTACACACACTAGTCCCAATTTCACCAACCAAGGACATCTTTATATAGTGTGAAGATTAGGATTAAACCCTAATACCCATGACCTTTCATTTCATATGATCCATGGGTTAAACACTCCATGTACTATCCATGAAAGCTTAGCCCAACCTAAATGAACTTGGCCCATCACACACATATATCTAAGAGTCCATATTTAATTAGTTCCTTTTTGATCACTTAATTATTTACAAATTAATTCTGGATCAATACTAATTAAATAATATGATTATATAACAATATATTAGAACTTATAATATATAAATATAAATCACTAGTATCATTTTTCCTCATCTTAACAATCCAATTGTCCCGATGCCATGCAACCTAAATGGACCATGCTGGGTCGGGTCAAGTCTTACCAATTATAGTTATGGACTTATACATTAATCCAACATTTAGATCTAATACATAGGAGGTCAAGATAGGGGCTATTTACCTCAAATACACTGGAAATGTAACCAAACTCGGAATCCACTGACTTGTTCCTTGATTCACCAAACTTCCCTTCCTTCTTCTAGCTTCAAATCAAAATGCAAAAGAACAATATAGCTCAAAGATGCTCACAACTAATTAGGGTTTCGAGGACAGGACATGGGGGTGATGGAGGCTGGGGTGGAAGCCTCATAAGTTTTTTAAATAGGGTGCAAACCCTCCAATTTAGGGTTTCACTCAGACAGCTCCTACTCACCGAGTCGGTCTTCCGACTCGTCGAGTAGGCCACTTAATCCCTCGACCCGGAGTCAATCCTACACAACGAGTTGAGCCTTCAACTCGTCGACTCCAAGGATAAAAATATGGAGTTTGACTTAAATTTAAATGCGTACCTGATACCGGGTGTTACAATTTGTCCCCCACTTGTCTTAGACTTCATCCTCGAAGTCAGCTGTCTCGAGAAATAGCTCTGGGTAGTGCTCCCTCATTTCCTCCTCAGGCTCCCACGTCCACTCCGAACCCTTGCGGTGCTGCCACTGTACCTTCACTAACTCTACCCTCTTGTTCCTCAGCTCCTTCGTCTTGCGATCTAAAATCGCCACGTGTCTCTCGATGTAGTTCACGCTATCGTCAACCTGTCCTCAAGAGGTATCACTGCTGAATCATCCATTAAGCACTTCTGCAACTGAGAAACATGGAATGTGATGTGGATCTGGCTGAGCTCTGCTGAAAGATCTAACCGATACACACCCCGACCCACCCGGGCCAAAACCCTAAATGGACCAATAAACCTGGGGCCCAGCTTGCCCCGCTTCCGAAACCTGATAACACCCTTCCAGAGTGACACTTTCATGAGGACCATGTCGCCCACCTGAAACTCCAAATCCGAACGACTCCTGTCCGCGTAACTCTTCTGCCGGCTATAAGCAGTCTGGAGCCTGCTCCAGACTTGCTGAATCCGCTCCGTGGTCTTGAGTACCACCTTCGTACTCCCCATGACTCTTTGGCTGACCTCACCCCAACAAATCGGGGTCCAACACTTCCTCCCATAAAGCATCTCAAAGGGAGGCTAGTCTATATTGGAGTGGTAGCAATTGTTATACGAAAATTCTGCTAACGGAAGATACGTATCCCAACTGCGACCGAAATCTAACACACATACCCGAAGCATGTCCTCGAGAGTCTGAATCGTCCTCTCGCTCTGCCCATCCGTCTGAGGGTGGAAAGCGGTGCTAAAATGGAGACGAGTACCCATCTCATCATGAAACCGCTTCCAAAACCTGGAAGTGAATCGGACGTCTCGGTCTGACACCACCGAGACAGGCACTCTATGACGTGCAACTACCTCTCGAACATAAATCTCGGCCAACTTCTCGGCCGAGATGCTCTCCTGGATTGGTATAAAATGGGTGCTCTTGGTCAACCGATCCACGATGACCCATATCGAATCAACCCCGCACGCGGTCCTGGGAAGCTTAGTAATGAAATCCATAGTGATATCCTCCCATTTCCACATGAGAATGTCTAATGGCTGCATCTTATCAAGGGGCCTCTGGTGCTCTGCCTTGACCTTCCTGCAGGTCAGGCATCTCTTAACATACCCAGCTACGTCCCGCTTCATGCAGGGCCACAACGTGGATCTGGCTGAGTTCTGCTGGAAGATCTAATTGATACGCAACCGACCCACCCGGGCCAAAACCCTAAATGGACCAATGAACCTGGGGCCCAGCTTGCCCCGCTTCCGAAACCTGATAACACCCTTCCAGGGTGACGCTTTCAGGAGAACCATGTCGCCCACCTGAAACTCCAAATCTGAACGCCTCCTATCGGTGTAACTCTTCTGTCGGCTCTGAGTAGTCTGGAGCCTGCTCCAGACTTGCTGAATCCGCTCCGTGGTATTGAGTACTACCTTCATACTCCCCATGACTCTCTGGCCGACCTCACCCTAACAAATTGGGGTCCTACACTTCCTCCCATCAAGCATCTCAAAGGGAAGCTGGTCTATACTGGAGTTGTAGCTGTTTTTATACGAAATTTCTGCTAACGGAAGATATGTATCCCAACTGGGACCGAAATCTAACACACATACCCGAATCATGTCCTCGAGAGTCTGAATCGTCCTCTCGCTCTGCCCTTCCGTCTGAGGGTGGAAAGCAGTGCTAAAATGGAGACGAGTACCCATCTCGTCATGAAACCGCTTCCAAAACTTGGAAGTAAACTGGACGTCTCGGTCTGACACCACCGAGACAGGCACTCCATGACGTGCCACTACCTCTCGCACATAAATCTCGGCCAACTTCTCGGTCGAGATGCTCTCCTGGATCGTTATAAAATGGGTGCTCTTGGTCAACCAATCCACGATGACCCATATCGAATTAACCCTACGCACAGTCCTGGGAAGCTTAGTAATGAAATCCATAGTGATATCCTCCCATTTCCACACAGGAATGTATAACGGCTGCATCTTGCCGTGGGGCCTCTAGTGCTTTGCCTTGACCTTCCTGCAGGTCAAACATCTCTCCACATACCAAGCTATGTCCCGCTTCATGCAGGGCCACCAATAATCAGGTCGAAGATCTATGTACATCTTCGTTGCCCCTGGATGGATGGAGAACCGAGACTTGTGGGCCTCATCCATCAACACTTGCCGTACTCCGCCCTAGTACGGTACCCAGACCCTCCCATGCAGAGTAAACAATCCTCGACTATCGTAATCAAACGAAGCTACTCGGCCCACTATCCTCTCACACTTCTGGCGCTCTTCCTTCAGTCCCTCAACTTGCGCCTCCCTAATCTTCTCCAACAGTGGAGTAATCACTATCATCCTCAGACAGATATCTCGGATTGGAGCCGCTACCACCTTGCGGCTCAGGGCGTTGACCACTATGTTGGCCATGCTCAGGTGGTAAAGGATCTCATAATCGTAATCCTTAACCACATCTAACCACCGACGTTGCCTCATATTCAGATTTGGCTGATCCATGAAGTACCTCAAACTCTTGTGGTCCGTGTAGATAGTACACCGAACCCCGTAGTGGTAATGCCACCAAATCTTGAGGGCGAACACCACTGAACCCCGTCGGGTAAGCTATCACACGTCCCCGCTGCATCAACACGGCTCCCATACCTGTGGTCGAAGCGTCATAGTAAACTACGAAGTCATCTACTCCCTCTGGCAGGGTGAGAATCGGCCCTCGCACAATCGCTGCTTGAGCGTCTCAAAGGTTGTCTGCTGCTCAGGACCCCAGCGAAACACCACCAACTTCTTGGTTAGTCGGGTCAGCGGAACTGCTATCTTGGAGAAATCCTGGATGGATCTCCTGTAATACCCTACTAATACCAGGAAGTTCTGAATCTCGGATGGAGACCTCGGGACCTCCCATTTCATCACGACCTCTATCTTGGTCGAATCCACTAATATACCCTTCTGGTTGACAAGGTGCCCCAGAAACTGCACCTCGTGCAACCAGAACTCGCACTTGGAGAACTTTGCGAAAAGTCTGTCCCTCCTCAAGGTCTCTAGCACCTCCCTCAGGTGCTCCTCATGCTGCTCCTAAGTCTTGGAATAAACCAAGATGTCGTCAATGAATACTATCACAAACCGATCCATCATTGGTCTACATGCATGATTCATGAGGTCTATGAACGCGACTGGAGCGTTGGTGAGCCCAAATAGCATCACAACAAACTCATAATGACCATAGCGGCTCCTGAAAGCGGTCTTCTACACATCATCATCTCTAACCCGCATCTGGTGATATCCGGACCGCAAATCAATCTTGGAAAACCAAGATGCTCCCTGAAGCTAGTCGAACAAATCATCTATCCTCGAAAGTGGGTAACGGTTCTTCACCGTTACCTTATTTAGATCCTGGTAATCTATGCACATATGGTGCAACCCGTCCTTCTTCTTCACAAACAGGATCGGGGCTCCCCATGGAGAACTGCTCGGCCTGATAAAACCCTTGTCTAGCAGCTCTTACAACTACGTAGACAACTCCTGCATCTCGGGATGAGCCAGCTGATAAGGTGCCCTGGCTATCGGAGCCGCACCAGCGACCAAGTCGATCCGGAACTCAACCTGTCTCTCCGGAGGTATCCCGGGCAAATCCTCCGGGAATACATCCGGATACTCTCATACCACTGGTACATCATTGACTGTTGCCCTACCCTTATCTCGTGTATCCATGACATACACGACATATCCCGCACAACCCTGCTGAAAGTGATGTCTCGCTCTCGCTGCAGAACAGAAAACTGGTTCGCGTTGTGGCCTCTCGCCCTGAATCACTAACTCTCCCCCACTGGGAGTGCGAACTCTAACTAGCTGCTGCTCATAATCTATCACTGCTCCATTGGGGCTCAACCAATCCATACCTACTATAACCTTATTCCCTCGCATGGGAATAGGAACCAAATCTACTGAGAACTACTCATCAAATAATCGCAGTGCACATCCTCTATGAACTCTCATGACCCTGATGGTCCTGTCATCAGCTATCTCAATGTCGAGTGGGCAATCCAGATCCCCTGGAACTCTGCTAAATTGCTTGCTAAGTGCGAGTGACACAATTGATCGGGTAGCCCCCGAGTCAAACATTACTATAGCTGAAATGTCGTTCACTAGGAACAATCCTATAAACAAACACATAATCATGAGAAATAGTCAATAATAATAAAGAGATGATGGAGAAGATACATACCCGTAACCACATCAGGAGTTGCTCGTGCCTCTTCAGCTGTCAACTAGAACGCTCTGCTCTTCGCCATTGGCGCCTCGGCCCGACCCTGCCGGCCATCTGTAATCCTCAGGGTAGTAGGAGCAGGTGCCACCACCTGTCCTGTTGATGCTAAACTCGGACACTGGGACTTCTTGTGTCCCCTCTGATTGCAATGAAATCAAATCAGATCCGATGATGTGGTGGTCGCAGTGGTAGTATTTGTACAATCCTTACTCATATGCCCGGTCTGACCGCACTTGAAGCAGCTGGAACTCCCCGCCTAGCACAACCCATTGTACAACCTACCACACTTGCCACACCGACTGTGGCTCTGCTGTCCCCTAGACCTGTGATCAGACACCTTGGGCTTTTTGCCTGAACTCGCTGCGCCAGACGTCACCTCCGGCTTCCTTTTTCTCTCCATCTCCCGATCAATCTCCCTCTCACGAGCCCTTGCTATCATATCCTCTAGCGTCTTGCAGCTGGATCGACTCACAAACTAATGGATGTCACTCCGCAACATCTTATGATATCGGGCCTTTTTCATTTCCTCGTCCGCCACATACTGTGGAACAAGAAGGGCCCTCTCCCTAAACTTGGCGGCAATCTCCGCCACAGTCTCTGTTGTCTGCTGGAGATCCTGAAACTCCCTAGCAAGCTGCTGCACCTCAATGACGGGTGTGAACTCGACCCTGAACCTGGTTGTGAAATCACCCCAGGTCATCGCATCCAAAGCTATGTAATCTCCAATGGCTCTCCCCACCTCCTCCCACCAATCACGTGCCCTGTCCTTCTGAAGACAGGATGCAAGTCAAACCTTGTCCCCCTCGGGACATATGTTGGTGCGGAATGCGTTGGCGACATTTGCCAACCATCTGGTACTAGAAATGGGGTCTCGATCCCCATGGTAATTGGGAGCTCCCCATGCCCTGAACTCCCTAAAGGTGAGCGTGCGCAGCCCCATCATGGCTGCCACCTTAGTGCGGATCGTGCCCAATCTCTCATCCATAAGCTCTAGAATATCCTCATTGATCAAACCGAATATCACAAGAGTTTGCTCAAGTATGCTACGCGTGATCTCTGAGGAGATGAACTCCCTAGTCTGCTCATCTAGATGCTCGATTCCAGAGCCTGAACCTGATCCCTCCCCGGCTCCTGAACTACCAACTGCTGGTCTAGGGCGTAAAACCACCATTCTGAAAACACATAGTGACAAACGTCAGAATACTATTATAACTCGAAGGGTCATATATACTACAAGTTCCCTGGTCTTATCTCAGCCTTCCTTGATTCAAGTACGGATCCTCTGCTTTCAGTAGTACGGGCCCATACTACCTTCCACATCTATCTGTACTTTCCTCAAGAACTGCCTCGACTCCACCAAGTCCCTTCTACTGCTACTGGTCTCTACTACTCTCATCCTAGGATTGCCCTAGGGTAATCACCATCCCACTCTCCACCATCAGCTGCATAAGAAGTTCCTGCTTTCTTCCCCTAACTAGCTTGCGAATACTATTAAATATTACTTAGACTAGATAATTCTTCGAATAAGAGATCATACCCTAAAACGGTTGGACTCAAACCAGAGCTGCGAAATAGAGCTAGACCTAACCTTCTGGAATTATTTAGTCCTTGCAATATGTGTGATATCCCCAAAATCACGGCCAGAAAATACCGATTTCATTTATGCTTTTTAAAATAATTTCATAGTAAATCCTTTTGATTTAAAAGAGTTGCGGAATTTGTTCCCAAAAACAAAATATGATAAAATAATATTTATCAAAGCATTTCATCATGAGATGCATTTTCATTAATGTGACATCCCCAAAATCTCGGCCAGAAAAAACCGATTTCATTTATGCTTTTTAAATAATTTCAGAGTAAATCCTTTTGATTTAAAAGAATTGCAGAATTTGTTCCCAAAACAAAACATGATAAAATAATATTTATCAAAGCATTTCATCAAGAGATGCATTTTCATTATATAATCAAAACTCGGGATGTCATGTTCCGATACAGACCATAAAGCATAAACGATAACATTACAAGTCATTTCAACAAATATATACATATACAGACTTGTAAACAAAACAACTTGATGATTCAACCATCTTATGCCCTCGCGCCACTACCTGTAATACAAATAAAACTGAGTGGGTCAGGCTTGGGAGCCTGGTGAGCATATAGGGTTTTCAACCCACAATAAATAAGTTATATTTAATTTCACCAACCAATCACTATCCCGATTACCCATTCCCGTTATCCTCACTTTACGTCCCTAAAATAACATCTATCTCAAGGGACCTAATCTAGGATTTTCATTGGGACGGACATCACTGTGAAGGGGTTTCCTCAACAATAGATATTCTAAAGGCAACCATGAGGGGGATAGAGTACACTGGTGAACACATCGTTCACAACACCTACAGGTTATGAACCTGCTAGCGTTCCACTGGACTGTCTAGAAAGAGTCCGTGGTCGTTATCCATACTCCGCTGAATAACTAGATCAACAACAACAACAACATCAAGGCCTCTCATCTGTTTATTACACACCAACTATCTACCCATGTTCTACCCAACATATTAGTAGATAAAATATATACTTTCATACATAGTTTGAAACCTGTATATCATTTTCATTCAATATATATTCCACATAACAGATGAGGCATACCCACGTAACACGTATTTCATAGAAAGCAATTCAGATCTATGAGATAGAAGAGAATGAATATACATTCACACATATAACAACAAAATTATACACATAACACGTATTTCGTATAAAATACTTCATAATTATGCGTTAGAAGAAAGTAACTACACACTCACACATATAAACAACAATATACTTAATACACTCTAACCATACTTGTATTATTATCGTGTTTATGAAAGGTAGTATACACTCACTTGATCAGAAGATGATCGGACAGCACTACGACTTGCAGAAGTAGTAATCCTCAGCAGATCTGGAAGATCATCACAAAAATCGAACTTCTCGCGGGCAGAGCTTTGGCTCGGGAACCGCACTTCTCGGGATCTTCGGGATCTCGGGACTTGCCTCGGGGCTCGAGAATAATACCGGGGCTTCGGGGTATTTCTGGCACGCAAAACGATGCAAAACGGGAGAGAGAAGAGAAGAAATTAGCAAAATAGCCGACTGCCCTCGCATCCTATTTATAGGAGGCTGGAGCCTCGGAGTACGCGGGGCGTACAGGCATACGCGGGGCGTACTGGCCTCCGAAGTCGTCACTGCATGCGTCATCCGAAGTGTCGACACTCTTCGGAGTACGCGGGGCGTACATCGGATTGGACTGGTGACTCCTCTTCGGATAATACCGGAATTAAAGATTAAAAATAAATACAAGTTAGTTAATAAACTTCGGAAATTCATATCTTCTTCATACGAACTCCGTTTTCGACGTTCTTTATATCCACGCGAAGGTGAGACTACGCTCTACAACTTTCGTTTAGACTCCGTTGGCTAATTTTAACTTTATTTTTATTATTTATTTTTAATAGGCCGCGACAGAAAAACTTCGTTATAAATTCATAACTTCTTCGTTTGACGTCCGTTCTCGCTTAACTTTTTATCGCTTCGATACCAACAACGAGACCTTCGATCCTCGTTTAGAATGCTTCGGCTAAAAACCGCTCGATCTCAAATCGAGTATTTCAGGCTGCACACCGCTAAGCCGAAACTTCGATAAATCATAACTTCCTCATACGAAGTCAGATTTGGTCGTTCTATATATATTCGGAAACCTCGTTTCAACTACTACAACATTATCCAAAGATATTAAGTTTATTTTACACTTAAATTTTGACGCTTATTTTTATTCTTAATTAATCAAACCACATAATTAAGCAATTAAGCACAAAACACATATTACTCAAATAATACATTCTTATTATTTCAAAACAGGTTACAAAGGTTAACCTAGACTATTACATTGCTAAAAATGGCATGCCCGGAAACACAGGCGTTACAATTCTCTCCACCTTAGAATGATTCCGTCCCCGGAATCACACATCAACAAACAAATGCGGATAGCGACCCATCATGTCACTCTCCGTCTCCCAGGTGAGATTCGCCCATTCGTGTGTTTCCATTGGACAAGCACTAACCCAACCATCTTGCGTCGCAATTTCTTAGTCTTTCGGTCAACAATTGCCTCTGGTTCCTCAATCAACCTTTTGTTCTCATCAATTCTCAACTCCGAAATTGGAATTATGTTGGGAACTTCTCCCGTGAACTTCCTCAAATAACACACATGAAAAGTGTTATGAATTCCATTCAGTTCTTCTGGTAGTTCGAGCTTGTAAGCTTGGTTCCCAATCCTCTGAAGAACTGTAAACGGTCCAATAAACCTTGGACTCAACTTTCCCCTTTTACCAAATCTTATAAGTCCCTTCCACGGCGAGACTTTAAGCAAAACTGAATCTCCGACCTCAAAAGTCATCGGTCTTCGCTTCTTGTCAGCATAGCTCTTTTGACGATCCTGAGCTGCTAACATTCTTTCTCTAATTATTTTCAACTTTTCAGCAGTTTGATGAACCAACTCCGGTCCCATAAACTGCTTTTCCCCAGCCTCAAGCCAACAAGACGGCGTACGACACTTCTGTCCATACAATGCTTGATAAGGTGCCATCTTTATGCTCGAGTGGAAACTATTATTGTAGGAAAATTCTACCAAAGGTAAATGTTCATCCCAATTACCTAGGAATTCCAAGGTACATGCTCTCAGCATATCTTCAAGTGTTTGTATCGTTCTTTCACTCTGACCATCAGTCTGCGGATGGTAAGCTGTACTTAAACATAACTTGGTACTCAATTCCTCTTGTAGACTTTTCCAAAATCGTGAGGTGAAACGGCTATCACGATCCGACACAATAGTTAACGGAACACCGTGAAGCCTCACAATTTCCTTTACGTAAGAATTCGCAAGCTTCTCCATACACCATTTCTCCTTGGCTGCTATGAAATGTGCACTCTTAGTGAATCGATCAACGACCACCCAAATCATGTCGTGACCATTCTTTGTTTTGGGCAGTTTAGTGACAAAATCCATAGCAATGTCTTCCCACTTACCCATAGGCACATGCAATGGTTCTAAACTCCCATACGGTTTCTGATGTTGTGTCTTTACTCTCATGCAAGTCACACACTCAGCCACATACTTTGCAACATCAAGCTTCAACGTCGGCCACCAGTAGTAGGGTTTCAGGTCCCTATACATTTTAGTGCTACCCGGATGAATCGAGTACATGGTCTTGTGAGCTTCTTCCATCAGAAGACCTCTAATTACTCCGGACTTAGGTACCCAAATCCGATCTTGGAACACCTTCAGTCCGTGACTGTTTGCACCGAACACCAACGTTTTGCCCAAACGTTCCTCCTTTCGGTCATTCTTCTCAGAAGCTTCGCTTTGAGCTTTCTTTATACTTTCCAAAATGGTCGAGACAACTTCAATTCTCAACGCTCTTGGCCTTTTCCTTTCAAGATTGACTTTCCGACTGAGAGCATCAGCAACAACATTAGCTTTACCGGGGTGGTAAAGTATCTCGCAGTCATAGTCTTTAAGTAATTCTAGCCAGCGTCGTTGCCTCATATTCAATTCCTTCTGATTAAAGAGATATTGGAGACTCTTATGATCAGTGAAAAGTTTGCACTTCGTGCCATAGAGGTAATGCCTCCATATTTTCAGAGCGAAAACTACCGCTGCCAACTCCAAATCATGAGTCGGGTAATTCTTTTCATGCTCTTTCAGCTGTCGAGACGCATATGCTATCACCTTTTCTCTTTGGGTCAAAACACAACCCAATCTAACCCCAGACGCATCGCTATAAACGGCGAAGTCTTCAACTCTATCGGGTAGAGAAAGAATCGGTGCCTCGCATAGCTTCTTCTTTAGCTTCTCGAATGCTTCCTTATGCTTATCACTCCAAGCATAAGTAGCTCCTTTGTGGGTCAAAGCCGTCAACGGAGTAGCAATCGAAGAAAAGCCTTGGATAAACCTTCGGTAATATCCAACTAATCCTAAAAAGCTTCGAATCTCCGTGGGACTTTTCGGTCGTTCCCACTTTGTCACAGCTTCAATCTTTGCTGGATCAACCATTATCCCTTCTTGGTTGACCACGTGACCCAAGAATTGGACTTCACGAATCCAAAAATCACATTTAGAGAACTTAGCATACAACTTCTCCTTCTTCAAGACTTCTAACACTTCTCGCAAGTGTCTGCCATGCTCCTCTTGGCTTTTCGAGTAAATCAGAATGTCGTCTATGAACACTATCATGGATTTATCAAGGAAAGGATTACAAACCCTATTCATTAAATCCATGAATGTTGCAGGAGCATTGGTTAGTCCAAACGACATAACCAAGAACTCGTAGTGTCCATATCTAGTTCTGAATGCAGTCTTCTCTATATCCTGCTCTCTTACTTTCAGCTGATGATATCCTGACCTTAGGTCGATCTTCGAGAAATAGCTCGAACCTTGCAATTGATCAAACAGGTCATCAATCCTTGGCAACGGATATCGATTCTTTATTGTTGCCTTATTCAGCTCCTTATAATCGATGCACATTCTCATACTTCCATCTTTCTTCTTCACAAATAACACCGGAGCTCCCCAGGGCGATGAACTAGGTCTAATGAAACCTTTGTCCAATAACTCCTGAAGTTGCATCATTAGCTCCTTCATCTCCGTCGATGCTAATCGATAAGGAGCTTTCGCAATTGGCGTCGTTCCTGACAACAAGTCAATACGGAATTCCACTTGTCGATCAGGTGGTAATCCAGGAAGATCTTCGGGAAATACTTCCGGATAATCACACACAACTGGAATATTCTGCATCACCTTCTTTTCCTTCTTAGCATCAATCACGAATGCTAGATATGATGTACACCCCTTGGTCAAACATTTTCTGGCTTTCATCAATGAAATGATTCCAGAATTCACTCTGCGTTTGTCCCCATACACCATAAACAAATCTTTCCCAGGCGGGTTTACTTTGACTATTTTCTTCTTGCATAAAATTTCGGCGTCGTTGGCGCTAAGCCAATCCATTCCAAGCACGATGTCGAAACCATTAAGTTCTATAGGCAATAATTCCTCGTGGAACTTATTCCCATTCAGATCAATTAAGATGTTTTTCATACAATGGCTAACAGGTACAAACTTGCCACTAGCAACTTTGACTAATAAGGCATCATCTAGTCTAACAACAGGCAAAGCTAGCTTTCTACCAAATTCATGCGATATAAAGGAGTAGTTGGCTCCAGAATCAAATAAAATTTGGGCAGGCAATTCGATAACGAGAAAGGTACCTGAAGCGACATCAGCTTCATCTTTAGCAGCTTCCAGTGTCATCTGGAATGCTCTTGCCTTTGGCTTTGGTGGAATGTTGGGTCTAGCTGCCTCCTTCTTCTTCGGGCAGTCCCTCGACATGTGTCCCTCCTCAACACAACCATAGCAAACTTTCTTAGTGAGGGTACATTCATTGGCATAGTGCCCTGGCTTTCCACACTTGTAGCATGTGTTCGCCACCTCACATCTTCCATGATGCTTCTTCTTACATTTGTCGCACCACTTCGCTTCGCCTCCACTTCCCCTCGAACCAGACTTCGAGAACTTGTTTTTCTTGTTGGACCCTAAAGTTCCATCGAACTTCCTCTTTTCTCCAACATCTATCCTTTCCAGAACCTTTTCCTTCTGCTGGGCCTCTACATTCTTAGCTGCACGAACAGCCGTTTTCAGAGTAGTTGCCATCTTGACTGTCGGACCAAAGTCGGCAGGCAGTTCATTAGCAAACCTCTCTATCTTGGAGAGTTCCGTTGGCACTAGGTACGGAAACAAATTCATTTTCTCAGTAAATGCAGTAGCATAGTCGTCTATGCTCATCTTTCCCTTCTTCAAGTTTTGGAATTCATTGTTCAGATCAATCAGATCTATCTCTGAACAATACTGCACCCTTAGTTGCTCCAAGAACTCCTCCCATGACATTTTCAGGGCTTCTCCTCGTGGCATAGTATCTGCCAACAACTTCCACCAACTCAAGACTCCAGTCTTCAGTTGTCTAACCGCAAAGACGGTCTTCTGTTTGTTGCTACAGTCGCAACTTTCAAATACCATCTCCATTTCGGAGATCCAATCCATTATCTCAACAGGCTTTGGGCTCCCAGAAAGACTTGGCGGTTTGGCACCCAAGAAGTTCTTGTACATTCGCCCATCCTTGTTGTTTCTTCTTTCCGGATCGTTCCTTCATTCTCCTTGAGTCCCAACTTGACTCATCATGCGACTATTGTTCCCTTCCTCCGATTGCTCGGGAATCAATTCGGGTTCCTCAATAGGTATGATAGGTTCATCCCTATTATCACGCAACATCTGTCGCATCTCTTCCCTTTGTTCGGCTAGCATAGCCCGAATCATGGCTTGCACCGCAGCCATTGTTATTGGTTCTGGTGCTGCTGCTAAAACGGGTATTTGCTCGATCACTGGCGGTTGATTTCTGTTTTCATCCGCGTTTCCAACGCCACTCCTTGTTCTCACCATATTTGAGCTACACACCGAATAAGGTGAAATTTAGATCTTCATTCACGATAGATATTCAAATCATCCTTATTACTCCGAAACGTTTACATGCTAGTTCTAATACCGTAGACATACGCTTAGAATCCTACACACATAAGGTTTCCAGATCCGGTCGGCAACAGACCGTAGATCCGAACAATTAATATCATATATGACAACATATAACATTTAGCACATAAAAGCATTTTAGGCAACTTTCCTAAAATAAACTAGTGCTCGTGTCTAAAATCCAACAGACACACAACTCACAATTCCACTTAGCATTCTAAGTTTAAGTCTACAAATCCTACAAATTCCTAGTTCGCTTAAACTAATGCTCTGATACCAACTGTGACATCCCCAAAATCTCGGCCAGAAAAGACCGATTTCATTTATGCTTTTTAAATAATTTCAGAGTAAATCCTTTTGATTTAAAAGAGTTGCGGAATTTGTTCCCAAAACAAATCATGATAAAATAATATTTATCAAAGCATTTCATCAAGAGATGCATTTTCATTATATAATCAAAACTCGGGATGTCATGTTCCGATACAGACCATAAAGCATAAACGATAACATTACAAGTCATTTCAACAAATATATACATATACAGACTTGTAAACAAAACAACTTGATGATTCAACCATCTTATGCCCTCGCGCCACTACCTGTAATACAAATAAAACTGAGTGGGTCAGGCTTGGGAGCCTGGTGAGCATATAGGGTTTTCAACCCACAATAAATAAGTTATATTTAATTTCACCAACCAATCACTATCCCGATTACCCATTCCCGTTATCCTCACTTTACGTCCCTAAAATAACATCTATCTCAAGGGACCTAATCTAGGATTTTCATTGGGACGGACATCACTGTGAAGGGGTTTCCTCAACAATAGATATTCTAAAGGCAACCATGAGGGGGATAGAGTACACTGGTGAACACATCGTTCACAACACCTACAGGTTATGAACCTGCTAGCGTTCCACTGGACTGTCTAGAAAGAGTCCGTGGTCGTTATCCATACTCCGCTGAATAACTAGATCAACAACAACAACAACATCGAGGCCTCTCATCTGTTTATTACACACCAACTATTTACCCATGTTCTAACCAACATATTAGTAGATAAAATATATACTTTCATACATAGTTTGAAACCTGTATATCATTTTCATTCAATATATATTCCACATAACAGATGAGGAATACCCACGTAACACGTATTTCATAGAAAGCAATTCAGATCTATGAGATAGAAGAGAATGAATATACATTCACACATATAACAACAAAATTATACACATAACATGTATTTCGTATAAAATACTTCATAATTATGCGTTAGAAGAAAGTAACTACACACTCACACATATAAACAACAATATACTTAATACACTCTAACCATACTTGTATTATTATCGTGTTTATGAAAGGTAGTATACACTCACTTGATCAGAAGACGATCGGACAGCACTACGACTAGCAGAAGTAGTAACCCTCAGCAGATCTGGAAGATCTTCACAAAAATCGAACTTCTCGCGGGCAGAGCTTCGGCTCGGGAACCGCACTTCTCGGGATCTCGGGACTTGCCTCGGGGCTCGAGAATAATACCGGGGCTTCGGGGTATTTCTGGCATGCAAAACGATGCAAAATGGGAGAGAGAAGAGAATAAATTAGCAAAATAGCCGGCTGCCCTCGCATCCTATTTATAGGAGGCTGGAGCCTTGGAATACGCGGGGCGTACAGGCGTACGCGAGGCGTACTGGCCTCCGAAGTCGTCACTGCATGCGTCATCCGAAGTGTCGACACTCTTCGGAGTACGCGGGGCGTACGTCGGATCGGACTGGTGACTCCTCTTCGGATAATACCGGAATTAAAGATTAAAAATAAATACAAATTATTTAATAAATTTCATAAATTCATATCTTTTTCATACGAACTCCGTTTTCGACGTTCTTTATATCCACGCGAAGGTGAGACTACGCTCTACAACTTTCGTTTAGACTTCGTCGGCTAATTTTAACTTTATTTTTATTATTTATTTTTAATAGGCCGCGACAGAAAAACTTCGTTATAAATTCATAACTTCTTCGTTTGACGTCCGTTCTCGCCTAACTTTTTATCGCTTCAATACCAACAACGAGACCTTCGATCCTCGTTTAGAATTCTTCGGCTAAAAACCGTTCGATCTCAAATCGAGTATGTAACGACCCAAAATTTTTTGATATTACTTTAGAAAACATTAATAAATAAAAACATTGTCTAAATAAAAAGAAACATTGTTTGTTCACATCATAACACATTGCAACCATGTTCTCAAAAGCCAAACCGTACATCCCATCAAATATCAGAGTACAATCCCAGTAAATCTCATAAATGCGGAAACCGAAGAGTGTGTGTGTAACGTGCCGCTACCGCGCCGGCTCCTTCCCCTTCGATGCAGAGGTACCTGAAAACAAAACTGTAAACGTAAGCACAAAGCTTAGTGAGTTCCCCCAACGTACCGCATACCATACAAACACATAACATATATACTGCCAGGCTATTCTGGGGTGCCTGACTACCCGGTACGGCCATTCTGGGGTGCCGACCTACCCATACGGCCATTCTGGGGTGCCGTCTTACCCGTGTCAAGCCATTCTGGGGTGCTGACTACCCATCGGTCCTAACAACCGATCCTCGGGGACTATTTCACCCCTACTACTACGATCACATATAACATAACAAGCCAGCATGCATACATATCGTCACATACTGTCAGACATATCTGGGGTGTCTGACTACCCTTCGGTCCGAACAACCAAACTCAACTACTATCACATACAGCATATCATGCTAGCATATAACATGTCAGGTACTAGCGAACTTAGATGATATCACAAAGACAATCATCTATCATACAACTCCTACTGGTGGGTCGGCATTGTGGCCTTAGACCCACCGCTACTGGAAGGTAACTCACCTCAAAGTAGCTGCTGAACTGATCGGGAACTAACTGACTGCTGCTGCTCCGGTAGTCCTCCGGCTGCAATTTCCACGACATACTCAATCAAACACCGCTAACTGTCCTTTAGGTAAAATGACCATTTTACCCCTGGATTAACTCTAAGCCAAAGCTGGAGTCAACTTTCAGTTGACCCGACTCGCCGAGTGGATCACCACTCGCCGAGTCCCTAGCAAACCTATGTCCTGGGTCCCTGGTTCTACTCGTCGAGTCGGGCTATGACTCGACGAGTTCGCCTTCTAACTGCCATTCAACACCTTCATCCTACTCGCCGAGTTGTATGAACAACTCGTCGAGTTCATCTTCATCCGATGAACACTTTATGCTAAGACTCGCCGAGTTGTATGAACAACTCGCCGAGTCTGTTCTTGAGCTATGAAGATTGCCTTGGACTCGCCGAGTCAGGGCATTGACTCGCCGAGTCCTAACATGGGTGAGTTCAGCTCCCAACTCACCGAGTCACCCCCTGTGACTCAAGGCTCAACTCGACACATGAAGAAGGGACCAATTCGGTGACTCGCGACCAGACTCGCCGAGTCGCCTATGCGACTCGCCGAGTCGTCGCCATACACTCCTTAAATATACCGATTTGCTCGGTTCCAGACCATGCCATTCATAGATCTGGACTTCTAGGACACGAATCACACGTAAAGTTTCCAACTTTACGTGTGGATATTCACCAAAATGGATTATAAGGCTCAAAATGTCCCAAAATGGTAGATCTAGGGCTAACAAGCCTCATGAGGCCAAAAAGCTAACAGATCTGAGCTCCTGGAGCTCCATCTTACATAGATCCAAAGGCCAAACGCCTTATTACAGCATATAATGACCATGCAAACTTGGGGAATTGACCAAGAAGGACCCAAATGAAGTTTTAAGCATAGAATCAAGGGGAAAACGGGTTATACCTCAAAGGAAATGTTGAAATGACACAAGGATGGCTGATCTCCTTCTCCTCTTCTTGATCTACTCCTCTTACTCTTCAAAACCTTCAAGAACACACCAAGAACACCTCAAACTCTCAAGAAAACAAGGGAAAACGATGTAGGGGGAGTTCTGGGGGTGAATGGGGACGAGTTGGGGCGGAATGAGAGTTTAAATAGGGTGCAAACCCTTGAAACTTAGGGTTTCATCCCGCAGCGGTGACTCGCCGAGTCCAGGATATGGACTCGTCGAGTCGCCTACTTAAAACGCGTCCTGAGTCTCGTCCCTACTCGGCGAGTCGGACCCTATGACTCGCCAAGTCTGAGGCTAAATTAGGGCAATGCTCAAATAAAATTCACATACCGGAAACCAGGTGCTACAAATCTCCCCCACTTATTTTAGACTTCGTCCTCGAAGTCTGCTGCCTGATCCTGAAACAGCTCGGGGTAGTGCTCCATCATCTCGTCTACCGGCTCCCAAGTCCACTCTGAACCCTTGCGGTGCTGCCATTGCACCTTCACTAGCTCCACCCTCTTGTTCCTTAAATCCTTCGACTTCCTGTCGAGGATTGCGACTGGGCGCTCGATGTAGTTCAGGCTGTTATCAACCTGAATATCCTCCAAAGGTACTACTGCAGAATCGTCCACTAGGCACTTCCGCAACTGCGAAACATGGAAAGTGTTGTGGATCTGGCTAAGCTCGGCTGGCAGATCCACCCTATATGCTACCTTGCCCACCCGGGCTAAGACCCTGAACGGTCCGATGAATCGCGGGCCCAACTTGCCCCGCTTCCTGAATCGGATGACGCCTTTCCACGGTGACACCTTCAGGAGGACCATATCCCCGACCTGGAACTCTAAATCGGATCGACGCTTGTCGGCATAACTTTTCTGTCGACTCTGAGCAGTCTGAAGCCTGCTCCGGACCTGCTGTATCCTCTCAGTCGTCTTGAGCACCACTTCGGTGCTTCCCATAACTCTCTGGCCAACCTCACCCCAGCATATCGGGGTCCTACACCTCCGTCCGTACAACATCTCGAAGGGAGGGCGGTCGATACTCGCGTGATAGCTGTTGTTGTAGGAGAACTCAGCCAAAGGAAGATAGGTATCCCAGCTACCACCGAAATCCAGAACACACGCCCGCAACATGTCCTCCAAAGTCTGGATGGTCCGCTCACTCTGTCCATCTGTCTGCGGGTGAAAGGCGGTGCTGAAATGCAGACGAGTGCCCAACTCGTCATGGAATCTCTTCCAAAACCTGGACGTAAAACGCACATCCCTGTCCGAGATCACCGATACTGGCACCCCATGCCGTGCCACAATCTCCCTGATATAGATGTCGGCCAATTTCTCGGCCGATATGCTCTCCGGAATCGGAATAAAGTGAGCACTCTTGGTCAATCTATCCACGACGACCCAAATCGAATCCACTCCACGCGCGGTCCTGGGAAGCTTCGTGATAAAATCCATCGTGATATCTTCCCACTTCCACAGTGGAATGTCCAACGGCTGCATCTTGCCATGCGGCCTCTGATGTTCGGCCTTGACCTTCCTGCAGGTCAAGCACCGCTCGACGTACCATGCCACATCCCGCTTCATGCAGGGCCACCAATAGTCTAGACGAAGATCCCTATACATCTTCGTCGCCCCGGGATGAATAGAGAATCGGGACTTGTGCGCCTCCTCCATCAAAATCTGGCGCACGCCCCCGCGATACGGCACCCACACCCGATGGTGTAGTGTCAATAACCCTCGGCTATCATAATCGAAGGAGGAAACCTGACCTACTACGCGCTCGCTCATCCGATGCTCCTCCTTGATAGCCTCCTGTTGAGCTTCCCGAATCTGCTCCAACAGGGGAGTCACCACAGTCATCCTCAAACAGGCGTCCCTGATCGGCGCCGTCTTGCGGCTAAGCGCATCGGCCACCACATTGGCCTTTCCCGGGTGGTAAAGGATCTCGCAATCATAATCCTTCACCACATCCAACCACCGACGCTGCCTCATGTTCAGATTCGGCTGGTCCATGAGGTACCTCAAGCTCTTGTGGTCCGTATAGATGGTACACCGAACCCCATAGAGGTAATGTCGCCAAATCTTGAGGGCAAATACCACCGCCCCCAACTCCAAATCGTGCGTCGGGTAGTTCGCCTCGTGAGGCTTGAGCTGCCTCGAAGCGTAAGCAATGACATGCCCCCTTTGCATCAGCACCGCGCCCAACCCAGAAATGGACGCATCGCAATAAACCACGAAATCCTCTACGCCCTCCGGCAGGGCTAAGATCGGCGCCTCACACAATCTCTGTCTCAGCGTCTCAAATGCAACCTGCTGCTCGGGTCCCCACCGAAAGACCACGGCTTTCTTCGTCAGCCGTGTCAGGGGCACGGCTATCTTGGAGAAATCCTGGATAAATCTCCGATAGTAGCCTGCCAATCCTAGGAAGCTCCGAATCTCAGATGGGGACTTCGGAACCTCCCATCTCATCACGGCCTCGACCTTGGCCGGATCGACCAGAATCCCGTTCTGGTTGACGAGGTGCCCCAGAAATTGCACCTCGCGCAACCAAAACTCACACTTGGAGAACTTGGCATACAAGCTCTCCCTCCTCAGGGTCTCTAACACCTCTCTCAAATGCTCCTCATGTTCCTCCCGGGTCTTGGAATAAACCAAAATATCATCGATAAAGACTATCACTGACCGGTCCAGCATCGGTCTGCATACACGGTTCATGAGGTCCATGAACGCGGCAGGAGCATTGGTGAGCCCAAACGGCATCACCACAAACTCGTAATGGCCATAGCGCGTCCGAAACGCGGTCTTCTGCATATCCTCCTCCCTGACCCTCGTCTGATGATAACCCGAACGCAAATCAATCTTGGAGAACCAAGATGCTCCCTGAAGCTGGTCAAAGAGGTCATCAATCCTCGGAAGCGGGTAGCGGTTCTTCACCGTTACCTTGTTCAGCTCCCGATAATCTATACACATCCGATGCGACCCATCCTTCTTATTCACAAACAGAATCGGGGCTCCCCAGGGCGAACTGCTCGGCCGAATAAATCCCTTGTCCAGCAGCTCCTGCAGCTGCGTAGACAACTCCTGCATCTCGGGAGGAGCCAACCGATACGGTGCTTTGGCTATCGGAGCCGCACCGGGAACGAGGTCAATCCTGAACTCCACCTGTCGCTCCGGAGGTATCCCAGGTAGTTCCTCCGGAAAAACATCAGCAAAATCTCGAACCACCGGGACCTCGCTCACGGTCGCCTTACCCGCCTCCCGGGTGTCCATCACGTACGCGACATAACCCGCGCATCCCTGCTGAAGGTAGCGCCTAGCCCTCGCTGCTGAACATACAGTGGGTCCACACTGCGGCCGCTCTCCATGAATCACTAACTCTCCCCCGCTAGGGGTCTTGACTCGCACTAGCTGCTGTGCGCAATCTATCACTGCCCCATTAGGGCTCAACCAATCCATACCAATAATCACCTTGTTCCCACGCAATGGAATGGGAACCAAGTCCACCAGGTAACACTCCTCAAACAGTCGCAGGACACAATCTCGAAACACCATCGATGCTCGCACCGATCGATCATCGGCAATCTCTACCTCTAACGGGCAATCTAACTCGCCTGAAGTCTCATGGAATCTCTTGCTAAGAGCAAGAGAAACGAACGATCGGGATGCACCCGAGTCGAACAATACCTGAACCGGGATGCCGTTCACATGGAACGATCCTAATACACATGTATACACACGGAGCACATATCAATATCATAACAACGTAAAATAAAAGATAGAAGGAAGGAATCATACCCGTCACCACATCGGGCGCGGCGCGTGCCTCCTCGGCAGTCAACTGGAATGCCCGACTCCTCACCACTGGAGCCTCTGCCTTGCCCTGACGGCCATCCGTGATCCGCAGGGTCGCTGGATCTGGCGCCTTCACTGGCGCTGAAGCTGTCAACATGGGGCAATTGGCCTTCTTGTGGCCCCTCTGGTTGCAGTGGAAACACAGCAACTCCGATGTCTGAATAACGGTCGCAGGAGCAGTGCAATCCCTGCTGATATGCCCAAACTTGCCGCACTTGTAGCAGCCTGACGATCCCATCCTGCACGCCCCCTCGTGCGGCCTGCCGCACCTCCTGCAGCGGCTCGGTCCCGACTGGCCTTTCGGCCTCCCATCTGATCCCTTGGGCTTCTTCCCCGAAGCCCCCGATGACTGACCATCCTCAAGTTTCCGTTTCCGGATGTGCTCCAAATCTATCTCTCTCTCTCTAGCCCTGGCAATCATGGAGTCCAGGGTAGGGCAAGCCGAAAAACTAACATGCTCCCGAATGTCAGCTCGTAGCATATCGTGGTAACGAGTCCTCCTCATATCCTCGTCACCTGCATACTGGGGCACCAATAAAGCCCTCTCCCGAAACTTGGCGGTGATCTCCGCCACGGTCTCTGTCGTCTGCCTCATGTCTAAGAACTCCCTGGCCAGCTGCTGAAGCTCGACCGCTGGCGCAAACTCTGCCCTGAACCTAGCCACAAAGTCCGACCAGGTCATTGCCTCGATAGCCGAGGCTCCCATCGATTCACCCACTGACTCCCACCAATCTCGGGCCCGGTCCCGAAAACACCCTGTTGCGTACCTCACCTTCGACCCCTCGGGGCAGAAGCTGATCAACTGGGCGGACTCGATATCCATAATCCACCGCCTGGCGACAATGGGGTCCTTCACCCCATGGAAATCCGGCGCACCACTGCTCCTGAAGTCCTTGAAGGACAGTGTGCGAGATCCTGACTGGCTAGAGGCCAAGTCGCTCCTGAATGCCCGTAGGCGATCCTCCATCATCTCCACGATCCCTTCCTTGATCGACCCAAAGATGATGGGGGTCGACTCAAGGATGCCCCTAGTGATCTCCGACGTGATGAACTCACGTAGCCTCTCCTCAATCGGCTCGGTGCCAGATCCCGAACCTGACCCCTCTCCTGACCCGCCATCTGTCGGTCTCGGTCGAAGTACCACCATTCTGCAAAACATCAATAATAATCATTAGTGGTACTGCTACTTTTTGAGGGATCTCAACTACTTACAGGTTCCTTGGTCTCGTCTTGGCCTTCCTCGGCTCGGATACGGATCCTCTGCTTTCAGTAGTACGGGCCCATACTACCTTCCACATCTATCCGTACCTTCTCCGAGGAATTCCTCGACTCCACCAACTCCCCTCTACTACTGCTACTCTCCGATATTCTCACCCTAGGCTTGCCCTAGGGAGAACTCAAGTTCATCACAACTGGTCCTCAGCTGCTGTAGGTCTCCTCATAATGCCAGTTAGCCACCACCTAAACACCACCACCTGTGATGAGGATTAGATCATCCTTCAAGTAAAAGGCCCGTCCCTACAACGGTTGGACTCAAACAAGAGCTGCGCAATAGAGCCAGTTCCAACACTTTGGGATTATTCAACCCCGATTACATGTGGTGTGACGTGTTTACCTAGTGGCTCACTCCCATTACTCAGAATCCCACCGAGCACGAAGCAAGCAGCATTCGGATAAGGAAAAAAAAAAAACAGAATCAAGCCAAAACTGTTCTTAGAACAAGAAACGACACTTAACATAGGATGCTAAGCTCATACTATCAGGCATAACCTAAACAGGCTACCCTACTGCTGTCTACTCAATTCTAGCATGCAATATTCAATAAGCTGTAACAAATAAACAGGCACATAAGGCATCACTCCTAGATCCTTAGCCTATTCTAGCATGCAATATTCATAAAACTGATAAGCATAACATAAACTTGTATGGGTACTATGGGGAATACTTACTTGAGCTCGGCCGGTCGCGCACGTCACACACACTTTACTCTTTCTCGAGACTCTTTTCCGGGTTTTAAAGAATAATTTCTTTTGGAAAAATCTTTCAATCCCTCGGTTTGAGTCCAAACACTCCCGAAGGCGTGTCCGAATCCCTCAAACCAGGGCTCTGATACCAACTTGTAACGACCCAAAATTTTTTGATATTACTTTAGAAAACATTAATAAATAAAAACATTGTCTAAATAAAAAGAAACATTGTTTGTTCACATCATAACACATTGCAACCATGTTCTCAAAAGCCAAACCGTACATCCCATCAAATATCAGAGTACAATCCCAGTAAATCTCATAAATGCGGAAACCGAAGAGTGTGTGTGTAACGTGCCGCTACCGCGCCGGCTCCTTCCCCTTCGATGCAGAGGTACCTGAAAACAAAACTGTAAACGTAAGCACAAAGCTTAGTGAGTTCCCCCAACGTACCGCATACCATACAAACACATAACATATATACTGCCAGGCTATTCTGGGGTGCCTGACTACCCGGTACGGCCATTCTGGGGTGCCGACCTACCCATACGGCCATTCTGGGGTGCCGTCTTACCCGTGTCAAGCCATTCTGGGGTGCTGACTACCCATCGGTCCTAACAACCGATCCTCGGGGACTATTTCACCCCTACTACTACGATCACATATAACATAACAAGCCAGCATGCATACATATCGTCACATACTGTCAGACGTATCTAGGGTGTCTGACTACCCTTCGGTCCGAACAACCAAACTCAACTACTATCACATACAGCATATCATGCTAGCATATAACATGTCAGGTACTAGCGAACTTAGATGATATCACAAAGACAATCATCTATCATACAACTCCTACTGGTGGGTCGGCATTGTGGCCTTAGACCCACCGCTACTGGAAGGTAACTCACCTCAAAGTAGCTGCTGAACTGATCGGGAACTAACTGACTGCTGCTGCTCCGGTAGTCCTCCGGCTGCAATTTCCACGACATACTCAATCAAACACCGCTAACTGTCCTTTAGGTAAAATGACCATTTTACCCCTGGATTAACTCTAAGCCAAAGCTGGAGTCAACTTTCAGTTGACCCGACTCGCCGAGTGGATCACCACTCGCCGAGTCCCTAGCAAACCTATGTCCTGGGTCCCTGGTTCTACTCGTCGAGTCGGGCTATGACTCGACGAGTTCGCCTTCTAACTGCCATTCAACACCTTCATCCTACTCGCCGAGTTGTATGAACAACTCGTCGAGTTCATCTTCATCCGATGAACACTTTATGCTAAGACTCGCCGAGTTGTATGAACAACTCGCCGAGTCTGTTCTTGAGCTATGAAGATTGCCTTGGACTCGCCGAGTCAGGGCATTGACTCGCCGAGTCCTAACATGGGTGAGTTCAGCTCCCAACTCACCGAGTCACCCCCTGTGACTCAAGGCTCAACTCGACACATGAAGAAGGGACCAATTCGGTGACTCGCGACCAGACTCGCCGAGTCGCCTATGCGACTCGCCGAGTCGTCGCCATGCACTCCTTAAATATACCGATTTGCTCGGTTCCAGACCATGCCATTCATAGATTTGGACTTCTAGGACACGAATCACACGTAAAGTTTCCAACTTTACGTGTGGATATTCACCAAAATGGATTATAAGGCTCAAAATGTCCCAAAATGGTAGATCTAGGGCTAACAAGCCTCATGAGGCCAAAAAGCTAACAGATCTGAGCTCCTGGAGCTCCATCTTACATAGATCCAAAGGCCAAACGCCTTATTACAGCATATAATGACCATGCAAACTTGGGGAATTGACCAAGAAGGACCCAAATGAAGTTTTAAGCATAGAATCAAGGGGAAAACGGGTTATACCTCAAAGGAAATGTTGAAATGACACAAGGATGGCTGATCTCCTTCTCCTCTTCTTGATCTACTCCTCTTACTCTTCAAAACCTTCAAGAACACACCAAGAACACCTCAAACTCTCAAGAAAACAAGGGAAAACGATGTAGGGGGAGTTCTGGGGGTGAATGGGGACGAGTTGGGGCGGAATGAGAGTTTAAATAGGGTGCAAACCCTTGAAACTTAGGGTTTCATCCCGCAGCGGTGACTCGCCGAGTCCAGGATATGGACTCGTCGAGTCGCCTACTTAAAACGCGTCCTGAGTCTCGTCCCTACTCGGCGAGTCGGACCCTATGACTCGCCGAGTCTGAGGCTAAATTAGGGCAATGCTCAAATAAAATTCACATACCGGAAACCAGGTGCTACAGAGTATTTCAGGCTGCACACCGCTATGCCGAAACTTCGATAAATCATAACTTCCTCATACGAAGTCAGATTTGGACGTTCTATATATATTCGGAAACCTCGTTTCAACTACTACAGCATTATCCAAAGATATTAAGTTTATTTTACACTTAAATTTTGACGCTTATTTTTATTCTTAATTAATCAAACCACATAATTAAGCAATTAAGCACAAAACACATAATACTCAAATAATACATTCTTATTATTTCAAAACGGGTTACAAAGGTTAACCTAGACTATTACATTGCTAAAAATGGCAAGCCCGGAAACACAGGCGTTACAATTATATAATCAAAACTCGGTATGTCATGTTCCGATACATACCATAAAACATAAACGATAACATTACAAGTCATTCAATAAATATATACATATACAGACTTGTAAACAAAACAACTTGATGATTCATCCATCGTATGCCCTCGCGCCACTACCTGTAATACGAATAAACTAAGTGGGTCAGGCTTGGGAGCCTGGTGAGCATATAGGGTTTTCAACCCACAATAAATAGTTATATTTAATTTCACCAACCAACAATAACCCGATTACCCATTCCCGTTATCCTCACTTTATGTCCCTAAAACAACATCTATCTCAAGGGACCTAATCTACGATTTTCATCGGGACGGACATTACTGCTAAGGGGTTTCCTCAACAATAGATGTCCTAAAGGCAACCATGAGGGGGATAGAGTACACCCGTGAACACATCGTTCACAACACCTACAGGTTATGAACCTGCTAGCGTTCCACATGATTGTCTAGAAAGAGTATGTGGTCGTTATCCATACTCCGCTGAATAACTAGATCAACAACAACAACATCGAGGCCTCTCATCTGTTTATCACACATCAACTATCTACCCATGTTCTACCCAACATATTAGTAGATAAATATATATATTTATACATAGTTTAAAACTTGTATAGCATTCTCGTTCAATACATATTCCACATAACAGATAAGGCACACCCACATAACACGTATTTCATAGAGAATAAATTAGATCTATGAGATAGAGGAAAGTGAATATACATTCACGCATATAACAACAAAATATACATAACACGTATTTCATATAGAATACTTCATAATTATGTGTTAGAAGAAGGTAACTACACACTCACTTGATCAGAAGATGATCGGACAACACTACGACTTGCAGAAGTAGTATTCTTCAGTAGATCTGGAAGATCTTCACAAAAATCGGGCTTCTCGCGAGCAGAGCTTCGGCTCGGGAATTGCACTTCTCGGGATCTTCAGGGCCTCGAGACTTGCTTCGGGGCTCGGGATTAATATCGGGGATTCGAGATACTTCTGGCATGCAAAACGATGCAAAACGGGAGAAAGAGAAGAGAATTTGGCAAATGGAGTCGGCTGCCCTCGCAAGCCTTTTATAGGAGGCTGAGGCCTCGCATTACGTTGGGCGTAATGCTCTACGCAGGGCGTACGCCTCGGAAATCGTCACTGCTTACGTCTCCGAAGTACTCGAGTGCGAGGCTGGTCATGCTTCGCTGTATGCTGGGCATATAGCCTTACGCTGGGCGTAACCCGGATAAGTCTGGTGACTCCCCTTCGGATAATATCGGATTTAATAATTAAATTTATATATTAATTATTTAATAAACTTCAAAAATTCATATCTTCTTCATACGAACTCCGTTTTTGACGTTCTTTATATCCAAGCGTAGGTGAGACTACGCTCTACAACTTTCATTTAGACTCCGTCGGCTAATTTTGACTTTATTTTTATTATTTATTTTTAGTAGGCCGGGACAGGAAAACTCCGTTATAAATTCATAACTTATTCATCCGACGTCCGTTTTCGTCTGTCTTTTCACCAATGCACTACTATCAACGAGATCTTCGATTCTCGTTTAGATTGTTTAGACCATCAATCACTCGATCTCGAATCGAGTATTCGGGCTGCGTACTGCTAAGTCGAAACTTCAGAAAATCATAACTTCCTCATACGAAGTCAGATTTGGGCGTTCTCTTTATGCACGCTCTTGGTTTAACGAACTCTACGCCATTCGTTTAGATCACTAGGGCTAAATATCGCTCTAACATAAATTTCACTTTTTACGTCATTCAACGTTGCCGGTTCCGTTGCGAAACTTCGACAGATCATAACTTCTTCGTTATAACTCGGATTTCGACATTCTTTATATATTCGGAAACCTCGTTCCAACTACTACAACATTATACATAGATATCAGCTTTATCTAACATTTTATTTTGACGCTTATTTTTATTCTTAATTCAATTAAGTCACACAGTTAAGCACAAAACATAAATAATACACTTCTATTATTTCAAAACGGGTTACAAAGGTTAACCTAGACTATTACATCAACATTAATGACAAGCCCAGAAACACAGGCGTTACAATATGTAACTTAACATATTCGTTTAGTAGTTAGTAAAAGACAACTAGAACTCCTAAAAGCACAAAGCAAGTAGCATTCAGGCATTGAGTACACATAATCAAGCATATACTACTCAGGCTATCATCCTGACTAATCTATACTAGCATGCAGTTCTCACAAAGTTGAATCACATATAACAGGCACATAAGGCAGCCTTCCTAGATCCTTAGTCCTAATCTAGCATGTTGTTCTAATAAAGCTGATAATAATAACATAGCATAAATTTGTATGGGTAATTTGGGAGTACTTACTTGAGCTCGGTTGATTGCATGCACCACACCCTTTTCTCTTTTCAAAGTTCTTTTCTATTTTTTTTTCCAAAATCCTTATATAAACAAGGTTTTTCTTATGAAAACTTTATACCACATCCTTAGTTTGAGTTCAGACACGCCCGAAAGTGTGCCCAAATCCCTCAAACCAAGGCTCTGATACCAACTTGAAACATCCCAAAAACATGGTCCAAAAATTTTGTTTTGAAATAATATAAAAACCATAATCATCCGTTATCAATAAGAAAACCAAGTGTCATGCATCTCAAAATCTCATATCAAATAATGTATCAAAACAAATAAGAAAATATATATACCAGAGTCTCAATAAATCCTAGGCTGGAAGCTGTGGTATGTGCCATGCAATCATCCCGAGCCCTTCCCTTTGCTAGAAGAAGTACCTAAAACCAAAACTGAAAACTGTAAGCACGAAGCTTAGTGAGCTCCCCAAACTACCACATACCATACAATAACAAATATAACAAGTATTGGGCCTTGCCTACTGCATCGGGCCCCGCCAGGCATCAGACCGAAGTCCGGAATAAGTTGGGCCCCACCCACTACATCGGACCGAAGTCCGGAATAAACTAAACGTAGCATGAGCGTAAACAGATAACATATTCACATAATCTGCATCGGGCTTGCCCGACATTGGATCGGAGTCCGGAACATATAACACATAACATAAACATGCATGAATCACAAAGACATCAAGCACACATAACTACTTCTCGGGACCACCCCGGCATCGGACTGAAGCTTAGAATATATATAAACTGCATCAGGCTAACCCTGGCATCTGGATTACCCCGGCATATTGTAACTACATAAACGGGTCGGCATTGGTGCCTTGGACCCGTTCCTACTGGAGGAAAACTCACCTCGAGAGAATAACTGCTACAACTCTGGGTGAGAAATCTTTGTCTGCTGCTCGGACGACTCTCCGACTATAAATTTCCATAAAGGTTCTTAGTCAAAAACTGATAACTAATCTTAGGGTAAAATGACCTTTTTACCCCTGACTAAAGTCAACATCTTGATCGAAGTCAACATCCAGTTGAATCGACTCGCCGAGTTGGTCCGCCAACTCGCCAACTCGCAGAGTCCTTATTCTTTTTTTTATCCCCAACCCGACTCTACTCGTCGAGTCTAGCAAGAACTCGACGAGTTCTCCTTCAATCAACATTGGGACAATCTTCAACTGACTCGCCGAGTGCCTCTTTGAACTCGTCGAGTTCACCTTCATCATATGAGTGTGTCTAGTCTGTGAATCGTCGAGTTGTATGAACAACTTGTCGAGTCCGTCTTCATGGGTTGGGAGATTGCCTTGGACTCGCCAAGTGTGTTCATCCACTCGGCGACTCCCATATCTACGTCTATTGTGTTAAGTCCCCTTTCTGGACTCGTCTAGATCCCTTCTAGACTCAACTAGATCCCTTCGAATCAGAAAAGGTTGGGGAATTAAACCCCCGACTCGCCGAGTCCCATAAGCGACTCTTCGAGTCGACTTATGTCTAAGTCCATAACTCGATTTCTGTTGTGCAAATCTCATCCAAAAGGTAGATCTGGGCTCCTAAGGCTGATATAACACATAAAGTCATGAACTTTACGTCCATGCATGGGACTTTTAAGCTTAAAGGAACAAAAATGGAGTTTATTACATGCATAGGGTTCTCATGGCCATAGAGATGACACCTTTATGCCATGAGGACCCTCCAAGTTCCAGATCTAAAGCTTCTACCCTACATTACACCCTATAATCCGAAATGACATGGCAATGCCTCCAAAGATGCCAAGGTTCAATCCCCAATTAAGATATACTACATAGGAGGTCAAGATATGGGTTTTACCTCAAATACACTGGAAATGTAACCAAACTCGGAATCCATTGACTTGCTCCTTGATTCACCAAACTTCCCTTCCTTCTTCTAGCTTGAAATCAAAATGCAAAAGCACAATATAACTCAAAGATGCTCACAACTGATTAGGGTTTTGAGGACAGGACTTGGGGGTGATGGAGGCTGGGGTGGAAGCCTCATAAGTTGTTTAAATAGGGTGCAAACCCTCCAATTTAGGGTTTCACTCAGACAGCTCCTACTTGCCGAGTCAGTTTTCTGACTCGTCGAGTAGGCTACTTAATTCCCTGACCCGGAGTCGATCCTACTCGATGAGTTGAGCCTTAAACTCGTCGAGTCCAAGGATAAATATATGGAGTTTGACTTAAATTTAAATGCGTATCTGAGACCGGGGTTACAACTTAAGGTAAAGTCACCTTTTAGTCATAAGAAACTTCAAGAGAACCATCAATAGTTGAATACAACACTGGGGTCACTAATGAATTTCTTTTGGTCACATAGTTTGTCTGTGCAATTTAACTAACAATATGCTCTATTGGTTTTAATAAACCTATCATAAATTATTAATTTGTGCGGAAAGAACCATAAACTAAAAAACTAAAAAGAAATGCAAATTAACTGCAATAAACTGTTAGTTCTCATAAGAATATAAGCTTGTAAATGATTTTTTTTTCTTCAAGTATATAACTAAAAAACTGAAAACTGATAATATATGGAGAGATAGAAATAGTTGTGATTGTGATTGCAGTACTATATCCTCTTAATTTGAGATATTTTATCATTAATAGTGATGCCATCATAAACCATGTTAATGTACATTTAATCTAATGTTTATCCTTCCATAACATGCATGTGAAAGTCATTTCGAAAATCAAATTTTAATGTCAACTTTAATTGATGTAACATAAATAATATCTAACCGTTTACATTAGGTGTTATTATATATACTCATCATTAATTGACAAATCAGAAGGTAGATACATTTACCCACTAACACATGAAAGGTATACGAAATACTTGAGGACAATTAGACATGTATAAAATTAGCTTTTATATCTTGACATTAACGATTATATCTATTGCAAAAGAATGAAATTCTATTGGAACTACCAAGTGTAAGAAGTGACAAGTGAAAGTTGCTCTTCATGTCACATCTTCATTTATGTTTTGTTTTAATAAACGTATATGATTGTCAATTTATCAACTTATTTTCATTTTTTTCTTATATTGTTTACATTTTTTTATGGTACGTATTTATATAAATGGATTACTCATTTGAACTCTCATAAACCTTTTTAAGTATTGTTTTCAAAACAAGACCGATCGGTTTAATCAAAAACTGGTTATAGAAGCTTCTAACTCCGATTGTTTCCAAATCAGTCAAAACCATATTTTTTTTCAAAATCAGGTTAAAACCAAACCGGTTTATCAACTAAACTGATTTTGTATAAAGAAAACTCATAGCGATCAACTCTTTATTAAAAGCCCATTAAAATCCGGTTAGTGCCATTTAACTTCCTTTTTATTTTATATTCGCTTTAGGGTGCACGGTGTAATGTCGGTTTGGCCTGGAAATGATGTCGATATCGGTGGGACCATCAAACCCGCAGCTCCGAGTAGCAGTGGGTTCGGCATGGTAGGCCTAGTCGGGTTCATGAGCATTTCTAATCCTTGGTCCTTTTTCTCTCCCAAATGCTTCACTACTTGTACCATATGCCTTAGCATTAAAATTTTAATTATTGTTTTAGAATTTTAATTATTATTTTTGGATTTTAATTATCTGTTAACCATTTTAATTATTGTTTTAGTAAAAGTTCTAATATTATTTAAAAACTAAATTAAAAGGGTTGAAAAAGTTCAGAAAGATTAGTTACTCGTATATTGTTGAGAATAATAGAAGGCCAAAAAAATTAATATATGGATTATATAACAAAAAGGTTGGAAGGGTTTAGTTTTCTCCACCTTTCCATACAAATTTTTTTCTTTTACATTCCCATGTATATGATTACATTTAATGCATTACTTTTATGAAAAGTATTTCTTTAAATAACCTATATACATGTGTTTTTTCATATGTTTTTTCGTCTCACATGATGATACTTCCATTATTTAATTGTTAAAAATAAGCTTTTAGAATTAATAAAAAAAACTAGTAAAGAACTCGCGGCTACGCCGCTTTTAGGGTAATATGGGAAAAATTGGCAAACTTTAAAAAATATGTGTTGAAAGTGTAAATCATCACAAATAGAAAAAAAAATCGACAACCCTTAAAATTAGAAGTCAAAAGTGTACAAAAAAAAGACATTGGTGAAGAAAATCCAAAAATATTGTGGCAATAATGTGAAAGTTGTCAAAGTTAGGAAAATATGATGGGAAAATTCTAAATAAAGTTTTTTGTGTTTTTTATTTCAAAATATAAAAGATTTGACTACAATGACGAAAAGTTTCAAATTTATTAAAGATTTGTGGCAAAAACACCAAAATATAAAACTTTTCACTGCAAGGACGAAAAGTGTCAAAGTTACAAAAGATTTGTGGCAAAAACCTAAAGACATAACAACTTAATCAAAACACAAAAATATAAAACTCTTGACTTTAAAGACTAAAAGTGTCAAATTCACTAAACATTTGTGGCAAAAACCTAAAGACGTAAAAGTTCCTATTGCTAACTTCTTTTAGATTTAATATATATATATATATATATATATATATATATATATATATATATATATATATATATATATATATATATATATATATATATATATATATATATATATAATGCTACTTCAACGTAGCATATAATGATAACTAGGTTATAGTTATAACCCTAAAAACTATGGTTATAAGAATAGGTGGGATTTGCCATCTTTAGTCCACATATTTTCTATATATACAAATTGGTCCAATTCTTTGTTGACATTGCAATTTGATCCTTACCAGGGTATTATCATCGGTAACTCAACCATGGTCACCGCTTTACATATCAAGGCTTCTATTACTCCCACCGCCTCCATCCTTCCAGACATTTCTCTATTCCTCGGTATACTCTACTAGCCACAGAAACCCACCGCCTCATACCGCCTCCTTCTTCCGCTCAATTCTGGTACCGCCTCCTTCTTCCGCTCAATTATGGTGGAAATAAGTTAATTTCATAATTATGTTCTTCGATGCTGCAGCTAATACACTAACAGAAGAAGATGATTTCTTTTAAATTGCATCCACATCTGATTTAATTCTATAAATTTTAGGCACCAAAAACAATAAGCTATTATCTAAAAAAACTATCACATTACTTCTACCACCACAGGAACTGACGATGGTTTATGGCACCTGAGTTGCAGAGCATCACCGGTGAACCACCACCGATTTTCGGTCGGTTCTTCTCCTCTGACTCCTCCGAAATTTCTGTGCACATGAGGAAACGTTGGGTCCTACTTCAAATTATCAGGTTAATGTTCAATTCCATCTGGGTTTTCTTGAAATTTGAAAATTCGACTTTAAGTTCTCTCATTTTTTTGGGTTATTCAATGTGTCGCGATGTGAAGTCTTGGTTTCTCCCATCAGCTTTGCTTATGTGTTTTTTTTTAATTATTGTATTTGAGTTTTTTAGGGTTTGTTGTTTCACTTCTTTGCTTTGTTTGTTTCTACTGAGAGACAGGTGGAAGTCTTGGTTTCTCCCATCAGAATAGAGGTAGTACGCCATGTTCTGCGAAAATTGTGTGCAAGTGATTGTTGATGCATATGGGTACAAATTCACAATTTTAATATCAAACCTTTTTTGTTTATTTAATATTCCCATCTACAAAAACCGTAATGTTGTCAACAGCAGGGTCCCTAGGTGTTGAAGCTTTCTGATTGTTTCATGGACCTTTATTGCAACAATGACTTCAATTAAGAAAACCAATTCCTTTTTTGGTTGCGTCTTCATTATATTTTTGTTCCTAAGTTACAAATTTGGACTGACTTTCTTATTTTATTTTGTTGTGTAGGTTGTGGGAGAAGAATATCACCTGGGTGGATATCTTTGAGGAGATACATGTATGTTTTTACACTTCAATATTAAATGTTGTTTGTTAGAATACTAAGAAAACAATATGTTTCATATTTTAACATATACACGTTTCAACTTCAGTCCTTGTGGGTGCATTCATGACCGAGCTGGAATCCGATTAGCCTGTCACCCACGTATCTCAAAATCATTTCTTTTAAATAAGTTTGAGCAGATTATATAAAGAAAGACTTATTGTGATATTTTATATGGTAGTCTGATTATGATAGACTACAGTTGTGAAACACTTCATTGCTCGATCAATAGTCTTGAAAGATTTTGGAAGCCTGCTTTTCATCTTTAGCAGTAAAATTGGTGCTTTTCTTCTGGTTAGTAATTATTTTCTGATTACCAATATCATTTTCTTCATATGTTATGCTAACAAACAATTATTTAACTTTTTATTTTTGACATAATTTTTCCTATTTTGCATCACCTGATTGCAATTGTACATGTAATCATAACTTTCTCACCTGATCATCAACATATGCACCATTTCTTCTCAACATTGGTGCCCTCCTGCTCCGTCTTATCCGTTTTCTATGGACGTCTAAAAGTCTCGAGCCGTTTAAAAAACCTTTTCTTTCTTCTCTTTTGGATCTGCTTATTCCAACAGAAACCTTCCTACTACCAGATGTTAACTTGATCGAAATAGCAATATCCTTTTTTAAACCACAAAAGACCAAATTGCCCTTTACCAATTTTACTGCACTAATCCCAGGTAAAACCAACTGACAATCTTATACTTTCATGTCTAGCATTATTTTTAGTCTCGAGAAGAATTAACATAAAATCACATATCACAAGACACACAAATTGGTCCAATTATGGGTTTAGATTCTGATTTCTCGATTTCTTGGCGTATGAAACGGAAATGGGTGGTGGTGCAAGGATGTAGTGCCGTCTGGAATCGCAATCAGATTACAATATTGAACGTCCCCATTGAGGAGCAAATGCTTATACTTAGGAATATATTCAACACCATATATTGTCAAGTGGGAACGAAAAATGTATTTGAGCTTTGGTATTTACAAGGTATTTTCATATTAATTATGTACTTTTCACTGTTCAAATTTAAAACTTTTTGTGCTGATCTTATTCACCTAAAGTACTATAGCCAGAAGAGGTAAAACTTGCAGTGCGTTTGTTCGAGGTGGGTTTAAACAAAATGGTTATGAGGTCCACCTACTCTCTTCCGTAAAACATATACTTTTAGATTGTTTATGTTGAATATTACTATATTTAGATATCATTTAGATTCATATTTTATTATAAATTTATAATTTTTTTGCCTTATAAGTGTCTTGCCTTTATAGCAAATTTAGGGTTTTTTTAATCGTTATTAATATTATTTCCCACGAGGTGTGAAGTTTGCAAAATCACTTTTTTCAAGGTATCCACTTCAAATGTAATTATTTTATTCATTTTATTACAATTATGTGTGGTGGATTCTATTTATATATTTTTATTAATTAATAATTAATTTGAACTGATATGGAGTTTAAAGTAGGATTGACAATTCCTTTGACTTGGGATTTTATTGAAGTTGAGTTATGCTGAACACAAATCCAGGTATGCGTTCTATCCATGACTGATGCTTTGTTTTCATTCGATTTCAATTTAACAATGGGATTCATGAAATTCATCTTATGGGTTTTCAAATTCATTTTGATACATAATCCAAGACGTTAGCACAAACAATCATGAATTTGTTAAAAGTCAAGATTCTTATGCCATGTGTGGCTGGCCCTTTACTCCCTTTACCTCGAATTGGAAACGTCGTCTATTTTCCACAAGCCCACAACGAGCATGTAAGCTTCATTCACAATATCTTTTTTTAAAAAAATTACATGTATTCTATCTACTATGGAATTCTTCCTTTTTTTTCTACTGTATTACTCAAGGTTGCAGCATGATGCGAACCTGATGAAGTTTATCCATAAATGAATCTTCAACCCGTATATAAAGTACGTTAGGTGATGTATCATGTTTTATTATTGATTTTTTTTAGTCTTTAGAAATTGGGTTTTGATTTTTCATTAGTATTTGAAATCTTACTTTCTCTGTAAAGGTCCAATCTTGAGTCAATTGCTTGACAAAAATACCACATGTGTGAAAGAATGCAGTTTTCATCATAAAAGGAATGACAGGTATTCTGTAATTTTTATATGATTTTAATGGGTATGAGGTTGACCTTTTCATTCCAATTTAGAAGTGAAATCCAACTGATTTTTGGAAAATTAAAAAAAAGGTTTGTAGCTCTTCAACTTTAACTCAATTGTTGATTGGTGATACAAAAGATCAATTGGTTCATTCACTTTCTGATATGTATCTGGCAGGAAACAAGGGCTTTCAAAACATAAAGCATTTGTTCAGGGGTTTAGGTAGATGTAATCCAACAATAAGCACAATACATTGGAATGAGGAAGTAAATGAAAGAAATGGAGAAGATAATGGAAAAATGGTCATTTTTGAAAATTGAATTTAACATCTAATTTGTTAACAACAACTGTAAATTGAAAAACGTTAAGTGACAATGAAATAGCAACGAAAAAGGGTTTACAGTTTTTTTTCCTTGGACCATATCTAAAAAAATTATATTTCAGTGGGACTAAAAGTATAATTAGGTGTTTTGACTATTTTTAGGGGGATATATGTGTGACACGTGATCCAAGTTTTTATTACAGTTCTACCCTTTTGTAATTCTCACAAGACCTTTATATTATTGCAGGTGATGTCTAAAAAGAGACTCTACACTTATGTGCCTCATTTGGAGTAGAATATTGGTTTGAAAAACGAATGATGCCAAAGCAGCAACCAGAGACTCTACACTTATGTGCAACGCCATTTTTTGCATTTTACAGACACCGAAGAAAATGGAAGTATAGCTACCTTATTTTCTCAAATGAAATGCTTTGGATTGTAAATAAAACCTTTTTCAAATTCTTATCTAACCCGGGCGAAGCCCAGGATCCTTTTCTAGTTTTTATAGTAAAATTAAGTTGTTCAAATAAAAATAGATGAAAAAATATATTAAATAAAAATAAAAATTAACAATAAAGTTTTATTACAAATAATAATAAAGATGATATAAGAAATAAAATGTTAAAAACTATTTACAAGTTTCTAAGAACTTATTTATACACAACATTAGAATTTTTATTTGTAAGTTTACCATCTTTATCTAAAACTAATAATTTTAATAATTCTCTAATTTAACTCTAGATAATGCAACATACAGTTGACCATGTGTAAAAATCGGATCTTTGAGAAATAAACAAACCTTAGATAAGGACTGTCATTGGCTCTTGTTAGTTGTCATTGCAAAACAGACGGCCAATGGAAACTGTCTTCTTTGGAATTTGAATGTAATTTTTTTTCCAGATAAAGTTAAGGACATTCTTGGAATAAAGGTCTGATTTCCAATATTACTTCCAGATATGATAATTGCTTCCATAAAACATTTTCCTAAAGATATCAGTTGTAGTCTAGTATCATTACATAAACCACTTTTCTGATGAATGTGTCTCAGTAACTTAACTGGAACCCCAACTTTCAAAACTAACTTAGGATTACGCAAACCTGAGACTTTAAGACCATTTAAAATACATCAGATGAGTATAAATTGACATCAAATTGATCTTGGAGAAACTCTGATTGGCATATTTTATCTAAACATAAATATTCAACTTTATTTTTTGGAGCAAGTATTGCTCTTTCTTGGAAATATCTCGGATTGTTGGAATCTTCAAGAATTGAAGGATATACAAACTCAATTAATAAAAATATAGGATCACACAGATCCTTATTGAGAAGATCCAGCAGAATATCAATAATCACTTCACCATCGTTAGAACCACCAAGTTTGCATCCTCCTATATCCAAGAGCCATTTTGCTAAATCCATTGTTTGTTGAATATTAGATGTATCGCTTCTGAAAGTTAACCTCATGTTTTTGGTTAGTTGATGAATTTTGCATTGTTTCCATAAATATGATGAGTTAAAGAAGCATTAACAACGTCATGTCTACTACCACTTGGGATAATAGGCAGAATTTGTATGGAATCTCCTCCAAAAACAATCACTTTCGCTCCAAATGGCACATTTGATTTTGTAGGATTATGAAACTTTAATATATCTTTCAAAGATCAATCTAAAGCTTCAAACACATACTTTTGAATCATGGGTGCTTCATCCCATATGATCAGTGAGGTTTTTTGTAATAAACTGGCGAGTTCACTATCTGGTGATATGGAACACACAAAATCCTCAGTAAGAACCAAATGAATTATAAATCGAGAGTGTGTTGTCCTGCCTCCGATTAATAATAAAGAAGCAATACCATATACAACAACATTTAAAACAATTTGAGCGTTACATCTAACTGCGGCGGATGATGTCTTCGAAAGATAGGTTTTATTAGTTACGGAGTAAAATTTGTTCAATCTCAAACAAAGTCAAGTTCTTAATTTGATCTTCATTATGTGACAAACCTGAAAGAAAAATAATATAATAATCACAATAAATTTAAAAATGCGTACGTTTGTTTCTATTATAAAATATTATTATATATTGAAACAAAAAATTACGAATCTTAAAATAAACAGACAATAATATAATACCTGGAGATTTTAATCTCTGTTGTTGAGTGTAAAGAATTCCATCCGACAAGTATTCCCATGTATTTTCCTACACAACATCCTGTCTAGACAAGATGTTAGATAATAACATCGTAGCGAATAAGAACTGTAGATAATATGTAACATTTACATTTCAAGTATTTTTCATTTTAGCCCTTAACCTTAAAACCCTTGCATTTTGGTCCCTAGCCGAGTATGATGGGCATACTGACTCGATAGCTTGGTCGTGGAGGCACCCACGTACGCAGGGTTACGTGGAAGTACGCAGGGCATACGGTCACTTGGGGCAAACCCTAATTTTTAGGAATTATGCCCTATTTAACCACCTTAAGTTGCTCATAGACCTTCTTATGACTAGCCTCCACCTCTCCAAACCCTAAAAACAAAACCCTAATTTCCATTTGAGTGTTTTGAGCTTGGAAGTGAACTTTGAAGGTGTTTTTGGTGATCTTGAAGGAAGAATAACTCTTGGAAGTTGCATTGGTCTGGCTAGAGCTTGTGGAACCAGAATCATCACCAAATTAGAAAGCTTTTGGAGGTATAAAGCTCTTAACTTGATGGTTCATTTTGATAGATCTAGTTAGGGATTGTTTTTGTGCTTTTTATGGTCCTTTAAGTCATGCATGAGAGTATGAGCTACTCTAGAAGCTTGGGATGGTAGATCTTAACATTTTGGGGTCCCTTGTGCATAAAAATGCAATATTTATGTGTTTATATTGGAACATGCATGAGTTAGGGTTCTTATTATGAGTTTTATTGAGTATTGGGTCCCATTAAGACATGCAGATGAGTAAAGTTACCAACTTTACGTGTTAATACATCATTTAGGATCAGATCTGAGAAGTGCACTTAGTGGCTTAACCAATTAAGCACTTAATGACGAGTTTGGACTGCTGTGGAGTATGTTGGGTGTACCCAGCTCGTACGTTGCGCGTACTAGCCAAATGTGGCATATGCAGGACATAATCTGAGTACGCTGGGCATACTCAGCAAATGTTGAATTTCATTAACTTTTGTAATTTGAGCCATATTTGGACTGTTAGGTTTTTGGGCCTTATTGGGACCCTAGTTATTATGATTTTGGGCTATTGTTAGGCTTTGGGCCTTCTTAGATTTTGGGCTTGTAATGACTTTGGGTATCATTTAGGAATTTGGGCCATATTGGGCTTTTTGGTGCCATTGGGTCAGGCCTAGATTATTGGGCCAAGTGAGGGAAGAGTAAAATGGTCTTTTGCCTTTGGTATTGGAAAAATTAACTAGATTCATAGTTATGGTTTATGGCCCAATTATTAATTGAGCTTTTATTTGATTGATTAGCGCGGGGACTTTTCGGTTCAGCAGCTCGATCATTTGTTTGACTTACAACAGACTAAGGTGAGTTTGCTCACTATACTGTAGGACACTAGGATATATTATATGTTTGTAGTCTTTGTGACTCCTAATGTATGTGTTATATTCCTATTTTCCTATTTGCTATATGTATGTGGGGTGAAATAGACCCACGGGTGAAATAGACGCGATACAGCTTTGGCTGACATATGAGTTGAAATACACTCGGGGTAAAATAGACCCAGTATGGATTTGGGTTGACACATGAGTTAAAATAGACTCGGGGGTGACATAGACCCGGTGGTGAAATAGACCCGACACAACCTTGAGCTGGAAGATATGTATGGTATGCAGTATTTTAGGGAACTCACTAAGCTTTGTGCTTATGGTTTTCAGTTTATGTTTCAGGTACTTTCGGATCGAAGGGGAAGAGATCGGGTTAATGGCATCTCACAAACCATGATTTCCGTTTTATTTGACTCTGATGTATTGAGATGATTGATTGACATTCTCTGATTTTCCTTTTTGGCTTTATGAACATGTTTTGGTTGATGGTTTTATTATTATGAAAAAAAAATTTATTTTAAATTTTGGGATGTTACAAGTTGGTATCAGAGCCTTAGGTTGAGGGATTCAGGCATGCTCTCATTGTGGGGATGGATTGGCTGAGCCCCAATGGGGCACTGATTTATTGTGAGCAGCAGTTGGTGCGTATCCGGACCCCAAGTGGGGAGAGTTGGTGATTCAGGGAGAGGTTGTTCAGCGCAGGCTGGTTTTATGTTCAGCAGTTAGGCCAGACACTATCTTCATTAGGGTATTTGTTGCCTCTGTGTTGGATAACCGGGAGAAGGGTAAGGGGACTGTGCATGATGTATCGATTGTTCAGGAATATCAGGATGAGTTCCCCGATGATTTGCCTGGAGTGCCTTCAGAGAGGCAGGTGGAGTTTCGGATTGACTTGGTTCCTGGTGCGGCTCCGATAGCCAAAGCACCTTATCAATTAGCACCTCCTGAGATGCATGAGTTGTCTACACAACTGTAGGAGCTGTTAGACAAGGGATTTATTCATCCGCGTAGCTCACCATGGGGAGTGTTGATTTTGTTCATGAAGAAGATTGATGGGATGCATCGGATGTGTATCGATTACCAAGAGTTGAATAAGTTAATGGTGAAGAACCGTTATCCACTCCCGAGGATTGACAATTTATTTGACCAGCTTCAGGGTGCATCTTGGTTTTCCAAGATTGATCTGCATTTGGGTTATCATCAGATGAGGGTCAGAGAGGAAGATACGTAAAAGATGGCCTTTCGGGCTCATTATGGTCATTACAAGTTCGTGGTGATGCCCTTCAAGCTCGCCAATGCTCCAACGACATTTATGGATCTCATGAATCGCGTATGCAAACCCATGTTGGATCGAATGGTGATTGTGTTTATTGATGACATCCTAGTCTATTCTAAGACCCAGGAGTTGCATGAGGAGCATCTGAGGGAGGTATTTGAGACCTTGAGGAGGGAGATATTATATGCAGAGTTCTCTAAGTGTGAGTTCTGGTTGCGCGAGGTGTAGTTTCTAGGCACCTTGTTAACCATAATGACATTCTGGTCGATCCAGCCAAGGTCGAAGCGGTAACAAGGTGGGAGGTTTCAAGGTCTCCATCTAAGATTGGGAGTTTTCTTGGATTGGCAGGTTACTATTGGAGATTCATTAAGAATTTCTCCAAGATAGTGTTTCCTCTGACTTGGTTGAAGAAGAAGACCGTCACGTTTTGTTCAAGGCTTGAGCAGCATCCATCATTTGAGACTTTGATACATCGGTTATGCCAGGCTCTGATTCTGACCCTGCCGGAGGGTGTTGACGATTTTGTGGTATCTTGTGATGCGTCGATCACCGGTTTGGGAGTAGAGTTGATGCAATAAGGTCATGTTATTGCTTACTGTTCGAGACAGCTGATACCTCATGAGGCGAATTGTCCTACACATGATTTGGAGTCGGGGGGTTGTGGTGTTTGCCCTTAATATTTGGCAACATTAAGTCTTTAACTGCATAGCCCCTCTCAGATGCTGCCACATGTCTCATGTATGTCGGTCCACGTCCTACCTTCAAGAAGTTATGTGTGTCGCATCCTTATGTGCAGCGTGTGGTACGTACGAACTTCAAATATTCTAAAAATCGTATATTTCTCATACGAGCTCCATTTTCGATGTTCTTTATAGCCAAACTGTTGGAATAGTGTCTAAGGCTGTAACTATATCCGGTTGTGCATGGTCCTTTTGGGTTGCCTTCACCATAGCAACTTGATAGGATGATTTATTAAGAGAGAATAAATATTATTAATATATTATGGGAATAATATAATGAATAATATATTTGTTATTTGATTAATATAAGTCATAGAATTAATTAGAATTAATTTGGTGACTTAAAGAGATTAATTAAATAAAGGGGTATAAACTGTCAGTTGTTTGATAGTTAAGCTTTAAACTGTAAATCCATTTGGATATACTATGGACGAATTCTAAGAGGATTAGGATAGCTAAAATCGTCCATTAGAGTTATCTAGGAATGGATTTGGATAGCCTTAAGAGAAGATTATCTGATAGGGACTTATCTGTAATCATTAAGGAATCTACAAGTATAAATAGACCCCATGGCATAGGGAATTCGACACTTCTGAAAAAGCAAGAGAACTCTGGTCGAATTCCTCCCCTCTCCTCTCTCCCAAATCATCCTCCTTGCTTTGGTGTTTGTAAGCCATTAGAGGAGTGACATTTGTGACTCTAGAAGCTCCAAGACCTCAAGATCAACAAGGAACTCAAAGGTATGATTCTAGATCTGTTTTAATGTTCTTGTTTAACCTAATTAGTAATTAGAAGTCTTGGATTCAAAGCATGTTTATTAGAAAGCCTAGATCCAAGCATTAGGGTTTTGCATGCGCACATAGGAAAGTTCTTATGGCTAAAACCCATCAGTGGTATCAGAGCCTAGCTTGGTTTTCTGTAAATTGTTGCTTGATTAACTGAAACAAACCTGCAAAATTCGAATTTTTGGTTTCTGAGTCATGGACTCGGCGAGTCTCAAAGTGGACTCGGCGAGTAGGCCTGACTCGGCGAGTCCATTTGTGCACTCGGCGAGTCCAGGCGTCAGGAATGGCCAGATTCGGGATTTCTTTGTGTTTATCTTATCTTAACTTACCATAAACTAATTAGATCAACATTAATTCGTTTTTCTGATAAATATAACTATTATCTTGATCTAGTTAAAGGTAATTATCAACTAATTAAATATTTAATTTCCTTATATGATAATTAATTAATTATTTTAATTATTTTGGTAATTATCTTAAAAAGAAATCTTGAATAAATCAAATATAGATAATTAGGATATTAATTGTTAATTGGAATTATTTGTTATTTGATCCTCCATGTTTTAAATGTTTAAAACCTGCCCTCATGTTTTGAAATTTACTTTTGTGATTAAAAGTTTTAATTTAGACAACCTAAATTTCAAGCCCTAGATTTTAAAAGTTTTAAAATACAACCCTATACTAATATGATATTACTAGAATAATATATATATATATATATATATATGTATAACTAAATGCTAGTCTTACCGTTAGTAGGCCTCATTCACGAAGCCGATCTATAAGGTGGGTATAAGGTTGCGGCCTATAAAATGGCGCTTAATGGGTGTACACTCACACCCACCGCTTGCTTGATTGGTGGAGGGTCGTTAGCCGAACGGGTAGGATAGGGCAACCTCATCCTCTCATTAAAAGTATAATAAGAAATACAAGTAACTACACATATTTCAAAATTTCCCAATCCTAGTTACTTTAGGAAAAGTGAATTGATGCAATCCCATGAAATTACACTTTGCACCTTGCTAAGATGTTAGTGGAGCGTGTGTGGTTTACCGGCACACTAATTGGTTCTAAGCGAAGGTGGCAAAGGGTGATTCGTTGTTTATCATAGTTCAATGGAGCGTGTGTGGTTTACCGGCACATTGAATAGGTGATTGTTACAATGAAGGCGCCATGTGAATTTGCATGGTAATTCACACCCGCTTTGTGATCCTCGGCATCCCAGTCACAAACAAGAGGGGCATATCGAGATTTAAACATGCCATTGAATAGTTTCAATGAATCTCATCCGAACCTAGGAATTCTCAAAAACACTTAGGACTAATAGTTTAAGTTTCGTGATGGAGAATTAGTGAATCGTCATTCACTTACCTTCAATTTATTTGCATGTTAGATTACGGCATCCCTTTTCTAGTATGTAAATGTTATTGTTGGATCCTAGCCCTAATTTTCTTATTGGGTGATAATTAGGGATTCTTATTCTAATCTATCTTTGTCCTTTTCTAATTATAGATGTCAAACGCAAACAACGCTGCTGCTAGTTCTTTCACATTGATGAGCCTTTGCCAAAAGGTCACCTTCGATGGAACGAACTTTAGCGAATGGATAAGATACATTCGCACCATTGCTCGCTATGAGGATAAGGAGTATGTCCTCGATGAGAAGCTCGAGAAAATCAACCCCGAAATTGCTACTCCCGCCGAAATCACCGCCTTTGAAACTCATGAGCGAGATGCAACGAAGGTACATTGCATCATGATCGCCACCATGAACTCCGAATTCCAAAAGTCCTACGAGGACATGTACCCGTACGAGATGCATCAAGACTTATTGGAGAGGTACCACCAAAACGCGAGACAAGAGAGGTACGAGATTTTCACTAACATGATTTCCGCAAAGATGGGTCATGGAGAATCTCTTACCGTGCACTTGCAAAAGATGCAAAGGTATGTCGACCGCCTTCGCAAGTTAAATGTTGACTTCGGTGAAGACTTGGCGATCGACATGGTGCTTCACTCTTTGCCTCCGATGTACAATCAATTTAGGATGACCTACCACATGAACAAAGAAGAGGTCACCCTAAGCAAGCTCCAAGGTCTCTTGAGGGTTGCTGAGAGCAATTTCAAAGACAAGTCTGTTGCACCTACTCCCAATCCGCCCGCTGCTCCTGTCTTGGCTATTGGACAAGGGAAGGGAAAGAAGAGGAAAGCTTCATCGAAGAACTATCGCAAGGTGAAAGCCCGAGATGGTGCCTCTTCTAGTGGGACCAAAGTTGATCCCGCCAAGCCCTGCTCTAACCCGAAGGAGGCAGAGTGTCACCACTGCCACAAGATAGGACATTGGAAGAGAAGCTGCCCGGATTACCTGCAAGCAATCAAAGAAGGAAAGATCAAGCCATCTTTCGCAGGTATATATACAATCAAATCTAACGATTCTAATCATGCTATTTCTTGGGTTCTTGATACCGGTTGTGGTTATCACATTTGTTCTAATGTGCAGGGACTAAGAAGAAGTAGGGATGTGGAGCAAGGAAGGATCAATCTAATCATGGGGAACAGAAGATCGTCGCCTGTAACCAAGATTGGAGTGTATTCCTTAGTGCTTAGGAATAGTTTAGTTTTAGATTTGAACAATTGTTGCTATTCGCCAGAAATGGCAAGAAACATCATTTCATTTCATGGTTTATTTAGACAAGGATTTAGATTTTCTTTTAATAATGAGAATGGTTCTATTTTGGCTTATCTAAATGGTGTCTTTTACTTTGAAGCTGTACCATGTAATGGAATATATGAAACTGTTATGATTGTTGATGACTTTGGAAATGATGTTTTGAATATTGATTCTTCCACTAGTATGGATAAAGCTTCCTTGTGGCATTGCCGTCTTGGACATGTCAACAAGAAACGCATAGCCCAACTCCAAAAGGATGGAGTGTTGGAGTCATTCGACCTTAGGGAAGACGACACATGCGAGTCTTGTTTGCTTGGAAAGATGACTAAGTCGCCCTTCACAAGTACTTGTGAAAGGGGCGAGGGTCTATTGGACCTAATACATACCGATGTATGTGGACCATTTAGATCAACCACGAAGGATGGAAACCGCTTCTATGTGACTTTTACCGATGACTATAGTAGATATGGGTATATCTACTTAATCAAGCAAAAGTCAGACACCTTTGAAAAGTTCAAAGAGTTCAAGAATGAAGTGGAGAATCAACTGGGCAGGAAAATCAAGATGCTTCGATCCGATCGAGGAGGAGAGTACCTAAGTCTTGAATTCCACGATTATCTCAAGGAGTGTGGAATAGTTTCGCAATTGACGCCTCCTAGGACACCGCAGTTGAATGGTGTGGCAGAAAGGCGTAATCGAACCTTATTGGATATGGTTCGCTCTATGATGAGTCGTGCTTCACTACCAATCTCTTTTTGGGGGTATGCCTTAGAGACTGCCGCCCATATCCTTAACCGAGTCCCTACGAAGAAGGTTGCCAAAACACCTCACGAGATGTGGACAGGGAGAGCTCCCTCGTTGGCACATATCAAGGTTTGGGGTTGCGAGGCTTTCGTAAGACGAGATACTCACGACAAGCTTGAACCTCGAAGTGAGCGATGTATTTTCATCGGCTACCCGCAGACATCCTTTGGATATCTCTTCTATAGACCGAAGGACAATGTTGTCTTCGTTGCGAGGAGAGGAGTTTTCCGAGAGCGAGAACTCATAAGCCAAGGAGACAGTGGGAGGCAAATCGAACTTGAAGAGATTCAAGAGTCGATGGATGAAGGAACCTCTACCGCTGGCGCTCAACCCGAGGAGGAAACTCCGGTTGAACCAATTGACGAATCCTTACCTCTTAGACGTTCCGATAGAGTTAGAGTTCATCCCCAGTTCTATGGCTTTCATATTACTACCGAAGGGGACACGTATATTAGTGATGGTACACTAGTAAATCTTGATGAACCTAATAGCTACAAGGAAGCCATGGCAGGCCCGGAGTCTGTAAAGTGGAAAGAGGCAATGGATAGCGAGATCCAATCCATGTATGATAACCAAGTTTGGAATTTGGTTGATTACGTGCCCGGACGTAAGACCGTTGGGTGCAAATGGATCTTCAAGAAGAAGACCGACGTGGACGGGAACGTACACACATATAAAGCGCGATTGGTCGCGAAGGGCTTTACTCAAACTCCCGGAGTTGACTATGATGAGACCTTCTCACCAGTTGCGAAGATTAAATCTATTAGAGTGATGTTAGCAATTGCCGCATTTCATGATTATGAGATTTGGCAAATGGATGTCAAGACCGCTTTCCTTAACGGAAAATTGGTTGAGGATGTTTACATGGCTCAGCCAGAGGGGTTTGTGGATCCGAAGCATCCAGATAGAGTGTGTAAGCTTGAGAAGTCCATTTATGGACTTAAGCAAGCATCTCGCAGATGGAATCTTTGTTTCGATGAGAAAGTCAAAGAGTTTGGATTTGTACGAAGCGAAGACGAATCTTGTGTATATGTCAAAGCCAGTGGGAGTATAGTAAGCTTCCTCGTTCTATATGTCGATGACATATTACTCATAGGAAACGACATCCCGACTCTGCAAGAGGTAAAGTCCTGGCTCGGGAAGTGTTTCGCTATGAAGGACCTCGGAGAGGCCTCTTACATTTTGGGAATAAGGATAATAAGAGAAAGAAGTAAGAGACTAATTGGACTTAGTCAGAATACTTACTTAGAGAAGGTACTAAAACGTTTTAGTATGGAAAACTCAAAGAAGGGAGAACTACCGATACAAAGTAATGCCAAATTGAGTAAGACTCAAAGTCCGAGTACCGAAGCTGAGATAGCAGAAATGAGCCAAATACCATATGCTTCCGCAGTTGGCTCAATCATGTACGCTATGACTTGTACTCGCCCTGATGTAGCCTTCGCTTTGAGCATGGTTAGCAGATATCAAGGGAATCCTGGCAAAGCCCATTGGATAGCGGTGAAGAATATCCTTAAGTACCTTCGGAGGACAAAGGAATGGTTCTTAGTCCTCGGAGGGAGTGATGACTTGAAGGTGCGAGGGTATAGTGACGCCAGTTTTCAGACCGACAGGGACAGCTATCGTTCGCAGTCGGGCTGGGTCTTTACCCTAAATGGAGGAGCAGTGACATGGAAAAGTTCCAAGCAGGAAACCGTAGCTGATTCAACGTGCGAATCAGAGTACATTGCAGCAAGCGAAGCATCGAAGGAGGCAATATGGCTAAAGAACTTCATCGGTGATTTTGGAGTCGTACCTGCCATAAAGGAACCAATGGAGATTTTCTGTGATAACGAAGGTGCGGTTGCCTTAACCAAGGAACCAAGGGATCATGGTAGATCAAGACATATCGACAGAAAGTATCACTTCATTAGACATCGTGTAGAAGAAGGACAACTCGTAGTTAAGAGGATATCATCAGAAGATAACCCAGCAGATCCGCTTACGAAGGGACTGAGTAGGGTTAAGCACTTGCAGCATGCTAGGAGTATTGGGCTGAAGGATGATATTAGCATAGATTAGATAGTATTAGAAACGTGTAATAGATAAATGTAATTGACATTTGATGATTAAATAAAGGAGTTTTATTTATGAGTAATGTTACTATCTTATGTTAATTGTTTAGCTATTGTTTCACTTTGCATGTTTTGACTTCCAGAATAATTGAGGTTATTAGGAATAATCAAATTATTCAAATGGTCCACAATCGTTCATATGTTGGAAGTAGATATGAAAGAAGATTGCCATGAATTGGTGTGTAGAGTGTCTAAATGGTGTTAGACATAGCAAAGGATTGCTGCAACGTTCATGAGTGCTTATGAACTAGTTTTGAGCATTGGAATAAACCCGCGCTTGCTGGAATCACCTTATGGAATAAGATATAAAAGGTGATCACAAGACGATAATATCATATAGTCTTAAAACCTAGATATATGGTTTATTATTTGTTAATTGATTGTACATTGATAATACGAAAACGCATCAGTAACTTGGTGTTATAAAACGTATTGTTGTGTAAGTAAATGCATATAAGTCGAAGTTTATCTGTAACTTTTATCTAAGAAGGTAAAAGCGATATCTCGGCCGCTCGATGATTTGATTTGACTTATGTGCCGGGCCTGGTCAGAACTGAATTGATGTGTTCGATTAAGTTCTATGTCAAATAAATCAGAGATCGAGAAACCTAAATGCTTGACTAACCATTCCATAGGATTGTCAGCATGATATCTAACAGAGGACTGTACGTTCCCTTATCTAAAGGACAAGATTGATTAGATCAGAGTTGACAGCGTCTTTGAGAGCTACGATTGCAAACCGAATTGTACTTGTATAGTTACTAGACTTATCCAAGTGGAAGACTGTTGGAATAGTGTCTAAGGCTGTAACTATATCCGGTTGTGCATGGTCCTTTTGGGTTGCCTTCACCATAGCAACTTGATAGGATGATTTATTAAGAGAGAATAAATATTATTAATATATTATGGGAATAATATAATGAATAATATATTTGTTATTTGATTAATATAAGTCATAGAATTAATTAGAATTAATTTGGTGACTTAAAGAGATTAATTAAATAAAGGGGTATAAACTGTCAGTTGTTTGATAGTTAAGCTTTAAACTGTAAATCCATTTGGATATACTATGGACGAATTCTAAGAGGATTAGGATAGCTAAAATCGTCCATTAGAGTTATCTAGGAATGGATTTGGATAGCCTTAAGAGAAGATTATCTGATAGGGACTTATCTGTAATCATTAAGGAATCTACAAGTATAAATAGACCCCATGGCATAGGGAATTCGACACTTCTGAAAAAGCAAGAGAACTCTGGTCGAATTCCTCCCCTCTCCTCTCTCCCAAATCATCCTCCTTGCTTTGGTGTTTGTAAGCCATTAGAGGAGTGACATTTGTGACTCTAGAAGCTCCAAGACCTCAAGATCAACAAGGAACTCAAAGGTATGATTCTAGATCTGTTTTAATGTTCTTTTTTAACCTAATTAGTAATTAGAAGTCTTGGATTCAAAGCATGTTTATTAGAAAGCCTAGATCCAAGCATTAGGGTTTTGCATGCGCACATAGGAAAGTTCTTATGGCTAAAACCCATCACAAACATGGCTATCGACGAGTACTACAACTTTCATTTAGACTTCGTCGACTTATCTCAATCTATTTTTAATGCATATTTTTATAGTAGCTCAAACTGTTAAAATCCATGTATAAATCATAACTCTTTCATACGGACTCCATTCTCGATGTTTATATTGACAGATTGTTATGTACAAGATCTTCAACTCTCGTTTATATTTTTTTAGCTGACAATCGGCTAATTTTAATTTCGATTTTTGTGTGGTACACTACTGTATTGAAACTTCGAAATATCATAATTTCCTCATACGAAGTCAGATTTAGGCGTTCTTTATATACACACCCTCACTTTTAGAACCACTACGATTTTTTTTGGATTACTTAGGCTAACAAGCAACCTATTGTGATTCACTTTTTACGACATGCTTTACAGTATAGGGGTGAATGAAAAACTTCGAAGAATCATAACCTCATCGTATAAAGTAAGATTGAAGCCTTCTCTCTTCTCTCTCTCTCTCTCTCTCTCTCTCTCTCTCTATATATATATATATATATATATATATATATATATATATATATATATATATATATATATATATATATATATATATATATATATATATATGGAAATCGTATTGACGTCTACTACATGCTTATGATGTTTATTTTGTCTAAAAATTATTATACGTCTACTTCTAATTATATAGACAAATGATTTATATTGAATTCTACTATAAAGTGAAAACAGGGTATTACGATATCTAATGTAGATTTGGTGTTAGGTAGCAAATCTAGCTTTCATAACTCCATTGATATCGATATATGGTTCTCTTTTGTTAGAGAAAGGGAAGTGGTGGTTCTCTGGTGGCAGGAAACAGGTAAAGGTGGTGGTTAGCCGAATCTAACAAGAAAATGCAAAAATACATTAGATCTGGTGAGATCTGATGCAGATCTGGTGGTTCACTTGAGAGAAATAGAGAAGTACATGGATGTGGTAAAAGATCTGGCGAAGTGGATGTGGAGAATGACAATGGTGAAGTCGCCGAAGAAGGTAACATCGTTGGAACAGATGTTGGATATAAATCAGAGCAAAGCAGACAAACTTCAACGAGAGGGAGGCAACAACGATGTCATATATAATATGAAAATACACAAACACATCATATTTGATGAGATATGATGCAAATTTGGTGGTTTACCGGGGAGAAAGAGAGAGACAGAGATAGATGAGCTCATAGATTTAGAGAAGTGGAGACAATTGATAACGAATGTGAAGTCGCCAGAGAAGGTAATGTCAGCAGAGCAAGGTATGAGAACATCGACGAGATGGAGGCAACGACGATCTTTAGCAGTGGTGGTGTCATCGATGGTTGTTACGTTGGCCAGTAGGTGGTGGTGGTGGTTGTGGTATTTAAGTTTGTGTGTTCTTCAAAAATAGTGGAAGAGTTTTAGAGACTTTGAAAATTTAAAAGATAGATTTGAATATAAAAATGAAAGGTATGTGTTTTTAAAGTGTTAGTGTTAGATTTAGAAAAATATTTTTAATGAAATTCTTCTTAAATGGTTTTTAACTTTTAGTGGTTCTCATTTGATCTTATATATATATATATATATATATATATATATATATATATATATATATATATATATATATATATATATATATATATATGAGTTGAGATCGGTTGAGAACTCATAGTTTTCCGAGAACCCGAGAACTAAAAGTGGAGCGTTGGATCAAAAGTAATTCATTAAGGGCATGATCGTCATCATACCAATCCATCTTAATTTTTTGTATTATTTCAAAAATTAATAAAAAAAACTCTCAAATAAACATTATAAAACAAATTTTCGGATTTTTTTATATATAAAAAAATTCGTTTTTTTTTTAAATTGCAGATTTTTTAACTTTTTTGGAAAGCATAAAAAAAAACTACAATTTTTTTAAAGAAACTATTGCATTTAAAAAAACTGCAATTTTTTTAAAGAAACTATACTTTAAAAAAAAAAAAAAAACTTTAAGTTTTTTCAAATAAACTACATTTTTTTTCTAAAATACTGCAAAATTTTTCAAAAAAAGTGCAACTTTTTCAAAAAAAAAATTGCTATTTTTTTTTAAAATGTGCATTTTTTTTAAAAATATAACTTTTAAAAAATCAGTAAATTTATAAAAAAAAAAAAAAAAAAACTAAAATATTTATAAAAAAACTCTATTTTTTAACAAAAAAAAATCAACATTTTAGGTGCGTATATGCATATTTTTTTTAAATGAATATATGCATATTTCTTATACTATAATGTTCGTAAGTAAATCATAAAAAATCTCATTTTTATTAATCAATCTATAAACATAATAGTACGAGTATTTTATTCGATACAAAATAAAAATACAAATAAAAAATGCTACGAAGATTCACAGTGTTATCATTTCTTCATATCAAGATTTTCATATTTTCTTCAATTTAACACTTCTCACCTCTTCAATATTTTCCACAAATTCTTCAAAATCTACAAGAAAATTAAAAAATTTGATCAATGCAAGAATACTCACAAAAATTCACATGTAATTTACATATGAATTACATGTGATTAATATGTGAATTACATATGAATCGAATATAATTCATATGTGATTCACTTGCAAATCACATGTAATTCATATGTGATTCACTTGTGAATCACATGTAATTCATATACACAAGTAATTCTTATGTGATTCACTTGTGAATCATATGTAATTCATATGTGATTCACTTGTGATTTAGATGTGAATTGCATATGATTAATATGTGAATTACTTGTGATTTACATGTTAATTACATGTGATTAATATGTGAATTACTTGTGATTTACATGTGAATCACATATAATTCATATGTGATTCACTTGTGAATCACATGTAATTCATATGTGATTCCCTTTGGAATCACATGTTATTCATATGTTATTAACTTTTTATTTACATGTGAATCACATGTAATTGATATGTGATTCACTTGTGATTTACATGTGAATCATATGTGAATTACATATGATTTACATGTAATTCATATGTGAATTACATGTTATTTACATGTGAATAACATGTAATTCATATGTGATTGACATGTGAATTACATGTGATTTACATGTGGCTTACATGTGAATCACATATAATTCATATGTGAATCACATGTAATTCATATGTGAATTACATGTAGTTCATATGTGATTAACATGTGAATCACATGTAATTGGTATGATGGAATCATGTAAAGGAATGAAATTACTTTATCAAGTCTTGATTATGATCAAATTCCATAAAGTTGAGGTGTTGTTGTGTTTACCTTATACACTTATCAAGTCTTGATTCTTCAACAAATGATTACTAAAACACATCAATATTTGAGGCTAACCAAACATGGTAATGGAATATGATGGAATCAGGGAAGGAATGGAATGGAATTACAATACTAGAGGCCAACCAAATATGGTAATAGAATGTCAATTCCATTCCATATTTTTTTGAATAACCTTACCTGAATGAGTAGTAGTGTTTGGAATTGTAATCAAAATGGAGCCTCATGAGACTCATCCCATACATCCCCACTACCATTAGATGCATCATCTGCATCTTCCTCCATTGAAATCTTTATATATTCTCGATGTGCAAACCGATCCCACTTTAGTCAATGTTGGATTCTCACGTTCCTGTTTAACAAGAAAAATGTTATTTCCATTTGTACCCCTAATGATATTACTAAAGATGGAATGGCTTACCTAGCGAATGAGAAAGGGGTCACGGGATTCAAAGGCCATGAACATATGAAGGTTAAAGAGGATATTGAAAAAGCTTCCAGAGAGCTTGCTTCCTTTCAAGTCTTGTAATGTAAAATAAGCATCTTCCGGTAAATTAAAATTATATATTGTTAAAAAGAAAACTAATATGATGGTATACAACTTTGGTTAATAAAATAAAGGGTAGTTGTGGTTTAATCATGTGAACTAACTGACATAAAATGTCCTGAAAAAGAACAGACTCTTGAGCCATGCATTCCAACCTATGCAACTGTTCTTCATAGAAGAATTATAATTCATTCCTAGTCAACACCCCGTTTCCATCCAAATCTATGCACTTAAACCTGGAAAAAAATTAATTTATTTACAGCAACCAAAAAAAATGTTAAAATTTTGTATAAAATAAATGGTTGAGTAAGGAGTCATACCAGTATTCAAGACGAGGCCCGGATGATTTATCCTCTTCGGATAAAATAAAGTACACAAAATCTTCATATCCCATTTTACCCTCGACTTCAATCTTGAACTTTCTTAGAACCTAAGAAGGATAGAATTTGATCAACAAGAAATATGAAAATTAAAGATCTTTTTGTAATAAAAATGTTGGAAAGAAACCTGAGAGAATATTCGGTCAAAAATCTTGTAGGTCAACGCATGGTTGCCATATCTGATAAGGTTCTATTTATCAATCAACAAATCATGATATGTATCCAGCTCCCAAAACATGCAATATATTACATAGAAGTTTTCATAAGATAGGAACATGTCCCAAAAGACAAATATACCCTTTACTTTATAAACACATTTCTTATTCTGATCACAAAAATAAATAGAAGAGAAAAGAGAGAGGTGTTCCCGTAACTATTGGTCTCACTAGGTGGCATGGTGATCCCGTGTAGGGCCGCTATTTCCAGGTAGGACCCTACCATGTGCGGGAGAGGCATAACATTTTTCCTTACTGGATAAAGAATGAAAGATAGGATTAAAAGAGAACTGAGGTGTAAATACAAGTAGTGGTTACTACATTTTGCTCCAAACTTACTAGAGGAATGCTTGTATAGTGTAAACAAGAATCATTGTAACCTTGTAACTAAATAGGTAAACATGAAAGAAACATTTACTAGAAGTGCCCATGGTGCTACCTTTGTTGGAATCCGCAAGCTCAGTAGGGGAAGCAATCTGTTTCTCAAAAACCTCAAGAATATAACCACATATATTTTGCACTTAAATATGGATTGATGCTCAAAAGGAACAACAAAACCACCAAAAGAGGTGCATCAAAATAAAAATACCACTCACTCTTGGAATTGCAGTAGCAACAAGGAAGTTATCAAGTGACTCTTCAATGGTTCTTGAATGCAACAGTGCTACCAAGTACAGGGTTTCAGACCTGTCATAGCATGCAGTATATATATAACATATCAGTAGTTTGAAAAAATCAATTACACCATTTTACTTTGAAAAAATCTACAAAATTATAGAATTGTACTTTAACTTCTTTTCTTATTATTATTATTATTAGCACACTATACCTTAAATAATCTACCAAGTTATAGTAGTAAATATCTCTTTGTATTTGGAAGGATTTAATTAATATTATAGACGTAAAAAGTTCTTTGTATTTGGATGGAATTATTATATTATTAGGAAGTTTTTTCAATGTATAATGTTGTAATATGAAGAAACAAAAGTACAATGCTACAATATATGTTAAAAAATCAAAAAAAATCTTTGTATTTCGATGAAATTAATATTGTTGGGTAGATTTTTAAAGTACAATGTTGTAATAGGAAGAAATGAGAGTAGAGTGTGTACTTGTCCATGTGTGAACCTCCTGGTAAAGTATCAAGTGTACCATTTGCAAATGCACTCTGTAGCAAAGGGGTCAAATAAATTAAATAATTATTTTTATACAAAAAATGAGAAAAAGAAAGAAGGACCTTGTAAAGATCATCTGTTTTAACATTTGTTCAAGCTCTGACTTCCCAATGGTTAAAGAAATGCTAGCAAAATTACTGCCTTGATGAGTGCTAACTTTTGATACTCCACTTAAGTTCTGCAGTCAAGAAATCATTGAGACAAGTACACATTATTATTGATCTAGTCAAGAAAATAAATACTATAACCAACAAACAATTTGAACAAGTCCCTCCATCTACTTTATAACAGTTATGAGACAAGGTTTTTTAAATAAGTTGTTGCCATCAACATTATAGGTTATTAGCCACATATTAAATTAGATGAATTTAAGAGATAAATGTGAAGAGAGTGGATGTGTGAACTCCACCATTACTCATCATTTTTTGTTGGTTTTTGTTAGCTTAATAATATCTCTATTGTTTGGGAAAAAAATATTAGTTAATTTGGACTTAAAAATAAAAAGCAAAATTGAAATAGTAATAATTTTCTATTACGTCTACAATAACCAAAAGTCCGACATGAAATTGGAGTTAATTTTTTCCTTAACAGTTAACAGCAACAAGCACTAATAACGATGATTATTTATAAATAGTAGCGATTAAGACAATTACTTCTTATTCCATTCGTATTACCATAGCTACATAATGAATTGACCCAATCATATGCCCTCGAAAGTAAACATTTCTACATAAAAAATCAAGTCAACCATATGGTCTCTAGAAGACGACGGGCATGGTTGTTCCAGCAGTAGCCATAGTTATCTTTCCTGTCTTCAACAAGAGCTTCAACATGTTAATAAACACAAAAATATTAATTTGCATCCACATATCAAAACACACAAGACACAGAGAGATGAGTAAAAACACTTTGTAGATGTGTGTGTGTGTGTGTGTTAAAGAGATATTGATTATTCCTTTTCGTCTATGTGGTTTTGTCGTTTCAAATTTCCCTTCTGTAGAAGGAACAATGACATTTACAGTTACAACTTCTAACGAGTGAAGCAAATTTGCATGAACACACAACATCTAGGTTAACGCAAAGAGTGCAGACGGTGAGTCGTAAGGACTGATGCAAGAACTAGATAGTCCGGTAGCCTAAATTTCACCTTGCAATGTGCTCGTCGATGATGAGACGACCTAAACGGAAAAGTCGTCGAATTTTATGGCTTAGAATTCAGATTCAAAGGATCTTAGATTTCAACGAGTTGTGTAGAGTCTTCACCTTACTCAATTCAATGAATAGAGACGGTTGACGGAGGAAACCATAGATTTCAGATGTTGGTTCTTGGGCAACGATCGACGATGAAGCTATAAAAGAAAGAGGATGAAGAGACGAAGACGATCGATGGATTTGAGAGAAATAGGGAATCGATTGATTTGGGGGAATGATTTTTCAGTACCACAAATGCCTTTAGATTAATTTCAGAACCATACCCTATGTTTAATTTTCCAATTTATTTATAAAAGTGTCGTAAAAGATCTTAACCCTTAACTTTTTTAATCCGACGGTTCACTTTTAGTTGTCGGATTCTCGGTAAACTATAAGTTCTCAAATGAATATATATATATATATATATATATATATATATATATATATATATATATATATATATATATATATATAGAGAGAGAGAGAGAGAGCTAGGTTAAAGTGTTTTTTACATTTATTGTATGCTTGAATGCATCAATAGGAATTTAGTAAATTTATATTATTATTTAATTAAATAATGATAAATATTAAATGGTTTCCATAATTGTATATATATTAAATGATATCTATAATTATAATTTGCTCTTTATGGAAATTAATTAAATTCGTCATTAATGTCAGCAATAACATTCTTTCAGAATGAATTCGTATCTAGGTTCTTTATGTCAGCAATAATATTATTTTAGGACTCACTCACTTAAAATGCAATAAAGTTGTATGAAATATGAAGAATGAGGGTGTATTCTAGTAGAATATACTCTCGTTGTCCTAGAATACACACTTATTATTTTATATATGAATTCATTCAGAAGAATATTACTATTGACATTAATGACGAATTAAATTAGTTTCCATAAAAAAGAATTATAAATATGGATATCATTTAATATAAATTTAATGTTACTCAATTCTTATTGGTGCATTCTAGCACACAATAGATGTGAGAAACATTTGAACCTATCTCTCTCTCTCTCTCTCTCTCTCTCTCTCTATATATATATATATATATATATATATATATATATATATATATATATATATATATATATATATATATATATATAATACAGTATAAAGGAAATCTCACTATTTCTAAAAATAGCTTCAATAAAATAATATTTTTTTTAAGACGTTCAAGTCTTTAAGCTTAAAGTACAAAAAACCATGAATATAATATTATTAAATTTTAAACATTTTATATTGGGAATACAATTTACGTGTGAATTCTAAACTATAGGGATATTTGACCTGGCTTCCCTTATATATCGCCGTTTAATTTCTTCATTGAGTGAACTAATTCCTAATATATCTACAAAATTTTGTGGATTTTGACTGGTTTTTCCCTATATTGGGTCTTTCAGCGGCAGTAAAACTACAAACTACCTCTCCATCTAAACAAAAATATGTCTGTACCTTCCAGTCGCAACAACACATAACCACCACCTCCACCATTTCCTCTGTCAAACTACCATAGAGATCTTCTTTCCTGCTAAGTGGTTGTCTCCTCCTTCTCACAAACCACCGCCCTCCAGATGCAATAAATATACTGCGTTGTTACATCTCTAGCCACCTGCATACGATTCCCTTTCTCTCCTTTCACAAAAACCCTTAATCGTTCAAAACCCACATCTCTAGCCACCTGCATCACCATCGTCGCCTCTACTATTATCAGGATACATCACCATCGGTAGCATCAACCATCATCAAAGACCGCTGCACCAACACCATTATACCACCAACAATCTTCATATCTAAACCACCACACCATCATCACTACCAATGCATCTCTTCCCCTCTTTGAATCTCTTAAAACCCATGAACAGAACCACCATTATTCACCCTCCATTTTCTTTTTTCGTCCCTATATGGTTCCCCCTAAATGTCATCGCCTCCATCAACCACCAATCACACCACCGGCCTCTTTCTCTTTGTGATTTTCGTTCACAAACACAAACACATTTAATTCTTTTCATGAATCTGGATCAGATAAAATTGTTATCTCCATTACACAAGTCAGTCTGCCAAACTAACCCTTCCTTCTACACATCCGAGACTCACACCAAGTCATATATCCTCCTTTCGAAGACTATATGTTTTAACTACTTATAATTATTGATTTCAGGTGTAATGATGATTTCTTCTAGAAATGGATGTGTTTTATGTTTTATACATAATTTATTTGTCTTTTTTTTTTCTACAGATTCACACTTCTTTATAGGGTAATTGATGGAATGTACTATTTTAATGACTATATAGATAACACTACCATTTTGATGCACTGCTCAATTAATCGTTTTTTGGTTGTCAATGATTGTATAGTTATATATATTAAGTCCCAAGATGGAGAAGTAGTAGTAATTAGGCCTATCTCTTTAATATCACTGATGTTTCAGTGAGTCTCATCACATAATAGATCTGAATTGAAATCATTAATTACTTGTGTCACTCCAAGATATCAACTGTTTATAAAAGTAATTAATCATTCAATTGATTTTGTGGATGATGATGATTAGGTTGCTGCTATCCCAGTAGAAAAACAGAAAGATGATGAAGATAACAAGAGTCAGAAAATATCTCCCCTAAGTGAATTCCCAAAATGGCAAGTGTGTGCGTGTGTGTGTGTGTGTGTTTAATTACGTGTATGTGTGTATGTTTGGTAATTTGCTATAATACAATTTTGGTGATAGATGTTGGATATATTTTTTGATTCTGTACGAGTTCTATGCTTTAAACTTTGTGGTCCTTGTGGGTTTAATTTTGTCATTTGCTTTAAACATAAGGAGGGCAGACATGAAATATGGGCACAAACATTTACTTGTAGACAAAAGTAATTGACATACTTACAATAAGTTTCATCCATCGCCAACCTATGTTCCAGTCGCGACATTCCATTATACACAACTGATGATTGTTTGTTTGCATGTTTTTAATTCCAAAGACTAACTGGAACTATCCATATTATCATCAGATTGGAGTGGCTTCTATTGACTTGAGGCTAACTTCATTTCACCTTTCTTTAAAATTATACATTTAATGGAAGCAAGTAAACTAAGGGCATTTTAGTTATTGGTAGTTATGTTGTATTTTTATTATTTTTACATTATGTGAGCTTTGAAATTTTTATCTTATAGTGTGAAGAAATTTTGGGATTAGTCTTTAGAAGTGTTCCTGAAAAGATACATGGTTCAAGCAACAGATTCCTTGGGATATTCTTGTCGCTTGCTATTCAAGAAAGATTAAACACATAAGATATAATGAACCTATGGGGGGTTTATAAGAATCTTAGTTGTTTGCAATTTGCTTAGGATTCCCATTCTCATATGTTTTTTGAGTGTCCTTTCTCTGTTGAAGTGTGACAAGAGTTAAAGACAAAGTTGATCTCAAGAGTGTTTCTTGTACTTGGAGAGATCTTAATGGGGAGCTTCAAATTCTTTAAAGGGGAAAGCTACTAAAAAATTAATAATGAAAATTGCTCTTGCTACTATGCTGTATTACATTCGGAGAGAAAGAAACTGCAGATTTTTAGGAGAGGAAATAATAATAAGATTAACGTAATTTTAAATATTTTTGAACATATAAGGCTTAAAAAGTTGGGTTTAAGTATGGTTATTTGGGATTTAATAATGACGTGAGAAGTAAATGGGGAATTGCCATTGAAAAAGAAAATATTTGATTTTTGATGGATTGTCGAAATTTATTCTTTTTGATTGTTATTTAGTTGCATTAAATTACCGGTTAATAAAGTTGGAGAGGAATAGGAATTTGAAGGATTATTTGGATTTTAATCCTTCATTTCTTTGGTTTTTGTGGATCGATAGAACTAATAAAGACGAATGTATGCTGATCAAGTGCATGACATTAAGAACATGACAGAATGAGCTTTTTTTGGTTAATATTAAAAATGAAAAGTATACTCAATGGTTTCTCGCTCTGGAGTGGTTTCATTGGAATAAGAAAAGCAAAAAGAGAAGAAATGAGTGGTCTATAAAAGATATTAAAGATGGATCGATGTTTTGGTGCAATAATATAAATAAAGGGCAATATAGTCTTTTTGTTGTTTATGTTAAAATAGACATGTTTAATCTTTTTCTTTTCAAGTTTATGGGTTGGCTTTGCTGAAAAACCAAAGACAAAAGGCATACAAGTGAGGGGGTAAGTAAAGGGTATTTTGGTCCTTATCAGGAATTAATCAGGAAACTGTCATTTTCATGATTACATTTGGATTAAAATTACTTGTTTTTTTCGTTTAACTCATAACCATCAAAAAGGCTTCTTGTTGTGTCTCATGCTATGTACTGTGATCAAAACGAATATTATTTTTGAAGCTTCTAAATGGAATTGTATTAGTTGCATCAACTATTTAATTGCTATCTTCTGGAGTATAAGAAAAATATATTGGATTTGGATGTTATAATATGAGGTCACATGCTACAGTGAGTGCCCATTTTGGAGTAGGTGTCTACTTTTTTGAAATTACGGTATGTATTTGATTTATTACCATATATTTCTCGAAATTGGTTATAAAAATAAAGAACTTTGACGTAACATTAGAATGAATTTTAATTTAAATCCAACTTATGAATGTATTTTTTAAAATCCTAACAGCCTTTCAAAATGAAACTATTAACCGAAAAGAAACTATATACCGTTTGTCGACAGAAAACTAATCGTAACTCTATAACTATTTGCTAAAACAAAAGTACTTGTCGCCACCATATTGCCCCTAATGGAAATAATTGTCGAAAGAAAATATTTGTCGTCGCCGCTTTGCGCGGACAAACGACTAGTATATATATATATATATATATATATATATATATATATATATATATATATATATATATATATATATATATATATATATATATATATATATATATATATATATATATATATATATATATATATATATATATATAATACGTTTTTTTATTTAGCCATAGATGATAATATTTGCAAAAAGCCAAAAAGAAAGCCATTACGTGTCGTTGAGATGTCATAATCATTGTGCGGTTTTTAATATTGTCACATTAATTTTACAAATTAAATAAGAATTTTTGGCATTTAAAATGTTAATGAATAATGATACCTCTTTAACTCCTGCCACTCTTGTTGGCTTTCTAATTAAAACATATACTCAATGAGTGAATAAATAAATATATTCTAATAATTTGTATAAGAAAGGCGTTGTTTGATACTTGATAACTGAGTTAGATATGATTGAGCGAAATGTCTAATCGGGGTCTGAAGCTCTTATTGAATCTGCCTCTGAAGTGGCAAAGACGTCGGTCGAAGAAAAAAAGAGCGTTGCAACCACTTAGATATCAGAGATGGGCAAGAGAAGGCACACAACCATGGATGAGGATCAGTAGGGAAAATATAGTTATAGTCTCCTATCAGCGTTTTTTATGTGGACCGACATTAAAGACCGAATAAAAGACAAAATATGAAGTATGAAACACACCAACTTAGACTCGGTCAGAACTTGCCTCTTAATAGACTCAGTAAACTCAAAACAAACAATCCCTAAAGCTATACCTATTGCAAGATTTTAATGAGCCTCTCACAAGATTTAAAAAAAAATTGTTTTGGTGACCTAGGTCATGGGAGCAACCTAGCTCACCAAAAATGAATGCCCATTTTCCTTATTTATATTTGGTGCATGTCAAATTTTTAGTAGTTTAATATTTTTGGGTAAAATTTATTATCTTTAAATAATCCAATATTATCTTTAAATAATCCAATATTATCTCAGTAATTTTTTTTAATTTATGATTTTTTTTCTCTAAAAATATAAAATAATATTGATATGCTTAATATTAAAGAAAAATAGATTTGGGTTGAGTTGCTAGCGAGATTAATAATTAAATCGGATTGAATTGTATTTATAGAAGAAAAAAATAGTTTTTTATAAAAAAAAAAATTGGAATCAATTTGATTGCCAATGGGATAGCCTAAGTTCATTTTCAATTGTAAGATCTAAATACTTCGTTTCACATTTAATATTTCTATATAGTTAAATCAAAATTAATGTTGTTAGATATTTTCAAATGATAACAAGTAAACAAATAAATAAGTTAAGGGAAAATTAAAAATTTAGCCAAATTTTTTTTAATAATTCCCAAAAAGTAACGTTTTTTTGGAAACATCCGCTTAAGTCACAAGTGATCAATCGACAGGTGTGGTTTCATAGCTTCTACTTGCAATTTCCTCCTAGGCTACAATTTGGGCCCATTTTCGCTAATGGGCCGAAAGTATATAAACCCTAAGTTATATAAATAACTCGTATTTCTACGGTTTCAGATTATAGAAATTCTCTCAACTCTGGCTGTCTATCAATACTTTCATAAAACTTTGTAAGTTATCTACTATTTAGTGTTTTAGTCGTGTTTTGAGGATTCTCATAAGGAATCAGTGAATGCATCAATATTTTATTTTCAGCAACAATATGAAACGGATGTAAATTAGGAGTGATAAAAGTACATGTTGGTTGTTTTGTTTCTTTTCTGTTGGATATTTGCAACAAATATTTTTCCTCTATAGTCACCTTTGTTAGCAGCGTGATCTTTATCAATCACCACATACACATTCGCAAGTTTTACTCCAACCTCTTTAATTACATTGATCAAGTTTCTAACATCACCATCATGAACTATGGTTAATATAATAAAGCCTTTCACGATGGTAACCGAGACTAATATTATATTTATCTAACAAACAATATTCATTTTCTCCAAACATAAAAATTCACTAAAATTAGTCTAGTATGAAAATATCAAACCGAAATTGTATATTCTAGAAATTCTCCTCGGTGGCCAAACATATGCTAATTGACACTCAACTATATGCAACCTTCTGCAAGTTACAACCATGAAGAAATGTTCACCGGAACTCATTTTAGTACAAAAAATATATAACATGAAAATTTATAAAAGAAAACAAAAATGTTGATAATCTAACAATTTTTACAGAAAATTTTCTATATAAACTAGTGTAATTGTATAAAATTTACAGACTTTATTAGGAACATAAAAAAGCCAAAATCGACAAGAGGAAATCATAGGTACACCAAAGGAAATCCCAGGTGACCCTTAGGTATCTGCAGTTTCAAGGGAAAAAAAATAATTTTTAAACCTACACATTAATTTGGGCACTGTGTCGAAAATGGGTCGAGATCGCATAACATGTAGACGAAATCACACGTGGGCACAACCACCTTTGATTTTAATGGTTATTTTCGAAAAAAAAAACTCGATTTTTAGCTATTTAAAAAAAAAGTAATTAAGATATTTGGCTGAATTTGTAATTTTCTCATAATTAAAACAATCAAATTAGGTTAATATAATTGTAGTAGTTAACTTTTTATTTTGATTTACATGCTTCATTATGTTTTTAGTATAAGGCATAAACTATATACTTATCTATTCCAAAGGGATGATGATTTGTAATAGTGCTAGCCCATTTCCATTAATGATATAGCCTTTTCTAGTAAAAAAAAACAAAAAGAAATAAAGTAAATCCAACTCACACACACAGACACCAAGCGGCCAAGCCATCATCTCCTTTTCCAATTTTTTTTAATCTCAATCAAGTGTTTTTGGGTTCTTTATACATCATTCCAACATCTTTCCCACATGTAGTCTTCTTTACGTGTTTCTTTCTTCCATCGTTCCAACATCAAGGTCAACAATTCCATTTAGGTGGAAACATCAATCTAAGAGAAAATATGATCGATTTAGAAAGAAAGAGACATAGAGGGATCGAGAAAGGGATAGAAAAGTATGAATATAAGGTGGAGAGCAACCACACCGTTGCTATCTTGTGTCTATCACATTTCGCTATGACAACGACGACATGGGATAGTCGGTGGTTACGAGGCAGGTCACAACACCTTTATCTCCTCTACATTGAAACCAACATCAACAAGCTTGATTCTGATGTATCCATCTTCCCGATCCATTTGTTGTTCTTCTTGAAGTTTGAATTTTGTTCTTAATGCTTGAAGGCTTGTTCTTGAATCTTGAATTTGGGTATGAATTCATCGTGGAAATTTGTCGGTTTTTCATTTGAACATTTGTTCTTGAAACTTAAATTTTGTTTTTAATGTTTGAGACTGCTAGGTATGTGTAACATGTTATCGCATTTTATAACATCAAGAATATGTCAGCTCAAATGTCACATCACCTATGGTGTTATAACATCAATTAAGGAAATAACCACCATGTTATAACACCAAATAATTTTCATCTCATCATTTTTAAACGAGTACTTTTTTAATTATAAATATAAACATAATTTTATTAAACATAATATTCAAATAAAACATAATAGTAATTAAAGTAAACATAAGATTTAAATTTAAAAGAAATATATTACAAGACCAAAAAAATACTATTTTTTTTTGAATTTACTATTCTTCATCTTCGTTACCATCATACATATAATTTGGCAAGTCTTCTTGAAGTTGTCTGTGTTTTCGTGCATCTTGAATATCAACGACTCTATGTAAATATTTTATGTTATCCCTGGTTGAAATTGCATGCGTTTGGGTTCCTGTAACGACCCGTCTCCGGTATGATAATTCCTTGGTATTTATTTCGAATCTTTGCAAGAGGGACTCGGCGAGTTCATAGCCTGACTCGCCGAGTAGGGTCGGGAATTCGAGCACGTGATTAGCTGGCGACTCGGCGAGTCCATATTCTGGACTCGGCGAGTCTGTCCGTCTGGAAGAAACCCTAAATCCCCGGGTTGCCCACTATTTAAGCCACCTTATAGCCCCCAATCTCGCCTCCTTCACCCTCTAAAGCTGTGAGAAAACCCTAATTCGTTCTTGAGTGATTCTAAGTGATTTTGTGTGCTATTGTGAAGGCTTGAAGAAGGAGAAGAAGAAAGGAGCAAGGAGAAGGATTGTAGAGCAGAGATTCAAGGGGAAAGCAAGAGCTCTTAGAGGTATTTTCGGATTTCCTTCTCTTTTATGCCTTAAACCCTTTTTTTTAGATCTTGTTAATGCCTTCTTAAAGCCTTATGTTGATATGGAAGCTCTCTTATGCCGAGATATCTTTAGATCTGTTTATTTAGGAGTTGTAGAGCCCAGATCTATTGCCTTTATCGGTCTATTTTGCATATTAACCCTAGATCTACCCCTTTTAAGCATCTTTTAGCCTTTATTCCCTTGTTCATGTGTTTGTACACGTAAAGTTGGAAACTTTACGTGGTAAATCAGCTTATTGGACTCAGATCTATCATTTGTATGTTTTGGATTCGAGCAGAATCGAGTGTAGAATAGTTGCATGGCTGTGACTCGGCGAGTCGAGTCGCGAGTCCCCGATTTCTTCCTTTTTGAGCGGTGTCGAGTGGGACTAGTGAGTAGTGGAGTGGACTCAGCGAGTTTGAGGGTAGACTCAGTAATTGAGGGACTCGGCGAGTTGTTCATACAACTCGGCGAGTCCAAGGCAATTTTCTTAAGCTCAAGAACAACTCGTCGAGTTGTTCATATGACTCGGCGAGTCGGATGAAGATTGTCTGAGTTTTTGGATCGAATGAGTACTCGTCGAGTCGATGTCATACTCGACGAGTAGCAGCGAGTAGGGTCGAGGAGTGAGAATAGGGACTCGGCGAGTTGGCGGCCCAACTCGGCGAGTCAGGTCAACCGAGAGTTGACTTTGTCTGAGAGTTGACCTTGACCAACAGTTGACTTTGACCAAGGGTAAAAGAGTCATTTTACCCAGTGCAGTGTTTAGTATTTGATTGAGTGTGTTTATGGACTTGTAGCCGGGGAGATACCGGAGCAGCAGCAGTTAGCCCTTCGAGTTATTCACTCAGCAGCCAGTTTATGAGGTGAGTTCCCTTTCAGTAGGAACGGGTCTAAGGCCACAATGTCGGCCCGTTTAGCTAGCAGTAGTATCCGGATATTTATCCGATGCAGTAGTTAGCATGTTTGATGCCTTCGTGGCTCAGACAGGATTATGTGTGTTCATGTTAAGTGATACGTTTATGTTATGATCAGTCAGCTTCGGACTTCGGTCCGATGTCAGTTTCGGACTTCGGTCCGATGTCAGCTTCGGACTTCGGTTCGATGTAGGGGACAAGGTCCCAGTCAGCTTCGGACTTCGGTCCGATGTCAGCTTCGGACTTCGGTTCGATGTAGGGGACAAGGTCCCAGTCAGCTTCGAACTTCGGTCTGATGTCAGCTTCGGTCTCCGGTCCGATGTAGGGGACAAGGTCCCAGTCAGTCAGCTTCGGACTTCGGTCCGATGGAGGGGGCAAGGCCCTAGTATGTGCTTGATATATTATTTGTATGGTATGTGGTAATTTGGGGGAGCTCACTAAGCTTCGTGCTTACAGTTTCAGTTTTGGTTTCAGGTACTTCCGCCAGCAGAGGGAAGAGCTCGGGTTGATGGCATCGCACACACCACAGCTTCAGTTTTTATCCTGGGAGTTGATTTAGTTCTTGATCTTTATATGACATGGACATGATACAGTTTTCCGCACAGTGTTTTATTATTATTTTGAGATACATCATGTATGGTTTTATGATATGACACTCAGATTATGGTTTTTTGGTTATGTTGAAAAATGAAATTTTTGGGTCGTATTTTTGGGTCGTTTCAGTTCCGTAGGCATATACTCTGCCATATTTCGTCATTTATCTTCAATCACCATGTTATGCATTATGATGCATGCATTCATAATATCTTGTAGAGTTATTATAGCAAATGGTCGTGTTGTATGTTTAACTATGTGTCGTTTCGACTTTAGAACTCTAAAAACACGTTCCACATCCTTACGTGCACCTTCTTGTCTCCTCTTAAAAAATTGTCTCTTGGTTCTACTAGGTGTCGAAATGCTTTGATGAATGTGGAATATATATATATATATATATATATATATATATATATATATATATATATATATATATATATATATATATATATATATATATATATATGAGAATGTTCAATTGAGAAAAAAAAAGGCTGAGAAAGTGAAAAAGTTCACATTTATATATGAATTAGTGTGTGTGTGTGTATGTATATATGCCATTATTCAGCTATGAATAACTGAATCCTCAGAGGTTTTAACTAAAATTAGAATTCACTACAAAAATGCAGATATATAAATTTATAATAGAACAATATCATTCTAACTAATATATGAATAATTAGACGTTAATATTCATATTAGAATAATAATATAAACTTAATATTTTTATGTTTTCACACTATTTACTTTATTTATTTTAACTTACTTATCTCTTTATCTCTCTCTCTCTCTCTCTCTCTCTCTATATATATATATATATATATATATATATATATATATATATATATATATATATTCTATCCGTAAGGTAATACCCAAACATATATTCACTTCCATTGAATGTGAAAGGAGTATACTATGCCTTTCCTGACAAATGATCTTGTAATATTAGTGACTGGTCAAGAACGTTGACATCGTTTTTGGAATCCACAACCTCGAAATAATCATGCCAAATCCATAAATCTTAGGAAGCAACAACCGCTAACACCAACGAAATTGCTCCGTGATGACCATTTGCATACTAAACTTTCCATGCCACAAGATAATTCTTCATTTTCAGTGTGTAATCAATGTTTTCAAGCATACCTGGAAAAGCATGTCTTTCTTCATGTGTCGCGTACAGTGGTTGCATATCATTTAACGAAGGTTTCCACAAATAAACGTCACCTAATGTTTCAACAACACCTATTGCCAATCAATACAAACCTTCTTTTGTAGTTCTCTCAAACATTCTCATATAATCGTCAATAGAATCGGGAGACTCCCCCATAGCCATCAGTTTAATTGCCGCATCACATTTCTGCAACCCTGTGGATCCTTGCTTACCACTAGCATCATATCTCATTTGGAAAAATCTATACCTAAACATATATATAATAAGTAAAAAATGTATTGAATTTACATAAAAGCTACATTTAAAATATACAAAAATTGAAAAAAAATGATACATACTTTCTAAGGCACTAGCTATTCGTACAAACAATTTTTTTCGCAAACGAAACCTTCTTTTGAATTCGCTTGGCTGGACAACACAATTATCCGCAAAATAATCATAAACTAAATGTTCGTGTTGGCAATTTTTGTTTAACATCGCAAATCTTGTTAGTAGATGAACTGGATCTGGTTGTAGTATCGCGTTCCTGCAATGCTCGTACATCATACCGATGAAGATATCATCATCATAATCATCATTGTTGGACAAGGCGAACAAATCCATTATTTTTTTGGGAGGTATTGAAATTTTATAAAATATAGAGAAAGAGAAGAATGATATGAATAAAAATGAGATAGATGGTATGTCTTTATAGGTTATATATATATATATATATATATATATATATATATATATATATATATATATGCTTAGGTTATTCTATTAAAATTAATTATTGTGTTATTATATGCATAAATGTGGACCAATCATTTTACCTATTTTAAGAAAGTGATTAATACACATTATTGAATTAAATATAATTGAAAAATACATCCCAATTTAACTAGAAGGGTATTTTAGTCAATTAATATATAATTAATAAAGGAAATTTGCATATTTTAAGGGATCATAGATTCTATTAATTTTAAAAATCCGATTTGTACTAATTATAAGGGCTTTAATTTGGACATTCTGACAGAATATGATTTAGTATATTCAAAAATAAAAATATTCTATACCAATAAAATAATAAAAATATTCTTAAACATATTTCTTGATCATGACTTTAAAAATTTCTTGTAGAATAACAAATTTTCGAACCAGCAATTGAAAAATTGAAACAAAAATTACATTAATTCTTATAGAATACATGTAACAATTGTTAAGAATTACATTTATTGTTAAAGAATAAAACTAAAAAACTTTCAAATCGGGAAAAAAAAACATCAAAATCTAACAAATACACTAATTCATTCTAAAAAAATAATGTTACTAAGAAACACTTTTAATTTTGTTGTTCATTCTTCAAGCATCAACTTCTGTGAAAACAAATCCAAATGTAGTTTAGAATCCAATAACGCATTAGCAAATGATAAATAAAAAACTATATTCCTTTGGAAAACTATGCGGACTTGTTAGCTGCACCAAAACCAAAAACCAAAAATTGTAGAACATGTATAATCAATGAGAAAAAATCCATATTCCATTCCAACATAATTATAATTCGTGTTTCCATTCCGATAGAATTTGAATTCGTGATTCTATTCCGATAGAATTGGAATGATATAAAATAAACAAACCGATTTAATGCTTCTAGAACATCAGAAGGGGCGAGATTAAGATCATCAAGAACTCACGTCACCTTTGATGTGTATATAATTTTCCCAGTCTCCCCCATCAGTTTACATCAAGAAAATATGATTCGACTTATAAAAAAGAAAACGAATTGGATTCAATGGGTTTTGGCTGTGTATCAAGAGTACAAAAGTAAGAATAAAGCACCATACCCACAACAACAATCAGGATTCCCAAAATGTTTTTCCAACTAAAAGGATCGTGTAATAGAAAATATCCAAATGCCAAACCTAGACATGTTTTCAGGTGACCTAACACATGATAAGTCACCGGAGATGTTTTTCCGATCGAAGTTGACAGACACCGATATTAAGCAAGACAGAATAATGAATGCCTGAAATTTATACATAAAAATAGAATTAATGATTCCAGTTTGTGTGAGATATGGAACACTGAAACTGGATTAAAACATTATACAGAAAGACTATTTTAACCTTACCAGAACTTGATTTGTGTATTTGAAAGCGAAAACATTTTGATTGGTCAACAGGGCATCTAGAAATGGAACGACGATGAACATGATAAGAGCTTGGAGACATTTTTTTTACCTGTTGTTGATCGGGACTGCCAAAACAAGGGGGAAACATCGGGATTGTTGAGCAAACACCACCGAGACCCCCATTTGATTCCTTGTTCTAACCGAGAACTTTTCTAACTTCTTCATCTAACCCTCCCTGCTTCGCACTTCAAAGCCACAGAGGATGAAAGTAGCCCCGCTACTTCGCCCCACGTCCTTCTTCAATCTAGACGACCATCGGAGCACGTCATTCGGGTGCAATGGGTCTGCAATCGTCGGACATTCCTCGCACCTCGATCTCGCTATTTATCAATCACTATCTCTATTTCTCAGTTCTGGAATAAAAAAATGGAAGGACGAGGATGGTTATGGTCGTTGACAATAAAGATGATGGTGGTGGTCAGTAGCCGATTGGATGGTCGGCGTGAAGAAGTCTTCAACCGGTGATGAATAATTGATCCTACACCGGTGATTGAATTTATCAGATCAGTCTATAAAATGGGGGAATTAGGTTAAAATCAACGTAACTAGCAAAATTATAGGGAGTATTTGTGGAAGTTATTTATCAAATTACCTAGTTACCCTTATTGATTTATTTAATTATTGTTTTTTCTATTAAATTTTGATTGTCCCACATTTATGCATACAATAACACAATAAATACTTTAAACACCTGAACCTATCTCTCTCTCTCTCTCTCTCTCTCTCTATATATATATATATATATATATATATATATATATATATATATATATATATATATATATATAGAGAGAGAGAGAGAGAGAGAGTTAGGTTCAAATGTATCTACTATTTATTGTGTGCATTTAAGATTGATATTGGACCAATCATGTTAATTATTTTAAGAAAGTAATTAAAGCATATTAAAAGCTGAATATTTAATTAATATTCATTATATCTTAAACATGTAATATGCATTAATTACTTTCTTAATATAACTAAAATAATTGGTTCAGAATCAATTCTACATGCACACAATAGATAGTTAGAACACAATAACTTAACCCTATATATATATATATATATATATATATATATATATATATATATATATATATATATATATATATATAGAGAGAGAGAGAGAGAGAGAGAGAGAGGAAGGTAGTTCAATTGAAGTACTTTCACTTTTGTTTTTTTCAATAATATAACAGCTCGATCAAGTGTAGTTCAATTCCTGATCATAAATTTCAAATTCTATTTCTGATATGGCCTTTTGTGCAATTCTTTGACCTTTTAATCTTAGGTTTCATCTCATTCTATGTGTGTGCAACTTAACTTCAGTTTTCATCTTCATGAAATCTAATCTCTGTGGACGAACTAATACACTTTAATCAAGAAGAAGATGTTCCAGATAGTTCCTCTTTCACTGCATTTCTCTAATATGTTTGTGCCATAATCAGTTTAAATAACCTCATCTTGAAGATCATATCTAACAGTAGTAAGATCATATTTAAATATGAAGAATGCTGAAAATGTCCAACTCTTTTCCAGAAGCAGGAGAATTCCAGAGACAGATTGATTCCAGGGCCTTCAGAAGAAATCTGAAAGACCAAACTCTTAAAGTTTTAATGAAATGTCACTTTCTTATTTCTTAGGGCTTAACCAACATGGATGACACATCCTATAAATTGTGAGCTCTAATTTACATACATCGTGTACATATTCTCATTACAAGCACTCGTTGTAAATCTATCTAGTAAACTCTCTGTGATAATCAAACATTAGGGCCCTGTTCAACACTAACTAATTCATTGTTCTTGATAATTCTTAGCCTGATTCCGAAAGTGGTTATTAATCAATTTTGGTAGAAAAACTAGAAGTAGAATGAAAGTTCTTCTTTTTAACATGACTTCGTTTCTTTTTGTGTTGTTAGGTTACAAGACAATTGGTGTAATCACAAAGGTATACTATAACATACATGATTTCAGTTTCATTTTTTTTCTTACTTCTCTTCCATTATTTAGTATTATTCTTCATTTATGACACAATGTTGTACTTTTTGATGTTTTAGTTGGATATTATGGATAGAGGAACCGATGCACGTAATTTTTTGCTTGGAAAAGTGAACCCCCTTCGACTTGCCTTTATTGGTGTTGTAAATCGTAGTCAGGAGGTAATATTCTTTGTTCTATTATATATGTAACATATGTTATAAAGTTTGGGGGTGTAGGGATTGATGGTGCATAAATGCTTTTAAGATCAAGAGTTGGCAGACTCCTCCTTATTGACTTTAATCAGGTATCTTATCTTTTCCAAGCTTGAATGTATTATTTATTATATCTTCATATATCATCATTTACTCAAAAATGGAGTCACCCCTAATCAATTTACTCATTTGCCCATTTATAATAGTATTATCAATATGTAATTCATACATATTGATAATGGTTCATATGAGATTTTTTTTAAATTTTTGTAGTTATATGAATCATGATGTGACGGTTATAAGTAAATCACATATAATTCATATATGAATTACGTGTGATTCACATGTAAATCATAAGTGAATCACATGTAATTCATATTAGATTCACATATGAATTGCATGTAATTCACATGTAAATCACAAGTGAATCACATATGAATTACATGTAATTCACATGTAAATAACATGTAATTCACATATGAATTACATGTGATTCACATGTAATTCATATATAATTAACTTGTGATTCATATGTAAATAACTAGTGAATCACATATGAATTACATGTGATTTACATGTAAATAACATTTAATTCACATATGAATTACATGTTATTCACATGTAAATCACATGTAATTCACTTGTGATTCACATGTAAATCACAAGTGAATTACATATGAATTATATGTGATTCACATGTAATTCACATATTAATCATATGTAATTCACATGTAAATCACAAGTGAATCACATATGAATTATATGTGATTCACATATGAATTACATTTATATGCACGCATGCATTTTGTGTGAGTGTTCTTCGTTAATTATTTTTTAAAATTTTCTTGTGAATTTCACATTTAAATCTTAAAAGATACAATCACATGTGAATATTATATTATATAATCACATGTGAATCTTACATGATATATATATATATATATATATATATATATATATATATATATATATATATATATATGCATATGCATGTGCATTTTTGTGAGTGTTCTTGCATTAATCAATTTTTTTTATTTTCTTGTACATTTAGAAGAATTTGTGGAAAATATTGAAGAGGTAAAAAGTGATCAATTAAAGAAAATATGAAAATCTTGATATGAAGAAGTGATAACACTGAATCTTCGTAGCATTTTTCATTTTTTATATTTTATTCTGTATCGAACATTGTACTATTATGTTTATAGATTGATTAATAAAAATGAGATTTTTTATGATTTACTTACGAATATTATAGTATAATAAATATGTATATATGCATTTGAAAAATTATGCATACATACACATAAAACGTTGATTATTTTTGTTAAAAAAGTTAGAGTTTTTTTTTTAAATAATCTAGTTTTTTTAAATTACTGATTTTTAAAAATTTACATTTTTAAAATTTTTAAAAAAAATTCAGTTTTTTTTTTGAAAAAATTGCAGTTTTTTTTAAATGCAGATTTTTTAATAAATTATAGTATTTTTGAAAAAATATTCAGTTTTTTTTTAAAAAGATGTAGTTTTCTTTTAAATTGCATTTCTTTTTGTAAAAATTACAGCTTTTTAAAAAAAAAATTCAATTTTTTCTTTCTAAAAATTCATGTTTTCTGAAAAAAAAAATTAAAAAATCTATATTTTTTTTTAAAAAACCGACAATTATATTTAAAAAAAGTCTGGAATTTGATTTATTATGTTAATTTTTAGAACTTTTTATTAATATTTCCAATAACAAGAAAAAAAATTAAACATTAAATGAGATCGGTAAGATGACGATCATGCCCTTAATGGGTTAATTTTGATTTAACGATCCACCTTTAGTTCTCAGGTTCTCAAGAAACTATGAGTTCTCAACGGATCTCACCCACATATATATATATATATATATATATATATATATATATATATATATATATATATATATAGAGAGAGAGAGAGAGAGAGAGCAAGGATCATTTGAGAACTCATATTTTCCCGAGAACCCGAGAACCAAATGAGGGCCGTTAGATTAAAATAATGGAAGGCTGAGATGTTTTGTGGCATTGTTGTAAATATTTGAAAAGAATTAAACACGGGGGTATGATACTTAAATTAATCTAAGGGCATTTATGGTACTGAAAATCATTCCCCCTAATCAATCGATGCCTTCTTTCTCTCATAAATCCCCCGATCGTCTCTTCGTCCCTATTTCTCTCATAGCTTCATCGGCGTTTGTTTCCCGATCTAGAACCAATGTCTGATTTATCAATGGTCTCCTCCGTCTACTATCTCTCTTATTCATTGAATCGAGGAAGGTGAAAGTCGAAGCTCTCTCTCTCTCTCTCTCTCTCAGTCCATCGTCTGCCTCCTTCAGCCAAATCTACCGCTACAATGAGCATCAAAGTCGACGCACACATTAATGGTTGACGATCGACCCTAATCACCACGGATTTAGTTGCACTTATGGTGGAATTGGATGGTAAAGAAGAGAAGGTGCTTCGATCCAGGCAAAAAGTCCTGAAGTTGGACATTTGAGGAATATAGGTGCTTCGATCGGCGATAGTAGCTGAGAAACCCATGGACACTCTCTCTTACCTTCTTCCCTCACCACCACCGAAACATATTATCTTGCTGGCAACAACGGTGATCAGGTATCCAGTTTTCTTCCTCCTTGTAGTTCAGTCCTTTATTCCTTTATCTGGATCGCATCTGCCGACAATTAAAATGTTTTTGGTCATCGATCGTTCGTGTGATTATTCAACTTTGTTGGAGTAGTTAGTGCTAAGGTTTTCCTAGAAAAGAGTTGTAAAATTGAAAATGTGCATTAGGTTACCTTTTGAATTGGGATTAATTTTAGAACCTTTCTTGAATTCATTTACCTAGGTCGATTTCTACTAAATATCAAAAGGATCTGATGATAATTTTGTTGTCAGTTCCATATTTCCATATAGAGATCAACTTGGGAGATTGATGAATTTGACCGGAGAGCAAGTTACTTTTCTAGTATTAGGGTTTATGATAAGTTCTAGACTATAAATGGATTGTGTTCATGGATCTGATGTGTTGCTTGCTTCTCACAATTCTTATCACCAAAATTGGGACTTTAGGTACTGATAGCTCCTTGACATCTTCGTTATACTTAGATTAGATGTCCCTATGAAGTAGTTACATAAAACTTAAATACGGATGTTTTATTGCTAAATGTTGGAATTTTCAGGTTAGAATTGCTTATAAAATTAAAACCTAATTGTTGTTTTTGTTAGGGATTGGTTGCTGGAGCAAGCTATGGGACACCCCCTTTTATTCCAAATGGTAAATTATGTGAACCCCATACACATGACCATGTTGCCTCAATAGAGTTTCCATCTGTTCATTCTCAGCAAAAAAGTTATCAATGTTCATGATCAACACCATCTCCCCCATAGGTTGCAATGGCAAAATCTCCTCAGGCCATGTCTTGGTGACATCCAGTGGGTCAAAGTCAAACCTATCTTCATGATCCAGGGTCAATGGTCTAAATAAAAAGCTTCCATTCAAGATAGTCTCCAAATGCAATGAAGTCATAATGATCTTGTGTTGCTAATGAGAGAAATGAGTGAAGATTCTGATGGTGGTGTTTTGGTTCACTTACAGTACTTGAATGAGAAACACACTTATAGACCTGTGCAGATTTTGGGAATGTTGTTTGCAAATTTCAAGCAAATGGCAGAGAAAAACCTTGAAACCCTAGTTTCAATCTGTGTGATTGGGATTCCATCATATTTCACAGACTTACAAAGGCGAGCTTATCTTGATGCTGCACATATTGCAGGTTTAAAACCTTTGAGATTAATGCATGATTGCACTGAATTGTTATTCACACATGAATCACTTGTGATTCACACATGTCACTTGTGATTCACATGTGTCACTTGTGATTCACACGTGAATAATCTTAATTATTTATTTTGTGTAGCCATAAGATTTATATTAATTTGTTTCCTTTTAGCGATTCACATATAATTCACATATGATTCACATGTGAATCATATGTGATTCACATGTAAATCATATGTGATTCACATGTGAATCAGATATGATTCACATATGATTCACATGTGATTCATATGTGATTCACATGTGAATCAGATATGATTCACATATGATTCACATGTGATTCATATGTGAATGGCATGTGATTTACATATGATGTCATATGTAAATGTGATTCATATGTGAATCGGATGTAATTCATATGTGAACCACATGTGATTCATATGTTAATCACATGAAAATCACATATGTAGTTTTGTGAGTGTTTTTGCATAAATCAATTTCTTTTTAATTTTCTTGTAGATTTGGAAGAAATTGTGGTGGATATTGAAGAGATGAAAAATGATAAATTGAAGAAAATATGGAAATATTGACACGAAGACATGAAAAGCTTTGAAATTTGTAGCATTTTTTATTTTTTATATTTTATTTTGTATCGAATAAAATACTTGTACTATTATGTTTATAGATTAATTAATAAAAATGAGATTTTTTGTGATTTACTTACGAATATTATAGTATAAGAAATATGTATACATTCACTTGAAAAAATATGCTTATATGCTCCTAAATGGTTGATTATTTTTGGTTAAAAAAGTTATAGTTTTTTTTTTTAAATATTCCAGTTTTTTTTAATACATTCACTTGAAAAAATATGCTTATATGCTCCTAAAAGGTTGATTTTTTTGGTTAAAAAAGTTATAGTTTTTTTTTTAAATATTCCAGTTTTTTTTTTAATTTACTAAGTTTATAAAATTTATTGTTTTTTAAAAGAATAGAGTTTTTGGAAAAAAAAAAAATTCAACTTTTTAAAAAATTTATGTTTTATAAAAAAATTTAAAAAATCTGCACTTAAAAAAAACAAAAATTGTTATTTTTATAAACAAAATTTGATTTATAATGTTAATTTGAGAGTTTTTATTAATGCTTCTAATAATACAAAAAGTTAGACAATCATGCCCTTAAGGAGTTAATTTTGATTCGACGCTTCACCTTTAGTTCTCGGGTTCTCGAGAAACTTTGAGTTCTCAACCGATCTCAACCCTATATATATATATATATATATATATATATATATATATATATATATATATATATATATATATATATATATATATATATATATATAGGGAAGAGTTATATGGAAAATGAATGATTAGGGCAACAAATACTTGAACCAACGAAAACATGACAACACATCACTTCCACAATACATTACTTGTGAAGAAAGAAATGGACACGTGTCATTTGATTATTGGTTCCGGTAGATGTTGCCCTAGTTATTTGTTTTCCATAGAACTCATTCCTATATATATATATATATATATATATATATATATATATATATATATATATATATATATATATATATATATATATATATATATATATATTCAAAAATTGACCGTTAGTTTGTCAAAGAAATCGAAGCACCCATTTTTGATGGGATGAAACACCCGTTGCAACCCATTCTTGTGGTAACAAAGGATAACATAACGCTGGTCGGAGGCGGTGTTCTTCCCATTATCACGACATTAATCCGTGTCTACATCGGCAATAACCGCCCCATACCCGATAGTCTAAAAGTTTGTTCTCGAATCTTCAATTTGATTATGGTTTCATCATGAAAATTAGGATTTTTTTTCATAGGCTTGTTCTTGAAGCTTGAATTTGGATTTGGATGTTTGTATTGGTATGGTAGATTTACATCTTTAAGATGAATCCGATTTAACTATTTTGTTGGTCTTCATTTGATTAGTTTATTGGAACAAAAAAACGAAGTTTCGGCTGTGGCGACGACTTGTCGTTGCAAAAAGTTAGGCAGGCCTCTGAAAAACACATAGGGCGATTACATGTCGTGGCTACACAAAATCGAAATTAAAAATTCCTTTATTTTTTTATGCAGTTTAATCATTAATGAATAAAAGCAACGACATGATTTTGATTAGGTGAATCTATATCGACTGACATTTCGTGCTTCATAGTTTATTAATTCCTTTAATTTATTATAAAGATATAACGACTAAACTATGACGACGATATTTACACCAATAGCGACAATTGTCGGCGCCACCACTTCTTGTTCTTGTAGGGTATCAATTCATTAAAGTTGCCGTGAAGTAAAGGGATGAGCTATGTCAAATGGTATTGATGTTAGAATAAAAAATATAAATACCAGAGTATGTTATGATATTAAGTGACAATGTCATCAAATATGAATTAAATTTAGTAACTGTTTGTCTTAGGCCATTTAGAATTTCTTAAAAATTTAAACACTTAAATCTGATGATATTCGTTGGAATAATTCTTTTCATTAACTGAAAACACTTGGTTTACAATCCATATTGTCAAATTCAAACATCATAAATATTTAATGAAATCGTTTCAATCATCTTCCTCCCATCTCCTTTTATCTTTTGTCTACCATATCGACTCGGTGTTGTTGAACCATTCGCACACGACTTGTTTTGATTGGATCTTAGGGTGAGATTGGTGGGAGGGTGGTTGAATTCATTTTTTTGTAGTACAAAGTATAGTTTTTGTGTGAAATAAGTATTAGGTATTATGACATCTACAGCGGTTTATTAAAAAAAATCAAAATATAGTTGTTACCACGTAGCAGTTGGAGCGAAGAAGGATAAGAGGTACGGGGATGGACACCGCACACTCGTTGGTGTGGTGTTCACCTCATAACCGCAATGATATGTCACCTTGGAGTGTGCGGGGTTGGTGCTCCAACCAGCCTAATCTACTTCCACTTCAGCGTGACCGGTCCTAAGGATTTAAATATCCTTAAATGCTTAGGACATGCAGAAAAAACAGGTTTTTATCGTTATTATAGGTTTTTTATTTTAAATAAAAATAAAATATAATAAAAAAAAATGGATCCTGCACAGCTATCCATTTTGTCACTCATTACCCCCATGCACTTCACTTTACATAATTTGAGTGTAATCTTTGATTATCAAATAAAAATTTTCATTATCGATGAAATAACTTTGATATTTAAGTGTTTAAATCTCTTTAAAGGTTTAAATATCTATCATAAAACAAATATAAAATGTGATAACTATTTAATAATATCGAAAGTTGGTTCCTACATAGCCAGTTTGAAGTAAAAACGAAAATTTCAAACAATTACATAACATTCAAAATTGAATTTTTAAACCATTTGAAAGAGTTTATTAACGTCAATGAAACAACTACAAAATTTGATTTGTCGGGTGGAAAGATAGTTATAAAAGGTTTACACTTTAAAGGTATTAGATATTGTTTTTTTAGTTTGAATGTTCGAGTATCATCCAAAATATAAATAAAGTTATCAATTATTTATAAATAGATTATATTCCGGTTAAGAAGAAAAAAGTGGAATGAGAGGTAAATATGTTTGATATCAATCAAACTAGAGGGGTCATTCATGATTTCATTGTAATAAACTACTAAATGTTGTTTGTTTTTTGAAAAAACATCATAAATGGTTTTAGTGGTTTTCCAAAATCTGAAGTTTAGTCCCCGTGGTTTAAAAACGTTATAGATGGTCCCTGTGCTTTCAAAACATTTGACGATCAGTCCTTATTGCTAACACCGTTGAGTTTTGTCCGTTAACTGAAGGGTATTTTTGTCATTTCACTACCACAGGGACCATTTATGATGTTTTCTCTATTTTTTTAAAAAAACTGAAATAAAATGCAAAGGGGTCTCTCTCTCTCTCTATCTCTCTCTCTCTCTCTCTCTCTCTCTCTCTCTCTCTCTCTCTCTCTCTCTCTCTCTCTCTCTCTCTCTCTCTCTCAACCGAGATGAAGATCTTGGGATGAAGCCTATGAAGATATAGGTTCAGATTCATCATACTAACATATCTCTTTGTGACACCCCAATAACACAAAATAAAAAACCGATAAAGCCAATGTTCTTCAACATACACACACTTAAGAACACAAAATTTGAATCACATATTTGATTTTGTGGGTTTTCGCTTCACACACACGATTCTGAATCTTAAAACCGATTTCATCGAGTCTGAAAAAAAAATCGATTTGTTGGGTATGTTCCTGAAGAGTTTTCAAGAATAATCATTTTCTAGGTTTGTTTCTAGGTTTGTTTCTGGAAATAAAAATCAAATTTTGAAAATGAAAAAAACTTATAGACTTTTAAGAGCAATCGATTTCTAAAAATCACCAGATGGAGGAGACGAGCACAAACAGACGTGCAGACTTCTGTTGCTCTGGTTTGTGAGATGGACAACAGCCACAACGGCAAAGGGATTGGATGCTATTTGGGTTATTTTTGACCGAATGACCATGAGTATGCATTTTCTAGCTATTCGTGAGAGCTAATTTGCCAAGAGTTTGGCAGATATCTATGTTCAAGAGGTAGTTGCTAGGCATGGTGTATCTACTTCGATAGTGTTCGATCGAGATGTACACTTCACTTCCATATTTTGGAGTAAATTTCATGTGGATTTAGGTACGAGACTTCATTTTATCATGACATATCACCCTGATACGGATAGGCAAAGTGAAGGTACCATCCAGACACTTGAGGATTTCTTGAAGGCATGCATCATTGATTTTGGTGGGAGTTGGAACTCCTACCTACCGTTGGCTAAGTTTTCTTATAACAACAGCCATCATGCCAGTAAAAGTATGCCTCCCTTCGAACTTCTCTATGGGAGGAAGTGTCGGACCCAAATTTGTTGTGGGGGGAGGGGAGGTTGGTCAGTTGTTCATGTGGAGCATGGATATAGTGCTCAAGACGACAAAGCTAGAAAGAGATTGCAGACAGCTCTGAGCAGACAAAATAGTTACACAGATAGGCGTCAGCCTGAGTTAAAATTTTAGGTCGGGGATATATTGCTGAAGGTATCACCTGGAAGAGTGTTATACGCTTTAGAAAGCGGGGCAAGTTGGGCCCACAATTTATTGGGCCCTTCTGAGTAGTAGCTAGAGTAAGTAACGTTGCCTACCAGTTGGATCTTCCTGATAAGCTTAGCTAGATTCATATCACTTTCCAATCCAAAACGCAATGGTCAAATTCAAAGTCAATAGCCCACAATACCAACCTTCCATCCTCACGTCGTGACCAGACCTTGGTCACGTCGTGAGAGTCCACTCGGTCCGATTCCAACTCGCCTCGACCCAACCTAGCCAACTCAGTCAAGGAAAAATCATTAGAGCTTACCTCACAACGTGAACAACCTTCTCTCACGTCATGACCCCAAGAAGCTCAGCAGAAATGAGGTCATTCAGTCCTCGCGTCATGAGACCATATGTATCACGTCGTTAGCACAATCTGAAGCTAAAAATCCAACAACTTAAGTCCTTAATACATTAATTGTTTTACTCTAACTTTCTAGGGTCTTATAACTCCATAATACACTTAAAAGTCGAAACTTTATGGACATGTATGTCCAATGCATGTCAAGATCTCATTTGCGATAAAAAATGTAGAAAAATGTGATCAAACTTTCATGCAGAGATTCAAAACCCAACCATTCACTAGATCTTAACTATATGACATTCTAAGGCCCCTTTCAACCCATAAAGCTTCCAACATTATGGTTTCCATTCATTCAAACTTGCTCAACAAGGAGAAAAGTGCAAGAAAACTTAGATCTAACCATATGCAACAATAAAAGTGGAAGATTTGACACTTATAAGGGTCTAGAGACAATATGAAGTGATGATAATGTTGATTCCTTGCAAGCTCCACCAAAAGATCACATTCCTCATATTCTTGTCTTCTTCTTCAAGCCAAGAAAGCTCCAAAAACCTCAAGAGTCTAACAAGGAATGAAGACTAGGGTTTTTCAAGGTGAAAGGGGGTTTGGAGGTTGATAATGAACCCTAAAATGGTTTTAGAGTGGCTTAAATACAAAGGAAAGCCTAAAATATCATGTGCTTGGGTTGCATCAGTTCTCACATCATTAGCCTCTATGCCTCACATCGTGAGATCAGTCGGAGACAAATTTTACATCTTAACCCTCCTCATGTCGTGACCACTAAAAGGTTACGTCGTGAGACCCTAATTCTTCCAAAATTCGACATATTGACTCATTAGCACCCTAAATCGATCCATCCTGGAAGACAGGTGTTACAACTGTAACGACCCAATTTTCACAACCAAAAATTTTGTTTTAAAACATTACTTTAGAAAATATTAATAACCAAAAACATTATTTGATCAAACCATAACACAAAGTGAACCATGTCTAAAAGCCAATTCTCAAAATATCAGAGTACAAATCCCAGTGAAGCTCGTAAATGCGGAAACCGGAGAGTGTGTGTGTGACATGTTGCTACCGCGCCGGCTCCTTTCCCCTAGCTGAGGAGGTACCTGAAACCAAAACTGAAAACTGTAAGCACAAAGCTTATTGAGTTCTCCCATCGTACCACATACCATACAAACACATAACATACATACTGCCAGGCTATTCTGGGGTGCCTGACTACCCGGTACGGCCGTTCTGGGGTGCCGTCCTACCCGTGTCAAGTCATTATGGGGTGCTGACTACCCGTGTCAAGCCATTCTGGGGTGCTGACTACCCGTGTCAAGCCATTCTGGGGTGTTGACTACCCGTCGGTCCTAACAACCGATCCTCGGGGACTAGTCCCCTCTTACTACCTTTATCTCATATAACATAACAAGCCAGCATGCAATCATATCATCACGTACTGTCAGACATATCTGGGGTGTCCGACCTACCCTTCGGTCCTAACAACCGAACTCTACAACTATCACATATACATATCATGCCAGCATACAACATATCAGGTAGTAGCAAACCTAGATGATATCACAAAGACAATCATCTAACATACAACTCCTACTGGTGGGCCGGCATTGTGGCCGTAGACCCACCGCTACTGGAAGGTAACTCACCTCGAAATAGTTGCTGATCTGATCGGGAACTGACTGCCTACTGCTGCTGCTGCTGCTCCGGAAATCCTCCGGCTGCAATTCCCACAACATACTCAATCAAACACTATTCACTGACCTTTGGGTAAAATGACCATTTTACCCCTGACCATGCCCTAAGTCAAAGTCAGAGTCAACTTTCAGTTGACCCGACTCGCCGAGTTGGCTTTCCAACTCGCCGAGTCACCACCCAAACGATTGTCCTGGATCCCGTTCCTACTCGTCGAGTTAGGCGACGACTCGACGAGTTCTCCTTCTAAACTGATATTGAAGTCCTTCATCCTACTCGCCGAGTTGTATGAACAACTCGTCGAGTTCATCTTCATCCGATGAACACTTATGCTAAGACTCGCCGAGTTGTATGAACAACTCGTCGAGTCTGTTCTTGATCTAAGGAGATTGCTTTGAACTCGCCGAGTCAGGGCATTGACTCGCCGAGTACCTCCATAGATGAGTTCAGCTTCCGACTCACTGAGTCACACCCCGTGACTCACTGCTCACTCGACACTACGAAAAGGGGACAAACTCAGAGACTCGCGAACAGACTCGCCGAGTCACATGAACGACTCACCGAGTCGTTGCCAGGCACCCACTAAATACACAGATTTGCTCGATTCCAGTCCATGCCATTCATAGATCTGGACTTCTAGGACACGAATCACACGTAAAGTTTCCAACTTTACGTGTAGATATTCACCAATATGGATTTTAGGGCTCAAAATGCCTCAAAAGGGTAGATCTAGGGTGAACAAGCAACATGGGGCCATAAAGCTAACAGATTTGAGCTCCTGGAGCTCAATCTTGCCTAGATCTAGAGGTCAATCGACTTATTACAAACCCTCAAGCATACACAATCTTGGAAATGGCTCAAAAAGGACTTTAATGGAGCTATAAGGGACAATAAGCTTAAAAACAGAGGGGAAACGAGCTATACCTTAGGGGAAACGTTGGAATGACACAGAGATGCTTGGCCTCCTTCTCCTCTTCTTGATTCCCTCTTCTTTTCCTTCAAAGAAACTTCAAGAACACCACAAAACACTTCAAACTCACAATGAAGCAAGGCTAGAGAGAGATACAGGGCTCTTAGGGTGAATGGGGGCAAGGTTGGGGCAGATAAGTCGTTTAAATAGGGTGCAAACCCCTGAAACTTAGGGTTTCATCCAACAGCTGTGACTCGCCGAGTCCAGGATATGGACTCGCCGAGTCGCCAACTTAAACGTGTCCCGGGTCCCGCATCCACTCGGCGAGTCGGACCTATGACTCGCCGAGTCCAAGGCTAAAAGAAGGGAAATACTCAAATAAGATTTACGTACCAGGAACCGGGTGCTACAAATCTCCCCCACTTATTTTAGACTTCGTCCTCGAAGTCTGCTGCTCGATCCTGAAACAGCTCGGGATAATGCTCCATCATCTCGTCCACCGGCTCCCAAGTCCATTCCGAACCCTTGTGGTGCTGCCATTGCACCTTCACTGGCTCCACCTTCTTGTTCCTCAAATCCTTCGACTTCCTGTCGAGGATTGCGACTGGGCGCTCAATGTAATTCAGGCTGTCATCAACCTGAATATCCTCCAAAGGCACTACTGTAGAATCGTCCACTAAGCACTTCCGCAACTGAGAAACATGGAAAGTGTTGTGGATCTGGCTGAGCTCGGCTGGCAGATCCAACCTATACGCTACCTTGCCCACCCGGGCTACGACCCTGAACGGTCCGATGAATCGCGGGCCCAACTTGCCCCGCTTCCTGAATCGAATGACGCCTTTCCAGGGCGACACCTTCAGGAGAACCATATCTCCGACTTGGAACTCCAAGTCGGATCGACGCTTGTCGGCATAAATTTTATGCCGACTCTGAGCAGTATGAAGCCTGCTCCGGACCTGCTGGATCCTCTCGGTCGTCTTGAGCACCACTTCGGTGCTCCCCATGACCCTCTTGCCAACTTCACCCCAGCATATCGGGGTCCTGCACCTCCGTCCGTACAACATCTCGAAGGGAGGGCAATCGATACTCGCGTGATAGCTGTTGTTGTAGGAGAACTCGGCCAGGGGAAGATAGGTATCCCAGCTACCACCGAAGTCTAGCACACACGCCCGCAGCATATCCTCCAGAGTCTGGATGGTCCGCTCGCTCTGACCATCCGTCTGCGGGTGAAAGGCAGTGCTAAAATGCAGACGAGTGCCCAACTCGTCATGGAATCTCTTCCAAAATCTGGAAGTAAAACGCACATCCCTGTCCGAGATCACCGATACTGGCACCCCATGTCGTGCTACAATCTCCCTGATATAGATGTCAGCCAATTTCTCGGCCGATATGCTCTCCTGAATCGGAATAAAGTGAGCACTCTTGGTCAATCTATCCACGATGACCCAAATCGAATCCACTCCACGTGCGGTCCTGGGAAGCTTCGTGATAAAATCCATCGTGATATCTTCCCATTTCCACAGTGGAATATCCAATGGTTGCATCTTGCCATGCGGACTCTGATGTTCGGCCTTTACCTCCCTACAGGTCAAGCATCGCTCGACGTACTATGCCACATCCCGCTTCATGCAGGGCCACCAATAGTCTAGACAAAGATCCCTATACATCTTCGTCGCCCCGGGACGAATAGAGAATCGGGACTTGTGCGCCTCCTCCATCAAAATCTGGCGCACGCCTCCGTGATACGGCACCCACACCCTACGGTGTAGTGTCAAAAGTCCTCGGCTATCATAATCAAAGGAGGAAACCCGACCCACCACACGCTTGCTCTTCTGATGCTCCTCCTTGATAGCCTCCTGTTGAGCCTCCCGAATCCGCTCCAACAGGGGAGTCACCACGGTCATCCTCATACAAACGTCCCTGATCGGCGCCGCCTTGCGGCTAAGCGCATCGGCCACCACATTGGCCTTCCCCGGGTGGTAAAGGATCTCACAATCATAATCCTTCACCACGTCCAACCATCGACGCTGCCTCATGTTCAGATTCGGCTGATCCATGAGGTACCTCAAACTCTTGTGGTCCGTGTAGATGGTACATCGAACCCCGTAGAGGTAATGCCGCCAAATCTTGAGGGAAAAAACCACCACCCCCAACTCCAAATCGTGCGTCGGGTAGTTCGCCTCGTGAGGCTTGAGCTGCCTCAAAGCGTAGGCAATCACATGCCCCCTCTGCATCAGTACCGCGCCCAACCCAGAAATGGACGCATCACAATAAACCACAAAATCCTCTACGCCCTCTGGCAGGGCTAAGATCGGCGCCTCACACAATTTCCGTCTCAGCGTCTCAAATGCAGCCTGCTGCTCGGGTCCCCACCGAAAGACCACGGATTTCTTCGTCAGCCGCGTCAGGGGCACGGCTATCTTGGAGAAATCCTGGATAAATCTCCGATAGTAGCCTGCCAATCCCAGGAAACTCCGAATCTCAGATGGAGACTTCGGAACCTCCCATCTCATCACGGCCTCGACCTTGGCCGGATTGACCAGAATCCCGTTCTGATTGACGAGGTGTCCCAGAAATTGCACCTCGCGCAACCAAAACTCACACTTGGAGAACTTGGCGTACAAGATCTCCCTCCTCAGGGTCTCCAACACCTCCCTCAAATGCTCCTCATGTTCCTCCCGAGTCTTGGAATAAACCAAGATGTCATCGATAAAGACTATCACAGACCGATCCAGCATCGGTCTGCATACGCGGTTCATGAGGTCCATGAACGCGGCAGGAGCATTGGTGAGCCCAAACGGCATCACCACGAACTCATAATGGCCATAGCGCATACGAAACGCTGTCTTCTGCATATCCTCCTCCCTGACCCTCATCTGATGATAACCCGAACGCAAGTCAATCTTGGAGAACCAAGATGCTCCCTGAAGCTGGCCAAAGAGGTCATCAATCCTCGGAAGTGGGTAACGGTTCTTCACCGTTACCTTGTTCAGCTCCCGGTAATCTATACACATCCGGTGCGACCCGTCCTTCTTCTTCACGAACAGAATCGGGGCTCCCCAGGGCGAACTGCTCAGGCGAATAAATCCCTTGTCTAGCAGCTCCTGTAGCTGCGTAGACAATTCCTGCATCTCGGGAGGAGCCAACCGATACGGCGCCTTGGCTATCGGAGCCGCACCAGGAACAAGGTCAATCCTGAACTCCACTTGTCGCTCCGGAGGTATCCCAGGAAGCTCCTCTGGGAAAACATCTGCAAAGTCTCGGACCACCGGAACCTCGCTCACTGTCGCCTTACCCGCCTCCCGGGTATCCATCACATACGCGACATATCCTGCGCATCCCTGCTGAAGGTAGCGCCTAGCCCTCGCTGCTGAACATACAGCGGGTCCATACTGAGGCCCCTCACCATGAATCACTAACTCTCCCCCGCTTGGGGTCCTGACCCGCACTAGCTGCTGCGCGCAATCTATCACCGCCCCCATTAGGGCTCAGCCAGTCCATGCCTATAATCACCTTGTTCCCATGCAACGGAATGGGAACCAAATCTACCAAATAGCGCTCCTCGAACAAACGCAGCACGCAATCTCGAAATACCATCGATGCTCGCACCGATCAATCATCAGCAATCTCCACCTCCAAAGGGCAATCTAACTCGCCTGATGACTCATGAAACTTATTGCTAAGCGCAAGGGAAACGAATGATCGGGATGCACCCGAATCAAATAACACCTGAACTGGGAGGCCGTTCACATGGAACGATCCTAATGCATACATATACATACAGAGCACATATCAAAAACATAACATCATAAAAATAAGATAGAGGGAAAGAATCATACCCGTCACCACATCAGGTGCGGCACGTGCCTCCTCGGTAGTCAGCTGAAATGCTCGGCTCCTCACCACTGGAGCCTCTGCCTTGCCCTGTCGGCCATCCGTGATCCGCAGGGTCGCTGGAGCTGGCGCCTTCACCGGCGCTGAGACTGTTAACTGGGGGCAATTGGCCTTCTTGTGGCCCCTCTGGTTACAGTGGAAACACATCAACTCTGATGTCTGAATGACTGCTGCCGGAGCAGTGCAATCCCTGCTGATGTGCCCAGTCTTGCCGCACTTGTAGCAGCCTGATGATCCCATCCTGCACGCCCCCTCGTGCGGCCTGCCGCATTTCCTGCAGCGGCTCGGTCCTGACTGGCCTTTTGGCCTACCATCTGATCCCTTGGGCTTCTTCCCCGAAGCCCCTCCTGCCTGACCCTCCTGTAATTTCCGTTTCCGGATGTGCTCCAAATCTATCTCCCTCTCCCTTGCTCTGTCAATCATAGAGTCCAAGGTAGGGCAAGCCGAAAAGCTAACATGCTCTCGGATGTCAGCTCGTAGCATATCATGATAACGAGTCCTCCTCATGTCCTCGTCACCAGCATACAGGGGCACCAACAAAGCCCTCTCCCGGAACTTGGCGGTGATCTCCGCCACAGTCTCCGTCGTCTGCCTCATGTCTAGAAACTCCCTGGCCAGCTGCTGAAGCTCGACAGCCGGCGCAAACTCTGCCCTGAACCTGGTCACAAAGTCCGACCAGGTCATAGCCTCGATAGCTGAGGCTCCCAACGAGTCACCCACTGACTCCCACCAATCCCGGGCTCGGTCCCGTAAACACCCTGCTGCATACCTCACCTTCGATCCCTCGGGGCAGATGCTAGTCAACTGGGCAGACTCGATGTCTGCAATCCATCGCCTGGCAGCAATGGGGTCTTTCACCCCATGGAAATTCGGCGCACCACTACCCCTGAAGTCCTTGAAGGACAGTGTGCGAGATCCTGACTGGCTAGATGCCATATCACTCCTGAATGCCCGAAGGCGATCCTCCATCAACTCCATGATCCCTTCCTTGATTAACCCAAAGAGAATGGGGGTCGACTCAAGGATGCCTCTGGTGATCTCTGACGCGATGAACTCGCGTAGTCCCTCATCAACCGGCTCGGAACCTGATCCCGAACCTGACCCCTCTCCTGAACCGCCACCTACCGGCCTCGATCGAAGTACCACCATTCTGCAATACATCACAACAATCATTAGTGATATTGATACTTCCTGAGGGATCACAACTACTTACAAGTTCCCTGGTCTTATCTTGGCCTTCCTTGGTTCGGGTACGGATCCTCTACAAAAGCTGATAAACATAACATAAACTCGTATGGGTACTTTGGGGAATACTTACTTGAGCTCGGCCGGTCACGCACATCACACACTTCGTTCTTTCTCAAAACTCTTTTCTCAATTTTAGAAAACATTTTCGTTTAGAAAATCTTTTAATCGCTCGATTTGAGTTCAGACACTCCCGAAGGTGTGTCCGAATCCCTCAAACCAGAGCTATGATACCAACTTGTAACGACCCAATTTTCACGACCAAAAATTTTGTTTTAAAACATTACTTTAGATAATATTAATAACCAAAAACATTGTTTGATCAAACCATAACACAAAGTGAACCACGTCTAAAAGCCAATTCTCAAAATATCAGAGTACAAATCCCAGTGAAGCTCGTAAATACGGAAACCGGAGAGTGTGTGTGTGACATGCTGCTACCGCGCCGGCTCCTTTCCCCTAGCTGAGGAGGTACCTGAAACCAAAACTGAAAACTGTAAGCACAAAGCTTAGTGAGTTCCCCCATCGTACCACATACCATACAAACACATAACATACATACTGCCAGGCTATTCTGGGGTGCCTGACTACCCGGTACGGCCGTTCTGGGGTGTCGTCCTACCCGTGTCAAGCCATTTTGGGGTGCTGACTACCCGTGTCAAGCCATTCTGGGGTGCTGACTACCCGTGTCAAGCCATTCTGGGGTGCTGACTACCCGTCGGTCCTAACAACCGATCCTCGGGGACTAGTCCCCTCTTACTACCTTTATCTCATATAACATAACAAGCCAGCATGCAATCATATCATCACGTACTGTCAGACATATCTGGGGTGTCCGACCTACCCTTCGGTCCTAACAACCGAACTCTACAACGATCACATATACATATCATGCCAGCATACAACATATCAGGTAGTAGCAAACCTAGATGATATCACAAAGACAATCATCTAACATACAACTCCTACTGGTGGGCCGGCATTGTGGCCGTAGACCCACCGCTACTGGAAGCTAACTCACCTCGAAATAGTTGCTGATCTGATCGGGAACTGACTGCCTACTGTTGCTGCTGCTGCTCCGAAAATCCTCCGGTTGCAATTCCCACAACATACTCAATCAAACACTGCTCACTGACCTTGGGTAAAATGACCATTTTACCCCTGACCATGCCCTAAGTCAAAGTCAGAGTCAACTTTCAGTTGACCCGGCTCGCCGAGTTGGCTTTCCAACTCGCCGAGTCACCACCCAAACGATTGTCCTGGATCCCGTTCCTACTCGTCGAGTTAGGCGACGACTCGACGAGTTCTCCTTCTAAACTAATATCCAAGTCCTTCATCCTACTCGCCGAGTTGTATGAACAACTCGTCGAGTTCATCTTCATCCGATGAACACTTATGCTAAGACTCGCCGAGTTGTATGAACAACTCGTCGAGTCTGTTCTTGATCTAAGGAGATTGCCTTGAACTCGCCGAGTCAGGGCATTGACTCGCCGAGTACCTCCATAGATGAGTTCAGCTTCCGACTCACTGAGTCACACCCCGTGACTCACTGCTCACTCGACACTACGAAAAGGGGACAAACTCGGAGACTCGCGAACAGACTCGCCGAGTCACATGAACGACTCGCCGAGTCGTTGCCAGGCACCCACTAAATACACAGATTTGCTCGATTCCAGTCCATGCCATTCACAGATCTGGACTTCTAGGACACGAATCACACGTAAAGTTTCCAAATTTACGTGTGGATATTCACCAATATGGATTTTAGGGCTCAAAATGCCTCAAAAGGGTAGATCTAGGGTGAACAAGCAACATGGGGCCATAAAGCTAACAGATTTGAGCTCCTGGAGCTCAACCTTGCCTAGATCTAGAGGCCAATCGACTTATTACAAACCCTCAATCATACACAATCTTGGAAATGGCTCAAAAAGGACTTTAATGGAGCTATAAGGGACAATAAGCTTAAAAACAGAGGGGAAACGAGCTATACCTTAGGGGAAACGTTGGAATGACACAGAGATGCTTGGCCTCCTTCTCCTCTTCTTGATTCCCTCTTCTTTTCCTTCAAAGAAACTTCAAGAACACCACAAAACACTTCAAACTCACAATGAAGCAAGGCTAGAGAGAGATACAGGGCTCTGAGGGTGAATGGGGGCGAGGTTGGGGCGGATAAGTCGTTTAAATAGGGTGCAAACCCCTGAAACTTAGGGTTTCATCCAACAGCTGTGACTCGCCGAGTCCAGGATATGGACTCGCCGAGTCGCCAACTTAAACGTGTCCCGGGTCCCGCATCCACTCGGCGAGTCGGACCTATGACTCGCCGAGTCCAAGGCTAAAAGAAGGGAAATACTCAAATAAGATTTACGTACCAGGAACTGGGTGCTACAACAACTCTCTCCCCCTTAAATTAGATTTCATCCTCGAAATCACTCCTTACTACTTACCAGACGCGGAAGACAACCTGAGAAATTCTTTCACAACCCCGATACGGACTAGGAAGTCGATGCATACAGACGAATGTCTTCCAATACTACAATCAAAAACCAAATCTTATCAAATGTCATAGAACTTGGCGAATAATGAGTTTTTGATCCACTTACCGTAACCGATGAGGGGTAACCATCACTACTCTGCCTATAATCCGAAAACCCAATACCTTATCTGACTTCCAACCAGTTAGAAACAATCTTTCACGACCATAATAACTTTATTTGCAACCCAAACCAGACAAACCTCTCTGACCATTAATTATTCCACTGATACCAGAGGATAAACTTGAGAATTTGTCAGTGCCTAAAACCTTGCACCCGAAGCAAAGGCGGCTCCCAGCACAAGTCTCAATCATTGGTTCCCAACCAATGCACTATCACATCCTACTAACTAAACATTCTCATTTTTGATCTACCCAAGATCTCTTGAGCTTTGAGTTGGTGTACCAATTATCTGAAGCATCGAATTCTCGATCCGTCGCAGAAACTGACATCCTCTAAAACGATCGTACCACGAGACTCTATCCAAAAGTCTATTTGGAAAAAGCTACTCTAGCCTGCTTGAATATAAAGCTCCAACAACCCTCCTGTTCTGACCAGGTGCAAGATAACCAACCTTCACATGGATGAAATGACCTTTTTTGCTCTAAGTGAATATTACTAGTCTAGTTGTAGTCTTACATCAAAATCGGCCCCAGATTGGCCTCCAACCTTCCTCAACCCCATGAATGTTGTGGCCTTCCCACACTTTCACAACCCATCAAGCCAGGGTCTAACGAATGTGATGGACGTCGGTGGCGAAAGAGGGCCAACGAAAAACCTTTGTTTCTTCGGTTTTATAGGAGATAAAGGTTAGGGTGTTTTTTCTTTTCTTTTTTTAATTAGAATAATTAGAAAAGAAATTAAATATATATATATATATATATATATATATATATATATATATATATATATATATATATATATATATATATATTTAAATATATTTATCATTTCAAGTGGAATATGAACCAAAACAACATATAAATGTCAATCTTAAGGATCAAAACTACTCAAAATATCTAAAATTGAACATTTCCTGAATAATCAAACTTTTTTTTGGACAAAAACATATAATTTTGACAATCACAACCACGGACGGAGACTATTTTTACAATTTTATCATTAATTTATAAAGATTTATACATCTGAATATAGGAGCACGTTTTTACAAACCAAGTTCTTTAATTTCCATGATTAACCCATTATAAGAAAACTAATGTACTACTTATTGATAAATAAGTTAAAATAGTCATATTATATCTTTTTCTTGAGACGAAAAGAATAGAATGTTTAAAAAGTTGATATGCCAAACAAGTAAATGACAAAACAAAGGTCGATTGTATTAGATAACTTTTCATTTTGCCGGCCATGGCGTTTGATTTTACGTCCAATATGAAATCCTTTCATTATTCCCCTAAAACTAAAACTTTGTTTCATCGACATTCTTGAAGCTCCATCCATGGCGTCTGAGATAACAGAAGAAGACGATAATGAAGACTCATACTTCCTCCATAACAGAGACGCTCAAAAGGAAAAGATCAGACAACTTATAAAACATCAGAAGAATCATTACCAGTCTACATCATCATCATCATCTTCCTCAACCTCAACAGGCGCTGCTTCACGTTCTTCTTGTTCATCGTTCGACCAAAACCAAAGTAGAAAGCTCTTGAATTTGATGAAAAAAGGAAGCACGTCTTTGAGAAGATTATTCGATATGGAGCATACAAGTTTAGCTAATCATTTCGACTTTTACTGTTGCTCGCCTGAAACAAAGACAATTCCGTTATGGGGTAGTGACTCCGACGACGCCATTCACGACGATCCATGGATGGGTATAACGAAGATCAGTAGCAGATTCATTCAACAACACCAAGAACTCGAAAAACATCAAGAACACGACAACGAACATAAAGAATATCAACATGGAAACCAGAAGTTGACCAGAAAGAAGTCGTTTAGCAAATTTTCAAGCTTCTACAAGTTTAGATTTCGGTTTCCATTTAGGTTTAGACTGAAGCCGAGACTTCGTTTTTGTTCTCGGATTTGGAGAGGAAAAAGGAAAGCATAAAAAATTACAATGTTCGTAGCAAATAGTGCATACTGCATACGTTTTATTCTTGTTGTGTTAATGAAAAAAACAAATATGGTTGTATTGAACCATTTTTTGTTATTTACGTGAGGAAATTTTTCAAAAAATAATCATGATGAAATGGAAAAAGAATTGTGTGAAAGTCTTTGACTTTTCTTGAAGAACTTGCAGATGACACAGTGTTCGGAGATCAACCTCGCCATGATGCTTTCTTCTTCGATTCTAAATCTTCTACTTTGTTTATTCCACAAGTGAATCCCGTAACTCGATTCTTTAATCTGAGCCGCCTTCGTCTCCGCCCATTTCCGGTGAGCCTGGTTCACCGGCCGGAGAAACAACCCGCCAATTCGTGTCCAGTCCACCGGATAAAACGCCAGCGGCGGAAGAACAGTGAAGTTTGACTCTAGTTCTGTCGCTTCTCTTTCAACTACTCTTGATACAAGGTAAGGTCCGTTGAAACCCCATCGGTTTCCATTAAAAGTCAACGCGAATTCTTCGATGAATTTGTATAGCAAAGGATGGTTTTTGTCGAAGATCAAAACTGCGTTGTTTAATCTTGTCCAGTTGCCCAACGAGTTCACGCTTTGAGCTCCGATCGAGTTTCGTAATCCGCTGAAATCTTTCAAAGGAATGAAATCAGTGTCGAGATAAACACCACCGAATTTATAAAGAACCACGAGTCTAATCAAATTCGATAGGTTTTGCGCTAATGGGATTTCTCCGGGATCCCGATTCCCGTTCTTGATATGATCAAACCACGACTTCGCCGGAGTGTTCTTGAACAAGAAGTTCAAGTCCGGCGTGAGTGCTTGAACCCGAAACCCACGATCAATTATCGGTTTCAAGGTTTGAAACCCGAAATCCGAATCCATAACGTTTGATAGTATCATCAAACAACTCTCTGGATTTGATTTAAACAAAGCATCAACAGCGAGAAACTCTCTTTTTCCGAAAACCCTTAAAGGAGACGAAATCCATGTCATGAAGAATCGAACATTACAGTCTTGAAAGAATTCTTTCGCCCGAATTTCAAATTCTTGATTGGAGTTCAACATATCAAACTCCGGAAGCTTGTTTTTAAACCAACTCATTCTTTGTTTCTTGGTGAGATTAATGGGTGGAACCAGTGGGTTCTGATCATCTTCGGAAACCGATTTTTGAACAATAACTTCTTTAACGATCAAGACTGGATTGTGTAACGTTGAAGTCGATTTCAACTGATTCACGATGAATGTTTGGTTGTCCAAAAGATTGACAGAGAGAAAAGGGATTGTGGTGTTTGGAGTGAAATTGAATGAGATGTTTGAAACGAAGGTGTTTGTGTTGAACATGTAGGTGAAGATGATTGCTATCAAACAGACGGTGGTGAATACATGGAATTTGGTATGACGGCTGCGGTTGCTACGCCGTTGCTCCGCCATCGTTTTGGAAGAAGAAACTTTTGTTGTCATTGATTGGATAATGATGAATTTCAGTTACTCCATTATTGATTCTGATCATGTTCTTGAATCTCTTTTTATTCGAGTTGAAGATAGGGGTGACTTGGGAGTGGGAAACGAGTAAAATTTGACTTTTAGTAAGTCTACGGAACGGAAAGAAGGGGATAATGAGTTTTGGAGTCTGGAATTAGGTGTGTCGCGGTTTACAGTAAGAACTCCTAGACAGCGAAAATTGTGGAACGGAGTTTCCATTTGAGCCAATGAGGTTTGAGGAACAGTTTTGTTAGCGTATGGGCAAATGCAGGATATCAGGAACTCCAGTCGCCAAAACAGTCGTGCAAATAGAGAAGTATATTCCTGGGTCACTTTCTAAAATAATTCCATCCCTTTCTAAAATATATATCATGTGTCTTTTTAATATTTATTTATTTATGTTATAACGATTTAAATATTTACTTATTAATGTTATATTTTTTTAATATGTGTTCGGAAGACAAATATAATAAGTATTAATTGAAGTATTACTTATAAGGAATATTATTATAATTAAATGTGATATATATTAATTATAAATAATATTTTTTATAATTAATATATTTTACATTTAACTATGGTCAGGGCCGCCCTGACTTATTTTAGGCTCTGTGCAAACAAGCCTCATAAAAATAAGTTAAAAAATAAAATAAAAATATTATATAAATGGAATGCAAAATTTTATAATCCAAAGGCTTAAATAGGAATCGAACAAAGGTTGGCTGACATACTAGACGCCAGGGGCGGACCTAGTAGGTGTCTCGGTGTGGCACCGGTAATACTTACTTTTTCTGTCTGTAGTGGAAAAATTTTTGATTTTTCGACTTTTTTACCTTAATTTTCTACATCGGCAACACCTATTTCAACCTCGGAAAAAAGTTGGAAACTTTATCCATTTAGACATCATGTTGATTCATATCTGAAGGTTAGAAACTTAGACTTAACGAATTAAGTTTAGAAAGATGCATTGTTGGTCCCTTTGAGACTTAAAGTCTAGATCTTGGTTATGTGGATTATCCTATGGATAAAATTGGAAACTTTATCCATTATGAAGCTGCCAGGAACCAGATTTGATGTTATAAGCCTTGGTCTGTATGATTTAAGGTCTTAATAAAGAAAAGTCTTTCAAACTGAAACCACGACGTGGACAAGGAAGCCCCACGACGTGGTGGCGAGACTCATCACGGCGGGTTTGTCGTTTGGCAGCCGTGACATGGCTAGCAGTTGGCAACAGCCTGGAGATCTGTTGAGTTGACTTTGATCGTTAACTTTTTGACCAGTTTGATTTTTGGTCAAACTTTGGTAGAATCTAGTATTTAGTTAAGGAATGATCTTGATTTGGAATTATGTATCTTGGGTTAGATGTTCTGTTGCTGAGATAGCTATTGAGCTTCTGTTGAGTAGCTCATGTGAGTCTTCTCACTATAATATATAGGATGCTAGATTGTCTTTGTGACTCTTGCATGAAAGACCATGGGAGGACCATGGCATTTGTATGGCAACCGTATGGAAGACTATGGGAGGACCATAGAAACTAAGACTGCATGAGGACTGTAATGACGGGTGATTGTAAGACTGTGGGAGGACCATAGCATTTACACGTTATTTCCTAATAAGTATAGTATCTGGTATCTTGGAGAACTCACTAAGCTTTGTGATTATGGTTTTATGTTTAAATGTTGCAGGTTTTCTTGTATGAAAGGAAGGGTGTGGCTCGATTCCATCGCATCCATTGCATGAAAGACCATGGAAAGGCCATGGCATTTGTATGAAAGACCATGACACTTGTATGAAAAGACCATAGGAGGACCATGGCAACCGTACAAAAGACTATGGGAGGACCATATCAACTAAGACTGCAGTAGTACTACAATGAAGGGTGATTGTAAGACTGTGAGAGGACCATAGCATTCACACATTCTTTACTGATAAGTATGGTATGTGGTATCTTGGGGTACTCACTAAGCTTTGTGATTATGGTTTTATGATTAAATGTTGCAGGTTTTCTTATATTAAAGGAAGGAGACGGCTCGATTCCATCACATCCATTGCATGAAAGACCATGGGAGGGCCATGACATTTGTATGAAAGACTATGGGAGGACCATGGTACTTGTATGAAATGACCATGGCAACCGTACGGAAGACTATGGGAGGACCATAGCAACTAACATTGCAGGAGGACTACAATGAAGGGTGATTGTAAGAGTGTAGGAGGACCATAGCATTCACACGTTCTCTACTGATAAGTATGGTATGTGGTATGTTGGGAAACTCACTAAGTTTTGTGTTTATTGTTTTATGTTTTGAATCAAATGGTTTTATTTAGATCTTTGAAGTTGTAATTGGAACAAATGATTTTATTTTTAAATGAAATTTTGGTTTGAAATTTGTAACGTTACATATTGGAGGTAGGATCTATTTGGTATATGAACATACTGTTTGGAAAACCCACTTAAAACACCTCACTAAGATATTGCCTAGACACCACTCCCTTAAGGAAATCAATTAGTATTATAATTGGAATAACAGATAAATATCATTTATATGTTTATAATAATGACAATGAAAATAAATATAAGTTACACTTAAAGGCATAGTAAGTGCAACTCACCTTACAGTGTTTCCTAGCAAAAGTTCAGAAAGACGCAGGCAGAACTTCGACACTGAATATTTTTTTTGTCGGACCTTCCATCGCTGCAACGCTTCTCTAAGATGCTTGAAAACTCAGGAAGTCGGGTCTAAGGGTGCAGGAAAAAGTTGAGAGGAAATGGGGTGAAAAAAATGTAACAAATGAGTCTATTTATAGTTTTTCTCGATAGGCACATCACGTCGTGGCGATGTGTATCATTCCTGATGGTGCCACGTGTCGTTGATTCTGATAAGGAAAGGGGTTTTCGGCTCCGCCATATGGCGCCTTCTGGGTGGAGCCACGTCGCTCCTTCACAGGTATTTTCTTGCAATCTTCGAAAATCGTAACTTTCACATATGACATCCGTTTTCAACGTTCTTTATATTCATGGATTCATATTTCTGAGTACTACAACTTTCATGTAGATTTCAACAATTAATTCGTAATCTATTTTCACTTTAACAGTTTGTAAAGATTACATTGTAAAAGACTTTGCAAAATTCATAATTTCTTGATACAAGCTCCGTTTTTTACGTTCTTCATATCTACGGATTCATATTTATGAGGAAATCGATTCTTATTTACATTACTTTGTCTAAAAAGTAATCTATCTTCGTTTCATATTTTATGGCACATACTGATATACTATGTCGAAGGCGAAACTTTGAAAAATCATAATTTCTTCGTACAACATCGGTTTTTGACGTTCTTTATACTCATGGGTTTGTAATCACAACTACTACAACTATCATCTAGTGAAAAACGCGGGTGTTCCACTATACTTCTTAAAATTTGATCCAAGTACATCTTGTAAGCGTCTTTATGCTAATTTATGAGATCACGTGCTCGTCTATTGTGAGTTGAAAATTGGTAAGTGTCCATCCTTCCATTTCATGTTACACAGTTCTAGAAATATCTTAGTGAAACTTTATTAAATTGTAACAACCTAGTGGACACGATTCCTTTGCAAGATTATGTTCAACTTCCATTACGCTTTGCTAAAATCATCGACTTTATTCCGCTTTTATATCAAGAACAATGTACATGAAGCATGATAAAGAACCTTTAACAGAACGAGATTGAATGGAAGAATTACCGATTGAATTGACTTTTTAATCCAATACATTGTTGATCAAATAAATTCCAAAGCACAACGTCAAGGTAGTTTAGTGGTGATCACTTGAGATTAAACTCTCCAAAATGGAGCATGTCTCCGGTTCGAATCCTACCAACTTCAACTTCAGGTGATCTGTCGTCCAAAAAAAATCCAAAGCTTTAATACTGCTTGTTGGGATTTTTACAAAATGTTGATGGTCCCGATAACAAAACAAGATAACCAACACAACTGAATACCTGAAACTAAACTTGAATTGTATGTGGTAACTTAAAACAATTAATCATGTCGAAGTTCGAAGAGGATCAAGAACAATATAAACCAATTACACAAATACACATATATAACATGGCTCCACTACCAAGATAGCATTTACCCTATTCTACGTTAGGGGTGTCTACTTATGTTTTTTTAGTAAAAATATTTATTAGTTTATTCGATATATATCAAAACATGGTTTTCTAAAAAAATGTTTTTATTGTCTATCCGCTGTCATATCAAAACATAAGTAGATAATTTATTTTATTAGCATCTTGTAGTTTGTGCTTATACATGTAATTAGAAAACAACTTATCATAACCTGATTAAATAAGCCAATAAATAAAAATAAAGATGAACTTATGAAACTTTTTATTTAAATCAATAAAAGCTTGTGAAATCTTACTGTCTAAACACTTCAAAGCTCATTATCAATACCAAACCATAATAAGTCTAAACATTTCATATAAACAATTTCTTAGTTGGAGCTTTTAAAATTTCAACCATACGTTTTACTTCTTTGGTGTTTTGGACTAGAGTCGTCTTCTACTTCCATCTTAAACTTTATTCTCAAACATGTAGAGCACTTCTGATATTTATGTATGATTGGTTTGTTAATTATCATTAATCTAAGTTCTAGTGTACAATTGTGGGATTATCTTATTAATCTTCTACAAGAAAGGATTAACAAATCTTTTATAATCATACCCATGGTCAACCAATAGAGTTACAAATTTATTTGGGGAATGTCAATGGAATGTCTCAAAATGCCACTTGTTTTAGTTAATAGAAAAAAGAAAAAGATAATGCCACTTGTTTTAGTTATAATGTGAATATCCAAGATTCTTGTCTACCCTAAAATACTAAATACAGAAACAAGAAGTAATTTACAAATCCAAAAGCCCAAATGTTACCTTTTTTCTTTTCCCCTAGTAACAAAGGGATGAATCAAAACTGACCATGCCATAATACTTACAAGTTTTGCTATCGAGATCATGGGACAAAACAAACCCTAACCCTCATCATCATCATCATAATTCATAATCGCCTTTACAATTTGTTGACACGGCTTTCCGGGTCCCACATACCAACATCATGGTCTTGGTTTGTTTTCTACATTGTGGGACCCTCAAAATCATGGGGTCAAAAAAGTCATTTCTGGTTTTCCTTCCATAATTCCATATTCGTATATTTTTTTGTTTCACAATTCACACAACTCTATTCCATTTCTTTTGCTGCTGTTGGTTTCGTGAGGATGATGAATCTAGAGAATTTTGAGGTAATTCTTCTTTTGAATTTTTACTTGTGGATTCTGTTAACCTATTATATAACATTTGCACATGAAATGATGAAATCAGTGTGATTTTTGGAGGGAAAAATCAAAGTTAAATACGTTCAAATTTTTAACCACTTACCTTGATGAGTTGGCTGGCTTCTGGAGTTGCTGGCCTGTGAAATTGGAGGACCGCCTCATTTCAGAAACCTGTGAAATGACCATTTTATCCTTCCTTACATTTCTGATTAAGATTAAGTCAAAAATAAAAACAAACATATAGATTCCCACCTCATCGATAGGCAATCCATCTTTGACAAGTGATTCATCTGATTCCGGAAAGTCTGTTGTTTCAAACAGGAATCCATTTTCCATTCCAGAGTCATCGGAATCTTTGTTTCCTGTTTCCGATTGTGACATGAGGTACGCTACATATTTATCTGTAATACCATCAACACAGCTTTCATAACTTTTCATCTCAAAAAAAAAAAAAAAACATTTTTTTTAAGATTAGAAAAATAATAAATTCTCACCAGCCAAACTGCGAAGGGCATTTTCGGCAGCTTGTTGTTGTGCATCTTTTCTGGTCTTACCCATTCCAACACCTACTTTCTCACCTGTCAACAACACCTACATAATTCACATATATTTAGTACAATACCATATAATATTATAATATATTTTCAAACATTAAATTTTATAATCCTTGAATGTAGTGTTACTGTGTGGGAAGGTACAAGGTTGCAATGGTGTAACTCACCTCATATGAAAACTGCCAATCCTTGCTAGAGCTTAAAATGGATCTGTATTCAACCTATAAATCAACATAAACAGATCATCAATGAACAACCAAATAAAAAAATAAAAATAGAAAATAAAAAATAAAAGATTAGCATACCTTAAAACCACATCTCTGTCCAATTTCCTGCAGCACTCCAATGGATAAAGAAGGTGGTAAAAAGTTTGAATTTCCACCATCAGGGAGATTTTTTTTGCTATTATAGGATGCTTGATTCTGTAGTAAGCCTGTATCTTTCACAAATGAAAAACACATGTGCAAAAAAAAATTAGTATAACAATATTTTATACATATAATAATTAACAATATCACAATAGAAACAACTTCAAATACCTGAAAGTAAACCCACTTGTGGCAAATTCCTCTTTTGCAATCCATAACCATGGAATACCTGAAAATAGCAAGAAAAAAAAAAGTAGAGATTTAATTGACATAAATTTTTTAAATGAAAATATTTAGTGAATATGAAGAGTACCTCTTCATTCTTTGGTTCATATACAAGTGGTGGAACTTGAAACCCTGGAGAAAAGGAACTTGATGTGCCATGAAAGATAGGAATATGACCAGGTCTAGGTCCTTGGATGGGGCCCAGTAAGCTAGGTTCTGAAAATATAATTATTAAATTATATAAATAATTTTATAAAAGAATAGAAGCTAGAGATTTTCTTATGACTGCATACTTTCTGAAGGTATCATTGATTTGAAAGATGGTGGGCCGTAGATGGTTGTAACTGGAACAGACTGTTGTGGCTTTTCAGATTTTAACTCCACACCAGTACCAACATTTGATGCTGACGTGGTAACATTTGATGCTGACGTGGCAACGTTTCTTGCATCCTGTTGATTAAGTTTATGAGCAACTTCAGGGCCATTGATTCCTTCTGTCATTAGGGGATTTATATTGCCATTTGGTACAAAACTAGCATCCTGAAACCAATTTTTTTTTTTTTTAAAAAAAAGAATTATTCAAGATAATAAAACCGATAAAGAATTAGGGATCTTAGTTTAGTTACTTACCTCTGACATTAGATAGTTACAAACATCTGGGACAGGTGGCAGATTTAAAACTTCATCTTCATAGAAGTGATCTGAAAGCCTCCTTAGTAGATTCTCATCAAATTCTCTGACAAACACAAGTTATTAATAATTAATAAAAAAACTGTATAAAAAACAGATGTTTTGGGATTAAAAATTTTGAATAGCAATCTTACTTAAAGAAACCACCTCTAACATTGCATGCAACATTTCTTGCAACACAAAGAACAGGAACAGCATTTGCTGTCTATCAAAAATAAAAAAAGATTATTAATAATAATATCCGAAATCAAATAGTAATGATGAAATCAAGATTTTGCAGTTTTGGAAATTACAAACACCTCTGCCTGTGGAGCATAATAAGGAGTGAAAGCAGGTACCACATGAACCCTAGGTTGATCTTTATCATCCCAAACTTTCAACCTATCATCGATCACCATAGCCATTCTTGGATGACAGGTGCGATCTTGGAAGACATTAAGTAAAGACTTACGTGCACCTATACAATGATAAGAATGTGATATGAATGTTTGATTATTAGTGATTATGAAGGAGAAAGATTGTTGATTTATGTTTGTTATGGTGAAGAAAGAAAGATGCTTGCCTGATTTGACACATACAACACGGGTTAATAGTTGTTTTGGGCCAATTAAGTGGGCTTCTGGATCTAGCAACCTCCACATTTCCAATGCATAATCTCTTTCAGCCATTGTGCATACATAAACTTCAAATCTTTTGCGCCCTTTTGCAATCAAATAGCTTCTTAAATCCTCCCATGCAGGTCTTAACCTCACAAGCACACTCGTGTCACGTATCTGTTCATGCAAACAAATTACAATTTTGTTTCACAAAAGGTTATGAATAATTGTGCATACTACATACATATATATACATACATATATAAGGCACCAGTAGAGTTGAAGCCCACAAGAAGACGAAAAAATGAAATATACAATTAGTCACATGCCTAGTCTAATGCATCAGTTACCCACCCAAGAGAGCTAACAATAAATAAGACCAGAAGTAAAGGACGAAATAATAACATTGCTAATGATATATGTCCACAGGAATAAACAGGCAAACAAATCATTCATATGTATTAACTGAATCATTCGTTCCAGTTTCTCCAACTTACATGTTGCAGAAATAAAATTAAGTCTTCTAAACAGGAAATAAGATGGAGAATATATAGAAGCAATTAATCTTCTAACCTCTGGATTAATCCGGGTTAAGACTATATTCTTTTCGGGTAATCTTATAACTGGTCGAACAACACGCTCATTTCCAGCAGCATTCATATGAACTTCCTCCAGTTTCACATTATATGTCTGGCCATTATCAGTAACAGAATTATTTTCAATGTATTGCTTCAATAATGCTCGATCTTCCACAAATCTTTTAAGCTCAGATGTCATCCCAGAAACCCGAATCGAATCAGACTCCTGCCCAATCCAACCAGTCAAAACCTCAATCCTATCCTCAAAAGACTTCATCGTATTTGCAACAATAAGTGTCTCGTCAAGATCAAACACAATGGCAAGACACCGCATGTTCAACATCCCTAAGCAAGCATTATACAATTGAGCTGGAACCAAACAACACCAGAAACAAGGAAATTTCTTTAGCTTGCTTGGCATTGCCACCAAATGAATCTCTTCATCTCCAATCACCACCACAGCTGTCTGTAATAAACCAAAAACAGACAAAAATTTACTAAATCAGGAACTAAACAACACAGGAACATCAAACGTACATAAATGATTGAGAATTGATTACAACCTTTAGCTCGTAGAAGCAAGTAGCGTGAAGATCGATGAGCAGGGGTTGTCGAACAGGGGATGATGATTCAAGCTTGCAACGAACTGAGAACGAAGAGATTGTTAACAAAACTGAAAGAGGTGGACATCGTTCGCTGACCTGAGACAAATGATGAATCCTAATCTCGTTGTTTGGGAATTGGAAATTCTTATCACCGGTATGAATCACATCCAATTCACCCAAACAAGCTTCCCCATGGTAAACCACCGATTTATTAAACCCTAAACGACTCATTTAAATAAAGTACATCAAATTACAATAATTGTATTTGAAAACTTCAAAATCAATCAAGACGAATACGAAATGCACAAATTTTTCACGAAGATTCGAGGAATTTACGTGAAGAATTTAACTAAACCCTCTCTTCAGTCGCTCTCTTACACGCCCCTTCTCTTTTTCCCTCTTTCTCTCTTTCTCTCTCCTGGGGTAGCGGTTTGAAAGTAAGTGTGGGGGGGTTTATATAGAGGGGAAAAAGCAAAGGCATCCGTGGCTTGTTATGTAATAGGGCGTGGGTTTGGTCTTACTTACGAAAATGCCATGATTTTGTCCGTACAGATGATTGTCAAAATGGCGTGATGCATTAGACGGGTCATGAATGCTTTTCGCGACGGAGTTTCATCTTGCTGTCGTGGAGTAATCACAGCTGTTGGATTATATGACTTATTTTTCATGAAAAAAGTAATTTATTCCATAAAAAAATTTAGAAAAATAAAATAAAATAAAACTTACAAAAAAAAAAGGTGAAATTTTTTATTAAACCCTACGATGGCGACGTGTCACCGTGGTACTGTGGTGAACACAACATGTTTGGGGTGGATAGACATGATAAGGTTGTCACATGTCATAGCTCGACTGAACGAGAATTTTATCATTCCCCTTTTTTATAGTTTTTTAACGGTCATATTTCAAAAAAAAGGGTTTTTTTACCTATTATAAATAAACACACACACTCTACATTTTAAACCATAAAAACACCACTCTTCTATATACTTTTGATTAATTCCAAAATATCTTCATCCTCGTCCACTTCGTCGGATATGTTGGTGTTGCGGGAAGTAGGGTTTATCGAGGGCGTCATATGAACAACACTTGCTTATTAACAAGAAAATAAAAGGCAAATGTCCGCGCCCAAAATTTAGAAATCCTCCTTAACAGAGAAATCATGAAATCGGACACACCCAACTTGTGAATAACTACTTTCCAGTTGATGCAGTGTATGCAGAAATATTCAAACGTCGATTTCGGATGAGGAATGCACTTGGGGTATTCAATGTGCCCTAATGTGTGGCGCGGTCAATTTATGTGAGGAAGGATATCTGTAACACCCTTTGTCCAGGATATTTCCATTTTTAACCCTATTTAAGCATCATTAACTCCTCAATACCTCTTCCCTCATCAGTCTCCATCTCTCATTTCATCCCTAGCAAGCCCAAATCCTTGTGTGAGGCTTTTTGAGCTTGAAAGTGTGCTTTTGGTGATATTGAAGGATGAAGAAAGAAGTGGAATCAACTTGGAAGCTCAAGGCATCTTGGATCCAGAAGTATCTTGCCTTCAAGCTTCATTTTGAGGTATAAAGCTTGGATCTTGATGAGATATTTTCTTAGATCTTGTTGTTTAGAAGTTGTATGCATTTTTGGTCCCATAGTTTAGTATAACGAAGTGTGGGCTACTCCAGGTCCTTGAAATGTAGTTTTCTGTAGATTTTAGCTTCTAGATTCATAAAAATGAGAGCCTAGACATTCTCATTGAGCCATGCAAGAGTTTGGGAGTTTTGGGTGACTTTTGGACCAAGGGTTTGAGTTTTTACCCTCTTGTATGCATGCAAATGGATAAAGTCAGAGACTTTATCCATTAAGATGTCCCTTGATATCTGGATCTGAAGTTTGGTGCCTTGGCTTAATGAAATAAGAGCTTAATGGAGAAGTTTGGATTCAACTCTGGTACGTTGCACATACCAGGGATCGATCTCGCATTTTCGAAGGGCAACCTCTACAATGGGCGTAGAGTGAGTATGTAGGGCGTACACAACCCAAAAAGGAGTCTTTCACTTTTTGACCTTTGACCTTGATCAGGATTTTGACAAATTTGGCCTAAGGATATTTTGGGTATTTTGAACAGTAGTTTGAGACTCGGTCATTATTTGTTGTATAGGTGATTTGTAGAGTTGGCATTTTGGAGCAACGTTCTTTTCTGCTATCATTTCAGACTATGAGGTGATTTTTCCTCACTGTACTTGTGCGTCAAAGACACCAAGGTTGGCCCACTGGATTTTGTATCCTGGTATATTAGATTGATGTTATGTTGAGTATGTGTTAGATTGGAAGATCTGTATGATTACATGTGTTGTTGGTTATTTATTGTTACTGTATATGTCGACATGTTATGGTTTGTTGGGTTGAGGCGGTCCTGCTTTGTGCTGAAGGCCAAGATACCTGGGGCAGTCCGGATAAACTGAAGACCCAAGATGCGGTCCAGTCAACCTGAAGGCCCGGAGAGCGGTCCAGATAGGTTGTAGGCCCTACGAGGCGATCCAGTTAGGTTGAGTGCTCATACACGCATCTTGTTATCTATTTGGTTGTGTGTGGTACTTTGGGGGAACTCACTAAGCTTTGACTTACCGTTTAAGTTTTATGTTTCAGGTACTTCAAATGATTGGGGCAAGGCGAAGGCTTGCTCGGACACATCCTTCACTTTTATGAGATTTGATTTTGGGACACTCTGATTTGTGACTTTGAGACTTTGTAAACTATGTTTGTAAACATTTATGGTTTTTGGTTGTTTTTGAAAAATATAAATTTTGCCTTGATTTTTGGGATGTTACAAGTTGATATCAGAGCCCTAGTTTGAGCGAATTGGATGAGCATTCGTGTGAATCCAGACTCAAACTATAGATCCGCAAAAGAAAAAAATCAAAATAATTTCCAAAATTGTTATTAAGATTGTTTTCCAAATTGTTTTCAAGGATGATTGAGAAGGATGAGATGTGTACGATCAGTCGTAGCAAGAAAGTATACCCCAAGATACCACACTATTATTTGTTTATGATGATGATTTCGATAGAATTGCATGCTAGTTTATAGGCTATGCATCATAGTTGTACATAACTAAGATTTTATAGCATGAGAATGTTTGATTTAGATTTATTTCATGTTCCTAGCCTGGTTGTGGGCTTAGGGTAGAATCAAGTATTCGACTGTCTATAGAATCTAGGGTTATGTATGATTAGCATGCCCGAGTGACTGCAGGGTTGGTGGAAGTTCCATGAGTTAGCACAGTTTATAGCAGCCTAGCGTGAGGAATGATTAGCCACTCTTGAGAGAGTAGATACAGGATGTATATGTATCCTTGATGCTTAGGCCTAGTGGTCCAAAATTTGCGTGTAAAGATCTGCCTAATTTTCTTGGTGTCTTAGTGCCAGACGGTTTCACTGCTCGAATGTTTCTTGCTTTGTGATTTATGGGACTCATATTGATGTGAGTTAACTACTAAATGAATATATTAAGTTACATGTTACAAGGGTGAAATAATTTTAGAATTATTCGTTTGGCCCTATTGTGCGACTCTCGTTTGAGTCTAACCTTTGTAGGGTTGGGTCTTTTACTCTAAAGATTATTTAAGTTTTGTTGCATATAATTTTATTCATCAAGTGGTTAGCTGACATTAATAGGGGTTTTTCAGCAGATGATAGTAGGGTGAAGTGGGGATCCTAGGAGAGCCTAGGAAGTGCTTTAGTGCGGTTGCGAAACTGTTTAGCGGTTTGTGGGAGTGCCATTATGAGGAGGTGACTTTGAAGATTCAGTACGATTCTTGAGGAAAGTATGGATAGGTGTGGAAGGTAGTATTGGGCCCGTACTACTAGAAGCACAGGATCCATCTGCATTCCAAAATGTAATTGTAACACCCAAAGTTTTGAAGGCCAAGAAAGGAAAGAAAACCCTAAGTTTAGGGGTCGACTCGGCGAGTCCAAGGAGGGACTCGGCGAGTCCGAGCGGGATCCGAGTCGAGGAGTAAGTGACCGACTCAGCGAGTCGGCCAAGGTGACTCGACGAGTCTGGTCTATGCGAGGAAAACCCTAAATCCGGGGCATGGAGCCTATTTAATCGCCTCATTCTTCTTCCTAGGGCTCCTTTACTGTCTCTCACACCCAGAACGCCGCACCCTAAGCCTCCATTGTGCTCATTCAAGCTTTTAGCCATTTTTGAGTGATTTAGAAGAAGAAGAAGAAGTGGGAATCTTTGAAGCATTAAGGAGTGGCCTTGGATCCGAAGTTAGGGGAACATTTCAGAGCATTTGAAGGTATTAATTCGTTTCCCTCCTTTAGATCTTCTTTGGTTATGAGTTTTGGGGCTTTTAAGCCATGTCTAAGATCATTTTCGAGCTTGAGGTCTAGATCTGAGGTTGCTACCTCAGATCCATGCTTGTTTTGGTTTAGAATCCCGTAAAGTATCAGCCATTGGGTGGATTTTGGAGCCTCTTGGTCTTAAACCCTAGTTCATGGTGTATTTTGCTTAGATCTCCATCTTTACACGTAAAGTTTGCAACTTTACGTGGGGAATAGGCTTGGGAAGGGTGGATCTACAGTTTGGAGTCCATGCGTGACTCGAAAGTCCTCTGCATGTAAGTAGATCTTAATGAACTCGGCGAGTCCTTCGAGTGGACTCGACGAGTAGCTTGAAGATGAGGAGGAACTCGACGAGTGGGATGAACAGCTCGTCGAGTCGGATGAAGATGGGCATGAACTCGGCGAGTTGGATGAAGATTTCCGTGTGCTCGACGAGTCTGTTCTTAGACTCGGTGAGTCGGGTCGCGTAGTCCCCAAACCCTTCGAGTTAAGACTTGAGTCAGCGAGTCGAGCAAGGACTCAGTGAGTTGGACAGGATAGGATTCGGGAATCAGTAGACTCGGCGAGTTAGGGGCCGATTCGGCGAGTCAAGTCATGATTGGAAGGACCTTTGAGCATAGGGACTCGGCGAGCCAGTAAGTGGACTCGGCGAGTAGGGTTGACGTGGAAGGTTGACTTTGACCAGGACTTTGACTTTGGCAAGAGTTGACTTGGTTGACCTTTGAAGGTCAGTTAGACTAAGTGTTATGTTGATATTGGTAGCTCGGGGAGCTAGTGGAGCAGCAGTTCGGAGTCGGTGGTCAGGTAGCGGTCAAAGGGATTAGCAGCAACAGTTCAGCAGTATCAGGTGAGTTTCCCTTTGTGTGAATGGGTCTACGGCCACAATGCCGGCTCATGTAGACATGAGTAGAAGACCCGGGGGTTAGCCCTAGTGACGGTATGCTAGTATGATATTCGGGACGAGGTCCAATGTTAGCGGGCGGGTGCCCAAGGAATGGTCATGTGATAGTTTATACTTGTTGTCTGTGTAATACTTGTATGTGCCTGGTAGGGAGGTGAGTGTGGGCGAGGTCTCGTATCTCACCAATAGCAGAGTGTGGATTGTGTTCCACATCTCAGTAGCAGCAGAGCAGGGGCGAGGCCCAAGTCAGGAAGGGAGTGAGTGTGGGCTGGGCCCGTATCTCACTACCAGTAGGAGCATGGACGGGGTTCCATGACTCATCAGTAGCAGGACAGGGGCAGGGCCCAAAGATAGGCGAGGCCTTAGGACAAGATCCGTTAGTAAGTGATTAGCTTATGTAATGTGATGTGATATGTTTATGTGATATTATATGTTAGTGGGCGAGGCCCTGTGACAGGCGAGGCCTAAGTGAAACAGATGTGTATCCGAGCGGGGCTCGAAGTCAGGCGGGGCCTGGAGCGGCGGGGCCGTTGTAGCGGGCGAGGCCCGAGGTAAGGGGGCGAGGCCCATGATAGAGGGCGCGACCCAGTATGTGCAGTATGTGGTTATGCATGGTATGTGGTAGGGTGGGGAACTCACTAAGCTTCGTGCTTAAGGTTTTCAGTTTTGGTTTCAGGTACCTCCGGTAGCGGATGATGGAGCTCGGGATGATCGCATGGCACACACCATAGCTTAGACAGCCTGGGAATGTTTACTCTGATAACGAATATGTAATTTGGAAACTAACACTTTGTTTATGTTTGAAAACGATGAATTTGCTTAACGTAATGTTTTATCAAATGAAATTTTTAGTCTTGAATTTTGGGACGTTACAGTAATATACACATGACACATGATAAGTTTATTTACATGATTCATATAGCAACCAAGAATAGTCGCCTTAACCTGTCTGGTTGTCTGTAATGTGACAACCCGAAATTTTTTTGCTTTATAAGTCCAACCAATCAACCTTAATTCAAACTCGCTCCTGCTATCTTTTAGCACTATTTAGAGTTTGTTTGAGTGTTCTAAGCCTAGTACATTCAAGGAATGAGTGTTAGGAAGTACCTGCTAGATTCACTGTACAACATTCAAGCCTAAAAACACCACCAAAAGGAGTTCACGACCACAACACATGAGTTTACGGCCATAAACTCATGGTTGGCCGTAAACTCCCCCTTAAAGTCTCATTTCCTTCACTTTTCTTTCATTCTTACACTTTCAACTCAATAGACTTTCATTCTCTCTCAAGTATCATCGAGCCTTTCACTTTGATCTTCAAATATGTAAGTGATTTCTTCCTTTGTTTAGTTGTTTCACTCTTTGATCTAGTATCACTCCATGATTTCACCCATGAAATCATCTCTTTTTGGTTAGATCATCAAGAACACCATGAACATACACTAGTTCTTTGGGCCTTATTCACCTCTTTTAGCTTCCAAATCGTAAGTATCCTTTCCATATACTTGATCTCTATTTGAAGCTATTTATTTCATCATTGAAACAACCACTTTACCATAAACATCATGAGTTTACGGCCATAAAATCTCCCTTGGCCGTAAACCCATGTTTTGATCACATTTTGGCTGCAAACCCTTCTCATATCCAAGCATTAGACCTTGAACCCCTAATGGATGATAGATAGGAACTTAAACCACTCTCTTTTGCACAATGGTCATGAGTTTACGGCCATAAACTACTTGCTTGGGCGTAAACACCAAGTGTGTGGCCGTGAACCCTCTTTCATACAATCACATGTGATTCAACACTTCATTGCAAGTGTTTCCTATTCCCTAAGGTTGTTTCCTTGCATATTAGTTGTTTAAAACACTAATTGTATACATATATGCCATTATATGTCATTTAGTGTCTTGTTTGTGTCTCGGGACTTCATTCGTGGAACTTCTCATCCTTACTTGAATCATCATTTGGATCACCAACATAAAGGGGGGAATGCAAGTTGGACACAATGTTAATTGTGTAAATGTTTTTGCTTAGGTATTTATAAGTGATCAAAACATATCAAAAACTCTTTTAAAGTTATGTTACTTTATAGTTTGCAAAACTCTGTTTTCAAAGTGCAATCATAACTAAGTAGATAAATGAGTCTTTTATTCAAGACAGTAACAGTTCAAAACAAACATACTAGTAAACTATAATAGGTATAGTTTAGGGGTTTAAAACATACTATAATGAGAAATAGGGAGGAACATACTACATACTAGAACAAAAGGAACATACTAAAACAAGAACAAGATAACATTTATGTGAGACTACTTCACGACTTAGCAAATTACATTGCTAGGTTGCGTTTTGTAACCAGAGTCTCCTGGAAGGAGAGCATGAGTTTGTGTGTAGATCTATACGAGATTGACACCCCGCACCTTGTTGTTAGCTACAGTAGGACTTCACGTCCAAGGGTGACAAATATCACATTTCGCGTTGACGACTTAGGTTGTCAGGTTCATCACGTGTCGTATCAGTATGGTTATAACCACATCACATCTTAACCTTAATTAACAAATTGGATGTACGGTAGTCAGTACTTCAGTAGTCACTTTAAAATACTACTGTATACTTTCATTATTACAAAATACAAACAGTTCAGTCGAGTCTTAGTACATTCACTTAGAAAGGGGCCTATAATGCTAACTTTATGATCCCTTAGTAGATACATCAGTGATATATATTAATCAGGATCCGACAGACAGTAGAATGTGTGCTTTCCGCTTCATTTCCTGTTCCTTGTTTGGCTGTGGGCTTAGAGCAGATGCACCCAATCTACTATCTATTCGTTCTCAGTTATAAATATTTATCCCGTATACACCAAGTAAGCATAAGGAGTACCAGGTATGGGCCAGGTCATAGTATACAAATTCAATACATCGTTTTTTAGTATAAAAACATACTTTTCAATTAGAACATTTGGTAGACAAAACTAGAAACTTACCAGTAAAGGGTTTAATCCATTTTATTAAACCAGTATAACTTAAAGGACCTTAGGTGGTTAATTCTATAATACCTTAGTCTATACATCAGGGTTATATATAATTAATACCCGATAGGTAGTTGGATGTGTGTTTTCCGCCTTACTTCCTGTTCCTTGTTTGGTTGTGGGCTTAGGGCAGATTTACACAACTAACTATCTATTCGATATTAGATTATATATAGCTAGTATAAATCAAGTGATTATAGAAGGAACCATTGTGGTCACCATTTTTACTAAAAGAAATAAGGGTTTCCTTAAAGAATGTTTTCATCAAATATAAAGGAACTATTGCAGTCAACTCCATGAGTACCAAGTGAATACGCCAGGGTTATATACAATGATGATCTAACAAACAATTAAGAGGTGTGCCTTCCGCCTCATTCCTTGTTCCTTGTTTGGTTGTGGGCTTAGGGCAGATGCACACAATCGATTGTTTGTTTACTCCGGTGTTATATAACTTGTATCCATTTAGTACTTATAGAAAGGATTGTAGAGATATTTTTACTTATCTTTCATCATATCAAAAGATATAGGATCTTCTGGAGGAACATGCGAACTTTTCTAAAAAGAACTTTCAACTTACTTTACATCACTAAAATCTTATGAACTCATCGACTTAAATGTTGATATACTCTTTCAAAATAACTTGTATTCTCAGGAAACTAGTAGACAGGTACGCGCTCTGGGATTCAGAAGATGGAGCATAATAACTTCATGTCTTGTTTTGTTATTTACATATGTAGTCTATGTTTTATGAACCACATACTTTGTAAACACTTTCTTTCTAATGAAATGGTTGTTTATTACTTTGATTACTATGATGCATGTGTTGTGATACTAAACATGACGTCCTCCGCCCTCGAACGTTTCAACCGTTCCGGTTTGGGGGTGTGACATATAATATCAATACCCTAACTAATTTCATTCCAAACCATTTGTTTCTTCTGAAAATCTGGTACTTTGAACTAATCATGTAGTGTAATTCAAAGATTGAAAGATAATCTACAATATGAATTTGTTAACTTCCATATTTTTAGGTTTAGTTTCTAACATGCATAACAAATTTCATAATTCTTACTTAAAAGTCAAAGATTTTTTTCTCAAGGTAATTTTTGGTTTATATAGCAGAAAATAAGAAGTTTTAGGGCTAATAATTGCAAAATCACAGCACCATGGCCACTCCAACCCACCAGTAGTGTCGTTTCTTTCTGTTGTAATAAATAAAAAACTTTTTGCCACATGTTACACTCTCGTTAATTTGGCCACATGTCATTTTGTGGTTATTTTCAATTAATTTTTTTCTACATGACATTTTGTGGTTTTTTCATTTTATTAATTTCCACATAATATTGAAATATAATAATTGCAATAAATTTAATAATAAATACATATCAATTTCATTAATTGACTTCTTTTTAATTTCAAATCTTCTAAATTAAAGTTTCATTAGTTTCATTTGTTTATTTATCTACATTATTTGTTTAATTAAAAAACAAACAATTTAATTTTAACAATTCAAAAATTTTCAATTTTTTTCTTATAAATTTAAACTTCTCAAATGTTTAGAATTTTGTATTTTTTTTTTCTTTAAAATTGACCAATATAATACATGGCTCTTACACCTAGTATATATATATATATATATATATATATATATATATATATATATATATATATATATATATATATATATATATATATTGGTTAACAAGATATCTCAAATGTTTAGAATTTAATTTTAACAATTCAAAAAATTTCAATTTTTTTTATAAATTTAAATTTCTCAAATGTTTAGAATTTTGTATTTTTTTTCTTTAAAATCGACCCATATAAATGGTTGTTACACCTAGTGTGTGTGTGTGTATATATATATATATATATATATATATATATATATATATATATATATATATACGGTCTCACAAAATTATAATGGTCTCAAATGAACCTAAACATATATATATATATATATATATATATATATATATATATATATATATATATATATATATATATATATATATATATATAGAGAGAGAGAGAGAGAGAGAGAGAGAGAGGTTAACAAGATATCTCAAGTTTTCAACTATGATCAACATATGATATTAATAATTTAATAACAAACTATGAAAATTAGTCAATTTTATATTTGAGTTCTCTTTTCAAAACGTCCAGTATTGGCAACATCTTCGTTATCGGCGGGCCTATTAGAAAATGAGGGGTGGTGATCACAAGACTATTAGCAACCTTTTATAAATATTTGCAAAAACTAGAAAAAAAAGTGTCTTAAAGATTGAGAAGGACACTACACCAACTATTATTAAAAATTCTTAAAAATCCTCAAGGATGTTTTTTTTTTTTTTTTTTTTTTTTAAATTATTTATTATTTATTATTTTCTCTTTTGAACGGTTTCAAAATATTAACAGTTTCTTGATGTTTGGTTTGAAGCTGGTAAAAAAAATATAAATATGCTAGTTACCATCGTGTTATATGACCCATCATGCACCCAATCCCTCTTTGTGTGTCCACAAAACAACTTTCTTCCTTTTTCCATTTCTCACGTGTCATGTGTTTTCTTTGATTCATTGATTGATAGCAATGACATATGAAAGTCAATCTGATTAACAAGAGTACTAATACATGTTATGTGCTTTCAACTTTCAATAGATTAACAAACCCATAATAATTAGAGTGACAAAATTGCAAGAATGATCCCTGCAGTATGTTAAAACTAGCAATTTTGGTCCAAAATGGGTTTGGCTCGCAAGGATGGTTCAATAGTTTCATTTACTTGCAAGTTTGGTTCAATTTGGTTTGAATTTTTTTGTAAAGACGATTTTGTCCTTATTGTTTAATTTTTCGTTTTTGTTTTATTACATGTAATTAAAAAACAATTAAAAATATAACAAAAATAAAATACCACTCTCTCTATCTCTCTCCCTCTCTTCCTTTCTCTCTCTCTCTCTCTCTCTCTCCAAGAATCGACCTATTCATCTTCTTCCCACACTTCCGTTTTCTCTCAGATGTGCTCAATCTTTATTCACCGAAAAATTGCACGTCCACCGGAGACATGTCTCTTACCCTCAAATCTACCATCTCCATCTTCTCAGTTGATCACCAAGCACTCATTACCCTCAAATTTGTCATCTCTATCGAAGCTTTCCTAAACGATCAAGGTGAAATCCAGATTTGTTCATCCGACGAAGACGATGGCGCTGTCTACCACTAGAGACGTCCCTCCGCCTTCTCCGACGAAGGGTTTTCTGATTGTGCGATATTTGTTCGATCTATGTTTATGAAGGGTTGTAGGTCCGATATCTGATCTAAGTTTGTGTCTCTTTTCGTCTTTTCTTGTGTCTCTTCAAATCCCTCTACCGACTTCAGGTGGTGGTGGTTATGCTTCAGGCGGCGGTTTCTAGAGCCATAACTCTCCTTATGGATTTCATTGACTGTTCATCTCTCTCCTAAGCTTTCTCGTTCTAAGAGGATCGGAAATCCCCAACTTTGTTCGTCCAGTGGCTATCTTGAGTGAATGTGTCACAGAAAACAACTGAAATCGTGATCTAGGGTTGAGATTTGTTATTGCTATGTTTGGTATGTTTCTTTCCCTCTTCTTCTTCTATCTAGATTGTAGTTGTTGGGTTTGTTTGAAATATTTCTTGATGTCGATTCAGGTGGTGGTGAAGGGCAGTTCATCAGATCAGGAAAAATGATTTATGGGTTTGTGAATGTGATGTTCTTGTTCTTGAACTCAGGAAAAATGAGTGTTCTTGAGATCATATTCATATTTGTGTGTGAATGTTTTTAGTTCTAATCGACTTCACAATTAATGAGATTGAGCTTTGTTTCCCCTGTTTAAATCAAATTAATCTTGATGTATGTGTAACTGTGTATGTGTGTGTTTTGAGTTTGGAACATTTGTAAACTTAATCTAATAAATTGAACAAAATCGATAAAAGTGAAGGTTCTTCGTTTTGCAAATCCACTTCCAGACATGTGTTAAATTTCTTTGTGTTTCATTTCAGATCTAAAATCAAGAACGACACCCATTGTGGATTTAGATTTGGGATGTTGGATGGTGGTGGGTCATGATAGGGGGAGGCGGAGGAGCTGCCACAGTCGACTGTGGTGACTCTCTTCGCCGGAGAAGTGAGAAACGTGGGAGATAGACGAGTTAGAGATGAAAGGGAGAGAGAGAGAGAGATTTCTTTTTTTTTTTTTTTTGATTTCTGTAATAAAAAAATTGAAAAAGGGAAAATACCAAGGACAAATTCGTCATTATAAAAAGTTTTAAAATTTTTGGACTAAACTCGCAACAAAATGAAACTATTGGACCATCCTTGCGAGCCAAACCCATTTTGGACCAAAGTTACTAGTTTTGACATACCACGTGGACCATTCTTGCAATTTTGTCATTAGAGTTAGAACTATGTTCCTTGATGGAAGAGCATTTTGTACTTTATGTCAACTATAATGTATTGTATATTATAAAAGTCATAATAGGATAGTTAGTTTGTTAGATAGACTTATTATAGAGTTGGAAAAAACATATATAAAATAATCAAATTTATATTTTTAACTTGGTGACTTCTTTAAACAAGTTACATAGTTAATTCCTAAATTGAACGGAATTTAATTTTATTTAAATTTAAAATATAGTGCATTTAAATATGGGATACTATTCGACACTTTGACTAAAGGTTTGTCCACTGAAATTCTTTTTTATATTAGTAAGTGTTATAAAAAATTGTTAATTTAATAGGATATTCATGATGCAAGCCCTTCATTTATGTAGTAAGATGCAAAACTTGAAAACCTATAGGCCATAGGTTTTCAAAAGTACAAATCTTAATTGATGACTTTATTAGGAAGTTTGATAATATAGAGCAGATCGGGCAAACAATGCTAGGGGAAGTGGTCCAATTTCAAACGAATATGTCCCACGACGTAATTAAACTAAGTTGAGTATGAGTTTGGATTTTGGTGTTAATAAAATCGACACACTTGGGTTTGAGTCCATGGCAGCAGTATGAAACAACCCTCAAAATAGTACCTAAAACATGAATATGTAAGAAAGCATTTGTGCAATCACCATTCCAACTCATAACTTCAATTTAAAACTGATATGGGTCTATTTAAAACTAGTTATTTTGTGTCTTACTTGAGCAAACCAGTATTGTATGAAATGGATTCAAACCACTTTAAGGTTATAAATGTTTGATCATATGTAACTGATTTATGGATTGGATTGGAAAAACTAGTTTAAAAACCAACTATAAAAACCTATAGACTAGCCATTTTGTTGCATCTCTATGAACTTGGGTGTCAAAACTTAACAAAATTCTCATGGGTGATAAAAAACATATCTAATAATCAAAACTTATTGTTTTTGTCATGTCTTATGGTGTTTTTCGGCCTATGTGGGATCATTTAAGGGGTTAGTGGCATTTTATACTTATAACTTTAAAAAACAATGTTTCTCGACCATCAAGGATAGTTTCATGTGTCAAAATCTTTTTTTGAAACCTTTGAATCCTTGTATCAACAACTATATAAAGAAATGTTACTAATAGTAATAATAACCAAAAGACTTCTAGCCCAGCGGTATTAGGTGGTGTCCTCCATCTTTGAGGTCGAGGGTTCAAGTCTCGTTGTGGACATAGGTGAAATTAGGTGATATTAGTTTAGGAGTAGATTAGACTTGCCGGTTTAAAAAAATAGTAATAATAATTTTAAAATGAGTAATTCAAATATAAATATAACATTTAATGGTTTTATTGAAGAAAAAAATAACACTTGCCATTTAATGATGACATGCTATTGAGCTATAGTATGTTAAAACTGATTTTTATGAAAATATCTTTAAATGTTAATAGCATTTTTTAAAGAAAAAAATAAAATAATAACTTCAGTTGTTATAAATATAACTATTTTGTTGAAAATTTACTTATTTGTTTAGGAAGTTCGTACACAATAATTTTTTTTCCATATATAATAATTTGTGATTTAAAATGTTGTTTTATACAATTTTATAAAACATAAATTGTTGTACATAGAAATATACGAATCATTTTCTATTTTTTATTATAAAAAACTATGTAATTATCTTTTTTCAAATAATAGAAAGCTTTTTTAAGAAAACAACTACTATTAAAAATGTTCTTAAAAGATTAAAAAAAACAAAGCCTAAAGTTATATGATTACAACTATCGATGATATAAAATACACACATGGATATAAATATAACATTACCTTTCTATTAGATTGAGATTTAAATCATTTATATTATTTATTATTTAATGATAAATAATTTATTCATTTAAATTTAATAAAGCCTCTTCCTTTAAAAAATGCTTTGCTTTGACCAAATTTGGAAAAAAGATTCTAAAGGAGCACGCATAGCATATGAACTTCTGGGTGCTGACAGGACTGCCCAAGCACACGTGTCTAACATCTACAGGCTCTGAAGCATTTACTCAACTCCAAGTCTAACAAATAGCCGACACGTGTAATCTTATAATGCAACTGATTGTAGCAGATTATTACTTTCTCTTATTCAAGTTTACAAGTAACGTAAAAACATTTACTCGTATTCGTCCCGTTTAACGGAGAAAGTTCCAGAAGACCGACCTCATGTCACTACTTGATACTGCCGGAGATGGTTTGACGGAGGAGCTGACTGGTGGCGCCGCCGCGTCTGACGGACCAATTCTACCTCCGCCGATGGAGATGCAGCTGGAGGAGGGATTCGCTCTGAGAGAATGGCGCCGGTGAGTTCGTGATATCTTAACTTTTTTCTAGTTTCTTACTTGTGGCTTCAATTGATAGCGAATTTAACAGTTTAAAAGATCATATCAACTTCGGATTTGCAATAGCTGTTGAAAACTAAGAAAACATGTTTGGGATTAATTAGCAATTATATGTAATATGTTGAACCAAAATTAAAATTTACGGAAGGAATCATATCCTTGAAGGAAGGGTTTGGATTTGTCATAATTTTCTCACACTTTAGGCTGTGAATATCATCGGTAAGTAACAGAAAATCATAAAAGTATACAAGTAGAATTCTTGAATCCAATACAAAAAAACAGAGTTAGCTGTTTTCATATTTGTTATCGTAATTTTTTTAGCCAAATCTCAACATTCTCATGTCCTTTTATTCTTTGGTAAGAAGGAAATGAAGTGTTGTGGAATAAACTTGTGAATGTTGATATCTAGGAAAAATGCAATTAGGCTTGAGGAGAAAGAGATACAGGAGAAGGAATCCATGAAAGAAATAATTGCAGCTGCTGATAAATATAAAGCTGAGTTTCATAGAAATTGGAAAGCTAGATGCAACAACAATACCACTATCAATAGGGAAAAAGAGAAGGTGATGTTTTTTTTTTTTTTTTTTTTTTTTATAAATATTTTAATCATTACTTCCAACTTTTTTTTTGCCTCATTAACATTAGTTGCAATCACAGTCAAAGTCAAAGCCACATCATTATCGTTGTCACATCGTTGTTGCCATCGCATTGTTGTTATTGTCAATGTCATCATTGATGTTCGTTTGTTAGTGAATACAGTTGTATCTAGAAAGCCGAGAGAAGTTCCATGCAGAAGCGGGGAAGAATTATTTCACGGCAATTGCCGAAATGATCCCAAAGGAAGTCCCAAAATTAGAGAAACGAGGGAAAAAAGCAAACGAGAAACCGACATCGATTGTGGTGATTCAGGGTCCAAAGCCTGGTAAGCCTACTGACTTATCTAGAATGCGCCAAATTCTCGTTAGCCTCAAATACAACCCACCCACCCATATGAAACTTGAAAAAGACACCAAAACAACCCTAGTGCCTCGTACTACACATGTTGCCATGACAAGCACATGATGCAGGATATGACATGTTATACTGTATTTCATATGTTGGACTGGTCTGAGACTTATGTAAATATGACAAAACTGGCTCTAGAATATTTGTTCGGTCCCAATCAATCCTTATAAGTTTGTTGAGTTTGTATATGTTGGGTATTGAGGTGTGCTATAAAGGTTTTGTAATTGTAGGCAAGGTTCCAGTGATTTAATGTATTTATATGGAATGTATTTTTATCGGGTTTTGGCAATTTATTGTGTTATTGTTATTATATACAAAATAGAGACACACTAACAAATTCCATTCATTGATTATGATTTGTATGTTTTAATTGTTGTGTTGTATTGCAAATTTGCAATGATTCTGCCTTAGCAAAATTGGATAAAATATTAAAGTAGGTGAAAAACATGGTCATTTTACCTTAAAAAAACCATGGCACTTAAAAAGGGATCTCACCTAGGGATGTCCACAATTTAGTTAACGAAAAACATGGGTTGATTATAAATAATATAATGTTCATAATCAACCATCTTACCTAAAGTAATTGGTATTATGTTTGAAACCATTACAAAAGTGTTTAGAGGATGAAGTGTTTATAAAATGTTTTAGGCTATGTTTGGCGGACTAGCTGAAAAGCTAGTTGTTAGTTGAAAAGCTAGCTGATGGCTGAAAAGCTTGCTGTTAAATAAAAAGTTAGCTGATAGTTTAAAAGCTAGCTAATAAAAAATAACGTTTGGTAAAACTAGCTGAAATATATAAAATTACATAAAAGGACATGGAAGAGTATGTGTTTCTATAATTAATTAAGGGATGTATTTGAAATTTTTTAAAAAAGCTCATAAAAAGCTAGTCTAAGTAGTTTTTCAAAAAGCTAGCTTATAAGCTACTTTTTGGCTTACCAAACACGACAATATAAAAAAGCTCGAAAAATAAGCTAGCTGTGACACGCCAAACATAGCCTTAAATAAGCGATGATATAATATTTGATTATTGAGAAAAACTTTTAATAAAGTTTATGCATTAGAGATGATTTACAAATATATGTTTTTGTAATGAAAAATGAAAACATAATATGACAAAGTAAATAAGCTCTTAAATAGTTAATTCTTATGGGTGTTCTTATATCATACATCTATAACTTTTATACCATATGATCAATATTTTAGATGAATAAAAAGTTAAAAGTACATGTAAATCTTAACTTAAGTTAAGAGTTACTACATATAAACAAATGCTATCATTTTATTAGTTTTTTTTTTCTATTAAGTCATTTGTTATTTTATATGAATAAATATAAAAATGGTTGAATTATGTTTTGTTGATATATGTATTTAGATAAATTATTAAAAATTTATCTTTGAACGTATTGATTTATGACGACTACAACGGTGTAATTAATTTTGAAACTTAGTGATATTTAGGGTCACGTTCAATGAAAAATAACATACAATTTATTAAATTTTTGATGATTCGAACCTGCGTCGAGCTTCATGTTTCAGTTGTATAATATACAGAAAACATATTTTATAACAATATAAAATGTACATTCTTAACGATATAAAAATGGATTTTAGACCAAAAAATATGTCATTTTGATTTGTCATACTGAGACTAACTTGTATATTATGTAGATAAAAATGAGACCACCTCAATGTTAATTTTTATTTATTTATATCAAGTATTGTGTAATAAATGTAATATTAGAAAATCACACTAAATTTCTTAAATTCATTATAAATGAATGATTTTTAAAATATTAAAATTACTGTTTAATGTAATTGTCACTGATTATAATAAAATTTGAAAACTTACCAAATACAATTGTAAGTTGTTACACAATGTAAAATTTTCAAATGTTATGTTTAATAAATTAATTGTTTTATAAAAAAAAAATTATTGAAAACCGTTTATTAATGGTAGGGATGAACATTTGTACTGGACTGGATCAGACCGGCTCTTGGACCGGACCAGTTTTACAGAAATTGATGAACCTTGGACCGAACTTGTTGAGGCTTACGAGGTCCAAATCTAGGTTCGGTTCTTAATTGTGGGGGTGATCATTTGGACTGAAGCGGACCGGATCGAATCTTGGATCGAACCAGTTTTGCAGAAATTGATGAATCTTAGACTAAATCTATTGAGGCTTTCCAGGTCTGGTCCGGTCCGGGTTCAAAGGTCTAAATGCTCACCCATAATTCATGGTAGGGATGTAAATCGGTTCGAAACCAGACTAACCCGGACTTGAATTGAAAGAACCGAAAACTGATTAAGGAATGGAAGAGAAACTGAGAACGCGACCGAATACCACTGATATTGCCATATTTATACTTATTTTTAGGCAATATTTAAGTACATTTTTATTAATAAATTGATAATATGTTTAGAATAATGATACTTATGACTTTAAATTGTTATTTTCAGTCAATATAAAGGATTTTCGAAGAGAGAGACCAAAAGTGCCAAAATGTGGAACATGGGAGGCTTGAAAGACAAGAAAATAATAAATTCACGATAAACACTCAATTCACGACGTGGCGATGAAGCCCACGACGTGGCACGGGTGTTCCAGAAGATAGACATCGCGACCTGGAGGATTTCCTTGAAGGATACGGATTGCTTGAAGCCCACGACGTGGCGCATTTGGCCACGACGTGGCACGGGTTTTTGAGGATTATATAAGTCCTCCTGATTATTACGAAAAAGAGAAGTTTTGGCAGAAGAAAAGAGTTCCAGGAGACGGTTAAGAGCGAAAGAAAGGTTCTGGAAGAGGGTTTTCAACACCAAAAGGAGTAAAGGTTTATATTTTAGTTAAATAAGAACATGTCTTTCATTATTTTTCGATGTGATGGTTTAGTTGCTATGATGAGCAGCTGAATCTAGCTACTCTTGTTTAGCTATATGAAGCTTTAAACTTATGAATAGTTATATGCTTATGGATTAAGTTTAGTTGGTAAAAATTGATTGTGTTTGATTTGAATAACCTAGCATGCTATTATTTGTTTTTCTAATTGCTTGATTGCATGTTCTGTGTAGCTTAGTGACCATTAAACTGCATGAACCTGTTTACATAATGATTTAGTGAACATTGAATTGTTAGAGCTAGGATTGACCAATCTTAGTTAGCAATTAGAATAAATAAATCTTAGTTGTGCTAGAGAACGTGTATTGTGATCATAATTGCGTTTATACAACAAATCTTACATAGCATATTTACATTCATAATTAGTTATGTGTTTAATTATGTGTGAACATACATGGTTTGACATGAATTAGTTAATTATTGGTAAAGTTAGAACTAAATTACTAATATAACCAAAAACCAACTTAATAATCCGTAATCATTAGCTAGCCATAAGGGAGAAGTGGATTCAAACTAAACAAGAGTGTATTTTTATTTATTGAATTTAATTTAAGTTCATCTGATCTTGTAAAACCAGATAAAACCCCTTTTAAATTTGTTAATAAATTAGGTTAATTTAATAGTAAGTAAATTAATTAAAACACCGTTCCCTGTGATCGATACCCGACTTACTCAAGCTATATTGTAATCTGACTAGGTACACTGCCTATAAGTGCATAGTTAGTTAAGTTTGTTCGGTTATAAATATTAAAATTAGTGAGTACTTTTATGCACATCAACCACTAATCGGTTTCCATTAGTTTCGGTTTCGATTTCAATTCTACTACGTGTGCTATCTAAGAAAGTGTTCGGTATCGGAACTGGATCGAACCGAAAGAACCAAAAACCAAAAATGATGAATTGGAGGAACTGGACTGAATACCACTAACCGGTTCCAACCGGTTTCAGTTTCGGTTCGGTTCCATTTTTCGGTTAAAAAGTTCATCCCTAATTCATGGTATGTTTGGCAAGAGTAACTAATAGCTAGTAGTTTGGAAGTTATAATTTTTATTTGTTTAGAAATATTTATAAAAAATATCAGTAATCTTTTAATGGTATAAAATTAGCTAAAATTAAAACTAAAAATCAACAAAAACTGATTTTAAATAGATTTTGAATTATGTGTATGTTGTTTAAAATAAAGGTTTCTATTTCGTATTTCGAAACATAGTTTAGGGAGTTGATCCGTACACAACAATTTTTATCCATACACAACAATTGATGCTTTAAAATGTTGTATTGTACAACTATATAATGCATAAATTGTTGTGTATGACAAAAAACTGTTGTATACGAATCATTTTCCATGTAAAAAGAGTGGTGTTAGCTTTAAACTATATTTTACATTCTAAAAATAAAATGTAAAAGTAGACTTTAGTTATAGTCTAAGTAGTTATTTAATGTAGTGCTTAATTCTAATTTTGAAGCAAACTTTTCACATCTTCTAGCTTTTAAAAAAGGAAGTGATTCGTACATTACTTTTAAACGTCGAAAACATACTAATAATATTTTGTTTTTCATTTTTTTATATTTTTTTTATAAATATTGCTTCAGATTATAAGGTCTTAGAATTTTGTATGACATCTTTTTGTTACACCAACATTAAAATTTATATTATGAAATACGTATAAACAAATAAAAAATTCGTATAAAAATAACTCAAATTAATTGTGATATTAATAAATTAATTATTTTATTAATTAAATAAATAATTTCATTCATAACATATAGACACTCATTTATAGAAATATTACACGTGTATTTGAATAAACATTATATATATATATATATATATATATATATATATATATATATATATATATATATTTAAAGAAATATTACACATATGACATACATTTGAAGAAATATAATGCATACATATACATTTAAAGAAATACTATTCATGTGCTGGAAATTATTTCCATAAATGATCAGTTAACACATTTTATAGATCCAAATGAGTTTGTTTTATCTTTGATGCAATTGTATGAACCAAAAAATTGTTGAAAATATTTTATCAGTTATAAATGATTACAAAGTATTAAAATTTTAATTACATTTGAAAAAGTTATCAAATTTATTTTATCTAAAAATAATTAAAATTTTAAAAACCTTGTTAATATGTAGCATTTTATAGGGACTATTTATGTAAATTCAATGTTTATATTTCTGGAAATAGATTTTGTAACTTGACGTTATCCGATACTTTCCTTTCTTCGTTGTCCCTCCCTAAAACCCTGTCGAGAAGAAGAACTTGCAGGTCCAATTGAACCTTCCATAAACCCCTTATTGTTACCAGATTCATGCTACGATCTGCAGAATTTTAGTGGCTCATTGTAACTTGTTTCGCCTTGTTGCATCTTAATCATCAATTAACTTTTGGGTATTGTTTTTTTCACCTTTCTCGTGTACTAAAATCTTTATCGCTGTTGTTGCAGATAGAATCGAGAACTATGATTTCTGGATGTGGCTGTATAACCAACAAAACTCCGCTGTTATTTCAGGTCAGGTTAAACTATTTTATAGCTCCGTTTCGAATTATTGAGATTTGTTCGATTTTTGAAGGGACTATTAGCAAATCGACTGAAATAAACACTCTACTTGTATATCTGTTCAACTTCATTACACCAATTTGAAGTCCCAATAATCAGATTGGGTAAAAGTCACTTCGATTTATTGGATTCACACACCATAAAACTTGTGAAATTAGTTTGTTACCCATAAAGAAGTGGAGTTTCTTTCTTCATCAAACACTTGAGTGTTCTTTAAGTAGATTTATTTTGAACTTTTATGTGTAAACCTACAAAGAACACATTCTGAAAGACACCTGTTTCATTACAGTTAACATTCTACTAAACTCAAAGAAAGAAAACTCACTATAAATCTGCGAATTCTACAGACATCTCTTGCAGGTTCATTTCCATCTTCACTATGGCATTCAAAACTCAGATTGAACACCACTAAAAGGGCTCCATTATTTCCTTGTGTAAAGTGTGAAAAAACAGACGATGAGAAAGAGAAACCATCTTTTGAGAAACTATCTGTTGAGAGGGCCCCATATCATAGTTACAAAGACTCAATATCCGGTCAGGTTGAGCCAGCTTCAGGTGCCCGGGCAAGTATCCTCGGGCAGGATTATTTACCAGAGGGCACAGTCGGTCAAGCCCGGGCAGCCGGTGCCCCTGGGCCCACTGACACATCATCTATAGCTCCATCTTATGGTCAAAATCCAGGAAGCAGAAGGAAAATGAAAATGTACAACAAGTACTCCTCAACAACTCCTGCTTCCAATTCCACTGAAACAAATACAGTTTTAGATCAAGAAGATGATTTGAGTGAAGATTTAGATCTTGATTTGAATGAAGGATTTGAAGAATCAAAAGACGAGTTTTCTGACTTTGTTGTTTATCAAAAGGAATCTGAAATGGAGAAATTAAGTGGATATGAACTCGACAAAAAGATTGGAAACCCTCACCCTTTTATTGATCCTCAAAAAAGAAAACCGATTAAGGAGCCTCTTACAAGTGAAGAGTTATGGTGGAATTGGAGAAAACCAGATAAAGAACAATGGTCCAGGTGGCAGAAGAAACGACCTGACGCTGAAACAGTTAGTAAAATTACTTATATACCCTTGAAAGTTATTGTGAAATTACTTATATACCCTTATTGTTTGAGTTCAGGTGTTTCTCAAGGCCATGGCAGAAACTGGTCAAATTAAGCTTTTTGGTGAAGAGCCAACTTTGACTGAAACTGCTCTTTACAGAGCTAGAAAGCATTTATATAAAGAAGAAAGGTATAAATCTTAAATGAATTCTTCTTGAATCATGGAATGTAATCACTGATTCCATTCCAATGAATGATGTAGGCTGCAGGCTGAACGTGAGAGATTGCAGAAAGAAGGTCCATTAGCATACTATTCAGAATGGGTAAAAGCATGGAAAAAGGACACATCACGTGAAGCTGTTGAAAAACATTTTGAAGAAACTGGAGAAGATGAAAACACACAGCTTATAGAAATGTTTTCATGTCAAACAGCTGCTGAATATCGCATAATGATGGGAACTGATCATCGGATTTCAAGAGATCCATTGGCTATGAGGATGAGAGAGGATCAAATTAAGCAAAGTAAGTTTTTTCAATTATTAAGTTAATGCATATAATTAATTTAACTTTTGACATATTTGCCCTTGGTTTTGTAGTATGGGGTGGAGATCCGGTTTATCCAACAGTGAATTATATCCAAGATCCAGATCAAGTGATTGATTTCAGAGGCCCTGATTTTCATGAACCTACACCTAATATTTTAGCTTATTTACAAGAGGTTAGTAAATTTCACTTTAAAAAAATAAATAAATAAATAAATTCTTCCATATATAATTTGTCATATATAATTGATCAGAATGGGAATATAACATCAAAGGAGGAAATTGATAAAATATTGGCCTCAGAGAAGGTTGAAAAAGTAAAGGTAATAACTAAAAACTAATAAATAAGCTTTCGTTATTATTATTATTTTTTTTTCTTAAATGAATTATTTTTGATGATTCATTTCACTTGTGTAAAAAGGTAAAATCACCGGTTTCTGATGATGAAGCTATGGCTAAAGCTGTTGATATTGGTGAAAAGGAGGTAGTTTATTGTGCTATGAGTGTTTTTACTTTTTTATTGTTATGATTGTAAATATAGTTATTATTATAATTTATAAGAATAATAATTATTATGTATTTTCTTTTAATAGGATAGTGATGATGAGGGAAAATTTGAGGATGATGAAAATATTACCCGCAATTGGAGTGTATTGAAAACTACTCCCGAGCTTCGCAAATCAAAGGTAATCTTTTTAATTTATATTTTGAATTTTCTTTACAATTTTATATATTAAAAAAACTCTGATTTCCGCATTTTATTGTGTAGCCAAAACCTACAAAAGGGAAAGGTAAGATGACATTGGAGGAAGCGATTGCTGATTCTGAAAACTTGACTGATTTCATGTTGGACTTTGATCAAGATAAGGATATTGGAACATAATTTATGTGAGGTACATTATCCATTTCACATTAATTATAAAAATAAATAAAAGAAAAAAAATTGAATTTGTTGATTATGAGCATTAAATGTGGTTGTAAATTGGATAATTTGTTGATTCTCTCAGATGTGGTGTGGATACTTTTGATAGATGAGTTGTCTGTGGGACCGGTTGGTGTGGATACTTTTGATATTCCATTATTTGATAATTGTACAAGATTCATTTTTATAATGGAAGATTTTGTTGTTGTAGATTAGAATATCATCCATGTAGAATGCAACAATTTTATTCATAAAAAGCATGTTAAATAAGTAGTTTTTGATAAATTGTATACATAATTTGTCAAACACTAAAAATGATTTATAGACTTATTGTATTTTGGTACCACAAACTAATCCAAACATTTTTTCCTAAACTTCATTTTGACATTTTTGTAGAAAAGTATAAGCTATTTCTAATAAGCAATCCTAAACACACTCTAAATGCCAAACATGAGACATGCTAACATTCAATTCCATTTAAGGATGCTTTTATTGTTAACTTGAGAGTGGAATTACAACTTCTTGTACACAAAGAGAAGGTTACATGGGAAGGTACTTTACACAGAATAGCACAAACACACAAACGTTACTACCTCTGAAATGACAAAACATGGCCATAAATGTCTTACAGAGTTGGAGGAAAAACACCCACTAAACAAAGTCTAAGAAAATAAGTAACCACTACTACAAAACTTCGGGAAATAACTACCCACCCATACATGACTTCTATGAACAACATTAACGCAAAACTACGAAAGATAAAGTTTTAAGTAAATAAGTCGACAAAATATTGTTCATACCAATGTTGTTGAATAAGTCGACAAAATATTTCTTTGATGCGACATGATGTCCCCATTTTCGTAACTTAGTTATAGGCCAAAAAAGTGTTTCAACCTTCCAAGATCTTTAATATGGAAACGAGTGTGTAAGGTCTCCTTTAACCGGATTCATCAACATACACTAATAACTACTGTCATTTTATCTCCAACTTTCTTCACAAACAGACTAGCGACAATAATCGTAATTAAGTACCGGTTTCAAGAAATTCACATATCTTCCCGAACCATGCCCTTAGTGATTTGCTTAAGCCCGTGAAGAGCTTTCTTGAGTTTACACACGTAGTTTGGATGGATGGTTTTTTCTCTTAACCCCCTTTGGTTACTCTATATGTATATGAATTATATGGTCTAGATTACCATACAAAAACACGTTGCTAATATCCATTTGGTACAAATTCTAAGCTTTTCTCGCTGCTAGGCAGTGGCGGACGCATAGCATTTTTGTAGGGGTGACACTAAAAAAAAATTTCCAAATAAATTTATATTAGTAGTGTCACTCGTGTTTTAAGCCGGTGCACCCAATAGAAAAAACATTAAAAAAAACATTAATTTTTTTTACACTACGTGCCGGCGTCGGAGCAGTGGCCCGAGACCCCTGGGGCACCACTAAGGTCCGCCACTGCTGCTAGGGCTAGGAGAACTCATATCGTACTTAACTCGGCTACCGGTCTGAACGTGCCTTCGTAATCAAGTTTGTATTGTTGTGAAAAATTATGTGCTACTAATTTGGACTTGAACCTTTCCACCGACCTATTTGGTTTACTCTTCACCTTGTACACCTTTTTGCAAGAAATAAGTTTCACATTATCATGCCTTGGACTAATTCCTATGCCTAGTTCCTCATTAGGGTTGTAATTTCCTCTTCCATCACTATAATCCATCTCTTCATGCATGCTTGATCAAACGATTCTTATTCTTCTTGTTCCATCACAACTGCATTGGCACAGATTGGATTTGGTTTTCTTAGCCTAGTTGACCACCTTACACTCGATGGTTCATAGTTTTCACCAATAGTGCGTATTTGACTACTCGCCTATCTGCCATGGTTGTTGATTGTAAACTTCAACATCAGCAGTGTCAAGTACGATTTTAACTTCGTCGTCGGGGTTGAGATTAACCTTAGACGAATCAAGTTCTTCTTTAATCTTTCTTTGAGTTTGGAAACACTACATGATTACCAACCATAATGATGATATTTCATCAAATATCACATTTTTGACTTACCTGTAGTCGAATCACAACACCTCCGATTATTTCTTTCTTGTTCAAACATGTTCAAATCCTAGCCATGTGGTCATGAATGTTCGCATACAGTGACTCCCGGGAATTACTTAACCCATGTAGCCATGAAAGTTCGTCAACAATGACGCTCTAGGACATGAGTCATAGCCTCATGTTCGCAACGAAGATTAGTCGGTGTGCGAAAGCTGGCTCAGAAAGCCTCCGTTAGGGAAGTGAAGTTCCCTTAAAAAAAATTTCCAAATGTTTCTTTCTTGGTCATACCCCACAAAATGCAACAAATTACTTTCTTCTCCATCTTATGGTGAAGATGACTTGGTATGAACACAAAATGAGGACACGTATTGGAGGCCTTGTTGTAGAGTTATATTGACCACGTATGTTGCAATTCTCATTGCCTTTGCCCATAAACGTCCACAAACATTCTTATCATGGATCTTGCAACCAAATATCTCTACCATGTGTCGACTTTTCCTCTTTGAGATTCCATTTTGCTATGGGGTGTGTGGGCATGAAAATTGTCTTCTAATATTGTGAGCCTTTAACTAACTCCATAGTAAGATACTCTCCACCGTTGTATGATCGTAAACAACAAACACTTTGTTTGGTCAAACTTTCCTCTTCACATATGAATTCCTTGAATTTTGTGAACGCTTATGATTTTTCTTTCATGAAGTATACCTAACATGAGAAATCGTCAATAAATGTGATACCTCATACCTTTTGATCGATGACTTCTTCATTAGAACAAAGACATAAGAATGTGCCAATTCAAGTGGTGTCTTTGCTTTTGGAACTTTGATTTCTTCTAGGGTAATTGGTGAGCTTTTCCATATTGGCAACCTACACACACAAGCTCACCTCTAGAACAGGTAATCCATTGACCATCTTCTTTCTCATCACTGGTTCCAACTTATCATAGCTAACATGGCTCAACCACATGTGCCACAAATCCACATTTCGATTCATTTTTATCTTTTCAACATTTGTTGATTCAGCCGAGAGGACATATATACTCACTTCTTCGTCCTTGTAGAATTACCTTGATGGAGTTTCAAATTCCTTGTAAACTTTCCCGTCATTTGGGTTAAACACAACATAATTTCAGACTATAGTCAATTGCAACACTAAGAGTGTGTGTCCTTTTGTTTCTAGTATGTAATAAAAGCCCTTGAGTGTTAGTTCTTGTTTGTTTCTATTTGTAGAGAAACCAACATCATCAATATTGGCTATATTTAGTTTAGAATTGTCTTCAATTACCTTTATTGGCAGTACTTGATTGGATCTGTCACCATGTAGTTTGGGACCCGACTGAAGTTAGACTTGAACTTGCCCTTTCCATTACTCACATACATAGCTTCTTCTTCCAACTTCAAAGAGACCCCGCTCACTTGCTTAGCTGTGCTTCTTGGCCCTCTAGGCAGGTTTGCGATCTCAACAAGAGATGGCTAGGACTCGAGGTTTTCAAGATCACGATCTTACCCAAGATCGTTTTATGTTTGTAAGATCGTAATCGTAAGATCGGATCAGGATCAGAAGATCCTACCAAAATAAACTTATATTAAGTTTTACTCGTAAGGTCATGGGTGCGAAGTATATGTTGTAATTTGATGTCATTTTAGATGTCAAGTCCGCTTTATCTTTTTAAACACAAATCATAATTTTTATTACCGCAAACCATAAAAATGAGGAAGAAAACAATGAGTGTAACCTATTTGATTCGAGATGAAATGAAGATGCTCTGTGAGGCTTCTTGTAACTTACAATGCTTGATTTCTAGTTGAATACATTACTTTTGAGGTTCAACTAGGGCTGATAAATATCTATCACGTAAAACCAACCAATATGTTATCAATCAAATTACAAAACCATGGTATGGTAGTGGTATAAAGTTTTTAATACCATAGTAGTACCATACCACTATATATATATATATATATATATATATATATATATATATATATATATATATATATATATATATATATATATATATATATATATATATATATATATATATATATATATATAAACTTTTAGTATGTTTAGTGCTTATGATTTTACGAATTTCGTTATTAGCATTTACCGAATTAGTAAAGTTTAACTTTTTAAACTTATATTGGCGTGTCCAATTTTTCTCCACGGCTTTAATTTATAAACCCGTGATAGAAATAATATAATCATTTTTTATTGAATTTTCAATCTCTACATATAGACTTAACTCCGCATATGGAAACATTGAGAAGTTGTAGCTTTGTATCGTTTTTCAAGCAACGTGTCTTATTCTTCCTTTGGAGTGACAACGTCTCTAATGTGCTCCAACACGTCTTCAACCATTGTCGTACTTAGACTGAACATTGTCTTGCCTGTTTTTATGCTTTTATCTTTCATTTCTGTTAAGACCCCATTTTTGTCTTGCTTCTAGTTGTCTTGTCTCAACACGATTAAGCACTTCCCATAGATCTTGCCCCTATAAGTGCGACATGATACATGCTACTAACGTATTGTAATTTTGATGGTTGAGTTTCTTGACACTGCTAATTACTTTAAGTTCAACTATGAGTTTGGCTCTAATACCGATTTGTTAACTTGAGAATGGAATCAAAACTTCTTATACACAACAAGAAGGTTACATGACAAGGTACTTCTGAACATGAAAAAACATGGCCATAAATGGCTTAAATAACCATAAACACATAAATGTAAAGATAATGATATGCATGGTGATAAACTTCCACACAACCATGCATGCAAAGGTGTTGCCATGTCAAATATCATAAATTTGCAATTTGCCTTTCCCTTAATATTTCCATACAAGAAGATCGACACGTCTCTGATTTCCACATTTGGAAAAATTAGACAAAATGATCGACTTAATATAATATATTATGTATCTATATATATGACTTCCATTAAAAGCATATCCTAGAAATTAAAAGGCTATAGCAGTTAAGAACTGTACAGAATAAGAAGGAAGAGCGAATCACATTCATGCATCATCTGCATCATCACTTCCACCCACCTGAACCTCCTGCCCCAATACATACATGCTCCCATCTGGACCCAATACCTTAAACCTACTCAAAAAGTCAAAAAGTCAAACCACCATTTTTATTCTTACACCAAAACACTCTTTCTATAATTCTTAATTCACATTTCATACCTCTCAAGAATAAACTTCCCTTCTTTGTACTTTTGTCCCTTTTCATGTGCTGACTCCTGAAATTAATGCAAACAAAAAAAAAAGAATCACTTAACGTTTATTTGAAAGAAGAAAAGGGGTGTAAATGTAAATAAATCTCACGTATTTCCAGCCAACAATTGAACCACAACCAACACAGAATATGTCAACAACTGTATGCATTCCAGTTATCATCATCCTCTCTTCTTTCTCTCCAACAGTCACATTCACACTGGGAAAAAAAAACCATCAAAATGATGACATGTCACTGTTTTCTAATTCTATGTATGAACATTTTATTTAAAGCCAAAAAGGTTAAAACATAAAATAAGAACACTTACACCTTGTCAAACAGATAAGCCTTCCCATGTCGACAGTGAAATGCCTGTTATAAAAACAATAAAGATATTAAAAACCCACAAAAACAAAAGTGAAACAAAATCAAAGGGCTATGAAAAGATTTTGATTTGAATGAAATCACCAACCAAAAATGAATTTTTAGGTCAACAAATCCATGTCATGTTGACATAGTGTGATTACACTCTTCAATTTTGAGATAAAAAAAATTAGGGTATTTTATCATTTAGGGTATCTTTCTTCACTAGTGGTGAGTGGTGATCCATGAGAAGTTAACATTAATACAAACCAAATAGCCATAACAATCAAGATCATATGTATGCTTAAATCAACATTTCTAACCCTAAAAAGAAAGAAACAATAAAGTAAAATTCTAACATCTTGCTAGAGTAAGTTCTATCAGATTATAGAAATTGTAGAACCCTAAAATGTTACAGAGATATAAACGAATATTTACAAGAAGGGGAAAACATTTACATGTTGAATTCATACCATTTCGTTTGCTCATACACATAAACAGACGCACGCATTGTTGATCACATACGCATAATTGATAAAAACACATTTGAATTGGGAGTGTACCTTAGATATGATGTCATCGGAAAGGGCTAAATGGGTTTTGCAATGCTTGCAGCTGTAGATGCTCCCATCGAGAGTTACCACAAACAGCCGACCCATTTCTTTTTCCTTCTCTCTCTTACTCTCTATAAGATTTCATAGAAAAAGAGGGACGAAAAGATTTCCCGCAAAAGAAGATCCCCTCGTCAGTGAGAAACGATTATCGATTTTGATGATTAAAAAAAAGAAAAAGGAACATGAACATGAAATGAATTTGTGTAAAGAAGATTGAAGGGAAATGCGATCGTTTGGTTTACCTTTAGCAGAAGTGGTTACAGAGAGAGAAACAGCAGAAGATCATGCCAAATTGCCGATTGATTTTTTGTTGATTTTGGTGCGGATTTCCCACTGCTCATAAGTCATAAAAGAGAGAGAGAGCCTCTCTATTCCTTTTTCTCTTCGTATATTCCAATATTTTCATTTCAAGTCCTTCAACTTTTATCACCTTTTCCCATGGGGTCATTTTGGGGTATATTAGCATCAAGGAATTAAACATTATATGCACGATATACATGATTTAATTCCTTGATTCCCTCATAAAGTGAAGCTTTTCCCTCATAAACCGAAACTTCAATGATCTTAACTATATATCCTTTTATATAAATTTGAGAATAAGCTTGATTTCGAAAAGATTTACATAAAATGAATATGAATGGAACAATAATGACTTCTCAAAGATATCAAAATATTTACGGGGTGTTTGGCAAAAATGTTTATGTCTTATTAGCTTATTAGCTTATAGGCTAATAAGTTTGAAAGAATTAATTTATGAAAAATGATTTATTAGTGCTTTATAACCGATATAAGCTATTTTTTCTTTTATCAAAATACTTTTTTAGCTTATAGCGATGTAGAACCTGTAATAAGCTAACAAGCTCATTTATCAAACACTCCCTTAGCAAGTGTTTTCTCACCAACGACGAGGATGGTTTCGTCTTTATATATATACACATACATATATGCACACACATACATATATACAACATCTTTTTAGATGAAATCCAATGTGTGTGTGTGAGAGAGAGAAAGAGAGAGAGTCGTAGGTTACTTATAGACTTTAATGATGTTCGAATCAATCATCTACAATTAGCATTGCAAAAACCTATTTGTTCCTCTCCGATGACATCATATCTACGATACACACAATTCATTAATTAAAATGTATTTCATGAGTATTTGCTCAAGAATGCGTGCATCTCATTATGTGTATGAACAAACAGAATGGTATGAAATTAAAGACGAAAAGGTTTGTGATATGTTTGTCTCATTTATGCCACATGACACGACAATATTGTCATGCATTTTTCTGTGGCATGTAATGAGGGCTTCTACCACTTTATTAGCGTTATTTACAGTTATAACTAGTTCTTGATGTAACTATTTATTTATCATTTCAAACAATGTACATTTTTTTTATATTGGTGGATATATATATATATATATATATATATATATATATATATATATATATATATATATATATATATATATAGAGAGAGAGAGAGAGAGAGAGCTAGGTTCATGTATTTAAAGTAATTATTGTGTTATTGTATATATAAATATGAGTTAATCAAAATTAAATAAAAAATTAAATAATTAAATAAATCAGTGAGGGTAATTTAATTTGGTAAATCAATTCTATAAATAGTCCCTTTATTTTAGGGATCCGTTTCTTATTAACCCTATTAAAATCCATCTCCAGATCACACCGACAAACTAAATCCGCCTCTTTCTTCCTCACGCTAACAGTTGGTTCTTTCTCCTCCCCTCTGCGTCGTAGGTCACCTTCCTACTTGTCTCCATAACCAATCAATCATCCTCCTCGCCACTGCTTCCTCCGCCTAATACCATCTACAGTTTCTGATGAAAATCATTATACCCCTCCTACTCTTTTTCCCAGGTGGCATGTGCACGTCAATGGCAGTGGCTCAATCTTGGATGAAATTCATCCGACCGATACATGTTCAATTTCCATCAACGGTTATAGACCTCATTCCCTTCAGATTTTCTTGCATCCATCAATCCCAACCATTGCGACCAACCATTATCTCCCTTATTTTTGTTTCGTTTATCCAGATCACCGCAACCACCAAGTCCCCACCGATGACCACCAATTCCCTAATTTTTTTCCTTATTGGTCAAGATCTTAGTCAAATCGTACGACTCCACCTTCCCCTTCAAAACCAAGTAACATATGTTTGGAGTATCGTGTTTTTATAGCTTATTTCTTGAGTTTAAAGTGATTTTAACTTTATAATTTATTTAGATTCGTTAAACTTGTTTAAAAACCAGGCGATTTTCAATCCTCGTAGGCTTAAGTTACAGTAGTCTGTGATTTATGAGAGCTTTACGTTTTGAAGTATCTTAGTTCTGAATGTGGTGATAGTAGAAACAAAGCATTTTCAATCCTCTTAGGCTTAAGTTACAATTGGTAATTTCCTGAAAACCATAATGAAATTTTGCATCTCTTCCAATTACTTTTTTTTAAGGTCATCTATTTTTACCGGTATCAATTAAGTAAGACTACTTGGAATTTTCACCGAACTTTAATTTTAAGTTGGATTATTAGTTTGATATTTCTTTTTGATTATCAGAAAAGGATATGGAGGTTGGAACTGGTAAAGGAGAGAAGCAAAAGCAGGGACTACAAGTTTTCATATATTAGATAAGGATAATAAATGTGTTCTAACAGAATGGTATTCTTGTAGAACGTAATATTATCGTCTGGTATTAGTCTCACAAAATGTCATTCTTGTAAGAATGGTTGGAATCAATCGATTATAGACCATTGAAGAAGATCAATGACATTTGTTCATGAATTGTATGGAATTACGAATTCCAATTCTGTTCAAATGGAATCATGAATTCTAATTCTGTTGTAATCTAAACTACAATTTGGTTTTGTTTTCACAGAAGTTGATGCTTAAAGAACGGATCACAAAATTGAAAGTGATTCTAAGCAACATTATTCTTTTAGAATGTATTAGTGTCGTTGTTAGATTTTGATGTTTTTTTTTCCTGTTTTGAAAGTTTTTTTTAGATTTATTCTTTAACAATAAATGTAATTCTTAACAATTGTTACCTGCCGTATTCTATAAGAAATAATGTATTTTTCGTTTTTATTCTTCAATTGATTGTTCAAGAATTTGTTATTCTACAAGAAGTTTTTAAAGTCATGATCAAGAAATAGATTCAAGAATATTTTTATTAATTATGGTTTAAGAATATTTTTATTTTTGAGTATACTCATAAACACATTCTGTCAGAATGTCCGAATTAAAATAATTATAATTCGTAAAATCGGATTTTTAAAATTAATAGAATCTATGATCCCTTAAAATATGCAATTTTCCTTTATTAAATAGATATTAATTGACTAAAATACCCTTGTAATTAAATTAGATGATATTTTTCAATTATATTTAATGCAATAATATATATTAATCACTTTTTTAAAATAAGTAAAATTGATTGACCCACATTTATGCATACAATAACACAATAATTACTTTGAATAGAATAACCTAAGCACACACACACACACACACACACATATATATATATATATATATATATATATATATATATATATCCTTGGTACTTACGGGTTTAAAAGTTGGCTGGAGATTAGAAGATCTAGAAGACGAATTTCGGAGAGAATTAAGTGAGAAATCAAGCATTGGTATTGGAGAAGGATAGGAAGACCTTTACTTTACTTTTGATTTGGTACAATTCATTATGTCTTTATTAGTTGAAATTGTCTGTTTTATTTTAGCTATGAGTAGTTGAATCTAGTTGCTTCTGTTAGCTAGATAAAGCTGGAACTCATGGTTTGGTATTATTAGTATAGATTTTCTAGTTGGTTAATGCCTTGTGTTTGATTGTTTATACCTAACATGCTTAATTTGATACTAGATTGCTTTAATTCATATTCTGTGTAGTTTAGTGACTATTAATCTGCATGAATTTGATTACTTAGTAATTTAGTGAACATTAGATTATTAGAGCTAAGATCGAACCAATCTTAGATAAGTAATTAAAGTATTGAATTTGGATGTGCTGGAGAACTCATATTATGACCATAATTGTGTTTGTTAATTTAATTTCACATAGCTCAATTTCTATCTAATAATTGATTATGTGTTAAATTATGTATGACCATGCATAGCTCTACATGAGTTAATTTAATATTAGTAAATTTGGACTTCAATTGCTAATAATACATTAATTGGTAACCTACGAGAATTGTCATAATTAATAGTCAAACCATTGAGGGAAAGTGGATTCAAATTAACATAAGTGTTGTTTTTAATATTTGATTGAATTGTGTTTGAGAAGTTAAGTTTGTCTAAACTTGTAAAATTAGATAAAAAAACCTTTTAGTTTTGTTAGAAATTTTAGATTAATTTAATAGTAAGTGTATTTAATAATTAATTATGTTCCCTGTGTATAGCACCTGGTTCCTGGTACGTAAAATTTATATTAGTGTTTTTCATTTTTAGCCTTGGACTCGGCGAGTTGTAGGTCCGACTCGCCGAGTAGAGACGGGATCCGAAACACATTTAAGTTGGCGACTCGGCGAGTCCATATTTTGGACTCGGCGAGTCCTCGCTGTCTGATGAAACCCTAAATTTCAAGGGTTTGCACCCTATTTAAACCCTCTTATCTGCCCCCAAGCTCGCCCCCTTCACCCTCAGAGCTCTATACTTCGTTCAAGCCTTGTTCCTTGTGAGTTTGAAGCATTTTGGTGTGTTTTCTTGAAGATTTGGAGAGGGAAGGAGAGTAGATCAAGAATAGAAGAAGGAGGCCAGGCATATTTGTGTTATCTTAGTGATTTCCTGGAGGTATAACTTAGTTTCCCTCTGTTTTCATGCTTATTGTACCTTGTAGCTCCATGAAAGTCATTCTTGAGCCTTTCCCCAAGCTTGTTTGTGTTTTAGGGTTCGTAATAAGTTGTTTAGCCTCTAGATCTAGGCATGATTGAGCTCCAGGAGCTTGGATCTACTGCCTTTATGGAGCTATATTGCATGAAAGCCCTAGATCTACTCTTTTGGTGCATTTTAAGCCCTAAAACCCTCATGGGTGATTATTCACACGTCAAGTTGGAAACTTTATGTGTTAATAAGGCCCTAGAAACCCAGATCTATGAATGGCATGAGCTGGATTCAAGCATAATCGTGTGTATAGTATTTGCATGTGGCAGACTCGTCGAGTCAAGTCGCAAGTCCCCGAGTTTTCCCCCTTTTCGTATTTGCGGGTTGGAGTAGTGAGTCATTGGGTGTGACTCAATGGGTCGGAAGCCAGAATCACTCATGAAGTAACTCGGCGAGTCAATGCCATGAATTGGCGAGTTCAAGGCAATCTTCTTGTCTCAAGAACAGACTCGGCGAGTTGTTCATACAACTCGGCGAGTCTCAGCGTAGCATGTTCTTCGGATGAAGATGAACTCGGCGAGTTGTTCATACAACTCGGCGAGTTGTTCATACAACTCGGCGAGTAGGATGAAGGACTTTTGGCCTTTGGTTTAGAAGGAAAACTCATCGAGTCAATGCTTAACTCGACGAGTAGAGGCGGGTTTATGGTCAGACAAAGGGATAGGAACTCGGCGAGTTGGCAAGCCAACTCGACGAGTCGGGTCAACTGGCAGTTGACTTTGACTTTGACTTTTCTTGGTTTGGTTGGGGGTAAATGGTCATTTTACCCCGAGGTCGGTTAGCAGTATTTGACTAAGGGTTTTGTGGGAATTATAGCCGGAGGATTTCCGGAGTAGCAGCAGAAGACAGTCAGTTCCCACGCAGATCAGCAGCTACTTTGAGGTAAGTTACCTTCCAGTAGCGGTGGGTCTACGGCCACAATGTCGGCCCACCAGTAGGAGTTGTATGATAGATGATTGTCTCTGTGATATTCATCTAAGGTTGCTACTACCTGTGATATGATTATGTGCTAGTATGATATGCTGCTATGTGCTAGTGACAGCAGGGGGAGATAGTCCCCAGATTACCAGTCGATAGGGCCGAAGGGGCGGTCGTGCCCATCCATGCTAGATAGATTATGTGATATGTGTTATGTGGTAGTAGTAGGGGTGAAGTAGTCCCCAGATTCCGGTCGAGAGGACCGAAGGAGAGACCAGCACCCAGATATGCTAGTCAGTATCCGGTCGAGAGGACCGAAGGGGAGGCAAGCTCCCATATATACTGGTCAGTATCCTGTCGAGAGGACCGAGGGGGAGGAAAACTCCCAGATGTACTAAAAAGTATCCGGTCGAGAGGACCGAAGGGGTAGGTCGGGCACCCATATATGCCTGACAATATATGTACGTTATGTGATTGTATGGTATGTGGTATGTTGGGGGAACTCACTAAGCTTCATGCTTACAGTTTTCAGTTTTGGTTTCAGGTACCTCTTCTTCGAAGGGGAAGGAGCTGGCGCGGTAGCGGTACATCACACACATGCTTGTATTCCGTATCATGAGATCTTCCTGGGGATTTGTACTCTGACACTTTTATGTTTTATAAAAAAATGTTTTCTAGACATGCACTATCTTTTGTGAAATGATATGATCGTTGAACGTTTTATTCCTAATGTTTTGCTAAGTACATGTTTTAAAAATGAAATTTTTGGCTCGTATTTTCGGATGTTACACTGTGTACGATACCCGACTTTTGTGTGCTATACTTAGGGTTGAGCAAAAACCACACCACAACTAAAATTAACCGCAAAAACCGCAACCGCAATAAAAAACGATGGTGAGGTTTTCTGTTTTCCAAAAACCGCAAACTTGTGGTGCGGTGCGGTTATTAGTTTTAAAAAACTGCAAAAAAAACCTCACCGCACCGCATATATTTTATACATTTTCTTTATTAATTATTAATATATAAAATATATAAAATACATTAATTGGTAACCTACGGGAATTGTCATAATTAATAGTCAAACCATTGAGGGAAAGTGGATTCAAACTAACATAAGTGTTGTTTTTAATATTTGATTGAATTGTGTTTGAGAAATTAAGTTTGTCTAAACTTGTAAAATTAGATAAAAAAAAACCTTTTAGTTTTGTTAGAAATTTTAGATTAATTTAATAGTAAGTGTATTTAATAATTAACTATGTTCCTTGTGTACGATACCCGACTTTTGTGCTATGCTTAGGGGTGAGCAAAAACCGCACCGCAACAAAAAATAACCACAAAAACCGCATAAACCGCAACCGCAATAAAAACCGATGGTGAGGTTTTCTGTTTTCCAAAAACCGCAAACTTGCGGTGCGGTGCGGATATTAGTTTTCAAAAACCGCAAAAAAAACCGCACCGCACCGCACTGCATATATTTTATACATTTTTTTTATTAATTATTAATATATAAAATATTAAAAATAAGACAGGTTTCATGGATGAAAGATGGATAAATACTAGAAGACAAAAGTTCCAGGTTGGTGATCGTGTTCTTTTGAAGGTCTCACCCTGGAAAGGCATGATACGCTTTGGAAAGTATGGAAAGCTGAATCCAAGATACATTGGGCCATTCGAGATCCTCGCTAGGATCGGTCCCGTAGCATACAAACTTCGTTTTCCCTGAGAACTTAGTAACATACATCCTGTCTTTCACGTCTCGAACCTAAAGAAGTGTCTGTCCGATGAGACACTTGTGATTCCCCTCGATGAGATCGAACTAGATGAGAGTTTCCACTTCGTGGAAGAACCCGTAGAAATCATGGACCAGGAAGTAAAACGAACAAAACAAAGTCGTATCCCGATAGTGATGGTTCGCTGGAATGCCAAGCAGGGACTTGAATTCACTTGGGAGCGCGAAGATTTAACGAAACAGAAGTAACCTCATCTATTTCCGAGTCAATGATTTGTGTTCTGTGTCTGAATTTCGGGACGAAATTCCCTCTAACAGGGGATGATGTGACAACCCGAATCTTTTTCCGTTTCCAGTAACCGAATTCCGTTAATAAAATTTGAATTTTATTGAGTCCCGTCGAATTCCTTTGGTTTGCAAAGTCGTTTTGTTATACAATTGAGCTTCATATATGAGTCGGGACCAAAACTACACGAAATTTCGAGTTTTCCTTCGATCAAAATAACCATTCACGGCCTGACTTGAGTTCACGGCCGTACACCCGTGTATGGTCGTACACTCATTTACGGCCAATGGTGGGTCGACCCCACCACCGACCACAAAACCCCTATAAATACGAGACCCTCACCGTTCATTTACACTTTTTCTGGCTGAACACCCTATTTTTCTCTCCATAGAACATTGATCGTACACCCCTAAAACACTCTAAACCTTCCGAAAAACATCGAGAATCATCATTGGGGGTCATTTCAGAGCATCTAGAGAACGTTTTCATCGAAATCAACATCCTTGTTCCTGAGAGTACGACCGTACACCCTTCAAGTTCATTGACCGTATACCAGTTTACGGCCGTACACCTTCAAAAGGCCGTACACCCTTCAATAGGCAGTCTACAGCCGTACACTCCCTTCACGGCCAAACACACTCCCTAAGTGGTGCAATTGATTGAAAACCCACTTTTCTCGATTCAACTAAGTCCCGGTAACATTCCTTAACCGAAAGCAAGTGTTTTCCTAACACTTTATCTAATGAAATCGCTAATTTAGATACACATATGTATTTATTTTTTATTAGGATTTCATTAAGTGCCACACTACAACTCGAGGGTCTTCATTTCGGTTCGTTGATTCAACGCTTGTACACGACTAACGGTGAGTTCATACCCCTACGCTTTTACCGTTTTTAAACGGTTTTAGGGGGGAATACAAGTCAAACATAAAGAATTCTTTGTGAATTTCAACACATTAAAACTTTTGCAATTAATACAACTAAATGGTTTCTACATTTTATGAAACATTTAGATGTCTTATCCCTTTTGTATTGTGCTGAGCATAAGGGATGTTTTCGACTTACTGTCAAATTGCATAGTTTTCCGATTAAATCCACGATTCAAACACATAATATTCATGCAAACTATAATAGGTATATTTTGGGGTTTCAATTCAAAACTTATACATTTCCTAGTATATAAACTATGACAGACTTAGTTTATGTTATACTCGGGTAACAAAGAATCTTTATTTAATAATTATTTAAGTATAATTATTACTCTATAAAGTATACACTCGGATTTGAATACCAAAGATTAACCATAGTCTCCTATAAGGAGAACGTGCGAGTTGTGAATAGATCTATTCGGGACTGACAATCCCACACCTGAACTGCTAGCTACAGTTAGGCAGACATGCCTGGGGTGACAAATGTCATTTAACCGACACTTGAAGAACGTTGTAAAGGCCACTAGGTCATATCAAGCATGGTTATACGACTCACAATAGTATAAAGTAACCTTTGTTTACGGGAATTCATTCTTCATTAGTTTTATTATAATTAATAGAACTATTGTACTCTACATTGGAGGATTCCAGGGAATAAAATACATGGTTTTAATTTAAATAATAAAACTACAATACCTTACTGGTGATAGCCATGGTTTTCCTACAAAGGATTTTCATGCAAAAGAACATTTTTGAATTCAACAGGGGTAACCAGGAATACAAACTAATACTTATGGAACACAATAATAAACACCTTTTGTAAGAAAATATAGGATTTTCTTAAGGAACACTCTTACAATTTTTAAGGAACTAATTTAGTTAATTCTATGAGTACTTTGTGAATACATCAGGGGTTACATACATAAGGATCTGACAGTCAGTGGAATGTGTGGTCTCCGCCTCATTTCCTGTTCCTTGTTTGGTTGTGGGCTTGGGGCAAGACCGTATATTTGATTGATTGTTCGATTTGGATTGTGTGTGACTTGTATACACTAAGTACTTTTAAAAAGAAACTAGTATGAATCATTTTACTTATCATTCATCACATCAGAGAATATTGGATTTTCTTGAGAAATACATTATGTTTTAAGGAACCAAGAACCTGATTTCTAAAACAAAATGCGAACGCACTCACCAGCTTTATGCTGATACTCTTTTAAAACCGCTTGTATTCTTAGGGAATCAATAGACAGGTACTCTCACCGGTTTTTAGAAGACGGAGCGATCAGAGTCTCGTCTTTTTCTTTTGTATACTTTTGATGTATGAAAACAACAACCAAACAGATGTAAATACTTTTATGTACGTATTCAATGTAATGTTGTGTTTACTTGCTTACTATGATGCAATTGTTGTGATTAGACCTGGAAATAGGGCGGGTTTAGGTTGAATCGACCTTGATCCAAATCCTTTTAAAAAAATTTCAAAATCCGATCCAAACCCGCTCCGTAACCCACAGGGTTTTGAATAATCAAATTCATACCCTTATCCACCGAATCAACGAATATCCAAACCTGCCCCGTAACCCATAGGCTTTTTGAATTATCAAACATATATTACTTAATTCATAAAATAATATTTCTTAAATAAAACAAATGTTGATTTAGAAAACATATTACGTACTCGATTACTTCCGATTGGAATTAAAAATAACTATTGTAGTAACTACTGATTTATTTTTTACTGTCAATTGTAGTGATAGAGAATAGCAATGACAAACTTTCTTTCAGTTGATGAATGAATTTATTGATTTATGAATGAAATATGATGATTGTTTGATGAAATATAAATGAAATAACATCATAATTCTTAGTAGAAGACTGGAAGTCTAGAAGTCGACTCATCCATTCTTATGTATAAACAGTTTGGACTTTGGCATTTTTCCTTTGGAATTTTGATTGGAATTAAAATTAAACTTTAAGAAATATAAAATATAAACCAATAATTCAAAAATTATAAGGGGCGGGTTATAAACGGAGCGGATCAGTGATGATCCACACCCGACCCTTTTAATAAAAGGGTTAGCGGGTATGGGTCGTTAACGGGTAAACGAATCAAAAACTATGCTCCAAACCCATATAATTCTTAAGGGTTTGGATCGGATCAGGGTCAAAACTCGCTCCATTGCCAGGCCTAGTTGTGATACTACATATGACGTCATCCACCCCCGAACGTTTCCACCGTTCAGGTTTGGGGGTGTGACATATTCCTTCATCCTTATGGAGATTGGATTTTGGTGCATCTCATCACATGTCACCGCATTTGTCATCTTTTGCTTCGTTATCACCTCATTCACCTGTCTCTGTTATGTCTGCTAGTGCTACACCTATTTCAGTAGAGGGTGTTAGTTCTATTGTCACTCCTTATATATCTTTAACATATGTATATTATATTCTCACACTTGCTTTGAATCTTTCTTCGGTCACTCATTTATGTAAGTTTGTTTTTTGGGTCTTCTTTTCTGATTCGTTCTATTGTGTACAAGACATTCGATCTCGGAGGGTGATTGGGATAGGCCGTAGACTTGGGGAGCTTTATGTTTTGGAGTAGCTACATGTTGCTGTCTCTAGTGTCGATTTCTCGTCTTTTCCTTTACGTCCTTCGTCGGCTATCTTTTTTTTTTATCTTTGGCACTATCGTTGGAACATGTGCCAGTGTCATGTTTATAGTTTTTGGTTTCCACCGGTGTGTTTGTTTTCTTTGAAAACTCATGATATTTTCTGATTGTTGTGGTTGTAAACTAGGAAATTTTTATGCTTTACCTTTTGATAAAAGTATCACTCGTTCTGTTCCTCCCTTTGATATTGTGCATTTTGATGTGTGGGGTCCATCCCCGGTCACCTCTAAAACGAGATCTCAATATTATGTTTCATTCGCACTCATTATACGTGGGTTTATTTTATGAACCGCGAGTCTGCCTTTTTCACCATATATAGTGACTTCAAACCCTTGTCAAGACTCAACACTCTGCTACCATAAAATGTTTTAGGTGTGATTCGGGAGGGGAATTCGCCTCTAATGATTTTAAACATTTATTGGCATCTGATTGCACTGTGCATCGATCATCATATATAGACACCCCTCAACAGAATGGTTTTGCATAAAGAAAACATCAACATCTCCTAAAAATTTCAAGATCCTTGCTACTCTCTGTTCAAGTTCCCACAATGTTTTGGGAAGAAGCTGTTCTTGCCGGTGTTTACGTTATTAATCGCATTACTAATGCATACACTTCAATGAGTCTCCCTAAGAAATGTTGTTTGGGAAACTTGCAGATTATTCTTCATTAAGAGTGTTTGGGTATACCCATTTTTTCTTTAAGCCTCATATAGAGAGAGATAAGTTTCCTTCAAAATTAGCCATTTGTGTATTTTTGGGATACATTATTGGTCAGAAAGGTTATCGGTGTTATGATTCGTTGAATAAAAAATAATATGTCTCTCACAATGTTACCTTTTTGGAGCACATTCCGTTCTATAGCATTAATGTTAAGTCACACGATGCAACTCAAGAGGAGCTTCATACTATTAATCTGTTTAGCATTGGCATTGATGATCCACAACCTGCTGCTGATCCATCGCTTGCTGCTGATCCACCATCCCCTGCCTGTAGCTCACCAGGATCCTCTACCATCGAGGACTTATCGTAATAAGAAGTCGACAATGCTTCTGGACTTTGTCTATTCCTCTTACTCACCAGTTTTTGCCTCTTTTATTTCTAATATACATCGTCTCTTTGAGCCAACCGTAACACCGTAAATTTTCAAACAAAATATTCATTTAAAAATCACATAGTTTTCATAACATATTGTATAAAAATCTCGTTTATTCAATTTACAAAACACAACCCCATTAATAATCCAGGATCCTCATAACTCTTTCTCTGGTGTGTACAATCAATACGGTGCCGTCCCGCGATCCTGAGAAACCTGAAACACATAACACATACACGGTAAGCACAAAGCTTAGTGAGTTCCCCAGAATACCACATACAACACATACGCCACTCGAGGCTACAATACGACCCTCCGGTCGATGTGTCTCAGCGGGACCCTCCAGTCCCGTAGCTTGTTGGACCCTCCGGTCCGGTCTATACAACACATAACATACATATATCACAATGCACATAATCTCATACATACATATAACACACAAAACCCTCCGGTCTACACATAGATACCACTCTAAGTAATGTATAGTGAGAAGACTCACCTGACAAGCAGCAAGTAAAGACCTCGCTCCCGAATCTCAAACTAGCCTCCGCCTAATCACAAGGGATGAATATTTCTAAGTGATACTCTAATCACAACTCTAATAGCCGAAGGCTATTCTTCCTCTCTTTAACTCTTTGAAGTGGATAAAAGACCATTTTACCCCTCCATGGTCTCTACTACTCATGTTGACCAAAGCCCCAAAGTCAACAAAAGTCAAACTCGAGTCAACAGTCCATGTTTGACCCGACTCGCCGAGTGCACCCTTACGACTCGTCGAGTCCACTTATTTTCCTCAGAAATCTCGTGACAGTCCAGCTCAGCTCGTCGATTCGATCCCCAACTCATCGAGCTATCGCATGATTCAGTTCTTCGGGACAAACCCTAACCAACTCGTCGAGTCGGCTCATTGACTCGGCGAGTTCATTCAGAACAAATGTTCATTCAGACGATTTCAATCAGATCTAACACTCCAAACACTAGGTCTATCATCCCAAGGCTCAAAAATCACGTAAAGCTTCGATCTTTACGTTCATACATGAGGTTATTGCTCCAAAATGCTAATATATGCCTTTTATGAAGGATTTAGCTCATCAACCTTCATTTGAACGACTAAAGCAGGGACAACTAGACTCCAAGGACCTTTAGGAGGTCCATATCTGAGGTTTCCAACCTCAAACCATGTCTCATTCAACTTATAGATTCAAAAGGATGGAAGCAAAGCCCTAAAACTCCCAAAATGAGATCTAGTACAAGGAATGAGCAAGATGAGGACTTTATACCTTCTTTTAGCAGCTGAAACACTCAATACCACAGATCCACTGCCTTCCTCTGCTCCCCATCATAAAGCTCTTCATCCTTCTTCATAGAGATGCACCAAGATTGCCCAAAATGATCACACACTCACTTTACTAAGGTTAGAACGGTTTAAGGGTTTCTCTCAGGATCTCAAGGGAAAGTGTGGCCGCCAATGAAGGCCATAAGGGCCTTTAAATAGGTCACAAACCTGGACAATTAGGGTTTCTCTGCCCAGTACCTACTCGGCGAGTCTCTCATCTGACTCGTCGAGTCCACTCATTAAATCCACGCGATCAACTCGACTCGACTCAGCGAGTTGGTCCCTTAACTCGTCGAGTCCCTCCTTCAATCTCAAGATTAACATATACAATAATGTCCCTAAAAATCCGGATGTTACACCAAAATCCTATAAATAGGTCGTCTTTGATCCCCTTTGGCAGACCGTTATGGCTTATGAACTTGCAGCTCTTTATCATACTTATACATGGGATCTAGTTCCACTTTCACCCGGAAAGTACACGATTGGTTGTCGTTAGGTATATAAAATCAAAACAAAGTCTGATGGATCCATTGTGATTTATAAAGTCAGACTTGTTGTGAAGGTTACGCGTAAAAGTATGCTATGGATTATAAGGAGACCTTTTTTCCTATTTCAAAAATGATGTCTGTTCGCACCTTGATTGCAGTTTTTTCCATTTGCTAATTGAAGATTTATCTGATGGATGTCAAGAACGTGTTCTTGAATAGTGATCTTCATGAGGAAGTGTACAAGTCTCCTCCCGTAGGTATTGCTCACCAACCAAGTTAAGTTTATCGACTTCGGAATGAACTATATGCTCTCAAACAAACCCCTCGTGTTTGGTCTGAGAAATTTTTAGCGGTGATTCCTTTTCTTGGTTTTCGACCAAGTAATCGTGATTCGACTCTATTTGTTCGTTGCACGAGTGTAGGTCGGAGTATTCTTTCCTTATATGTCGATGACATGATTATTGCTGGTAATGATCATGATGGTAAAGAGTCTTTAAAGCGTGATTTGGTTCACCGTTTTGTTATGAAAGACTTGGGTTTACTACATTATTTCTTGGGGATTAAATTTTCTCAATCTCCAAAGGGTTATATTTTATCATGGAAGATTCGTAGTGATGCTAATTGGAATAGTGATATTTATGATCGTAAGTCAGTATTGTATTTTTCATGGAGATTCGTTGATATCATGGAAGAGTAAGAAACAAGATGTTGTCTCTTTATCTTCTACAAAATCTGAGTATTGAGAAATGGCTATCGCCACTTGTGCGATTGTTTGGTTGAGGTGGCTTCTTGCAAATATGGACGTTCACATCTCTCGACCTACACCTTTGTATTGTGACAACGAGAGTGTGATAATGATTACCAAGAATTCAATGTTTCTTGAGCGCACAAAACACATTGAGATTGATTGTTCTTTCACATGTCATCATCTCCAGAAGGGCACCATCTACCATCCTTATGTTCCTTCCACTTTGTAGATTGATGATATGCTTACGAAGCCATTGATTGCTCGTCGATTTCATTTTGACAAACTCTCAATGTTTATTGTTTTTGCATTGTGAGTTTGAAGGGGGGTGTTAGCTTAATAAGATTTTGGGCTTTATTTGGTATTGGATATTACGTTGGCCAATTAGACAGGAAACCCTAATTAGCTAGTCTATAAATTATGTCTTTCCTTTTCATTGTAATTGTACTTCTTATTGATAATAATATGAAATCGTAGCCGTTCTATGTCTTTACTTGTTTGTTCACACAAAGTACATTGTTATTTCTTGTGTAAGATTTATTTATCTATACAATTCTAAAAACAAAAAAAATATTGGTTTGGTCTTACTTGATAATTTTGATAGTCTTATTTTTTATCGATTTGAACCAAACTTGTTTTGACCCAATAAAAATGATTTGGGCAGTTGCAAAAAAACAATTATCTTTCCGAAAATGGATTAGGCAGCCTGATTTCCAGATACAACACAAATTCAAAGGAGATCATTTGCATGATAGTGATTCGTAAAATCATTGGTATTAGTCAAACACTAAAAATTGACCAGCCTTAACACTCGTGAATCTAAAGCCTGGCTCGAAAGCAGCCAACATCTGCACAAATCTGCATTGGAAACATTGGCTAAAACAATCCAGTTAGCAATATCAAGAAGAGTCAAACAGTGTTCGGTAGAATGGAATCAGGAAATGAAAGGAATAGTCCATTCCGTTTGAATGAAATAATGCTGTTTGTTTTACCTAATGGGGAGGATCTGAATGGACCAATTTTGATATTGTTGATGAAAAGCTAAGGGATGTTTCTTTTCTTTTTCCTAACGACAAAAATCTTTCTATAAATATTTCATGATTTTAATTTAGTTACAAGTTATTTTCTAAAAGTGAAAACTTACGTTGCCCTTTTGATAAGGTCTTTCTGAGAGATATTGGTGATTTAGTCTAGTTAAATGATATTTAAGGTACTTGATTATTTGGAAATGTTTTTTATTAAACTATTTATTATTATCAAATATTATATTTTTGGATGAAACACTACAAATACTTAAATAGAAAGTAAAAAGGCCAAATTATGTGGATGGAAACGTAGATTCTACAGGAGCATTTAATAAACCAAGAGAAATCGAAGTGGCAAAAATACATTGAAGGGGAATCAAAAGGTCAGTTCAGTTCTATCTTTATGAAAAGTTGGCAATAAAAGCTCAATCAACAGAATCGAAGGGACAAAAATATATAGAGGAAATCAAAAAGTTTGTTTAAAAAACGCAAGGAAGCTTTTCTCTTATATCAGAGCCAGGTTTCGATCCTGGGACCTGTGGGTTATGGGCCCACCACGCTTCCGCTGCGCCACTCTGATTTGTTGATATTAATTATCAAACAGTTTATATAACAAAGATCAACGTTTAACTCGAAGTATTTTTCTGGTTCAGGTTTCGGTTCTACCCTCTTCCTGATTGATTTCACTGTTACTCTTATCAATAATTGATTAATTTTTTTTTCACAAAATGAATTTCATTGAAGTCCCACTTGTAGGAGGTGGCAGTCCCGAGGTTGTGTGACTGGTGTGGTTGCATAGGGCCTCCAATTGAAATGCATTAACTACCTTATAGTTGAATGTACTAGTGTGATTCATGTTTTATTAACAATGAAAATTAGGCTTGTTAAACATATTAGTTTAGAATTTGGATACCAATATAAAGACATTTATATGTCCATGAAACTAAAGATCCAAAACCCAACTCAAATTTTGTAATTGTATTGTAGTTAATTGTATATGAATTTCTAAAAAACAAAAAGATAATTTTGTAGGGGGTATTCCAATTTACCCCTTTTCTTACCCGCCTTGTAATTTCACCCATTTGACCCGTCTATAAGTTATATCTGTAATCAATCAAATACATAATGATATATAAGATGATCTAAAAAATTGGTACATCAAGCCGCTGAAAGAAAATAATTCAGGCAGTTGTGCAAAATGGGTACCTTCCCACAATGAACAGGGCAGCCCAATGGTGCATGATACAACAGAGTTAAGGCGATCCTTTGTTGGTTGTCTAGCCTCACTACAAGAATTTTGATCTTTAGTGGCGACGTGTGTCGCCGCTAAAGGTCCAACATGTCGGCACTAAAGAGTTGTCGTTGTTGGTTTGTTGCTGATGCTCCATTGCTCGCCGCTATTGCTCTCCGTTGCTGCTACAGATGTGTCACCGTTAATGCTCTTTGTCGTCACTAAACGTGTCGCCGCTATTTATATGTATTTCTATTCGTACAAATACACATATACATACATAATACACATACAAAATGCACATATACATACATAAAATACATTCAAAATACACACACACACAAATGCACATACGAATACACATCCACATCTACAAACACAAAATACACATCTACAAAATCAATATTTTGGCAGGAACAGTGATGGTGGCGATATATTCCGGCAAGAAGGGTGTATGGAGAAGAGAAAAGGAAAAGAAAAGGAGAAAAATGGAGTAGAGAAGGGTGAAATTGCGAAGTTTTCTGTGAAATTCTGATGAGGTCGACGATCGTGAGCAGAGAGAAGAAGGGTAAACACAGAAGATTGGGAAAGAAAGTGAGAACGAAGAGGGTTTTATTGTCGGCGACCTTTAGCGGCGACGCGTACTCATTGGCGGTGACACATGGGAGGGGAAAACAACGCGGGGTTTTCTAAGTCGTTGGATCATCGCTTAAATCGACAGATGTGATTGAAATGACGTGGATCGCCAAAATAAGCTTTTAGCGGTGACGCGCACTCTTTAGCGGCGACACACCGGAGGGAAATCAACGTGGGATTTCTTATGGGATCCTAGTAGTAGGATCATCTCTTAAACCGATGGATGAGATTAAAATGGCATAGATCACCAACAAAAGCCTTTAGAAGCGACAACATTAGCGGTGGCAGATATTTTTAGCGGCGACAAAACGCGTTTGTTTTTTGTCGCCGCTAAAAGTCCCCGTCGCCGCTAAAGGCGTCGCTGATATTGCCGATTATTCTTGTAGTGACCGGGTCAAAAGCATGTTACACCTGCAAAAAGTTTGCAATGAAAGCATTTGACTAAATCAATCTAATTAGTATTATCAAAAAGACTAAGGTAGTGTTTTGCAATGAAAGCATTTTGACTAAATCAATCTAATTAGTATTATGAAGAAGACTAAGATAGTGTTTTGTATGATCGAATCAGGAACGAAAAGAAATACTCATTCTATTGGAATGAAAAAGTTATTTGTTTTCCTTAATGGAATGAAATATTTTAAGGTAAAAGAAAATTTATTTGTTTTCCTGATGAAATGTAATGGACCATTTTTTAAGAAATGTAATGGACCATTTTTTAAGAAATGCGATTCATTCCATTTCGATAATTTTCATTCCTTTGTGGGGTGGGTAGGGTTTTTCTATATAGAATGAAGTGAAAAATTGCAATTCAATCCGCTTTATTGACAATTCTATTTTAACAAAAATTGCAATTTTAATAAACTTACAGTTTTGTTTCTAATAATAAATAGAAAATATAAATTTTATTATAATCTTGTTAAGGTCTTATTGTTCATTGTGTTCATCTTATTAGAGTTCTAAATGTAAATTTCATTTATTATAAGTAGAGCCAAAATATATACTATAGGGTTAATGTCATAAAAATCCTCTAGTTTTCAGGGTTTTGTCGGTTTTGCCAAAAGTTAAATTTTATATATTAACTTCACAAAAAACCCATAAGTTTTTGTAACGCCGTGTTTCGAATAAAGTCCTAAGTCGAGGCCGTGGCCTGAAGAGCGGTCATCATAAGGATTAGGGCCTTTATAAAGGTAAGATTTAGGCCCATTTGGATGTGGATAATGTAGATATGTGACCCAATAGCTCGGTTTGCACTTTGGGGTCAAGGGTAAAATGGGAGTGTAGTGTTTCAGACTTCTTTTATGCATTTTGGCTTTCAGTTCGGTTGGGTTTCATGTTAAATAAATTTTATAAAAGTGTGGGGCTTCTCGTTACCTATCCATGGATATAAGGATCGTCAGAATAAGAGTTATAACGAAGAAGTTATGACCTTTGGAAGTTTTGTGGTTTTCAGGCTTAGCCGAGTACACAGAGCGTACACAAAGCGTACGCGGGGCGTACTAAGTGAAGAAGGAGTACGCCGGGCGTACCTTGGAGTATGTTGGGCATACCGACCATGATGGTCGAGAATGTTCTTCGGAGTATGCTAGGCGTACCAAATGTACGTTGGGCGTACGCCAATCAGATCAGGACACTATTTTAGGGTCTTGGACCCTATTTAAACACCTTATCTCATAACCTAACCCTAATATCTTCAGCCTCCACCCCTCTGAACCCTAGAAATCGTCCTCAATCATCCATGGTGACATTTTGGAGCTCATGAAGTCCATTTTTGGAGTATTTGGTCCATTTCCAAGAAGGTGGAGTTGATGCAAAGATGGGGGATCAAGGAGAAGCTTATGGATCTTGTTTTTGTGACTCATTTTCAGCTTAATGAAGGTATAAAGCTTTGAACTTGATCATTCATCTCTTAGATCTACCACTTATGGATTTTGGTTCTTTTTTGGTCCCAAGGATGAAGCTTTATGGTTCAAATCCGATACTTCGGCTTAGGGTTGCCACCATTGGTGCTATTTGAGTCCCTAAGGCAGAAAGTTGCCATCTTTGAGGTCATAATGGGTTCATACAAGAGTTATGGCTATTTTTATGAAAGTAGATTGCTATACCTTGAGTATTGGGTTCGTGTGGGTCATATAAGTCACCAAGTCAGTGACTTTATGGATTAAGACGTTAAGTAGAACTCATATCTATAATTTGGTCCCTTGGTTTGAAGCATTAAGTGCTTAATAGAAAAAAGGACTTAACAAAGGAGTACGCTGGGCGTACAAGTTGGTACGCGCAACATACAAGTCACGAACCTTGTACGCGTTGCGTACTCAGTCAGGATGGGTTTCGCAAATGGGTTTCGAGTTTTGGGCTGTTTATGGACTAAACGGAATAGGGCCTTTGTTGGACATTGTAAATAAAATATTTTGGGCCAGATAGTGATATTGGATCATGAGGTTAGGCCCAATAAGGAAGTTGGGCCCAATTTAGTAAATTGGGCCAATAATGGACTTTATATTGAGACCTTCAAGTCAAGGACTTCGTATTGGGCCTTGGCCCAATAAAGAGAACGTATTTAATGGGGAATGTGGACACTTAGTCAAGGGAGTAAGGTTGGGTATTAACCTAGTATTTATTATGTGACTTTTAGGGATTCCCGGTGAGACATCAGTTAGAGGGTTACATTATTTCAGCACTACTAGCGAGGTGAGTTTTCCTCACTATACTAACAAGGTCTATAGCACCACGACCGGACCTTTGGATTGTTATCCTGATATATTATGCTAGTATGATATGTTAGATCGGTATCCTGGTAGATAGGATGGTATGTGCTATTATGATCTTTTAGATCAGTATCCTGGTAGATAGGATGGTATGTGCTAATATGATATATTAGATCGGTATCCTTGTTGATAGGATGGTATGTGCTATTATGATCTGTTAGATCGGTATCCTGGTAGATAGGATGGTATGTGATATTATGATATGTTAGATCGGTATCCTGGTAGATAGGATGGTATGTGTTATTATGACCTGTTAGAACAGTTTCCTGGTAGATAGGATGTTATTATGTGGCTATGATCTATTAGATCAGTTTGTTTGTCTATAGACTGTTATATGACTATCTGTTATATGTGCACATGTTGATTAGTGGTTGAGTCTTATCTGCGTTGTGCGAGAGCCAATAAACCTAGGCATTCCAACCTGATGGTTGTGGGCTGTGAGTATTCCATCCCGAGGATGATTGGACTTATAGTATATGGGCATTCCAACCTGTTGGTTGTGGGCCTGGGGTATTCCATCCCGAGGATAATTGGACCCATAGTATGTTGGCATTCCAACCGGATGGTTGAGGGCCCGGGGTATTCCAACCTGATGGCTGATTGGACCCATAGTATGTTGTTTATGATTATATGTGTATTGTTGTGGGTGTGGGTATTTTGGGGGAACTCACTAAGCTTTCGGGCTTACAGTTTCAGTTTATTGTTTCAGGTACATCAGGGGATTGTGGCAAGGCAAAGGCGTAATCGTATAGCTCCTCACTTTTTATGACTTTGTTTCTGGGATACTCTGATATGATACATTTTGAAAACAGGTTTTGTAATGGTTAATATATTTGAAATGTTTTAAAATTTTTAAATTTGGCATGATTTTTATGGGTGTTACAAGTTGGTATCAGAGCCTTGGTTTGAGTGAATTGGAGGAACATTTATGTGAATCCAGTCTCAAATGAAGGAAAGATTTTCAAAATGATTTCTAAAATGGTTTTCAGATTAAGTAAAGGAGGATGCAATGTGTACGATCAGCCGGAGCCAATAAGTAGACCCCAAAATACCATACAAATATTTGATTATGTGATATGTTAGAACAACATGATAGTGCTTGACTAGGGATCTTCAGGAATTGCATGATAGAATTGCCTGATTACATGATGCCTGCTAGCCTAGGGTTTCCTTCACATGAGATTGACATCATTACTGTAGTTGCTTAGTGTACGCATCACGATTATACGTAATTAAGATCTTATAGCCTGAGAATGTTTGATTTGGCCTTATGTTCTGTTTTTGTTTGATTGGAAGCTTAGGGTAGGATTGGATATTTGAAAGTCTATGGGGCCCAACATTATGTATGGCTAGCATACACTAGTGCTGCAGGGTTGGTGGAAGTTTCATGAATGGGTGGGTTGTGTGAGCGTGAGAGGCCGGTTACAAGATATTTAGCATTCCTCTAGGAGTGAAGATTGAGCGCTCTCTATGATTACGTATATTGTTAGGGCGTTGTGATGATGCTTGAGACAAATATGGGTAGGCGTGGAAGGTAGTATGGGCCCGTACTACTGAAAACACATGACCCATACACGTAGCAAGAAAGTCACAACCCCTAGGGTTGGGTAGGGAGTTGGTCCCCTTTCATTATATGGATTATCAGAGATCTTTCTGGTGTCTTACCATAATGGTGGTTACGAGACGTCTTGAGACCGGATCCAGGTTAGGATCGGGAGCTGGCAGCCAGGATAGGCCAACATTGTTAGAGGACTGTGTTAGTGAGATCATCCGGGAGGAGGTGATCAGGGTTGTCCGGGAACAGTTTCCGAAGATGTCTAGGTTTATTAAGACCGCTATGATTGAGTATTTCGACAAGCGCTATGCAGCCATTGCCGAGACGGTTGTCGTGACAACTATAACAACTATTACGACGACAAGGGGAGGATTTGGTAGAGCTTTCCAGTACTGGGATTTGTTACTGGGACATATTCTGATGAGTAGAGGGCTGCAGTTGCTTGGGATCAGGGAGATTTTTTGTACTCGTTACATTCCGCGGGTTGAGCCGGAGAGGCTAGCATAGGAGTTTCTGGATTTGAGACTTTGGGGGTTTTGCTCGTGGCTGGAATGTGAGTCGCGGGGATTCCAGAAAGGAGTGATGATTATGTTCAACTGGGGTTTTGCAGCTGGAAGTAGAATGGTTAACTGATGGATAGGAATGTCATTTTCTAGGGCAAGGATTGTGCCCTTTTCAGCTTTGCGAGCTCAAAGGAATGAGCAGTCTTGTGACCCCAGAATCAGGTTGTATTCCAGCTCGGGGTCAGTTAGTCGTCGGGATTGGCGACAGTAGTTCAGCGTTGGTGAGCGCGGGTGGGTCGATGTGGCATAAGTATTTTATGAGGTCCGGTTCTCCTTGGATCTCTTGTATCGGGCGGTAAGGATTGATTGTGCGATCTATTTCACTTTGGGATTGTAGACTACGTCTTGGGAGTAGTTGTAGCCCGATTTAGGGAAAATGTTGTTTTAGCTACTACAGTTCAGCTGTGGATGATCGAGTTGGTGAGTGAGTCAGGGTGCGAGACTCTAAACGATATGATTTATGGAGCCGAGAGCGAAAGATTTGTTGGAGCACATTGGGAAGAAGGGTATTATATGGGAGGTCTGCAGACAGGGTCCCACAGGATGGTTATTCAACATTGTCAGGATTCAGTGGTTTTAGTAACCGTTATTAATTGGCAGAGGAAAGCGCCAAGGGAAGTAGACCGTCATTGAGACATTAGTTGGAGCATCTATCTTTGGACATAAAATTCAACTTTGGGAAAAACCGACAAAATTTTGAAAATTTGAGGGTTTTTATGATATTAAACCTACACTGTATTTACACATTACATAAAATATTCATACAAAATATCATTTCCTTCTTACATGTGAGCCATACATTTGATTATGAAGTGTAATGATTGATTCCATTGCCCTTCCTATTCTATTCCTTTGTCATTTTAACTCCATCTAACTAAAGGGTACCTAAAGGGACAAGAAAACAATGAAAAAGTAAGTTGATAATGCCCTTGGAAGGTCTCTGGCACTATCACTCATCAGTCGTCGTTGATATTACGACCAAGATTACATTAATAAAATCACACGGTAGCTACTTCATATGCTCCGTTTTACTTTTTGGATTGTGATTAACAACAATATCATATTCAAACACTTACAAACTGTAAAAGAAAAAGGAAATCGAGATAAGTAGCACATTTATTCAAATTAATTTTTAACAACAAAATTCATTTATAAATTCTATTATGCCAAACTAAACAACATAAATGAGATGTCTAGAAAATGTGTCCCTCTCGTAGTGGTTGAGGGTTCAAGTCTCATCATGGACAAATTTATAGAATTAAGAGTAGGATTAGAGGGTCTGATCTAGTTATATTTGAGAAAACCAAAGCAACTTTAAAATCTAATGCCACCAGAACACACACAATAGTAGTACGATATTGATTCAAACATTATATAGATTTTTTATGATCCATCAATGTAAAGTAGGAAACGAAAATAAAAGGAAAGGAAAGAACACTAAAAGTTTACAGATGCTTGAGAACCAATTCACTATATCGTTGAGGTGATTACAATGTTATGTGAAAAGAGATCATAAAATACAAGAGCCATAATCCATTATAAGAAAAGATCGGCATAACTTTGGAAAGACTAAGGATAAATACTCCCTCTGTTTCATAATAATAGTCCATGTTTCCTTTTTGATTAGTCTCAAAATAATAGCCTACATCTAAAAATAAATATTTTTTTTACCAAAATACCCCTCATTATTAGTTAAACTACAATGAAATTCAATGCAACTACCATGAAATTAAATGCAACAAAACGGTAAGAATGTCATTTCATTTAATAAAGTTAGTGGTAATTAATGTTTCTTTAATCTGTGTGTTTTTCTCTGTAGACAATAATTTTGGGACGGAGGGAGTATATCACTTTTAAGTAGGTAAGAATTACTTAGATACCCAAAAGTATGACCTAAAGAATAGTAAATAATAACTTCGAAAAGAATACATCTAAAGTTGCTCATCGGATATGACATTCTCCCTTTGGATACAAGCTTCCTCATGCCTTCCTCTTTCAAGGCGTGATATAAGGCGGCGATTTTGTATTAGTTTATAATTATATTACCATATAAATATAAATTTATATTAAATATAACTACTTTTTTAAAAGTGTTATATCAATAACTAATAACAAAAACCACAATACTTATATCCCCAATTAGAAAAAACATAACAAAGAGCAACAAAACGTGTCTCAAACGAAAAAACACGCGCCATAACACGCCATATCACGCCTTGCTATGCGCCACGTCTAACAGAAACGTTATGAGGCTTTTCGTAACGGCGAAACCACGCCTCACGCCATGACGTGCCTTTTAGAACATTATGTACAACCTAAGCAAATCATTTGCTAAACAAGATTTGGGTGTTTTGTCCTATTTTCTAGGTGTCAAGATACATTATCAACTGGATTCCATCCTTCTATCTCAACGAAAGTATATACTTGAACTGCTTCAAAGAGTTGGCCACTCTTCCTCCAAACCAGTACCTTCACCTATGACTACGAATACTAATCTGGCTAGTGGTGACAATAAAGCTTTTGATAATCCTATTCGGTACCGACAGGTTGTTGGTGCTCTCCAATATGTCACTCTCTTAAGGCCTAACATCACGTTTGCAGTCAACAAAGTCTGTGAGGGGAATGACAGTAAATGGCTAATCACTATACAAAAGAGATTATAGGGATATACAAAGAGTTATTCTAGGAAATGGCTAATCACTATCAATTTACAATAAATACAAATATATATGGAGATATGTTCTACTAATACATGGTTAGCTCTATGTGTGAGGGGAATGACAGTTCTGGTAGTTTACAACTATTAATCTGAATCCATTTTGCATGCCACTATTGTCATACATATCGGAAATACAAATCACCACACAAGTTAAATAAACTCTCTATTAAGTGTTGTCCTGATAAATGATGTTTTCTTGGGGAAATGGAACGAAAGAATAAATGAGACCAAAGTTAAGACTGATTGGAAAAGCCTCATTTTCCTGACTTTGTATATTAAGCCCTTCTTTGTGGATCAACTAAAAAGGATCCTAATATATAAGCTTACCAAGTCATTTTCCATTAACTCCATTATATATGTAAGAAACCTATAAGTAAAGTGAATAAGATATTGGAGTATAATTAAAGAATATAAGTCTATAAGCCTCATTATGGAGTAATTCTTTAGTTATACGTACCTTGTCATTAGACACCATGATGAAAGAATCGTTCAGTGAAAACTCAAAAATGCCACCATGTACTGTAGCTCTCCAATATATCTGTGTGTGTTCATCCCGGTGGCCTTTTCAAAGTTTCTGAATGAAAGTCCCTCTTAAATTTACTTATTTTCAGATGATATTACGTCTCTTGATTTTTGTTCTCTTGAGTTAATTCTTAACTAGCTAGGTTAAGTTTTCCAATCGAAGGTGTAATGCCATGGTGGATGGGTAAAAGCAGAAAACTGATCCAATACATGGTGTTCGTCAATGTTGATACAGTTTTCCGTTATCATCAACTGTACCTGATAATGCTGAGGGCATTTCCAAACGCCATTTTTGTTAACACCAAGAGGTTATAATTTCAGCCCAATTAACCAATCGTTATGGACTTTTTTTGTCTAGCCACTAAATTCTACTTTTATATGTTTGTAAGATATAAAATATTTTCTTTCACTGAGAAAACTCTTTTTCAAAGTTACCTAGTTGTCTATTAATGATTTGATAAGGTCTTTCTGAGAGATATTGGTGATTTAGTCTAGTTAAATGATATTTAAGGTACTTGATTATTAGGAAATGATTTTTATAAACTATTTATTGTTATCAAATATTATATTTTTGGATGAAACACTACAAATACTTAAATAGAAAGTGAAAAGACCAAATTATTTGAATGGAAAAGCAGATTCTACAGGAGCATTTAATGAACCAAGAGAAATTGAAGCCGCAAAATACATTGAAGGGAAATCAAAAGGTCAGTTCAGTTCTATCTTTATGAAAAGTTGGCAATAAAAGCTCAATCAACAGAAAGTGAAGGGGCAAAAAGTTTGTTAAAAAATGGCATGGAAGCTTTTCTCTTATATCAGAGCCAGGTTTCGATCCTGGGACCTGTGGGTTATGGGCCCACCACGCTTCCGCTGCGCCACTCTGATTTGTTGATATCACTTATCAAGCCTTTTATATAACAAAGATCAACGCTTAACTCAAAGTATTTTCAGGTTCAGCTTTCAGGTTCTACCCTCTTCCTGATTGATTACACTGTTACTCTTATGAATAATTGATTCAATTTTTTTCACAAAATGCATTTCTTACGTATGAATTTCATTAGGAGGTGGAGTCCGAGTGTTGTGCGAATGATGCGGTCACATAGGGCCTCCAATCGAAAATTTACTTTAATACTATATTATTAAAAATGTGGAATACACAAACAATAATGCATTAACTACCTTATAGTTGCATGTGCTAGTGTGATTCATGTTTTATTAACAATGAAAATTAGGCTTGTTAAACATATTAGTTTTGAATTTTGATACCAATATAAAGACATTTATATGTCCATGATACTAAAGATCAAAAACCCAAATCAAATTTTGTAATTGTATTGTAGTTAATTATATATGAATTTCTAACAAACAAAAGATAATTTTGTGGGGTGTATTCCAATTTACTTTTTTTCAAACCCGCCTTGTAATTTCACCAATTTGACCTGTCTATAAGTTATATCTGTAGTCACTCAATCAAATACATAATGATATATAAGATGATCCGAAAATTTGGTACATCAAGACATTGAAAGAAAAAATTTAGGCAGTTGTGCAAAATGGGTAGCTTCCCACAATGGACAAGGCAACCCAATGGTGCATGATACAACGGAGTTAAGGCGATCATTTGTTGGTTGTCTAGCCTCACTACAAGAATTTTGATCTTTAGTGGCGACGGGCGTCGCCACTAAAGGTATTAGCGACGACATGCCGCCGTTAAATGGTCGTTGTTGTTGGTTTGTCTTTGATGCTCCATTGGTCGCCGCTATTGCTCTCCATCGCCGCTAATGCTCTCCGTCGCCACTAAAGGTGTCGCCACTATTTATATGTATTTCTATTCATACAAATACACATATACATACATAATACACATACAAAATGCACATATACATACATAATACATACACATACATATACATAAAAATACATATATACATAGAATTGCACATACAAAAACACATATACATACAAAAAATACATTCAAAATACATATATACATACAAAGGCACATACAAATACACATCCATATCTACAAACACAAAATACACATACAAAGACACATCTACAAAATCAATATTTCGGCAAGAACAATGATGGTGGCAGTATATTTCGGCAAAAAGGGTGAGGGATCTCAAAATTCCGGCAACCATCTCAAGTGCTAGAAATTTAGTAGGGAGAAGAGAAAAGGAAAAGAAAAAAAGAAAAATGGAGCAGAGAAGGGTGAAATTGCGAAGTTTTATGTGAAATTCTAATGAGGTCGAGGATGGTGAGCAGAGAGACGAAGGGTAAACACAAAAGATCGGGAAAGAAAGTGAGAACGAAGAGGGTTTTATTATCGACCACCTTTAGCGGCGACGCGTACTCATTGGCGGTGACACATGGGAGGGAAAACAACACCGGGTTTTCTACGTCGTTGGATCATCGCTTAAATCGACAGATGTGATTGAAATGACACGGATCGCCAAAATAAGCCTTGAGCGGTGACGCGCACTCTTTAGCAGCGACACACCGGAGGGAAAACAACGCGAGATTACTTATGTCATCCTAGTCATAGGATCATCTCTTAAATCAATGGATGAGGTTGAAATAACGTGGATCGCTAACAAATGCCCTTAGCGGCGACAACATTAGCGGTGACGGATACTTTTAGTGGCGACAAAAACGCGTTTGTTTTTTGTCGCCACTAAAAATCTTCGTCGCCGCTAAAGGCATCACTGCTATTGCTGGTTATTCTTGTAGTGCTCGGGTCAAAAGCATGTTATATTTGCAAAAAGTTTGCAATGAAAGCATTTTGATTGAAGCAATCTAATTAGCATTATCAAGAAGATTAAGGTAGTGTTTGGTATGATGGAATTTGGAACCAATGAAATATTCGTTCTATTGGAATAAAAAGTTATTTGTTTTACTTCATGGAATGAAATATTTTAAGGCAAAAGAAAATTTATTTGTTTTCCTGATGAAACGTATTGGATCATTTTTGAAGGAATGTGATTCATTCCATTTCGGTAATTTTCATTCCTTTGTGGGGTGGGTAGGGTTTTTCTATACAGAATGAAGTGAAAAATTGCAATACAATCCGTTTTATTGACAATTATTATTTAAAAAAAATCACAATTTTAATAAACTTACAGTTTTCTTTCTAATAATAAATAGAAAATATAAATTTTATTATAATCTCGTTGAGGTCTTATTTTTCATTGTGTTCATTTTTTTAGTTTTGTAAATGTAAATTTCATTTATTATAATTAACTAATTTAGAGTAGAGACAAACTTTATACTATAGGGTTCCTGTCATAAAAACCCTCAAGTTTTCATGATTTTGCCTAAAGTTGGATTTTATGTCCACTTTTACCCTCACATTTTCCAAAATATTTGGTTTTACCATTTTACCGGTGAATCATAGAACAGGTTTTCCAAAAATGTTTGGTTTTACCACTTCACAGAAAGCCCTTCAGTTTACAATTTTCTTATGTTTTTATCCTTCAGTTTATAATTTTCTTACACTTCACCCTAAGTATCTTTTTTTTCATAATATATGTATTCACGTAGAAAAATCTATATACAATTTTTTTAATAAAATATTGTATTTTCATTTTTCTAATGTTATATATATATATATATATATATATATATATATATATATATATATATATATATATATATATATATAATTGAACAAGTTTGTTTTATTGATTTGTATATTTTTAATTACATAAAAATACGTATTTATAGTTCAAAAAACATATTAATTTGTTTTATTTTTGTACATTTTAAATGGTATATATATATATATATATATATATATATATATATATATATATATATATATATATATATATAGGGATGGTTCTCTTGAGATTAAAAATTAAATACAGATCTTGAGATTCAACCTCAACCACATATTTCTTATTTTCCGCTCTAACGCTCCAACGTAGAGCGATAAATGGTGGCGGAGGAGAAAGGAACGACCAGGACAATATAATAATTTATGATTATAACATGCTTGTCACGTCGGTATGTCAGAACGACAGCTGTGAAATATGTGGCTGATGTTGAATCTCAAAATATCTATTTTGTTTATTCTCAATGGAACCTACCTACCTACCTATATATATATATATATATATATATATATATATATATATATATATATATATATATATATATATATATATATATAATTAAATTGAATACTTCATATCTATGTATAAGATGAAAGTAACTATGCACTTACTTGATAAAATTGGATGCCTTGGAATTTGGGCAGAACTTCGCCCGGGTACTTTAGCTTTTCCTTCGACATGACCTAGGTTCATATCGCTAAGTCTTAGTCTTATATCCTGGCGAATAAAATTGGTCTAGATTCCTCACTACTCCCAATGTCTATATAAATATCTATCAATTAGGGAACAACCATGTAGAATCATATTGCATGTAGAGTCTGTTTGGTATACATAGTATACTGTTTGGATATCTCATTTTAAACACCTCACTAAATCCAGCCTAGACATCATCCCATAAGTAGATCCGTCAATATAATGACTTGGAATTACTAATAAATATTTTTATAGGTTCATAATAGCAACTACGACTATTAATATAAGTTACACTGAAAGCAATATAAGCATATCTTAACTTACAAAAATTTTCTTGAAAAAAGTCCGGAAATTACACTGGCAGAACTCCGACCTAATAGCTACTAGATGTCAGGATCTTAGGGACTTCAAATCTTCGCTAAAATTCTAATTCTAGAGAAAAATGTTCGACAAAACAGAGAGAAACTTGAGAGAGAGAGAGAGAGAGTTGGAAAATAGAATGGGGAGTGAATGGGGTTACATATGAATTTATAGGCTAAATTCTTGACTTGTGCGCTGCACCCAGACCAGGTGCATGCCGCGCCCTAGCCAGGTCGGCCCTCTCAGACGCAGACACGTGTCCTTTAGCGAGTGGTAAGATGTCGCAGGGGGTAGGTACGAGCTGCAACTTCAAAAATTAGTATCTCGGTCATACGAACTACATTTTCGTCATTCTCTATATCCACGCGTAGGTATTTTCGAGTACTACAAATTTCATTTAGGTCTCATCGGCTAACTCTCAACCAAACTTAAATTTAGTAGTCTACAAAGATTACACGGTTAACGACCGTGTAAAGATCATAACTTTTACATACATACTCCGTTTTCGACTGTCTTTATATCGTTGAGCTCCTATTAAAGAAATATTCAACTTAGATTGCTTCGGCTAAAAATCGACTCATCTAAAATTTGATTTCTGTGTCCGAACTGCTACGCTGAAACTTCAAAAAATCATAATTTCCTTTCACGAAGTCAGATTTGGATGTTCTCTATATGCAGGCTCTCGGTTTTATGGCTACAATGGTTTTCGTTTAGACCACTTAGGCTATAAATTAATCTATCAAAAATTTACTTTTTACGATACATAGAGCGGTGCTGGTTTAATCGCGAAACTTCGAAGAAGCAAACTTCTTCATACAAAGTCGGATTTCATTGTTCTTTATATGTATGAAATTTGTGTCACATATATTATAACTCTGGTTAAGTTTATTTATCCTAAATACCCTTCTATCAAAAAGTCATTTTTAATGCTCATTATATTTTACTTGACTAACCCGAAGCTGCGGACGTTACAATTATCTCCCCCTTAGGATGATTACGTCCCAGAATCACCAGCAAAACAAGGTTTGTATAATGACTCTGCACGGTTACCTTTCCACCCCTTGTAATAATCGTAATTCTTATATCCTTTCAAATGAGTTTCTAACTCTTTGACTTATTGACTGTTGATGGTGCTTAATCTTGCATCTGATCTCCGATCCATTCTAAATTTGATCTACATCGGAGACTTTTGATCCTTCTTAATCAGACTTAACCTAATAATAAGATCTTTACTTTGACTACGGTAAGGGACCGATGGTTCATATTCTAATGACCTCTTATCATATGGTGTAATGGCTAGACTCAGTTCTCTTTGAGTCAGACTCTCCTATAGAATGTACCTTCCTTCATGTTCTAATATGATATAATCACATTCTAGCATGTAACACTTCTAGCTACAAGTTGCTTAATTTTAATGGCGACCGCAGTACTCTTATTGTTTGCTTTGATTATCTTTTTCTTCAATCTAAAGTCGGACGCTAAATCGAACTTACTTTGTAAATTAGTTGGACTTGAATCGATATGACCACAAGGGTCTGAGTAGTCATTACCGAAAAAAGGTAATTATGGAAATGAACTGTAACGCCCGTAGATCAGGGCTAGTCAATTTAGAGGCAATAGGCGTCAAAAATGATTTTTTGAAGGAAGATTATCTAGAAGGATTAATCTTAACCAAGTTTTAGTATATGTCACAAGGTTTCCGTGCATATAAAGAACGCCAAAATCCGAGTTATAACGAAGAAGTTATGACCTGTCGAAGTTTCGCGACAGAACCGGCACGACACAGTGCGACGCAAAAAGTGAATTTACGTTGGAGCGATATTTAGCCTTAGCGATCTAAACGAGAATCAAAGATCTTGTTGTTAGTAGCGAAACGACGAAAAGTTAAGCAAGAACGGGCGTCAAACGAAGAAGTTATGAATTTATAACGAAATTTTATGTCCCGGCCTATTAAAAATAAATAATAAAAATAAAAGTCAAAATTAGCCGATGGAGTCTAAACGAAAGTCGTAGAGCGTAGTCTCACCTTCGCGTGGATATAAAGAACGTCGAAAACGGAGTTCGTATGAAGAAGATATGAATTTCCGAAGTTTATTAAATAATTTGTATTTATTTTTAATCTTTAATTCGGAAGCATTATCCGAAGGAGTCACAGGTCTGATCCGAGGTACGCGCCGCGTACTCGTGTACGCCCTACGTACTCCAAAGGTGTCGACATCGCAACAAGTGGCTTCGGATACGTAAGCAGTGATGTTTCTCGGACCAGTACGCCCCACGTACGTGCGAGGCTCAGCCTCTATAAAAGGCTTGCGAGGGCAGCCGAGAGTTTTGTTCATTTTCTCTCTTCTTTCTCCCGTTGTGCATCGGTTTGTGTGCCAGAAATACCCCGAAGCCCCGGTATTGTTCTCGATCCCCGAAGCAAGTCCCGAGATCCCGAGAAGTGCGGTTCCCGAGCCGAAGTTCTGTCCGCGAGAAGTTCGATTTTTGTGGAGATCTTCCAGATCTGCTGAGGATTACTACTTCTGCAAGTCGTAGTGCTGTCCGATCATCTTCTGATCAAGTGAGTGTATACAACCTTTCATAAACACGATAATAATACAAGTATGGTTTGAGTGTATTAAGTATATTGTTGTTTATATGTGCGAGTGTGTGGTTACTTTCTTCTAACGCATAAGTATGAAGTATTTTGCTACGAAATACGTGCTATGTGTTTATATATTGTTGTTTATTTGAGGTATTGGTGGAATGGATGAACTATATAGATTTTTAATGAGTTAAACTATATATGTATTTTATATCTACAAATATGTTGGGTAGGACATGGGTAGATGAGATCCGTGAGTATGGATCAGATCAAGAGGTTAGTTTTAGATCCATGAGTATGGATCAGGTAAAGAGATAAACTTGCTATTAGTCCGGGAGTATGGATTAAGACTAAGTTAATTGTCCTTAGTCCGGGAGTATGGATTGGGCACAGTTATAGATCCGGGAGTATGGATCAGATATGGATTAAGATTAAGTTAACTGTCCCTAGTCCGGGAGTATGGATTGGGCACGGTTATAGATCCGGGAGTATGGATCAGATCAGGATTAAGGTATAATTAATTGTCCCTATTCCGGGAGTATGGATTGGGTACAATTATTGATCCGGGAGTATGGATCAGATCAGGAGGTTAGTTTTAGATCCGTGAGTATGGATCAGGTAGTTTTAGATCCGTGAGTATGGATCAGGTGAAAAGGTTAGTTTTAGATCCGTGAGTATGGATCGGGTGAAGAGGATAGTTTTAGATCCGAGAGTAAGGATCAGGTAAAGAGGTAAATTTTAGATACGAAAGTTTAGATCGTGTCGTTGTGAGGATCGATGGGGTGGGATAAGAGTTGCCTTTATACGGTGAAATTGTACAAGTTTGAATGTTCTATATTTATAAATATATGATATAACATTGTGGGATGAAAACCCTATATGCTCACCAGGCTCCCAAGCCTGACCCACTCAGTTTTCTTTGTATCACAGGTATCAATACGAAGACATATTTCACAGAGAGATTTAAAGGAGATATAAATCAATTGTGTAATTAAATGTAAGTTCTGTTTATGCTTATATGTCTGTATCGGAACATGACATCCCGATTATTAAATGAAAAATACATTCCCTTTGAGAAATGTTTTGATAAGTTATTATCATGTCTTGTTTTGGGAACAAATTCTGCAACCGTTATCTTTAAAAGATTTCTCTGATTTTATAAAACAAAGCATAAACAAAATCGGTCTTTTCTGGCCGTGAAAATGGGGATGTCACATGAGCAAAATAGCTTAACTACTTAGAGACTTAGTAACCTTGTGATTTTCGTTGATCCAAGTGTGAGTCCTATTCTTCCGGTAGTATATTCCCTTCCTAAGTATTGTCTCGTAGCTCACAAAATGATCATAAAAGAAAGCCACACATAACTTAACACATTGAATAATGTAACATAACGAGGGATTATATTTTTCTTAAAAACGATTACACGGTTAAACAAGTTCATCACACATCACACCTTTTACATAGACTGCATAAGATATTGCTATAAAACTTATACAATTCATTCTTTCAATTACTCCCGACAAGAAGCTCCAAATTCCTGATCTAAATTCCTCATCTCTTGCTTCCTCATCAAGTATCATATGGTATGCTCTTTCCATCTCCTTCAACGACACATTTGGCCTTGTTGCTTTGGCATTCCCATGAAATATGCCCACCATCTCCACATTCATAACATTTCATGACATTAAATGTATAATCTCTGGAATAGTGACACGTTCTTCCACATTTGTAGTTAGTCACTGATGTGTGCAAACTCACTTAGGTTTAAACCTACTTTTAATTATTAAATAACACACAAAAGGCAGTGAACCTATCAATTGTGGTATAGCTAAATAAGCAGGGTATGGATCACTGGGAACGGTAAATTATAATTAAAACCTAATTGTATCTAAGTTAATTAATAAGTAGGGGTTTTCTCTAGTTTTACAAGACTAGAAACTTACTAACTATTACTAATTTAAGAACTAGAAAATAAAGACTTAACTAGATTCAATAATTGGAAAGGAATTTCTGTTTATTTTAACTTGGTTGACTCTATGGTTGATTTCAAGGTAATGGTGCAATGGATTAATTCTTTCGTTGGTTACCGATTCAAGTGATTAGATTCGTATTCACTACCCTAATCCTTAGTAAATAAACTAACTTAAACAGTGGCCAATTTTCTAATTTAATTAAATTCACTAGATTAATTATTCGGGTTAAGTTAGACTTGCAATAGTTAACTAATTTATTCTTTTAATTAACTTCTTGTTTGATGGTCATCTTACAAGCTTGCACATGGATTTACTCAATTTTCTTATTAATTCTAGTTTCATATTCATTAATCCTAGACATATGGCATAGTGATCACATAGCATATGAGGTTAATAATCAGTAGATGTTCATGCTAATCAATTATCTTCCTATTAACAGAAAATTAATTATTATTCACACACAAGGTTCTTTAGCAAGCTAAAATAACAAAAATTCCCCAACTTAGAATTAATCCTACCAATCAATCAAACCATATTGTCAACTTTGTATCCCCAAACAGAAGTCTAAAGGTTTTAGCTCATAATTGAAGTAAATAACAGCAAACAAACAAAGTCAAATTGCTTAACCATAATGATAAAACAAAAGAATAAGTGGAATGATGAAATTTTGCCTCAATTACTCTCCGGGATTGAATTCTAGCTTCTTTCGTCGTCTTCTAGGGTTTTTCTGCCTTCTCAATCGCAGCTAAACTCTCATGAATCGTTCCAGAACTCTCCTCTATCAATCTGTGGAGTTATCTATAAATATACGAACCGACTCGTCGAGTCAGGTGGTGACTCGTTGAGTCCCTCTCACATTCCCCGTATTGTGATAACTCTCTGGGATCTCGAGTCATTATCTTCTCGATTCTTTGATTGGACTCGCCGAGTAGTCGATCTGACTCGCCGAGTCAGTGCCATTTTTAGTGTTTTTCTTCTTTATTTCATCCTCGATCTTCTAACTGTTTCTCCCTCTTCCTTTCGCTTCCGAGCTTCATCTTTGGACTGAAAAACATAATTTAAACACTTTTAGGTACCTTTTGTCCATAATATGCAATAATTTAGCTAATAAATGAATAATAATATATACTTAATATGAACCAATTATGCACATATCAGTCACCTCCTCGTCACATCTCCTAAAATGCTTTTTCTTACACTTATCGCACCAATTGGCTTTATTGTTACCCTTAGAATTCTTGTCATTGGGGTCAGACTTCGAGAACTTATTTTTCTTATAGGATCTTGAAGATCCCTCAATCTTCCTTTTCTTTCCTATCTCTGCTTTCTCTATACTCTTCTCTTGTATCTAGGTCTCCACACTTTTAGCTGACCAGATAGTTTCCTTCAGAGTTTTTTTCTATTTTCACCATTAGGCCAAAGTCCGCTGACAGTCCATTAGAAAAAATTTCAACCTTGGAGAGTTCGGTGGGTACCAAATGAGGCACTACCTTCATCTTCTCAGTGAATTTGACAACATACTCAGTGATACTCATCTTTCCTTTATTCAAGTTTTGGAATTCATTGTTGATTACTAGAAATTCTTGTTCAGAGCAATAATCTCTTTTTAGCTGCACAAGAAAATCCTACAAAAACATCTTCCTTGCTTTTCCCTTTGGCATGGAGTTAGCCAACAATTTTTACAATCTCAATACACTATGCATGACTTAAGTGATCTAACAACGAAGATAGTCTTCTAACTATCGATGTAGTCATAGCTTTCGAACACCATTTCCATATCGGAGATCAAATCCATAATTTCCACTGGTGTTGGGCTTCCATTAAGACTTGGTGGCTTGGATGCCATGAAGTCCTTGTACTTGCATCCATCTTTTTCAAGTCCTCCGCCCGGATTGTTTCTTCTAACCAATCGGGTTTCAGGTTGACTAATAGTTCGACTATAATTTCCTTCCTCCGATTGTTTCTTTTCCAGATCATGTTGCATGATGGGTATAGTAGGTTCTTCCCTATTCCCTTGAAGTAAACACCTTGTTTCTTCTATCTGATGATCTAACATTGTTTTTATCATTGCCATCGTGATTGGCTCGGGTGCGAGTACTACCTCTGGCGCACACTTGATTATACGAGCCTCAGGCTGTCGATTTTCATTATCGTTTCCTAATCCGCTTCGTTTCCTCACCATGATGACCTATACACTAAAGTAGATGTTCAGTGTACCGAGACAAGAATATAGATAGGGAAGGTATAGACACATGATCCTCCTTATCACTTTGAAAAGTTATATGCCAGTTCTAATACTGTAATTAAACGTTTGGAAACATGAACACATAAAATTTTCTAATTCTAGGTCAGAAATATATCTTAAACCTAAAAATAGCGATTTAGATAGGCAACCTAAGGCATGCTATAATACAAACTATTTAGTACATAAAAGCAAATTAGGCATCTTATCCTAAAGTAAGCCATTACTTGTGTCAATTCAGGTGTACTACTTAACATAAAATAGACACACATCTCATGATCAACACTTAGCATTCTAAGTTTAAGTCTAAAAACCCTCTAAATACCTAGTTCGCTTAAAATAATGCTCTAACACCAACTATGAAATCCCCATTTTCACGGTCATTATAAAACTTTTTATTTATGCTTATTTAAAACAAAGTTTATTTATAAATGTGAAATTTGGTCCCGTAAAAGTATTTTCCAAGAAATGGTTTTCATTTATTTATAAAAGTTTGGGATGTCATTACTAATACAAAACATAAGCATAAACATGTCTTACAATATCTTAGACTAGCAATCTACATCTCCTTAAATCTCTCATCATACATGTACCTTTGTACCGGTATGTGTGAGTACATAGGGTTTTTAACCCACAATAATATAGTTAATGTGTTTAATTATCAAACAATTAACTCGATTACCCATCCCCGTTTTTCATCTTTATTCATTTCTACAAGCTTCTCCAAAGGATCATCACCTACATTGCAGTTTCTTATATAGTCCTAGGGTTCTTCGCCTAACATCGCATTTTAGATTTTCGTCGCTATGGGTTTCTCCTAATGTTCATTCTCTATCATTGTAATTTATATTTTTCATCGCTAAGGACTTCTCCTATGGTTCATCGCATATCATTGCATTGACAGTACTAGTTCGAGGATTCCTCAACTATACATGTCAGTAGAGTACATCGCATGAATACACGGTCCGTACATTGCTTGAACTCGTAATTCATCACATTCAGGTTGCAATCTTGTCGATGTTGCACTCAACTATTTAGATCAGTCTTTGGTTGTCACCTATAATCTGTTAGATGACTACATTGCAAACATTGCAAGTAAAATTCATGGCATCTCCTATATTTTAAAGGACCTCTCCTAATCAATTTTTCATCTCTTATCTTCCATCTCTCAGCATCCATCACTACCCGATATATATATATATATATATATATATATATATAATAAGTATGAAAATACTTATATAGTTAAATCGAGTAAAATCGTATTATATAGGTTCATCCAACACATATTACAGATAATAGGCATATATATATATATATATATATATATATATATATATATATATATATATATATATATATATATATATATATATGAATTCTTGATATTTATATGTAAGATCAAACTAACTATGCACTCACTTGATAAAAGTGGATGCCTTCAAATTTTGGTAGAACTTCGCTTGAGTATATATGAATTCTTGATATTTATATGTAAGATCAAACTAACTATGCACTCACTTGATAAAAGTGGATGCCTTCGAATTTTGGTAGAACTTCGCTTGAGTGCTTTAGCTTTTCCTTAGGCATGACCTAGGTTCATATTACTAAGTCTTAGTCTTATATTTGTGGTGACTAACAATGCTCTAGATTCCTTACTAATACCAATGTATACAATATCTATTAAGTAAGGAGCAACTAGATAGGATCATATCGAAGGTATGGTCCGTTTCGTATACAGAGAATAATGTATTAAAATACCACTATAAACACCTCACTAAATCTAGCCTAGAAATCATCCCCGTAAGTAGATCCATCAATATGATACCTTGGAATTACTAATAAATCTTATTTATAGACTCATAATAACAACTATGACTATTAATATAAGTTACACTGAAAGCAATATAAGCATAACTTAACTTATAGAGATTTTCCTAACAAAAACAGGAAATTACATTAGCAGAACTCCAAGCCTGATAGCTACTAGATTTCAAGCTCTCAGGGACTTCAAAGCTTCGCTAAAATCCTAATTCTAGAGTAAAATGTTGGTAAAAAACAAAGAGAACCTCGAGAGAGAGTTGAAAAATGGAATGGGGAGTGAATGGGGTTGCATTTGAATTTATAGGTTGAATTCTTGATGTGCACACCACACTCAAACCTGGTGCACATCGTGCCCTGGCCTGGTTAGCCCTCTCAGATGCCGACACGTGTCCTTCAGCGAGTGGTGAGACGTGGCAGAGGGTAGGTACGAGCTGAAACTTCAAAAAATCATATCTCGGCCATACAAACTATGTTTTCATCGTTCTCTATATCCACGCATAGGTATCTATGAGTACTATAACTTTCATTTAGATCCCGTCGAATAACTCTCGTTCGATCTTAAATTTAATAGTCTACGAAGATTACTCTCTTAACAATCGTGTAAAATTCATAAATTTCACATACGGACTCCGTTTTCAAATTTATTTATATTGTTCTGATCCTATTAATGATTTATTCAACTCTCGTTTAGATTGCTTCGGCTAAAAATCTACCGATCTAAAATTTGATTTTTGTGTTCGTACTACTGCTGAAATTTCAAAAAATCATAACTTCCTCTCACGAAATAACATTTGGACGTTCTTTATATGTAGGCTCTCGGTTTTACGGGTACTACAAATTTCCTTTAGATCACTTAGGCTAAAAAGTAATCTATCAAAAATTCACTTTTTACTATATGTAGAGTCGTGTCGGTTTAATTGTGAAACTTCGAAGAAACATAACTTCTTCATACAAAGTCGGATTTTAGCGTTCTTTATATTTACAAAATCCTTGTCACATATACTATAAGTCTGGTTAAGGTTATTTGTCTTAAATAACCTTCTATTAAAAAGTCATTTTTAATGCTTATTATATCTTACTTGACTAGCCCGAAGCTGCAGACGTTACATTTTGGTAGGATATTCGAGCATAGTAACCTCTAGGTACAATGCTATCCAAAACGTTTGGCTAGGGTAACGACTAGGTAAAATGTTTCCTAGAAAATTTAGCCAGCATAACGAATAGGTACGATGTTATCACTAAAGATTGGTCAGCATAACGACTAGGCATAATAATATCCTTAAAAACTGGTCAGGGTATGTACCAGGCATAAAATTACCCTAAAGTTCTCGGCATAGTTATCTCACTAATAATTATACAATTAGTAATATTTGTAAAACATTGTCATATTATAACTTGCATTCTCCCCACAAAACATTTGAAAATCGTAAATCTGGGGACGTTAACTCACCCTTGAAGCATGCTTTGTGTGCTTGGTGTGTTGTGCCAGAACTTTAGAAACTTGGAGATTGCTCGAAGGGAGAAAAGAGGTGGTGGAGACCTCTATTTATAGTGAAATTTTTTGGAGCATGTGCAGCGTCATTGGACGTGTTTCGTGTACGTTGGCACCATATAGATATTGACACATGCCACCTTTTCTGTGGGCTATGTCATCCAAAATCTACACAAATTGGGTGTTAGGATGTAAGCCGTGCATGGTGCGTGTGACATGAATAGGTTTTCTAAATTCTATATTTTTTCCTACGAGCTCCATTTTCAACGATTCTTATATCCCCTTGCAGGCATTGACATGTACTACAACTTTTCTTTTGTTCGTTTTGAAAAATTTGAACTTTTATTTTTAGCTTATATTTTATACTTGTGATGATTTTGCAAAAATCATAACCCTCTCGTATTGGTTTTGTTTTCGACATTTCTTGTCTCAAAATTCCTATTTTGAGAAGTACTACGGTTCTCTTTTTGGTGACTTTAGGTAAAAGTCAACCATTTTCTTCGTAGATTTTGATGTTGTAACTTTTTATGTGCAGTTGATTTTTATATATAATAAAAACTTATCTTCTACAAGTTAGGTTGGATTTTCATTCTGAATGTGTTAACCTGCTTGCGAGATGACACAACTTTTTGTGCTTTATTTCTGGGCCTATTAGTCATAATAATCGTATTTGGTAAGGCAAAGTTGAAAATATTAGTTAATATATTATAGTATTACATCGTTGTATATATTATATTCACTATTCTATGACAATTCCTAACAGCAATTTATGACGCTTTTACCTTGATTGTTACAACTATAAAGAAAATATCATACACAACTACCCAAAGAACTCCATCCTCACTGGAAATCTCTTAAGGCACGTGAACCAATGCAAGGTAAACGCAACAAGCAAAGAACAAGTGTCACCAACTACTAGTGAGCCAATCATAAGTATAATGTTAAATGAAAACATAAATATTTCAGATTGGGTCAACCATTCACATAAACATCACATACCATGTTTCTACATTACATATTTTATATTATCAAATCCACAATAAGTTTATCACTATAATAAATAGTAAATGCTAATCTTTTGTTATTGCCATTTGTCATCGTTTGGCATATTTAATATTATTCTTTTCTTTCATTTTTATCATTGCTATCTTGGTTATTGTGGGCATCTAAATTCGTCTCTAACCCATAAGTAATAATGTATTTCACTACTAACGTTACCAGCTCAACCCAATGCTTTAAGCGAAATGCGACTTTCACCCATAACATTGCCCCCAGTATTATGTGTTCACTACTATGATGATGCATGCACAAGTACGATGTGTTTTCATTAAAGAGTGGTAAATGTGGTATTTTCATCGTTATACCTCCTATTCAAATGTGATGTTTGATCTTGGCATCATCGTTGCCAATATTACTCTATTCCAAACAAAATGGACCCTGTACCAAATGGTTGTGTAGAAAAACCACTCGAATTCATTATTGGCTTAAACTCTTATCCTTTAGGTACTTTTCCAACATATTATGCCATCATACAATCTAAATAGGATACACTTCTAAATCTTGATTTCTACCATTTCACCTCTAAGTATGTTCCACCCCATTACTAATTTGTTATTAATTTACATACAAAGGGACATTCACATTTCATCATTTTCTCATCATCATATAAACTTGCACAATATGTCATCATATATTAGAGCACATCATATCACTAACATGCATTTTTCTAACATCATGAACAACTTATTTTCCAAAAAAAAAAAACATCGCACACATAACATATCACAACACAATTAATTTGTAACCCTAAAACTAGCATGAAACTAACAACAAAATTCATACAAAAACATATCTAGCATGCAATACAACAAAAATACTTCTTCTACGGTAGGGTATTAACATTTCCAACACATATATCATACACAAACAGGGGCAAACACTATGAATATCATCCTAGATTCAATTAACTCATTCTAGGATATGAGAATTACCTAGAAAAGTACTAGAATTGCAACAAGGATTGACTCACCTCTAGTCTACTTTTCAGGAAGCAAAGAACAAAGGGAAGCACTCTCCAAGAAACAACTCAGCACCTCAAAATAACACACGGCAGCCCATTCATAAAATAGCCTCAAAACATAAAATAGAAACACAACGTGTATTGAGCGACTCTAAGGTTTATTAGATGTGTTGCTACAAGTTAACAAGTCACAACAATGGTCAACAAGAAACCTTAATGTAACACTCGTTTTCACTTGTAAAAGATATACAAATATAAACCTTTGTTTATAAAAATGAAAGTGAAATTATTTTGTGTTTTAGCTGAAATGATCGACACAAAAGTTGTGGTAGACGAAATTATGAACCTGTGGATATAAAGAACGTCAAAATCGGAGATCGTATGAAGAATTTATGATTTTTCGAAGCTAACTAGAAAAAAGCATGATAGTGAAAATTTGGAGGGAAGACGGCTACATCTAATGTTGCCAACCACCCAACTACACTGATTAAATGCCATCCATCATATTTAAATGTGAAGAAAACAGTTTGCGGCAGGGTCACAACGCTTCCAATGTTTTCCATCCCTAAAAATAGAGGGTCACCTCTCACTCATTCCTTGCACATTTTCACTTTTAATAATATCTCTATCTATATATTCTCTTTCTCTCAAGATTTTTGTCCCTCGTGATTTTATTTCCCGTTCTTAAGTATTAATAGCGACATTTGGAGGTTTCGGAAGGATAACTGTAAGGAAAGGAAGTAAGCATCTAGTTCCACTCGTGGCTATTTGGATTTTGTCAAATCGAGTAAATTACAATTACTGTTATCTATAAATGATTATATTCATAGTCGTTGTTAAGAACCTATAGTACTAGATTAGTCATTGATTCCAGTGAAGGGCGATCAAACAATCCTGTGTTATGCTGCAGACGAAAAGGGCGTACCAGCTTTATGCTAAAGGCGAAACGGGGCGGAATAGCTTTATGTTGAAGGTCATTATTTGTATGCATCGTATGTATATTATTGTGTGTTGTATTTTGGGGAACTCACTAAGCTTTGGATTATAGTTTTGGATTTAATATTTGTCGGTAGTTCCGCTAGTCGTGGGAAGGCTCCAACGTGACTATACTCGCATCGAAAAAATAATTATGTTTCAACACTTCCACTAAACTCTCCTTTATGTTTCATGATGTTTAAAATGAATGTATAACTATGATATTTTAATGAAATTGAGATTTTTGATTTGTTCTAATTATATTTCAAAAATGAAAAAAATTGGGTTGAAAATCGAGACGTTATACCCAGCTTCGCGATGCGAGTTTGTGACCATCGCGTCGCGAGGATGCTGATAGTTACATAAATTGATTATGATCATCTTCCCTTCCACATCATATCCAGGTCCAGTCAAAACCTCTTTTAGGACGATTTTAACTATCCAAACCTCAGATTAAGTATCCAAAACAATTGGAACACTACAGGACCAAAACTTAATTCTACACCATGGATTGTGCACCATCCATGGCTATCTATTGAGTGCATATCATATGGAAAGAAAATAAATCAAAGTAGCATCAACATCAACATTCAAACACTACACCAAGGATGCTTGAAAACCTTCAAGAATTCCCCTTATACACTTGAACAATCTCTAAAACCCTAGAATGATACACACACTCTTACATACCCTCTCTAGTAGTTGATGGATGCAAATAGAGTGATAAACCTGGATTTTAGGGTTAGCATTCCTTAAATTCTCCATAAGTTACCCTTGTACATGATTTAGAATCATTTTCTTATAGTTTGTCCCTCATAAATTAGTTTTAGTCAAGCAAAAAGGTTAGTTTTAAGAATAAAACTTAACGGAACACTAACCCTAATGATGAGTGGAAATACAGGTTGTAACAATTATTCTTATTGTGCTTAAATGGAGCATTTTGATACTCACTCAAGCTATTATAGTCCCCACATAATTTACCTAGCAATAGGCAGATACGAATACAAGAATGAATTTTTAGGTCTAATCATGGGCATTGTCTTCCTAACTATGGGCTAGTATTATTCCCCATTGTTTGATTTAGAACTCGTTAGTGGGAGCACCTATAGGTGAGTATCCTCCACCTCCTCCTTCTCCTCCTAAGTTGTATAATTTATAGAGGTGTTCAAATTTTAGTTAAATTAGAGATGTAAGAATTTTTATAATCACATATAACACATTATTAGCCCGAAATCAACGGTTAGAGAGTTGAATTGTATAATAGAGGTCATAAGCTGTTTGGGCATGTTCCTTTGATATTTAGTGTTCTCTGATTATCTCTTACGGTTCTATAATGAGACTATTAGTTGTAGGGTTTACGAATTTTGTTTATCTAACACATTAAAATTATTATATTGAAGTTACCGAAATCATATTGGGGACATTAATTATTTATAAAATTCAACCAAGACGGGCAAAAAAAAACTATTTCCCCAACACCATAGACTGTAAAGGTGACAATTTCAACCAAATTATGTGGATGATTATAGCGTCCTAAACTAGCCAAGTGTGTCTAAATGATTACAAGTTTACAACATCCTGAATTACAATATTAAAACAATGGTGCTACTATTTAGACACATATGTTTTTAATTTGACCCCTCAATGATTACTTTTTGGTATATTGTTGAAATCAAACATTAATAATTAATTAATCAATATTTACATACTTTTAAATAATGATTATTGTTAATATTATTTTTTTTATTAATTAGTTATTTAAAACTAGATTTGGTTATATATATATATATATATATATATATATATATATATATATATATATATATATATATATATATATATATATATATATATATTGAAATAAGTTAAGTAATATAGTTATTATCATTTATATTTTTTATTTACCATAATCTTATTATTTGTATTTGTTTTTATTAATTATTTTTGACATTTTGTTTGAATAGAGTGTTGCTTATTTATGTATTGGAATTTCATATATGTCATTCTTAAACATTAACATATCATATTGCCCAACTTAATTTTCTTAATATCATATTTACCCTTTATATATCTTTAAATACCATATTTCCCCAAATCTTTTTTTACGATGTTTGTAATAGTTTATGATCATTTTTTATATCTTAGAATTATTATAATAATTAAAAGTTTTAACCATATTATACCTACGTCTATAATCATGGAATGTCTACTTCTAAATTGTTGGAATGTCGCTCTCCTGACAAACAAAATGCTTCATCTTTAGCCATTTCTCTAGAATGTATGCATTGATTGCTTAGTTTTTGTTTTTGTTGAATATTGACATGTTGTAGATCAATGACATTTTAGGTATTACCACTGATATTTTGTTGTTTAAAAATGGAATATATGATATTTTATTATATAAAAATGACATATATATATATATATATATATATATATATATATATATATATATATATATATATATATATATATATATATATGGTTAAGTTCAAATGAGAACACAATTTTATGTGAGAACGTGAGAATACTACTTTATGATACTATTCTATTATGAATTTAATATGTATAGTATTGTAGTAATTATAATATGAATATATTCAATTTTATATTGCTATTCTACTATAATATATATATATATATATATATATATATATATATATATATATGTAGTAATTTAGTAAATTCTATTGTGAATGTTAAATATGTGATTGTTCATATATTTAGTGATGAATAATGTCATAAAGTTATACATACAAAATTTTAATGTGAATATTAGTGCGTGATTGTTTGTATATTTGTTGATGAATAATGCCATATCGTTGTGTATACAAAATTCATAGTAGAATAGTAACATAATATAGTGTTCTCACATTAAATAGTGTTCTCATTTGAACTTAACCCTATATATATATATATATATATATATATATATATATATATATATATATATATATATATATATATATATATATATATATATATATATATATATTGGTGTTTAAGGACATTTACGATATTTTAAATTTTATAAAAGGTAAATATGATATTTAGAAATTAAGTTGGACAAATATGATATTTTGATGTTTAATAAGGATACATACAAAATTCCCCCTTTATGTATTTATCTTTATGCTTATAGAATTTATTTATATTTTTATGGTTGTTCGAATATGTTTTTAATGATGCTTTTTTGACATGTTTTTGTTTCAAGTTATACAGGTGCACAAACAAGAACAGGTTTTAAAAAATCAAGATATTTATCTGATTAAATAATAACTAGTTTTTTCATAAACATTTATCTATTTTTTAAAGATTTTTGAAACCATTTATTTGGTCGAAATAAATTTGATTTTTTTTAATTTAGAATTTTCTTATTTATTCGAAAGACCATATATATTTCTTTATTATTTTTCCATTTATAAGATTCATTTGGATTAGAGACACTTAGAATCGATTGCATTGGAATTTATTTAATCATATTAAATTTATTTAAGAAGTACATAAATTATCTTGCTTTTTTTTAATCCTAAATTTGATCTACACAAAAAGAATAGATTACAATCAAAAGTAAATAGAAGTTCATATCACAAAATTGAATTAAGTTACGAATTACGCACAAAAAAAAAAGATTACGATTAAAAATTTTATTCGAAGAAAACGTCGAAAAACATATAACAAAGTATTCGAACATAATGTTAAAATAATTAAAAGATTTTATAAATCATAAAAACATAGATAAATAAATAAATTAAAGGTAAATCTTCATAATGGTCTCTGTGGTTTCAAAAGAAATGAGTTCGGTCGTTAACCCTTTGTTTTACCTTCAAGGATGATCTCTATGGTTTGAAATTTTTTTATTAAGCATCCTTATGACTAACTCTGTTTATTTTTGTTGCTATGTCTGAACATGTACGAGAGATATGAGAGTAAAATCGTCTTTTCCAAACCATGGGGACCATCTATGAAGATTTGTCTATTTTATTTATTAATTGATTTTATTCAAATAATAATAATAATAATAATAATAATAATAATAATAATAATAATAATAATAATAATAATAATAATAATAATCATAATAATAATAACCCCACTCCCCACCCTCCAACATCTCATCCCCTTAAAGCCATCGGCGCGACCAGATAGTTTCTTCCCTCATCTTCTTCACTTACTCGACAACCACCACCAGACTCCTCCGCATACACCAACGCCCAGAATTCCGCTATCTCAAAACACATATCAATCAAGCCCCCGTCTAAAGCTTTCCTATGTGTAAGTCCATTAGTAATAAACTAAAGGGGAAGCATAAAATACAAAAAAAAAAAAAAATAAATAAATAATGATATTATTGATACTTGGTTCTCGAAGACCAAATCGCCACGTCAAATCTTTGTAGCAAAATTTTAAAAAGTCATCCAAAAAGGTCTCTTGAGTACCTCATTATAAAACGATAGTAATAAATAACCATAAAAAGAGATGTAATTAGTAATTACAAAGTGGGACAAAATCTTATTTGCTCTTCTTGAAATATTTTTATCTGATTTGAAATCTTTTGGAGGTGGGCTAAATATATCTGCTAGCAATCCATTTACATCAAGAATCAGAAGCTTCTTTCTTGATGTGGCAACATGAGTTCTCATGATTTGCACTCGACCATGGGATTCAAAATGACACCTGCAGCCTTTGCTTTACGCCTTTTTTCTCTTTCTTCAGGCTTCACAACTTGTAGTGTCACCATTAGCGAGTTCTGTATACTTTTCGAGACCATTTTACCCTTAACAATAACTGAGTAACTTCCTGCTTTTGGCTCCAAATTATGTCATAAGTTGTACTTGTACTTGAGCTACTCCCACTATTGGTGACATTAGGGTGTTCTTCTCTTTTGTATACTATACTCTTCATATTGATCATTGTGGCTGTACCTAAGCCGGTGTTCTTGATGGATATTCAAATTGTCAAATTATAATTTTTTTTACCTTTTTTCATCAATTTATGTATTTTCTTCTTCTTCTTGGCTCTGTTTCCAGTAGTTTCTCTTATGGAGCCTGATTCTAAACGTTCACCTCACTTTTAAATTTGATTCCCCTTTTTGTGATTTCTCAGCTTAGTAGGATGCACTGATTTTCATTGCTTGGAGATGCGAGAATGGTGTCTAATTTGTGCAGAGTTTGAAAAGACCAAACAATACTAAACAACTATGCAATACTAAGATGCACAAGTGATAATAAGAACCAAATTTCACATTTCAACGATAATAAAGCACAATATCCTTGAGTCAAAGATATTCATCACCTTCTGTTTTTCTCCTTCCATTGCGATAATGATTTCGTTAAATTCCCATTGTCGAGTTGAGTCGCTTCAACTTCGAATGGAATACGGATATTAATAAAACTTCACTTTAATATCTACATAGAACTTTATGCTCCATAAAAAGCGACATAAATTAAACAAAATCGATGCCAAAATCAAGCTAAAACCATAGTGTCATAGTTGAAATGAATCAATTTTAACATCAATTTAAAATCCTAGCTTCCGCATGCGTATGGATTTGAATTTACAGTGATTTCTCTACCTAAAAATGTACAAAACATCATGTACGGTCCTTTTGGTTATAAAAGAGGATTTTACCCTCACATGTCTTTCACACGTCTAGATTTAACAGGAATAAAAAACAAAGTTAGCCATAAAGACGATCCATTCAAAGTTTTCAAACCACGGGATCATCTTTGAAGACAAAAAAAGTTAATGATTGAACTCAATTTTTTTGGAAATGATTGTAATTACTTTTTTTTTTTTTGGAACGGCAAATCTAATCTACTCCTACACACTACTCCTAATTCACGAGACTTGAACCCTCGACCTCAAGAAAGGAGGGCAACACCGGATACCGCTGAGCCAGAAGCCCTTTGGTAGCATGTAATTGCTTGATAATTATAAGTTAAAAAAAAATACATGTGTAATAATTTTGGTTATTTAAGGAAGATATATATAATCATTAGGAGGTATCCGGTTCACATTCTACAAGACCCGACAAAGAAAATAGAGTAAATTACAAAAAATTGTCCCATGTGATTGAAAGAAAATTCAAAATTGCACCATCAATTCAAAAATGTTTTTGTAACAATTTTTTCCCTGCATATGGGATTATTGCTTTTTTGGTCCTTGACCATGTGAAATTGCATTCTTACACTTTCAAAAAACGAATTACCATTTTTTTATTGATTTAATAAATGGAAAAATTAAAAATCAATGCACCCCCAGAAACCACCCTCCCCCATCCACCCTCATGCTCGTTACAACTCCAACCTAATAGAATACGAACATGGAAGGGATTATGAATATCGAAAGAACATAAATCTATTGTTCTTTGATTTGGATCCTAATTCTCATTTCGAGTCCGGTACAATCCATCTTTCTTCCTTTTGATATTCCTCTACCATTACCCTTACCTCCATCAAAATTTGTGTCCATATACTAAACAAGTAACTCAAACACTTGCATTTCTTTCTATGAATATCATCTCAATCACTTAAATCGCAAATTCCTTTCAATGTAAGATTAATAGCTCGGGATGAACTACTAATTAAGTATTGTAACCATAACGTTCCAACATTAGATAACGAAGATGCTAAATGATGTTTATAAAAATCTTAGTAAGAAATTAAGTCACACTCACAGAAATTAAGTTTGTAATATAAGACCAGTCAGGAGTGGCACCATCGCACACTACAGTATGGTGATATAGCAGTGCAGTACTGTAGTGAACATCACACCCACCTGTAGTAAACATCACACCCACTAGGTGAGACCATCTTGCCGCAACTTTTTCTTATTTTTTTTTCTTCATTTTAAATACTACTTAATTCATTATTAAATCATATATATATATATATATATATATATATATATATATATATATATATATATATATATATATATATATATATATATATATATATATAGGTAAGTTCAATTGAGAAAAAATAAAAGGTTGAGACTGGGGGAATCATTCTCAGCCAATCATTTTATATATGTAAAACACGTTTAGATTAAGTCATTAAAGACACGCTGTTTTTCTGAATCGTTCATTCGTTCTTCATCAACAACATATGTTATTCATTCATCTGGATCGTTCCTCTGTTCTTCATCAACATCATATCTTCTCCATCAACATCATCTGTTCTTCATCAACGTCATCTATTCTTCATCAACGTCATCTATTCTTCATCAAAAAAACATCAACGTCACCTGTTCATCATCAAAAAACATCGACACTTCATAAAACATCAATTCTTCATCAAATATCTTCGTTATTTCATCAAAATGTTGTGATTCATCATCAAAAACATTTATTCGTACTATTAAGTGTAAGTCGTGATTCAATCTTGTCCAGTTTCATTGATGTCAAGCAAAATCGATAAACATAATCCATATTTATCGATGTCACATCATTTTGCGATCACCAGTCATCGAAACTTCATCAATTGAACTTTCACCAATATCAAAAAACAGATAGCAATCGAAAGTGCATCAAGATAACCATATATTTGAAGATTTTTTTTTAAATCGATTTTCAAGCTTGAAAAACGAAGTTTTTCATAAAAAATTTCACAATTTTTTATCTAAACCTACTAATTATTGATCAATTTTGATAGGATTTGATTTGTGTTGTAATTATTGGCTTCAATTGTTAATTTTTTTACCATAATTATATAAGCTAATTTATTTGCACGCCAACTGTTCGATGAAATGCATAAACTAAATATATCACGTAATGTTCACAAGTGAATATGTCTTTACACGAGTATCAATGTATGTCTTTTAAAAATACAGAGTAACTATGTAATTAATATGTGAATAACATATAAAAATTATTTTCACATGCGAATACATGTAATATTCACAAATGAATACAAGTAATATTCATAAATGATAATGTATTTTTTTCGAAAAAAAAAACATTGTTTTGAGGTCCTAAACAAGTTTGTAATTCATATGTGAATAACATATAAAAATTATATCTGCGTGTGAACATATGTAATATTCACAAATGAATATATATGTAATAATCAAATATGAATATATATGTATTATTTACAAATGAATAAAATTGTCAATAAAATCGAGGACTACAAAATATATAAAGTTAAAGATAAAAAAAGTATTTGATAAGAATATATATTTATTCACATACAACTAATCTTTTTAGGTTAATAAAATAAGTATATAAGCATATATATTTTTATTAATGTTATATTCATTTGTGAATAAATGATAACTTTTTTTCGGAAAATTATAAAAATAGAAAAACGTCATTTTGAGGCCCTAAACAGTCCCGAATGGCCGAAAAACACCGTACGTCACGGCGAAGCAATGAGTTTTGTAAATCGCACCATTTTACATCAAATATGCGGATTTCGTCCAATTCCGAGACTAAACTTCATTGCGGCAAATTGTTTTGATGATGTCACTAAATTTTCATTCCTACTAGTGATGACATCATCATGACATGCTATGTATTCATATATGAATAAAGTTTAGAAATCATTACGACATATTTACTGTTGATGTTACTAACTTCCATCCCACTAGTAAAAACATCATTGTAATCTGTTATTTGTATTTATGTGAATAAACTATACATGTATATTTATTTATTTTGTGAATACAACCTTTATATATAAAAATAAACAATACACTATAAGAATTAGTTTGTGAATAGTTTTTTTTGTATATTGTAACAATATTATTTTACATGTAAAATCAACATTATACTAAGACAAACAACATTGTATTGGTTAATGAATATCATTTGCATTTGAATTTAATACGATCAAAATGAAGAATATATTAAATTGTATAACATTTACACGTGAATATAAAAACATATTGTCTTCGTCAATGATATCTTCTCAATTACGTCAACCAATCGTCAACCACCAGGATATGAACAAACCATTGATTGAAATGTTATTTTTTTATTGAGTTATAACGATACCTGAAAAACATGTGAATACACATAAAAAATGTTAAAAATATACTTTTAGTTCATAATAATAGTGATTTATCACATTCTAATTATGACATGATATATTCACACATGAATGTATAATCATATGTGAATATTATATGATATATGTTGTTTATATTGTATATTTACATGTGATATTACATGGTATATTCACAAATGAATATTACATAGTATATTCACATATGAATATTATATGGTAGATTTACATGTGAATATTATATAATATATTTACTTATGAATATTGCACATTCTAGTCACATCTAAATATTGCATGGTATATTCATTAATGAATATTACACAGTATATTCACATATGAATAATATATAGTATATACACTTGTGAATATGATACTATATATTCATATTTAAATATTAAACGATGCATTTATTTGTGAATATTACATAGTATTTTCAATTGTAAGTATTAGATGATATATTCACATATGAATATTAGATGATATATTCATATGTGAATATTACACAGTTTATTCACATATGATTATTACACAGGATATTAACATATGAATATTACAAGGTATATTCACAAATATATATAATTTTTATATGTTATTCACATATGAATAACATATAAAATTATATATTTGTTTTGTGTTTTAATAATCATATACTGATTAAGGTGCGAAAACATATTCATATGTGAATATAACGTGGTAATTTAGTTTATGCATTTCATCAAACAGTTGGAGTGCATACAAGTAAGCTTTTTTAAAAATGCTAAAAACATGATACTTTGAAAATTTATAACTTACAAAATAGTAGATTGATAGAGAATTATATGAAATTTTTCAAAAAAAAAATGATTTGATGTTTTTCTAACCTTAATTTCGAAATTTTGTTTGATGATCGATGTTGAATGAATGATATGAAGTGAAGCTGTTGTTGATTATCGATGATGTTGATCTAATGACACTGGGAGTATAATTAATCGTAGATGTTGAAGATATGCTCGTATTCAAGTAAAATTGAAGGTTGGATTGAAAGAACCAAAAACGAAAATTTTTTGTCTACTGGTGAATGACGTTGATGAACGTTTTTTTGACGAAGATGGATGATTGATTAACACTAGATGATGTTGATCGAGGATTTAATTGAAGAAATTTGAATGATCGTTGAAGGTTGGAGAACAAATTTGGATGATGCACAATCGAGTAGTAATGAATTTGAATTGTTATCAAATTATCCACAGTTACGTATCTGTGATTGAAGGATATCATATCATATTTACAAGTTTGCCACCGTGTATTTTATGTTAAGGTGCTAATTAAATGATTGGCTGAGAATGATTTTCCCATTCTCAACCTTTTTTTTCTCAATTGAACCCTCCTCCTCTCTCTCTCTCTCTCTCTATATATATATATATATATATATATATATATATATATATATATATATATATATAATTTAGAAAAACAATATCAAAATTTATGGTTTTTAATTCCCTACAAATAATATAGGGTATAAGATTGATATAGTATTTATATATATATTTAACAAAATGAAAATGAAAGGATTAGTGGGGTGTGGTAAGACCATTTCCTATCAATTTTGTGGGGTTAGGGAGGATGAGGAAAATGATGTAATGTTGACATAACAAGCCAAAAGTATGGTAAGATGAAGTAACACACCCACCGGCCTAGGATTGTTCTTTATTTAGCTAAAATCGAATTGTCTAATTGGAAATTTTGGATTGAGCAATTTGGTTCGGATATTCAGATTTTTGAATTAGTTTTCAACAAAACCAAATTATTGTTTTGGATTTCGAATTGGTTTGGATTATAAAATGAGAACCGAATAGTCCAAAAAAACGAATACCAATTTATTATATATGTATTCGTAATATATATATATATATATATATATATATATATATATATATATATATATATATATATATATATATATATATATTTAGTAATTTAGTCATTTATGTTGTCAAATAGATTCAAAACATCCTCGCTAATAAATGAAGGTTTTTTTTTTGCCACTTGTCACACTCTCATTCAATTTGCCAATTGTCATTTTGTAGTTATTTGGAATGAGAAATTAAATATCTTCCTACCGTTTGTTCTTATCAATCATCGTACCCATTTAAATGATGACATGTGTCGTAATAGTATCCTAAAATATCATTAAATTTCATTAAATGATCATTAAATGTTACACATGTCACCATTTAATTGGGTAGGATATGTAGGAATAAGAAGTATGAGGATATTTAATTTCTCATTTGGAATTAATTTTTTTTCCAGATGTCATTTTATGAGTTTTTCTGTTTTAGTAAATTTCACATAATATTTTAATGTAATAAATGCAATAAATGTATTAATAAATTGATATCAATTTCATTAATTAACCTACCTTTTAATTTCAAAATTCCTAAAATTAAAGCTCATTAATTTCTTTTATTTATTTAAATTATTTGTTTAAATTTAAAAAAAAACATTTCTATTATAATAATTCATTATTTTAATTATTTTCTTATAAATTCAAAGTTCCAAAATATTTTGACTTTTATATTTAACTTTTTTGTTTTTTTTTTTAAATTAACGCATATGATACATGAGTCTCACAACTAGTTTCACCTAATAAAAAACCTTAATATACATGTTATCTCAAAAGTTTTTTTTATCTATAAAATATTAAACTATAATATATTTATTTAGTAGTTGTTTATAAATTAAAAACCATAACTAAATAATTTGTTTTTTTTTCTTCTATAAAGTTGGCTAATATTCTAATTATATGTGGTTTTAAAATATTTCGGTTTTTGAAAACCGATCCAATCGAATTGTAATTTGGTTGGATCGGATCGGATTTGAAATTAGTTTGGATTATTCGATCCCATGTTTAGACAACCGAAATCAATTTGGATTCACTTGATTGGATCGGGTTGAACCGATCCATCCAAATGAACACCCCTATACCGGCCTAACGTCATTAAATTGGACCTGGACTTTCACACTTTGAACATATTTGCAATTTTTCAAATAAGAGTGGGCCTTTTAATGAACGGGGTCGGATTTGAATCATAGACATATTATTAAAACGATTTATTTTATTATTTCCTTAAGGCAACACCATCCCAAGCTCAATCACGAGCCGATGGGAAGAGTTTATCAAACAAGATAACCACAGTGTCACGAAACATTGCTTCTGGTGGTGGCTCCAAAAGAGCCAAGATATCGATAAATGAACTGATGGTCGCTTGGTTTTGGTCACTTCCAACTCTAGTTGCTCTATGCCTTGCAGCCTCAGTATTACACAAAGTACAAATGGCTGCAATGAGTCCACACTCACTAGCCGCATTGTATCCTGCATGAGCGATCACATATTTCACTAAATATTGACGCATTACAACAATTTCTTTGGAGGGGGCACTAAGGATAAACGTTCGCACAAGGTTATGGTGATGTAGAACTTGACTCGATGCAATGCACCCATAATATGCTTGTTGATTGTCATTATATATCATGCCAAAAAACCAGGAGTCGCGAAGTAGGATAGCCTGCTAAACACACACACACACAGAGGAACTATGTGTTATATTATAGGGGGGAAATTTAACCGAATAATGTGAAAATGTGTCATTTTGTATTACTAACTAGTCAGAATTAAACAGATTAGCTAAAAAGGAATAGAGTTGAATGGGTTAAAGTCGTGCATTTGAATAATAGTGTTAAATGCAAGAAATCGCAATATACTATCATTGATAAGTTTTTTTAGCATCCTAGTTTCGTTTCCTTATATTACAAGATTTTTGTTTGAATGAGCAATGTCTTAATAAGAAAAAAATGAAAGTAAGATGCAATACTACATTCTTATTTTTCGCATTTAACCCTTTTCGTAACCATGTTTCAATTATTAAATATTTATGAAACTCTAAAAATGACAAGATAGTTTTGTGGGTTCCATTCTTACTTGACCCAAACCCGCCTATCAAATGATATCAATAGTCAGTCAATCAAATACATAATCTACAAAACGATTTCAAAATTCGTATATCAAAATGCTGAAAGAAAACAATTTGGGCAGTTGTTTAAAAAGGTTACCTTTCCCAAGATGGACTTGGCAGCTTGATTTCCAGCTCGGGCACACATACAAAGGAGTCCGTTTCTCTCACGGTGCTTCCTAAGAGTATCAGTAGTAGAAGTCAAACGCTGAAAATTGACCATCTTTAAGATGTGTGGTTGTTGAGCCTGGGTCTTAAAGTTCTTGAAGCTGCAGAAAGTTTACAATGAAAACAACTGACTAAAGGAATCCAATTAGCATTATTAGGAATTATTATAAAACAGTGTTTGGTAAGATAGAATCACAAAACAAAAGGCAAGGTTCATTCCACCGTTATGAAAAAAAGTTGTTTGTTTTGCCTGGTGAAATGAAAGGTTCAATAAAAAGTGCTATTTGTTTGGCCTGATGGAATGGAATGAATCATTTCTTAAAGGAATGTCACTCCTTCAATTTCGTTAATTTTCATTCTTTACTTGGGTGGGTGGTTGGGGGATTATATAATGGAATGAAATGAAAATTTGATATATAACCTATTTTTATTTATATAATGCATACTGGCATAGATGTTTATAAAGAAATTCAAGATAGTAATTGAGTTGCAGTTTTATTTTATAAAAATAACTAGAATATATATCTTTTAGTATAATCTTATCTGGGATTTATCGACTTATTCGATTAGCATGTCTATTCCATCCATTCGTCATTTCATTTCATTCCATCCAACTAACACAGACGCAAAAAGGGACAAGAAAACAGTGAAACTTACACTGCCGAAGCCCTTGCCAGGTCTCTGGCACCATCACTCGATGTTGCTATCATAACCACGATCACATTCAAAATGTCCAAGTGTAAATCTTTCATATTCGCCATCTTCTTTTTCGAATTGCTAATAAGACCAAGATCACATTTAAGATGCTACTTTTCTTATGAAAAAAAGGGGAAGAATTAAGATAAGTAGCATTCCTCCATAATTTCCTTTTTAATACAAAAATTATTTATAAATTCTTCAATAAAATGTCAAATCTACAAAGATTCGGCCAACACAAAAATATGTATCTATTTATGAGAAAAGAAACAGTAAACCCTAGAAATTAACTATTTATTGGGTTGCCATATAAATTCCATAGTAAGCTTATTGAAATTCTGACAATGATCTTAATAGGAATTGTGCATCTTGTTAAGAAAAATTGAAAATTGCCACTACATAAGAAAATGGGAAAGATAAATTTACCTGAAGAAATTGTAAATTTCAAAGAGGCACCGCTAGGATGCCGAAAGAACTTGGGTATGAAGATGATCTCTCTCTAAAAAGCTAGTTCCATATAAACCCAAGGTAGGACGCATAAGTCCAAAAAGAGTCAATGACCTTGCATTAAAACGGGCGTTAATATCTATAATGCCCAACTAAACGACATAAATGAGTTTCATAAATTCGAAAACAAGGTTGAGTGTTTTTCCATCTAGACTCCTGAGAGTAAAAAATTATGCATAATCAAGCCAATTGAGTTTATATGGAACTTAGAATCAGGATAATGCATGCTATAATTGGAAATGCAAATATAGTGAGGTTAGACTTGAAGTAGTTGCCTTTTACCGAGGTCATGACCTTAGATACGAGGGCATATAAGCTTAGGTTATGTTTGGTGTACTAGCTAAAAAGCTAACTGCTAGCTAACAGATAAAGAACTAGCTGTTAGCTTGAAAGCTAGCTGCTAGCTTGAAAGCTAGCTGCTAGCTTCTATCTTGAAAACTAGTTGCTAGCTTAAAAACTAGCTAATAAAAAATGACATTTGGTAAAAAAAAAATAGATGATAAGCTAACTGAAATATATAAAATGATATAAAAGGGAATTTAAAAGAATATGTTTTTTAATAATTAATTAAGGGTATATTTGGGAAACTTTAAAAAAAACTCCTGAAAAACTAATCTAAGTAGCTTTTCAAAAAAAGATAGCTTACAAGCTTACTTTTTGGTTTGTCAAACATTAACATCCCAAAAATCAAGGTAAAATTTTCATTTTTAAAACCATCCAAAAACCATAAATGTCTACAAATCATAGTTCCCAAAATATCAAAACATGAACAGAGTATCCCAAAATCATAAACTCATAAAATATCAAGGATGATATGCACGATCAAGCCTTCGCTTTGCTCCTGTCCTCTGAAGTACCTAAAACCATAACAATCAAACTGTAAGTCAAAGCTTAGTGAGTTCCCCCAACAAGTACATGTAATCATACGGATCTACCAATTTAACACATACTCAGTGAACACAGGTAATCATAAAGATCTACCATACTATCATATAACAAGCATAACATCAATCCAATATACCAGTATACATGATCTAGTGGGCCGACATTGGTGCCTTCGCCCATAAGTACAGTGAAGAAAACTCACCTCACAGGCTGGAAGATAGCAGAAAAGAATGCTGCTCCAAATACCAACTCTACATATCACCTATACAACAAACATTGACCTAATCTCAAACTACTACTCAAAATACCTAAAATGCCTAAGTCAAACTTGGTCAAAATCCTAGTCAAATTCAATGTCAAAAATTCAAAAGTCAAAAGGAAAGTCAACACAGACTTAGCACGCCCCGTGTACTCGGTCACTACGCTGGGCGTAGTTGCGATCCATCCAAAATACGAGGCTCTTGGCTAGTACGTGCAGCATACCCCCTAGTACGCCCAACTTACTCAACCTGATTCTACTTACCCCCTAGTACGCCCAGCGTACTCAGCCGGAATCTGCTTTTTCTTTTTTAAGTGCTTAATCCATTAAGACTTCATGTCTAAAGTTCAGATCTCGACCAAAATATCATTCTAAGTCATAAACTTTCCACATTTATGACTTTCCTTGGCTAGAAGTGGTCCAAAAACCAAAACCCTAACTTAATACTCAAACCAAACACCATAACTCTTGCATGGAGGGAAGAAAAGGACCAAGATCACATTTTTATGGTTCTTGGCACCTAAAAACATCTAAAAGGACAACTCTTATGGTTTAGAGTAAGCCATACTCATGAATACCAAAACTAAGGGACCAAAATGCATAAAACTTAAGAACTAGCAAGATCCAAGGAAAACAATCATCAAGTTTCCAACTTTATACCTTCTGGAGGTTGCTTGCAAGGTGGAAGTTACAGATCTACAATTTCTTGAAGCTTCCAAGATGATTCCATTATCTTTTCCTCTTTCAAGAGCACAAATATATTCTCAAGCTCAAAAATGCTCACACAATAGATTAGGGTTAGCAAGGGACATTTTGAGAGATGGAGAAAAACATTTTTGAGGGATAATGATGTTTAAACAGTGCTCAAACTCTAAAAATTAGGGTTTTCTCACATGCCACGTATGCCCAACGTACTCACCTGAACACGCGGCCCATTTAAATGAGCTACGCCAAGTGTACACCCCAAGTATGCTTGGCGTAAGGATCAATTTGCAACATAATTAAATTTTCGTGTCAAAAAGGAAAATACCCAATGTCTCGTTGTTACACAAACATGACAACTAAAAAAATCGAAAATATAAGCTCAACTAGCTGTGACGCACTAAACACAACTAGAGAATTAGAGTAGAGTAGTGTAATGTAGGAGTAGTCTAGAGACTAGCTTCCTTTCCACTTTTTGTGTGTGACGTTTGGTTTTTACTAGCCTTACTCTTGTTCCCTTACTTCCAGGTTGTTTTTCTAGTATTTACTTCCGACTTTGTTGCTTATATTTGGTTTCATTATCTGCGGTATCACTATATTTGTCCAATATTTACCCGCTTACCCTTGCTCCTATTGCTTATGTTATGATTAAGGACTTCAAGAAGCACAAACATGATAATAAAGATGCAAAGAACAATAAAGAAAGAACACAAGGATGTAATGGAGTTCACTTGATCCGAGTAATAAAGCTACATCTACAAATGAACTAGAGAGATTTACTGATAATCTTGAATACACACTTTTTTCATTAGGGTTATAGTCATACAATGAGATCAATTTAATAAATGTTTGACCTAATTCATGGGCCTATGACATCACTGACATAAGCTAGCCCACAATAGAAAACTCGGTCCAAAAGTTACTAGGCCTAACAAAGTTCAGAGTCTAGGACTAGTTCTGATCACTTAAGGCTAAAGCATGATGTACACCGAAGGTGAAGCTCAAGTAATAAGGTTTGATGTCATCACTAGTTGTGCTTCGGTGCTTGGCCGCAACAAACTACCTACCTTTCACCTACACTTCTGACTAGTTCACAACCTACAGTTATGAGTAGATTTTGCTATATGAACTTCATTGCACCAACAACTTTGCTCCATGCTTGGTCTCTATAGCTGTGTAGCATCAATCAGGTTAAAGGAAAAAATCAAACTTCACAACTCAACAAGTTAGCCTTACTTATCTTTTATTTCCAACTTTATGATTGTAGCTGTTCTTTTTCATTGAATGGCAACAAAGGTTGCTTTTTATATGCAAGAGAGAACCATTTGTAAGCTTGCGATTTTTTATGTCGGATGTCATGAATGAACTCACTATTCCTAACTTTGCATGGAGGTTGCCTACATCTTACCAACCATTTACCTCTTTACTTGGGTATTGTTGTTGCTTTGTTTACTTGGAGCATTTTGATACTCATTCAATTGTTGTAGTCCCCGTATGATTGACCTACCAGAAGGGAAACACATAAGTGAAGTCTTGGGTCAAAGCCCGGGCATCCCAATTCTGTCTTGGTGTACATTCGAAATTTCCCCCCAACTCAGTCTATTATTTCCACAGTTCCCATTCCTTTCCCGGTGATCATCGACATAGTCACATAAATATACGTCAACCACTCTACTTTTGCCCCATATTGTTCCCCCATCGATCGTAAGAGCGACCAGTTTTGATCTTGGGTCGTCCAACATTTGCTTGTATTTGTTTATATGGCCCTGATCATTTGCGTTAACCAGTTAGGTTGTAGTACCCATTACACCAAGCAAACATATGGATTTATCCCATTCAAAAATGTCCCTTCTAAAATAGTTTATGGTATTCTGATAGGTTATCCCGAAAACCTTTCAAACTGATTTTAATACTCTTGGAATGTCTCATCTTGCACTGTTGCCAAAAAATTGCTCATATGGGTTGCTTTCTTTGTTAATTGGAAACGATCTAATAGTTGCCCTTTTAACTGCTCCTATGATGTAAATTGCACTCGTTGCTCACTTAACTGGAACCATGTAATGGTTCGTCCCTTAATACATACTGTTGTTGTTAGACTATGACTTGGAACTTAGTGATCCGAATGAACAACCTGACCCGAAACAAAGTGAAGAAACCCGAGTAGCAATTTCGAAGGGATAAGTGTTTGGAGTAGGCTGGGTATGCGCTCGGCCCAATAGTTGCTTTGGTTTTCAGTTGGAAGTATTCATAAGTAGGTTTTTCAATGTATCACTTTCAAAATAGTCGAGTTATAGCAGAGATCTCTGGTTTATGCTCGTGGATGTAGGTTGCATCAACCGAACCATGTTAATTTTGTATATCATTTTTATTGCCTTTCTTTGATTGCTTGCACAACAGTTTTTGTTGCTGTTTTTCAGCTCCAGCAACCTCTCATCTAATGTGGCGAGAACCTCAATGTGTATTTGTACAACTTCTGCACGAAACAGTTTGACAACCACTTCTAGCTTGGATTCCAAGGTATCGTTTTTCTTGTTTGCCATAGCAAAGAAAAATTTGAAATACTACTTTTTGGGTGAATAGTACCGTGAAAGTTAAATTGAACAGTATAAGTGGATAAACATTGGCATCAATGAACAGTGGCATAGATGAATAATAACTTCAGATGAGTAGTATCATCGGTGAAGCGGTGAAGAGTAACAAAGTGGTTATTTCAAAATCTTCATGCTATGATACCAGTTTGATAAGAGTTATCAGAGCATGGATAATCATTAATTAATTAGTCACTAAACAAAACAAAATTACAAGATAAATCCTACAATTCGAGAAGTAGGCAATCTCCTAAGGTAGAGGTCACCCGTGAAGGAAGTGGAAAGATAGTATGACATTAGACTTGAAAGAGTTAGCTTTTAATGAGGACATGACCTGATATAAGAGGGTGTGGAAGCTTAGGAATCACGGTAGTGGAATAGTGTAGGAGTGGTCTAGGCACTAGGAGGGGTGGACCCAAAAAATTTCGGGGGCAAATTTTTTAATAACTTTTTTATGTGGGGCAAATTTTTTTGATGAATCAAAATATATAATTTTGAAGGGTTAAAATATTTTTTTTTTGAAAAAAAACTTATTTTTTAGTGATTTTTTTTTATTGTGGGGGCAGTTGCCCCCACTCTAGGACCGCCCCTGGGCACTAGCTTCCTCCCCTTGGCACTAGCTTCCTTTCAATTTTGAGTAAATTACATGAATGGTCCCTATGGTTTGGGATAATTTGCACGCTTGGTCCCTAACTTATTTTTTTAACTCGGAAGGTCCCTATTGTTTGTTATTGTTGCACACTTGGTCTTTATTGTTTGTTTTTGTTACGCATTTGGTCCCTATCTTACGTAAAAAGACAATTATTTAAATAGAAAGAAAGGGTAGGATAGGTAAGGTAAGGTGAGAAGGTGGGGTTGGGGTGTATTTATTTAAATAAATTAAAAAATCAAGGAAAAAATAAACTTTTTATGTAAGACAGGGACCAAGCGTGTAACAAAAACAAATAGTAGGAACCTTCCGAGTTAGAAAAATAAGTTAGGGGCCAAACGCATAAGTTACCCTAAACCATAGGGACCATTCGTGTAATTTACCCTAACATTTTTTATCTTTATCTGAACACATTAAATTGTAATAGTATGATTTTTTGTAATCAGTTTTAAGACATTAATTATCTATAAGATTCAACAAAGAATATATAGAAAAAGTATTATAACCAAGCACCCTAGAACATACAAGTGGCAATTTCAACCCATTTACCTTAAAAAAAATGGGCTGATTTCGATTATAGTTTATCTCCAATGGGTGAAATGGTTCAAAAGTAGAGACTAAAGTGTATGTAAATGCTTACAACATCCTAAATTGCATTATTAAAACATATTATTATATTGTAATACAGTAACAGTATAACTTTGTAGTTTGTAATCATATTTAATTAACACTTTAATTAATAATTATGTAATAACAATTTAAAAAGGCTGGACAAAAACCTATTTCCACCAAGCATGCTAGAACTTAAGTTGGCAACTTTTAGCAATTTACCTAAATATGGGTCGATTTTGTCATATTTTATATCCAAACAAATCAAATGTTTCTAAAATCTCCCAAAGCATATCTAAAGATTTAAACAGCAACAATACCCAAATTTCATAGGAAATATTGTATAAGGGGGAGGTCACATGTAGGCAGCCATACCAGTTAGAGATGCTGCTTCCTAGAAGACCACCAACAAGAAGAGTTTCACGCCAAAGGTAAATAACAAGAAGGGGGGGGGGGGGGGGGGGGGGGGTTAAAAGAGCTGAACGTAAAAAAAATGAAATAAATAAGAAGATTAATATTGTACTTAGTGTTGGACTTTAGCAACAACAATACACCAAAATAAGTAACAGGGACAGGAAAGCAACCTTTACAGGGAACAAAATTTAGAAGGGCAAAAGTGGAAAATCTGGACAGGGAACAGGGTATACCAAAGCTTTAGAGGCTTTTCTTATTGAACTTGATAACAGAGAAAGTGACACTTCAGTCACGTACATAGCTAGACTATTTAAAACAAAAACTTGCATAAAAATAGGAACTAACTCCACTAAGCTAAAGACCAGGACTTTCAAACACTGGTTACATGACTCACTGTTATTTCCCCATTCTCTATGCATTCACGAATAAAATGGAATCTTATATCTATGTGCTTGCTCCTTCCATAGAAGATTGGGTTCTACATGAGGTCAAGTGATGAACGATTATCAACCAATAGAGTTACAGTTGGCACAGTTTGCCCAGGTATTTCCCTGAGGAGTCTTCTAAGCCATATTCCTTGGCAGGCTGCTAGAGTGGCTGCCATAAACTCTGCTTCACAGGAGGATAAGGCAACATATCTCTGTTTTTGTGAGGCCCATGTAATCATATTTCCATTCACATAAAATGCCATTCCACCTGTACTTCTCCTATCATTCACATCATTCCCTAGATCACTGTCAGTGTATCTAGAAATCACAACTTCTTTTCTTCCTCTTGAGTACTTCAGACCATAGTCAAGGGTGCCTTTCACATACCTAAGTATTCCCTTAACAGCCTGAAGGTGTTTTGTAGTTGGCCTTTCCATGTAGCAGCTAACTACTCCAACTGCAACGATATGTCTGTACGGGTATGGGTCAGATACCTGAGTCTTCATGCAGGCCCAAGGAGTCTGGGATGCTGTGGAACCCAGGACTTCAAACACCTTTGTTGAAGTGAAGAAGGATAAGATGGCTTTGGCTGCTATCTATCAAGGGATACCAGAGGATTTGCTATTGTCCTTGGCTGAGAAGAAAACAACAACCAAAGAAGCTTAAAGGCATTGAAGACAATGTTCCTGGGGGTAGACCGAGTCAAAGCAACAAGGATTCAAACATTGAAGGTTGAGTTTGAATCCTTAAGCAAAAAGAAGAGAGAAGGAGACTCCAAATCTAAATCAAATCGAGGAGGTGATTGGAAGACTGAAGCCCACGAAGAGAGGATGAAAGGTCATGGAGAGAGTGACGAGAAAAAACTTCTCTTGACTCATAAAGAATGGTCAAAGAGGAACAAGAAGGAAACAGAGGGAGAAACCAAGCAAAAGTCAAATAGGGGCAATGTTGGAAACTCACGTGGTCGAGGCAGAGGCAGAGGCAGAGGTAGGACTGGTGGCCGTGGAGGTCGTGGTAGAGGGGGTTCATATCAACAGCAGGAAGGCAATCACCAAGCATCTGGTAGTCAAGACAAGAGTGGAATCCAATGTTACAATTGCCAGGAGTTCGGACACTATGCAACTGAGTGTAAGAATCCCAGAAGAGAAAGATATCAAGAAAACAATCGGATACAAGACCACCATGACAATGAACCTACTATGTTTCTATCAACCTTCGAACATGGTGAAGTGTTTCTCAATGAAGAAAGCGTGACCCCACAATTAAGATCACAAGGTGACACCTTCAACCAGTCAAGTATGTGGTATCTTGACACAGGGGCTAGTAATCACATGACTAGAGACAAGTGCAAATTCAGGAATCTAAATGAGTCAATTCAAGGTTATGTCGTTCGGTAATGAAGCAAAAGTCCGTATAGAAGGAAAGGGCTCAATTTCATTTCAGTGCAAGGATGGGAGTCAATGCAAGCTTGATGAGGTATATTACATTCCAGACTTATGCAGTAATATAATAAGCCTGGGACAATTAGGAGAAGATGGTGATGAAATAAGAATTAAGGATCCATTTTTATGGGTTCATGATGCCACTGGAAAACTATTAATGAAGGTTCAAAGGTCATCTAATAAGCTCTATAAGATAGAGCTGGAAGAGGCTAGAGCAATGTGTCTAACTGCGCAAATCAATGACCCAACATGGTTGTGGCATGCGAGATTGGGCCACATAAACTTCAATTCAATGAAGCACATGGCAGACGAGAAGTTAATTAAAAGGATACCCAACATAAACATTCCTTTGCAGCCTTGTGAAGGGTGTTTAGTGGGAAAGCAGACAAGGAATCCTTTCCCCTTACACATGAATTATAGAGCAAAGAAAAGGTTGGAACTTGTTTATGGGGACCTCTGTGGTCCGGTTTCATCTCCTACACCCTCAGGGAACAAGGTATTTCATGTTAATAGTCGATGACTATAGCAGAGTAATGTGGGTTTACTTAATGAAATCAAAGGATGAAGCTCTGCAAATTTTCAAGAACTTTAGGGAGAAGGTAGAGACTGAAATTGGGGAGAAAGTGAAAGTCTTGAGAAAAGATCGTGGAGGAGAATTTCTTTCAAATGAGTTCACCATGTACTACAACAAAACCGGGTTGGAGAGACACTACACAGCTCCATACTCCCCACAACAAAATCGGGTAGTAGAGAGGCGTAATCGTATAGTTTTGGAGATGATGAGGTGTAATTTAAAGACCATGGAGATGCCAGATGTATTATGGGGCGAAGCTGTGACACACTTTGTTTATGTTCTGAACAGAACACACATTAAAGCTTTAAGGAATAAAACCCCATACAAGATGTGGATTGGGAGAAAGCCACATATTGAACATCTCAGGGTATTTGGATGCGTTACGCACATGAAGATTGCAAAGAGCCACCTGAAGAAGTTGGAAGACAGAAGTGTTTGTCTAGTTCATCTGGGAATTGAAAAAGGATCGAAAGCCTATAGATTATTCGACCCAAGTACTAGGAAACTGTATGTGAGTCGTGATGTTGTCTTTGAAGAAAAAAGAAGTTGGAAGTGGGAGAAGAGTGCGAAGATCAGAACAACGTTCGGCATGAGTTTTACCGTCGAAGGTTTTGACTTTGACGAAGAGATATATGATGATGAAGGCGAGTGGAAATCGATCACTCCAGATCAAGAAAATGGGTCACCGATTGATAATAGTGATTGAGCCGAGAATGTGCAATCCATCAATTTGGGTCATCCACAAACGAGCCCATCAGATTCTCCATTAAACACATTGGGTACACCCAATTCTCCCAGTACTCTCAATTCCCCAATTTCGTCTACGACTCCAAGCACCGCTTCCAGCTCCACAGGTGGAGGTGCCCCAAAACGGTATAGACTGCTCTCAGATCTATATGAGAATACGAAGGAAATTCACATACCTCCATAAGAGCTCATGATGATACACAGCAATGACGAACCAACATCGTATAGAGAAACAAGTAAGAAAAGGGAGTGGGTAGAAGCAATGGACGTAGAACTAGCCTCAATTGAGAAGAGCAACACCTGGAAGTTAGTTGATCTTCCGAAGAATAGAAGGGCTATCGGATTAAAATGGATATACAAGCTAAAGCGAGATCCAAACAAGAAGATTGTAAAGCATAAAGCCAGAATTGTGGCAAAAGGGTACATTCAAAATTAAGCATGGAATTGATTATGACAAGGTTTTCGCACCGGTGGCCAGAATTGAGACAATTCGACTCATTCTAGCCTTAGCCGGATCAAATGGGTGGAAGGTGCATCATCTGGTTTGTCAGCGTTCCTAAATGGCGAATTAGCAGAAGAAGTCTATGTTGCCTAGCCAGAAGGATACCAGGAGAAAGGCGAGGCACACAAGGTTTACAAGCTGTCAAAAGCCCTATACGGTTTGAAACAAGCGCCCAGGGCCTGGAACGCTTGTTTGGATCAACACTTGAAAAACCTAGGTTTCAAAAGATGTGCCCATGAATACTCGGTCTACACGAAGAAAGAAAGTGACGGGAACATGCTGATCGTTAGAGTGTATGTAGATGATCTTCTGGTGACAAGGAGTTGCTCTGTAAGTGTTCAGACATTCAAACAGAATATGAACACCAATTTCAAAATGAGTGACCTTGGTCTCTTGACGTACTACTTGGGAATTGAAGTGAACCAGCAATCAGATGGAATCGGTCTAAAGCAAGAAGCCTATGCCAAGACTCTTCTCACTAAAACTCGTATGCAAGACTGCAATCCCACAAAGAGCCCAATGGAACACATGCTTCAACTCCGGAAAAATGAAGAAGGTGAATTGGTAAATCCCACAGAGTATCGAAGTATAGTTGGTGGGTTAAGGTACTTAACCCATACTCGACCAGACATCACTTTTGCAGTTGGAATGGTCAGCAGATTCATGGAAAAGCCAACTGTGAAGCACCTTCAAGCAGTAAAATGTATACTGAGGTATGTTAAAGGCACCCTTGATTTCGGTTTGAAGTACTCTAAAGGGATGAAAGATATCACCCTCACCGGATGCACTGATAGTGATCTGGGAAATGATGTAAATGATAGAAAAAGTACAGGTGGTATGGTGTTCTATGTCAATGATAATCTCATTACATGGGCATCGCATAAACAGAGGTGTGTGGCACTCTCTTCCTGTGAAGCAGAGTTTATGGCAGCCACTAAGGCTGCTTGTCAAGGAATATGGCTAAGAAGACTCATTGGTGAAATAACCGGGCAAAAGATACCACCTGTAGCATTATTGGTTGATAATAGATCATCTATTGATCTTATGAAAAATCCAGTCTTCCATGGCAGAAGTAAACACATAGATATTCGATTTCACTTCATCCGTGAATGTGTGGAAAATGGGGAAATCACTGTGAGACATGTATGGAGCAAAGAGCAAAGGGCTAATATTTTTACTAAGTCACTAGGATGACTGAAGTATGAAGAGATGCGATCACTCCTTGGAGTTAAAAAGGTCTGAACTTCTGAATTAAGGGAGAAAATGTGATGAAATAATTCTGAAGTTTATTTGTTTTATGCACGTTTAGTTTTAGCTTTGAATAAATCAAACCATGTGAGTTTAGTAGGACCAGGTCTCAAGTGTAAGTGGAGTCAGTTGCTACTTTGTAGCATATCTTTTAGTTTAAATAACTTGTTTTATTTGGTGAACGAGACAACACCTCTTTGTAATTGTCTAATGAATAAAGCAGTGCAGCTTTCTGCCCCTGTTATTGCCTGTTTTGTCCTACTTCATCTTTTATACACTGTGAAGACTAGTGAAAGCTGTTTTACAGTTTTACCCTTCCTGTCGTTCACAAGTTTTTGTCCCCTGTGCAATTCACTATTGTTGTCCCCTGTTTCTTGCCTTGGTAAAAAGACTTTGTTGACCCTGCAAAGTACCAACAAGAAGCTCAAAAGATAGAATAAGGATGTAATACCTACACTACTTCCATGTCATGATTTTAAGCCTCCACTCCATCCAACGGGACCCTTTTGTCGCACAAAATTTTTAACCATCTCACCTTGCAAAAAAACTCTTGTGGTTGCCCTCCACTTTAACCATCCTACCTTGTCGCATAAAGCTCGGGTAGATTTTTTCTTTTCATCTACAAGATCCTCTAAATACTTACAACTAAAGTGCAAAGTATTTTCTTTTTCTTTTACATTCACCACGAATGAAAAGGCTTGCATCCAATTATACTCGCAAACAGCACCCTATGTTTTCTATGCATTTTGATGATATCTTGAAAGAACCAAATTTTGTAGTATGCTGCGAAGAGAACAAAGAAGAAAAGTGTGAAAAAAAAATATACAATCAATAAGCATGGTTTAGCAAAATGAACTTTCAAAATTGAAAAAGCATCAAATAGTTCCTCGCATGCTTAGCTCTATATGTGTGCAGGGAATGGTAGTTCTGGTAAATTATAGAATATTGTGAATTTGAGTCGTACATATTAGGAATACATCTCACCACTACAAGTTAAATAAACTGCTACTAGGTGCAGTCCAGCCACTGTTATCAGACTTAATTAAAATTATCTGCATGCATTGAGAGTTGTCTACATAGATGTTCAAAAAATATTTAAAGAAATGATGGCACACTTGGGAAAAGGGGAGGAAAAAAAAAATAAATGACAACAAGCTTGTAAAAAGTTAAGATTAGCGCGAAGCCTCATTTTCCTAATTTCTTCCATTAAGTCGTATTCTTTCTGCATTAATGTTACGTCCCGGGACTTGGATCTCGTGATTGGACCAGTGCTTGAATTCACAGGTGCCGTGAATGCTGGAGTAGCCTAGCCTCCCTACAGGGGAGACCAAGCTATGTGATTTACTGAATACAGAACTAGGGTTTCTTTTTGGATTAAAGCATGCTTTATTTCATAATAAACTACCCTTTAAATAGGGAGAACAAATACTTTAAAAAAAGAAAACAAATCTCCTACCACAATGGAAAATATTTATAATAAAAATACTTCAAAATACTCCTAAGTTACACTATGCATAAAAAAGGAATTGATTTTACTCCTCATCCATTGCCTGATTTTTTTTAGGGCGTCGCCTATAAACCTTACCATATTTGCCATCCATAACACTACTCCCTTCCTCCATATTGAGCTTGTCCTCAAGCTCAAAGTCGGGATAGGCATCCCGAAACTTGGCCTGATCTTCCCATGTAGCACTTTCAACAGCATCAGGAGTCCATTGAACCAACAACTCAGGCTTTCCTTGTAAATTTCTAACGCGTAGCACTTTGAAGGGAGTAAGCAAGGTCTTGCCATCAAGGGTCGGTGGCAGTTCAGTAACAACAGCAGGTGGGGATCCACGATGTGGTTTCAGCAAGGAAACATGGAACACATTATGAATGCGACTGCCTTCCGGTAATGCTAAACGATATGCAACTGACCCAATTTTTTCCACAACCTCGAAAGGACCATAAAACTTTGGGGACAGCTTGGTGAAAGTTGTCTTAGAGACGGACAGCTGCTTGTACGGCTGTAAATTCATCCAAACCCAATCGCCCACCTTATACTCAACCAAGCGGTGGTGACCATCATAGGCTGTCTTCATGCGTTGTTGTGCTTCAGCTAAACGAGTGCGTGCCTCCTGTAAGAAGGATGTACGGTCAATTAGAGCTTGATCTACCGCCTCTACCTTGGAAAGACCACCATTATAATTAAGTAAACGAGGCGGATCCCTGCCATAGACAAGCTTAAAAGGTGTGGTTTGAAGTGCTGTGTGGTACGATGTATTATAACAATACTCGGCCCAAGGAACCCACATAAGCCAACGACGTGGTCTATCTCCGGTCAAACAACGTAAATACATCTCGATCGTCCGATTAACCACTTCGGTTTGTCCATCACTTTGTGGATGGTAGGCCGTGGAAAAAGACAACTTTGTCCCAGATAGGCGGAATAGTTCCTTCCAGAATGCACTTTAAAAAACCTTATCGCGATCAGATACGATGGTCTCGGGAAGTCCGTGCAGTCGGAAAATTTCTGAAAAAAATACTCGTGCCACTGATTCTGCGGTGTATGGGTGTCCAAGTGGTATGAAATGGGCGTATTTTGAGAATTGGTCCACGACAACTAGGAGAACCGATTTTCCAGAAACCTTCGGAAGGGCTTCGACAAAGTCCATTGAGATATCTGCCCAAATTGCGGTTGGAATTGGTAACGGTTGCAAGAGACCTGCAGGTTGCAGTGTTTCCCACTTATTACGTTGGCACACGACACAATTGCGGATGTAATCTTGAATTGTTTTCTTCCATCCTTTCCAATAGAAATCACGTCGAACCCGCTCAATTGTCTTCTGATTTCCTTCATGTGCTGAATCATGAATGCCCGAGAGCACCACATCAACCAACGGAGAGGTTGGTTGCAAATACGCACGCCCATCATACAGAATTAGCTCATTTTGTACCCCCCACCTAGCATCCTTGGTTCCCGCCCTAATTCTTTCGCGAAGATCTCTAAGGTCAGCATTAGTGTTTATCTCGTGTCGCAGTGCAGAAAAAATCTCTGTTCGGACTTCGGATAGGGCACACATTGTACTCGCCGCGGTGTCTTCTTCTCGTCGTGACAAGGCGTCGGCTACCCGATTAAGGGGCCCTGCACGATATTCTACTTCAAAGTCAAACCCGAGAAGTTTGCTGACCCAATGTTGTTGGGGGGAGGTGGTGAGTCGTTGTTCTAATAAAAACTTTAAGCTGTAGTGGTCGGTTTTGATCAGGAAGTGACGACCCCACAAGTAAGGTCTCCAATACACCACCGCCTTTGCCAACCCAATTAATTCTCTCTCGTACGCCGGTAGTTTATGGTGACGATCCGCAAGTTTCCGGCTAAAGAAAGCAATTGGATGATTATTTTGTTGGAGGACTGCACCAATGCCACTACCTGATGCATCACATTCGACGACAAAAATAGTTGAGAAATCTGGTAAAGCTAAAACCGGGGATTCTAATAATGCTTGTTTTAACTTCGTGAACGCACTCTCCGATTCTTCACTCCATGTAAAACCGTTTCGCCTCAGCATACCGGTCAAGGGTGCAGCAATGATCCCGTAATCTTTAATGAATTTTCTGTAATAACCGGCAAGCCCGAGGAACCCTCTCAAGGTTCGAATGTTGTAGGGTTTGGGCCATTCCCGAATTGCGGAAATCTTGCTTTGGTCGACTGATACACCTGTCTGGTGGACAATATGACCCAAGTATGTCACCTCCTTGCGCCTGAAGGAACACTTGGTTTTCTTTAGAAACAGACTATGTGCACGTAGCAATCCAAAGACCGTTTGCAAGTGGATGAAGTGCTCTGTCTCCGTTCGACTGTAAATTAAAATATCATCAAAAAATACCAGAACATACTTACGGAGCTGTTGACGGAAAACATCATTCATTAAGCTCTGGAAAGTTGATGGTGCGTTTGATAGTCCGAACGGCATGACGAGAAATTCGAAGTGCCCATGATGAGTACGAAAAGCCGTTTTCTCGACATCAGTAGGCGCCATGCGGATCTGGTGGTAACCAGAAGCTAGATCTAGCTTTGAAAATAAGGTCGCTCCGTGTAATTCGTCCAAAAGTTCTTCCACTATTGGAATGGGAAACTTATCCTTGATGGTTTTGGCGTTTAATTCCCGATAATCCACACAGAATCTCCACGAGTCGTCATGTTTTTTTACCAAAAGTACCGGTGAAGAAAAAGGAGATTGACTGGGCCGGATTGTCCCATTTTGTAACATTTCCGCACATTGTTTTTCAATTTCATCCTTAAGAAGATGGGGGTAGCGGTAAGGTCGGACCGCTACCGGTTCTGTGCCGGTGTGAAGTCTGATATGGTGATCACACGCGCGAGAAGGAGGGAGACCTTGGGGTTTTTCAAAAATATCAGCAAAGGATTCCAGCAAGTTGTCGAATTTTGACTCTATATTATCCGACCCATTAAGGTTGGATAACATGGCTGTCTCTGGTGACTCCCCGTGCCATTTGATTATTCTGCCTTCGATAGTGAACTCCATTTCCCTGACCGTGAAGTCCCACAAAATGCGCCCTAGCCGTTTTAGCCAATGAATGCCCAAAACAAGATCAAATCCTTCTAATGGAATGGCAAAAAAATCGGCTGAAAACTCATACCCTTGTACCGTCATTTCTAGGTTTCGACTTATTCCACTAATCGCCATCTTCCCACCATCAGGTAGTGCGACGTGTAAGCCCGGTCGATGATGCAACTGAATCTGGAGTTGGTTGGCAGCCCTGTTTGCAATAAAATTATGGGTGCTACCACTATCGAGTAATACCCAGGCGATACCAGATCCAATGACTGCCCGAACTTGGAAGGTTTTATCGTTTTTTTCTCCTCGGATGGCATTCAGTGAGATTTCTGGCGTCTCTTTTATTACTTCATCATCATCAGCCATCATAATACAGAATAATTTTGAGCATTTATGTCCCACCGAGAACATCTCGTCACAATTGAAGCAAAGCCCTTTTGCTCGCCGTTCTGCCATCTCCGATGTTGTGATTCGTTTCCAAGTTGGGTTTCTAGGTTTCATTGTGGCAGCCCCTGTTGTATCTCGGTTTTTGCTCCCAGCTGAGGGTCGGCTTCCCAATGATGGTTGTGTTCCAGAACTTCTAATTTGCCCTTCTTCTGTCAGTTTGAGTTCGATTTGCCTTGCCAAGTTCATGGCTAAATACAGTGTGTTTGGTTTTACGTACTCCACCTCATACCTGATTGTGTTGACTAAGCCTGCACAAAAGTGCCATATAGTTTGTTCTGGCGTGACCCCCTTTGTTCGACCTAGTAATGTTTCGAACCCTGCACAATAATCCTCCACTGATCCAAGCTGTCGCAAATGAGTCAATTCTCCTAGCGGGTTCATGCTCATTGGTGGCCCAAATCTGATTTTACATTCTTCCGAGAATTCGCCCCAGTTCAAGCGATCCTTCATTCTTCTAAGATTGTGATACCATACACTGGCTCGTCCCTGTAGTGAGAAGGTGGCCTGTCGAACCCATGCATCTGTCGGAGTTTGTTGTTCTTCGAAAAAATCTTCACACTTCTGTAACCATTCTACCGGGTCGCCTTTTCCGTCATACGTAGGGAATTCCATCTTTGCGAATCTTGGTACTCGGCTACCGCGGAACCCTGTGTCCTCATAATCTTCCCACTCTTTATATAGTCGTTCCTGGTGGTTAGATCCCTCTGTTCTGTGGTAGTCCCAACTATGCTTAAACGGTTGTGGTTGTCCGGTACGCCAAGAATCATTAGCCTTTCCGATGAACCGACCTGGTCCGACTGGTTGTCCCCCAGCAGGACCTTTTCCCCGTCCCACCACTGTGGTGGCTGTTTGTCCCTTACCGTCTGGAGCACTGCCGAAGCCAAATCCTGTCCCTTTGCCTCTTCCTTGACTTTGCTCAGGTGGGTCATCAAATGATTCCAACCCTATCTCTTCCTCCACACTAGCTTCCGAGCCCCCTTTGTTATTGGGTTTGTTATGGCTTCGTGTAGATAAGCCTTCCTCCAGTGTCGTTTGCTTGGCTTGCAAGGCTTCCACCGCTGCCTTTAGTTCACTTGTGCTTTGGGTTTGTTGGAGCATGAAAGCTTCGAGTTTCTTCATAAGTTCCTCCGTTGTGGTCGTCATCACGAGCGGCTCTGATACCAAATTTGTTACGTCCCGGGACTTGGATCTCGTGATTGGACCAGTGCTTGAATTCACAGGTGCTGTGAATGCTGGAGTAGCCTAGCCTCCCTACAGGGGAGACCAAGCTATGTGATTTACTGAATACAGAACTAGGGTTTCTTTTTGGATTAAAGCATGCTTTATTTCATAATAAACTACCCTTTAAATAGGGAGAACAAATACTTTAAAAAAAGAAAACAAATCTCCTACCACAATGGAAAATATTTATAATAAAAATACTTCAAAATACTCCTAAGTTACAGCATGCATAAAAAAAGGAATTGATTTTACTCCTCATCCATTGCCTGATCTTTTTTAGGGCGTCGCCTATAAACCTTACCATATTTGCCATCCATAACAATTAACTAAAAAAGAACACACATATAAAAGCTTACCAGACTAAGTCATGTCCCTATCAAATCCATTCACTAAGAAACAACATCCAAGAAATTTAATAAGATATAAGGATTAAGCTCAAACCTCACTTAATTTGGAGCAATTATTTAGTTATACCTTGTCATCAGGATAACTTCTCTAGAAACTCCAGCCACCAAAACGGGATACTTTCTAATCACCAAAAAGTATGACAGTGAAACCTCGAAAATGCCACCCTTTAGCCCTCCAATATTTCTGTGCATTTTCAATTGGGTGGCCTTGGAATTTGGAAATTGTTTATAAGCCATTAATTTCTACTTTATTTGAAGCAAGTAGGTTGTTGCTCAACAGCCAACATAAGACCAATGCAAAGGCATTGGAGCATAACTTTCAAAGACTCGAAATCATATTCCTTATATCAAATTCTTTCAAATTCTTGAACTCTAAAAAACTACATTGTCACTATCAACATAATCCCCAAACACCATCCTCTGTTCAAACGTCCATTTGAAAAACATAACCATATAGAAACCAAATTAGAAGTGACTTTGAGATCAATTGATCCAACACATGGTGTTCGTCAATGTTGATATTGTTTTCCATGGGTTTCTGTGAATCTTGAAAGGAAGGTGACTCTTAAATAGACTCTGGGTGTTTGGCAAAAAAAACTTATTACTTATTAGCTTATAAGCTAATAAATAAGTGAGTTAACTGATGAAAAATGGTTTATTAGAAGTTTCCCACAGAAATAAGCTATTTTTATCCAAACACTAAATTATTTAGCTTATAGCTGTGTGAAACCGCTAATAAGCTCCTTAAATAAGCTTAGCCAAACACCCTCTGAGGTTCCACCCAAAACACTACAAAAAGTTTGGGTTATGCTGTTCTGCAAACCCACTTGGAAACACAAGCTGCTTCAGGTTCTATCCTCTTATTGATTGATTTCACTGTTTTTCTTATGAATATTGTTCCGAATATGTCCCAAACCTATCAATTTCATTGATGAAGCCTGCATGATTGTACGTTTTTACATACCAAAACTCAAAATCTTCATGATATTAGTGCAACATGTTCAAGATGCGGAGAGACTTTAGTTGATGTGGCTTCCATTGATGAAACCGACGGCTTGATTCGAAGTTTTCTGCTTAATCATGAGGCCCCTTTCCTGAAAGTTGCAGTGTGGCAGAATTGCAAAAAGACCGGCTGCATACCCTGGCCATTGGTAGGGCTGGTTAGTTTTCTCAAATCAATTGCCTAGCCTATTTTTTCGTGTGCCCTAACGAATGGCTTATACAGCAGCCCAATTTAATAGGTAAGGCTAGTGGTATACATTTTCACCACCTTAGTGTCGCATAATCTATCGACATTATACACTAGGAAATAGAAAACAATGAATTTTTTAGTATATTTTTTATAATTTTAAATATATATATATATATATATATATATATATATATATATATATATATAGAGAGAGAGAGAGAGAGAGAGAGAGAGGAAGGATTATTTGAGAACTCAAAGTTTCCCGAGAACCCGAGAACTAAAGGTGGAACGTTGGATCAAAAAAAGGAAGGGTCGAGATGCAAGGTGGCATTTTTGTAAATAAATAAACAAAAAAAAGGAGGGGTATCTTAATTAATTCAGTCAGGGTATTATAGGAATAAAAGTATAATTAAATGATTTCTTAAATCTAATATCTGATAAAATAAATTTTCATCTCTCTCTCTCTCTCTCTCTCTCTCTCTCTCTCTCTCTCTCCCCTACCCGTTTTCCTCTCTCGCTCAAACCTACGATCCATCCTCCGACGACTCACCTCCATCGAATAGCCTCCAACCTCCTTCATCATCCACGTGGATCGCCTCTCTCCTCCCTTCACCGGCCACCTCTACATCTGTCGACTGCCATACTCCTTGCTCTCACGTTCTTCATAGAAAAAACTCCACTGAAGATGCTTTGATTTTGAATCGGTTTGTCTGCCATTATTGCACATCCGTTCTCCCTTGTTTCTCTATCATCATCGGACTACTCCATTACGATCGAGATCTCTCTTCTTCCTTTGTCGTTGTGCCTTCATCACCAGATATGTTTCTCCTACATATTGATCTGATTTGGTAAACGCCTTCATATCTATATCGATTTCTGATTTTTTTTTTATTCAATCATGTTGGCTTCGATCTGACCTACTGCCATTACTTTCTGTGTATTGGAAGTCTACTAGATGAAACCAACACCTTTGTAAAAGGAGAAATAGAAGAATTAGGGAATTTTTTGATGATCGATAGAATATCAGATTGTTATTCCTCTTAAGAACTCTATTATGTGCAACTACTGATTAGATAACAGAAGGAGAAAAGGATAAGTGTTCTTCATTTATTCTACCATTGCTTGTTTCCTATTTTCTTTCTCTAATCTTGAATATTGTATTAGTTTCCTTCACCTTGATGGATTTTTAACCGTTCAGAGTTGGAAAATATCTTTTGTTTGTTTTTAGCACACAATATGTTTGTTGAAATGCTTCAAAGAATGTTTTCACCCTTTAACTTTGTTAATTGTGCTTTTGTATTGGTAATTTCATCCCATTGACTATGGTTCTTGTGACCTGCCACCTGAGGATATTTCCAAATCAAATGATTGGCAAGATTTTGCTGACCAGCTAATCACTAAAGATGATGCTACAATGCCAAATTAGGGAAATATTTGTTAACTATTAGAAGTTAACTTGGAAATCCACATTTACTTTTTTTGTTAAGTCGTGCCTTATGTCATAAGTAAAGAAGAAGTGGTTTGTAAGATAATTTTGATTTGTTTTTATCTTAATTGTAGTTACAGGCCTATTTTTGGATTTGGTGTGGCTCTTTTAGAGTTTTTCACATTGGTAGCAACACTCATCTTATATTGACAAAAACCAATAGATTTCTTACTTGCATTCATCTTGATTTCTAGGTGTGTATCAAAATAGACATAGAACAGGAGTCTGAATGGAATGCAGCACATAGTATCTTTATCAGTGAAGATCTTTTGACTACTAATAAGCTTCAGCTGCAATTTCTTGCAGTTGTAGACAGAAACCGTTGGCTTTATCAAGGCCAGACATTACAATGGGCAATCTATAGGTAAGTCAACTAATTATTACTTTTTTAGTAACAAAAACTTATAATTTAATGAAAAACACCAATTTTAGGTACAATGCATGTTGGCTTCCATTGCTTGCTAAACATTCAGAGTCTAAAATCACTGAAGGGCCTTTAGTTGTTCCTCTTGATTGTGAATGAATTTGGCATTGTCGTAGTCTTAATCTGGTATATGATTATGAAACAAATACTCATTTTTCCAATGATAATTTCTGTAAAAAACTTTATGTTCTTGATATATATTTTTTATAGATTTGATACAAATTAGATTGTGAAGAATGTATGTGTGATGTGTCACAAATATCATTCAAAATTTTCTATTTAGGTTCCTATCAAGCTATAGTTGTGAGAGCTTTCTACAATTGCAAATTTCTTAAATTTCAGGTAATTCTCACATAATATCAAAAAGTTTATATAGACAAATGATGATGAATAAAGAGACTTACATGTGAATCATTTGTGATTTACATGTGAATCATTTGTGATTTACATGTGAATTATATTTAATTCACATGTAAATCATGTTAATGATTTGTTTTTTCTAACCATATAGTTTATTTTGATTGCTTCTATATTAAGCTTCATAAATCACTTGTGATTTACATGTGAATCACATGTAAATCATATTAATTATTTATTTTTTCTAACCATATAGTTTATTTTAATTTGTTTCATTTTAGCAATATATCACAAGTAAATCGCATATGAATTACATGTGATTCACATATGAATTAAATGTGATTCACATGTAAATCACAAGTG